>NC_088683.1:84529748-85129748 GCF_028017835.1 Emys orbicularis
CCCCCTGACAGCCGGGTGAGCACCCCAATTGAAGACCCCTGCCTTTGGCATTTAACATACGTTATTTTTCACTATATCGTGCAGCACAGAATCTGCAACAGAAGCTTTGGCATGCCTCAGAGCAACAACAATTTCTGAGATTAAGATACCTGTACAGCACCTAGCAATGTCATAACCATGTGTTCTTCTCCATGTCACAATAACTCTATTCTATATGGTACTCAGAGAAAAAGAAGTAATTAGCCTTGGAGTGGTAATGTTGACTTTTCTCTGAATGTGCCTCATATGGTTTACTTGTAACAAAAGTTCAAAAAAAACCCAACAACCTAGTGAGAGTTTAGGGGTCAGTGAAAACATGAACTGAAGGAGAAAAGCCGAGGGAAAACATCTTCAGGCAGCGCTAATGGTGAGGGAGATGATGTCCAAACACACACCACATGGGCCAACTAGCCTGAAAAAGAATCAACCTCACGATGGGGGATTATATCCATTTAGCTCAAAAACAATCACAAATGCACTCTGCTGTTTTGTGCAGAATCAAAAATGCTAGAAGGGAGATGGGTACACTTCAGGTTTCATGACAAGGTGCTGAAAATGTCTGACCCTGGTCTACTCTAGCCTAGCATGGAGCCACTTGGAAGAAAAAAGAAAGGTAACAGATTAGTGCAATGCTTGAACAAGGTTGAGATATTGATGGTTATGTGAGATCTGTGTGAGACTCACTTTCTATTGCTGGTCTGAAAGAAAGATAAATCTTAAACATACACACACAAATTAGAGAAAAAGTTGGCGCATACAATTACTTTTCCATAATGCCCAGTTTGAGCAGTGGCTTGGCATGGACATTGGGATACCTAAGCACAGACCATCACTAGTGCAGAAAGGAGTCAGAGGGAGAGGAGAAAATAAAGAGGAACAACTAAACCTTGGTATCATAGACACTTCCAAGATAGAATTATCTTTCCTCAAAGCCCATTTAACTGTGGCTGACAATTAACAACAGTTCTCTATATAAGTCACAGAAAGTGTGCTTCCATCACCATCTCCCTTTTCCCTTTTAGTGGCCCATGGTATGTGCAGGAGATAATTTTGTCTTTCACTTCAGGCACAGATTACTAACTAGGAAAGGAGGTAACATTACTTCAGGAGTTGATAACAAACAGGCACCTTTTTGAGTGCATTATTTCCTTAGGGCCAAATTCTTATCGTGCCTTCACTTTATGTACGGGGATTTTCAGGTGCAAATAGGATAATAAGGACAACAGTTACTGAGTCTGTGTTATTTGCAAATTTTACATGTAAACAAAATGGAGGCTGGATGGTGACAATCCAGCTTTAATTATAATATGTAAAGCCTCTCATTGTTTCTTCTTTCTAATGCTCAGCTAGAAACAGATTGATTTCTTGTCCAATAGCAGACTTCAATAGGAAGCAATGCTATTATCAATGCTAATATGGATGTTGTGAGTTGCAATGTCCGATACTGGATCAAAAAAACACAATATTTCCAACATCTGTATGATGTTTCTCTAAATGTAGTCACAGCTAAATGAATCATTCATAATGACCCTTTCCACTGAAACAAGAAAAAGAAAGCAAACCTAAAATGAGTAAAAACAGAGCATATGCTTTCAATTGAACTGACATGTAAACTTCTAGCAACTCCCATGACTTCATTAGAGTTTTGCTGGATTCTCACTTCAACCACTGACAGAACAAGCAATCCCATAAAGTTTTTTATTTTAAACTCCCATTTTCTTTGTTTTATGGGTGATAGTGTAAATTACATTTCTGCTCACTCTAGGGTCCCTGGACACTGCCACAGTGGTGTAACAACAACGAGGAGTCCAGTGGCACCTGAAAGATTAAGATTTATTTGGGCATAAACTTCAGATGCATCTGAAGAAGTGGGGGGTTTTACCCACGAAAGCTTATGCCCAAATAAATCTGTTAGTCTTTAAGGTGCCACCGGACTCCTCGTTGTTTTTGTGGATACAGACTAACATGGCTACCCCTCTGATACTTGGCACCATGCAAAGTGGTATAAAGGGGCTTAAGTGTAACTGAAAATCAGTCCCTCCAACTTTTATAGCAAAGTTAATTGGTTCTGACAAAGCACAGAAATAGAACAAAGAGAATGACTCAGCTATCCTATCTATTAGCAATGTTGTGGAAAGATTTATTATTATTATTTTATTATTTATTTATTTATTTATTGGCATTACCGTCGTGCTAGGTGTGCTACAAAAACAGAACAAAAAGAGCATTATTCTCATTTTTAAATATATCTTAGGTCAGCGCATTGAGCAAAAATCACTACCTGAATGGGATAGATGCAGGATGAAATGATGGCCCCATAGAAGTCAATAGGAGTTTTGCCATTGATGTCAACAGGGCTAGGATTTTTATCTTAAGAGTTTGCAGCTCCAGAGCAAGAAGGCAGTGGTTAAGATTTCAAAATATGGACTAGCAAACTGCACACATATGATGCGACAACAATGTAGAAACTACCACCTCAGAGACTCTCTTTGTTGTTCACTAAAATTAGGAGTGGATTGTAAAAAGTTCTTCAAATTATAATTATATATATATAATATATATATATATATATATAATTCTTAAAAATGATAATATAATATTATTCGCGGCTGTTTTTGCCAGCCGATGATGGTATCCTTATCTGATGTTAAATCTCTAACACGTTCTTAGGGGACTTACAAGTAAAAGCAGTTTTTTTAATTGATGAAAGTTCTTTAATTTCCTAAGCAATTTATTAGATTACACCTCTACCTCAATATAATGCTGTCCTCGGGAGCCAAAAAATCTTACTGCGTTATAGGTAAAACCGCGTTATATCAAACTTGCTTTGATCCGCCGGAGTGCACAGCCCCGCCCCCCCAGAGCATTGCTTTACCGCGTTATATCCGAATTCGTGTTATATCGGGTCGCATTATATTGAGGTAGAGGTGTATTGCATTATGATAGTGCCTAGATGCAATATTGCCAACTCCAAGCATACAAAACTCATGATTCAGGCACCAAAAAAATCATGAGATATGGCTTCAACATCATGAGGTTTTTTAAAAATTAATAATATTGGAGTTGTATTTATCTAACTTTTGTCTTTTAAGTCTTTAGGTCACACTCGGGTCACATTTTCAAACTTTTCTTCACAACCTTTTTTTGAATGAATGCTGAGATCCTCACCTAATCCCATCTCTCCAGGAGCTGAGGCTTTAAGAAAAGCAACAAATATTCCTAGACTTGTGATAAAATTGCAAGAGTTGGCAACTCTGGAGCAGCCAACCGAGAACAGTGCCCCTTTGTTAAAGGCACTGTACAATCAGAACAGGAAACAGCCCTGCCCCAAACAGCTTGCAGTCTAAATAGAGGTGGTTGCCTCATGCAGTAGTCTGCATGGGACTGTGGCTTTGCTTAGGCCTTGGAACAATGTAGCTTGTGACTGTAGTGTATATGAGTCCTTACTATATAGTAAATGCAGTGTACCAACACCATTTGAACACCACACTATAAAGTGTGAGGCATGAGCCAGTCAAATATCAGTATTTCCCAGGCATCACAGTTAGAGAAATATCTGTGCTATATAACTTACTGATGATCCACAAGCTGTACAGAGGTATGTCATCACCATAATCTCTGAGATACACTTCGACAGGTAGATGTTTTTTTTTAATAAGACCCTTAGAAATATTTAATTGAAGCAGGTGAAAATCTATAACTAGAAAAGCTAAACGGCCCAGCAAAGGTGAGGAGCAATGCTTACTGGGCGTAACGATGCTGACTACTCAAGCTGGCACATTATATAACTAGTTTGGTTTTTTTCAGGAAGGATAACAAAGTTCTCCCCCTTTTATATTAATAGCTAATTATGAACATAAAAATAACTCAGTTTAAGGTAATTTTTAGTATTAGTTTTATGTATTTTTTTCTTTTGGTGCCCAAATGTGTTTTGGGGGCTCTCAGAATTAAAGGGAAGACATAACCTTTCCTTGAAGAGTTTACAAATTAAATTAGACATGTGGGAACAAGGGGGAAACAAGAAAATAAAGGTGGTTTTACAAGAAAACATGGGACATCAATAAGATGACAGAAACAATGAGGAGTCCTTGTGTCACCTTAGAGACTAACAAATTTATTTGGGCATAAGCTTTCATGGGCTATAACCCACTTCATCAGATGCATGGAGTGAAAAATACAGAAGGCAGGTATAAATATATAGCACATGAAAAGATGGGAGTTGCCTTACCAAGTGAGGGGTCAGTGCTAACAAGGCCAATTCAATCAGGGTAGATGTGGCCCATTCCCAACAGTTGACAAGAATGTGTGAGGGAAAATTATTTTTTGTAGTGCTAACGAGGCCAATTCAATCAGGGTGGATGTGGCCCATTCCCAACAGTTGACAAGAAGGTGTGAGTATCAACAGAGGGAAAATTACTTTTTGTAGTGACCCAGAACTGCAGAGCTAGAATTAATTTGCAAATTTGACACCATCAAATTAGGCCTGAATAAAGACTGGGAATGGTTGGGTCACTACAAAAAGTAATTTTCCCTCTGTTGATACTCCTCATTGTTTTTGCTGATACAGACTAACACAGCTACCCCTCTGAAATAAGATGACAGAGTTATTCACTGGGGATTAATGCACAGCATAATGTTTAACAAAGATGGTGGGTGAAATCCTGACCCTATTGATGTCAATGGGGCCAAGATTTTATCTAGTGATTTTTTTCTCTTTATTAAATGGATATCTCCATTGGTTTATTTTATGTAGGCATCATGGCAGAAGTGTAATAAAGAAATAGTAAGAAAGAACTTGAATGACAAGACGGAGGGGGTCTTGTAGAGCACTTCAGTAAGGCCCTGATCCAGCAAAGCACATAAGCACATGTTCTGTGAGGAATATAAGCAGTCCCATAGATGGTGGTATGGACAAATGGAGCATAGATGGGGAAGTGGACAAATAGGGCATCATGGCTGGCATTGTTAGCAAAGCAGAACAACTTGAAATGAAACTATGTTGGCTAAACAGGTGGAGAAAGAGTTACAAAGGGCCTTGAAGCTGATGACAAGAAACTCAAACTTGATGTGAAGAAGGGGGAGCCAGTCCAGTTATTCAAAGAGGGGCAGTGACATGATCAGGCAAATAATATGATCTTAGCAGCAGCATTTCCTAACTTACTGAATGGGAAGCAAAGAGGGTATTGCTGCTTGATTGCACAGTATAAGTGTGAAGTATAGAAGATACAGCATTAACATGTCTCAAGTTTCTTTCTCTAAATTACAGCTCTAAAATGCATCATCTCCTCCTCCCATTTTCACCAACCGTCAATTCATTATTCACTTACATGGAGATCCTTTAAGTTCTTGAAATCTCCTTCCTTTATTTCAGTGATTTTGTTGTTCTGTAAATCGAGCAGAGTTGTGTCTGGGGGAAGATCCCTTGGCACTTTATCCAGGCCTGTGGAGGGAGAAGAGGAGAAGCAATCAGCTCCAAAAGCATTAACCAGCTTTGAAGAAGGGCCAGGATTTTTCTTGGCAACATTTAATTTTTCAGTAAACCAACCCTCTCTAGGATTCATTTTAATAGGAGGCTTTAAGCAAATTTTTTCCTAGAGTTTTTCTGTCCCCATCCAGTCAAAAGGGGCCATGCTTTTAATTTTGTCATGTCATGTCAAAATACATTTATTCGCATTTCCACTCCACCATTTTTAAAGAATTTTTCAAAGCTATAATTCTATACAGTGTAAGGGACTCAAATTTCACAAACCCTTTCTAATCCAATTAATTGCCCTGGCTTTAGTAAATTGCTTGAAGAGTCAGGTTAGCTGGATCAGGCCCTAGATTTCTGTCTGTTATTTTCACTGTATACATGGCTTCTGTGAACAGAAACCATTCCTACCACTTAGATTATGCTAAATTTTTAGAGGTAAAACTATGCTTAATTACAGTTACTTCAAGTAAATGAAATCTCCAATAAATGTTAGATGGGCCCAATCCTGCCCCCATTCAAGTAAAAGGCAAAAACTACCCTAGATTTTAATGGGCGAAAAAATCAGAACTTAATTTCAAAAGCTGCTAGTAGTTTTCATTTTCACCTCTATCACTCCTATATTCAAACAAAATATCAAGGCTATTGAAGCTGAGAATGACTGAACAAACTTGCAGTAAAGTTGACAATATCTCAATTCCACCTTAACAAAACAAAACAAAAAAATATTTTTTTCTTTAAACTGAAGCTACATCCAAGTTTTATGGAGAACAGATCTCTTGGTTTCAGTATGCCAAAATGTCAGAATGCAGGAATGCCAAAAGAACATCAGACAATTTAAATTAAAGACTCTCTTTGGGATCATTTTCTGAATAGCTGATATGTAGCTCTGATGAAGTAATGGAAATAAAATTACTTAGTGTTAAATATTACAAGCTTTACCCAATTTTCCTTTTATACTATGACTTAGTCTGATGAAAACCTCACAACAGATATAAAAGTTACCTATTTTCTTTCCTAACTATTGAGTCTGGTTTTAACAAAATGCAGAATATTGTACAAGAGAGGGCAGAGATAATTTATAAATACTAATAATGTCTATGTTTGCACAACTAACAGAAGTAGAACTGTGAACTTGTTTAGAACAAACATTCTATCAGTAATACTGTAAACTAATATAAAATATACGTGAAATCTCCTCAAAAAGGATTTGAACTTCTTAAAAGGCTGTTTTTAGTTTGACCCAGTCCTGAGTTGTCTCTGAAAGGTCACTCTGTTGGTATGTCTCTGATATGGTGATACATTCTGGTTATTATGTTGTTTGCAAACTGATGAAGAACAATTTTTCTTTTCACGTTTTTTCTTTTAAAATAAAAAAAAAAATACTCTGCAACATCAAGCCCTGATGCTGTAAACACGTAAGCACATGCTTAAAGTTAGTCATATGCATAAATGTTTGCAGGTTTGGAGCCTGTGTTTCTATCCTGAAATCAAGTTTCAGGGGAAAAGTCTTGGGTTTTTTATATATGGAGGAATGCCTCTTTTGAGAGAGAGAGAGAGAGAGAGATTACTTTGATGAATTGTGGCAAACTATCAAAAGAGGCATTCCTTTGGTAATATATTTAATTGAGCTTTACAACAATCACTGTTATTTTAAAATGTTTCTGTTTGCTAACTGCATACATTTCCAGCACTACCTGCCAAACTTTGGATAATGAGTGGCCATGCCTGAAACCAAGTAGAGAGAGATAATTTATGTAACCATTGTGGAGACTTTATTCCGATATAGGGTAAATCTATACTTGCGTTGATGTGTAGAGTACACACACTGCATGCCTAGCTAGCATAGGCATAAATAGCAGTGTAGATGGTGAGGCAGGGCATATGTGGGTAGAGTAGACTAGAGTGCCCTACACACCTGAATCCTATAATGTACAGCCTCATAGAATCATAGCACTGGAAGGGACTTGCACTCATATCTAGACCAGCTCTGACAGGGGTTTGTCTAACCTGCTCTTAAAAATCTCCAGTGATGGAGATTCCTCAATTTCCCTGGGCAATGTATTCCAGTGCTTAACCACTCTGACAGTTACAAAGTTTTTCCTAATGTCCAACCTCAACCATCCTTGCTGTAATTTAAGTACATTTCTTCTTTCTCAGAGGTTAAGGCAAATAATTTTTCTCCCTCCTCCTTTTAACAATCTTATGTACTTGAAAACTGTTATCATGTCCCCTCTCAGTCTTCTCTTCTCCAGACTAAACAAGCCCATTTTTTTCAATCTTCCCTCCAGATTATGTTTTAGACCCGGGGTGGGCAAACCTTTTGGCCCAAGGGCCACATTGGGATTGTGAAACTGTATGGAGGGCCGGGTAGGGACGGCTGTGCCTTCCCAAACAGCCTGGCTCCCTGCCCCCTATCTGCCCCCTCCCACTTCCCGCCCCCCTCAGAACCCCTGAACCATCCAACCCCCCCTGCTCCTTGTCCCCTGACCACCCTGACCCCTATCCACACCCCTGCCCCTAACTGTCCCCGGGACTCCTCCCCCTATCCAACCTCTCCTGCTACCTTACTGCCCCCGGGACCCCCTGCCCCTTATCCAATCCCCCACCCCTTACCACGCTGCTCAGAGCAGCAGGAGCCCACTGCCCAGCCAGAGCCAACCTGGCAGGAGCAGCGGGCCAGAGCGCTGGCGGCATGGCGTGCTGAGGCTGCGGGGGAGGGGCCAGGTGTAGCGTCCTTGGCCGGGAGCTCAGGGGCCTGGCAGGACGGTCCCGCAGGCCGGATGTGGCCCGCGGGCTGTAATTTGCCCACCTCTGTTTTAGACCTTTAATCATGTATGTTGCTTTTCTCTGGACTTTCTCCAATTTGTCCACATCTTTCCTGAAATGTGGCACCCAGAACTGGACACAGTACTCCACTTATCAGCTTGGAGTAGAGCAGAAGAATTTCTTCTTATGTCTTGCGTACAACACTCCTGCTTGTTTGCTGTTCTTGCAACAGTGTCACAGTGTGGACTCATATTTATCTTGTGATCCACTATGACTCCCAGATCCCTTTCTGCAGTACTCCTTCCTAGGCAGTCATTTTCCATTTTTTATGTGTGCAACTGATTGTTTCTTCCTAAGTGGAGTACTTTGCATTTGTCCTTATTGAATTTCATCCTATTTTCTTCAGACCATTTCTCCAGTTTGTCCAGATCATTTTGCATTTTAATTCTATCCTCCAAAGCACTTGCAACCCCTCCAAGCTTGCTATCATCTGCAATCATTATAAATGTACTCTCTATGCCATTATCTAAATCATTGATGAAGATAGTGAATAGAACCAGAACAAGAACTGATCCCTGCGGGACCCCACTCGATATGCCCGTCCAGCTTGATTGTGAACCACTGATAACTACTCTCTGGGAACTAGTTATGCACCCACCTTATAGTTGCTCCATCTAGGTTGTATTTCTCTAGTTTGTTTATGAGAAAGTTATTAGGGTGACCAGACAGCAAGTGTGAAAAATCGGGATGGGGATGGGGGATAATAGGATCCTATATAAGAAAAAGACCCAAAAATCAGGACTGTCCCTATAAAATCGGGACATTTGGTCACCCTAGAAGGTTATGCAAGACAGTATCAGAAGCCTTACTAAAGTCAAGATATACCGTATCTACAACTTCCCACTATCCACAGGGCTTGTTTCCCTGTCAAAAAAGCTTTTAGGTTGGTTTGACACAATTTGTTCTTGATAAATCCATGCTGACTGTTACTTATCACCTTATTATATTCTAGATGTTTGCAAATTGATGCTTAATTATTTGCTCTATTATCCTTGTGGGTACTGAAGTTAAGCTAACTGGTCTGTAATTCCCTGGATTGTCCTTATTTCCTTTTTTTTTTGACGGGAACTATATTTGACCTTTTCCAGTCCTCTGAAATCTCTCCCATCTTCCATGACTTTTTCAAAGATAATCGCTAATGGCTCAGTTATCTCCTCAGTCAGCTCCTTGAGTATACTAGGATGTATTTCATCAGGCCCTGGTGACTTGAAGACATCTAACTTTTCTAAGTCATTTTTAACTTTTCTTCCCCTATTTTAACTTCTGATCCTACCTCATTTTCACTGGCATTCACTGTGTTAGACATCCAATCATTACTAACCTGTTTGGTGAAAACCAAAACACAAAAGTCATTTAACACTTCTGCCTTTTCCACATTTTCTGGTATTATTCCCTCCCCACCCACCCCCAAATTGCGTAATGGGCCTACCCTGTCCTTGGTCTTCCTCTTGCTTCTAATGTATATGTAGAATGTGTTCTTGTTACCATTTATGTCTCTAGCTAGTTTAATCTCGTTTTATGCCTTGGCCTTTCTAATTTTGTCCCTACATACTTGTGTTCTTTGTTTATAGACATCCTTTGTAATTTGACCTAGTTTTCACTTTTTGTAGGACTCTTTTTTGAGTTTCAGATAATTGAAGACCTCATGTGTTCTATGTTCCTCTTTTAACTCTTGAATTAAGGCTGTGCAGAATTTCCACATCAGCACTGGTGTGGGTTTGATGTGTTCACAAATCTCAGTCCCAATGTGCATGGAACATGAGCTACAGATATTCATATAGAGTGGCCACCATTGTAAAGACAATAGTTACCACAAATGGAGGTATCTGAGATAGCACAGTTATTTCATTCAACTTAAAACAACAAGTTTTCCCTATTCTTAGCCTAGGAAAATAAACTGTGGTTATGCCATTCTTATGTAATTGTGAATAAATATGCACTGTTAATGGTGACCATCATAGCCAACAAGAAGTGGGAATCCCTGATCCTGTGGATGTTTCAGTTAAAGGTGCCTTTTTGTCTAACTTTTACTTCTTAACAAACATACAGGGTAGGAGTGTTTCACTTTCAGCCCCTATGAACCAAAATGTCACTTACTTTCACAAATCCAGCATGTGCCAGATCATGGAGGGGGTCACATAGCTGTATATCATCCTTGTACTACCATGAATGTTCCACATAGGACTAATTACAAACTTTAGCCAAGATTTTCAGAAATAGATGCCTGAAGTTGGGCTCCCAAACCCATATTTAGGGACATGAGTGGCCTGATTCTCAAAACTGTTAAGCACCGAGCAAGTCCCACTAACCTCCATGGCAGCTATTGGGTGCTCAGCAACTTTGGAAATCAGGCTAGTTATTTAGGTGTCCAAATATGGATTTAGGGGCCTAATTTTGGGCACCTATTTTTGTTAAGCCTGGGCTTCTTTTAAGCGTATTATTTATAAAGACCCTGCGTTATATATCAAGACATTGTTTGATCATTGCCAACCTGAAACGTAAAACATACGATCCAAAGTTTTCAGATTTGAGCTTTTTAACTTTAGGCCCTTAAATCCATATGAAAGTTGCCTAATATTAGGCAACCAAGTTTAAATATTTTAGCTCTGATATTTATCAAAACTAAGCATGATATACATTTAATCAATGGATTTTTAATTACATTAACATCCAAAAGCTTTTGTACAACAGAACCATCCTGCTTGAGATGAGTTATGAGTGCTATGTTCTGAGAACAAGATGACTGGCTGTGATGGGCTGTAACTGGCCCTTTGAGGGCCCCTACCACACCCCACCCCAGGAAAAGATCAGTGAAGTTGGGTCCTCCAGCCCTGCCTAGAGAGACTGCATAGAAGCAGCCAATCATAGCCCAATAGACTCAGATAAAAGGAGCTGTAGAGGCTGTGCATGTCAGTCCTTGGCTGGGAGCAGAGAGGTGAGGAAGGGGGCTCGGCTTGGACCTGACTTGACCAGACCAGAAGTGTGTGATGGGCTGATTTACTGGCCCTGGGAATGAGAGAACCTAAGATCTGTAACCTTAAGTTAGTGGGTAAAAGGGACGGGGCTTTGTGGGAAAAGGCCCAGGGAATAGCAGCAGTGAACTGGAGGCAATGGTATGTGGCTGCTGTATATAGGGTCCGTGGGTTGGGACTTGGAGTAGTGGATGGGCCTGAGTTCCCCCACTGGCAGTAGTGAAGTAGCCTAAGTGGCTCCTTTAGAAGTCTGATCAGAGAGCTGGATTTAAAGGCGCCCAGGAGGGGTTGAAGAGAGAAGGCACCTTCAGGAAGGAGGGGCTGAGTCTAGCTTGAGCTAGGGTTTGAAATACTTTTTATTTTGGACTTCAATAGCCTGCAAGGGGTTCGTCTGTTTGACTGTGTGATGTAGCCAGAGGGCCGAGCCACTGAAGATGTGCCTAGCAAGATCAGCAACCCTCAGAGGACACCAGCAGCAAGTGAAAAAAGATTGCAGCATCACACCCCAGCAACAAGAGGCACTGAGGAGGTGAGCACTCCCTGTCACACTGGCAAGAATCAAACTGGCATCATATACTCTTCCATCTGTGTTCAGGGCATGGAACTGCCCAATACGGCATAAGCTTCTCCACATTTCGCTGCTAAAAACGTTACCCCTAACATAGAGCTGGGTCCTACTACCATTAAAGTCAATGGCAAAACTCCTATTGATTTTGAAGGTGCAGGATGAGGGCCTCAGTGCATTAACCACGTTACTTGGTTCAGATACAAATTTGCCTTCAGACAGCCTTCATGGTAGTGACAACTCTGATGTCTATGAACACATGCTAAAATAGCACTTTTCAGTTGAAACAATTTTGTCATAAGAGGGGTTTACTGTAAAACAAAGAGCTTATCAGGTTTTTACACAAATATTAAAATGGTTAAATCATTTGTATTCCTAGTAATATTGGTAGCCTATAAAGGACTTCTATATATTTTTAAATAAAATTGTGTGTGTGATTTAAGCAGTTAAGGCACACTAGAAACCATACAATTGTAATATTATCTGATGCCCAGGGAACATGCTCTCTAGGTATGCTTGTATTACCACTGAGGGGGTTACTTGCTAGAGACTAGACCTCGAGGTGTATTTTCAGACTGAATACTTCAAGTTTCAAATATCGGTGATCTATATCTTCAAGCTTCATGTATGAATGAGAAATGGGAAATCTTTTTGGATTAATTAAAATGAATCATAAGTGACACGTGTGATGCAAACCTTGGTACAATCATCAAACATCTGTTTGTAATTTTGGCACTAGCAATATAAAAATGAATTTGTAAATGTTTCCTATGCTTTTCTTTTAAACAGAGAAATGTACAATAACATCAAAAGTCTGTTTCATATATATTATGTATAAACATATATATAATTCCCATCCTTAAAACACAAAACTTATTATACACAATGTATAGTGTATGTTACCTACATTTTTCTACTGGAGCAACTGATAAAAGCCTAAAGGGGTGGGGAGAAGCAGTGGGGAGGAAGCAGGGATTTTTGTTGAATACTCTGTGTGCATGTGCAGAGAGCAGCACAGAGCACTTAGAAATTCCCAGAACACCTAGAGGAGTGGTTGTTACAAGGCATGCTGAATAGTTGTCTCTGGGGCTGTGCAGAAGGTTTTCATTAAGGGCAAGCAAACTACCAAGATCCACACGTTCATGGTCATGCTCAGCCAACTGAAGCGCAGTGGGGAAAAGGCTATAAATAGTGGAAGTTGGAGACAGCACTATGGGCTCAATGCAGCCCATATAATGAATAATGCAGGACTGAGCTTGTACCACTTTGGAGACAGACTCCCTATTTCTCTGGATCCTGAGGAAGCAGCCAACTACTGACTCCAGGATTGGAATTGCTGAAGACTGAGACTATCTTCAGACGGCCTTGCTGAAGAGGTTCTAAGGAGTTTGAAGGAGAACTGTTCAAGTCAATAGGAGTCTTTCTATTGTCTTCAATGGGCCTTGGATCAGATCTGTAAACGGGGAAATTTCTATCTCATGACTGAACCACAGGGAATTGTAATAAAGAGGTAAAAGGCAAATACCATGGCCAAAGGCAATCCCAGCAGCAAAGGACAGGGTCAGCTCCTTGCTTCACTTACTTAATTACTGCTGCTCCAGGACATAGGCTGGTGGTCTTGTACAAGAATGTTGAGGGAGATTATATGATTGTGTAATTAAAGCCCAAATTGTAATGCACATGTAACAGGTTCAACCTTCACTTTATTTCATTTTTAAATTGTTCAGCACTGAGAATGTACTCAGTGCTGTACAACAATATTGTACTTGGCAGACACCGTTAGTCTGCCCCATCAGATGTAATTTACAAGTTCCGTAGGAGGTGGGTTCTCACAACCTACCTTAAAATATTCATAGTGAATGAGACAAAGAATCCTGTAGATGCACTATACACAATGTGGTTTGAGGGCTTGATGCCACAAGGTGCTGGGGACGGCGGGGGAGTGCCCTTAACTCCCATTGACTTAAATGGGGTCAAACCGGCAGGGTTAAGCCCTTCATGAGATAAGTACTCCATAGCACCCCTTGCCTCACACACAGCACATATGTACATTCTTCACAATGCAACTAACCATACGTGGTGTGCTATGAAGCCTATCTCCTTCTCGCTGAGCACTGCTAATAAATAGTACCCAATTGTACTGCATATAGTACAACTCAGTCAAATCAAAATCCTATTTCACTACAACCACTCAGCCACTTTCCCGCAATATGTGTTATTTCCATGCAAGTTCTAACTTTCTACCGCAGCTGTTCTATTTTCTATTTTCATGTCACTAATTTGTGACCATTAGGAAGATTTTGTAGGTAGGTTTATCTACCACTAATTACTTTCTTTCTTGAACTGGTCTCAAACGTTGCATACTACATTTCACCCATGCTCTCCCAC
Source organism: Emys orbicularis (assembly GCF_028017835.1). Taxonomy (NCBI): domain Eukaryota; kingdom Metazoa; phylum Chordata; order Testudines; family Emydidae; genus Emys; species Emys orbicularis. The sequence continues at coordinate 84,544,012 of NC_088683.1, forward strand.
CATTACATTAATACACACATGTAAACAGAGGAAATAATATACAGTTGTTTTCTAAAGATACCACAAATTTCTGGTGATGGTAAACGTTATCAAATGTGTTTGAGGCATGTCTTCCTGGACTGTGAGATCACTAGCATTCCTTTCCTACAACTCATCAGGGACCACCCTAGGCTTTGTGAGGTGCTGGAAAACAAAAGGTGTGTGAGTTCCCATGAACACTTCAGTAATCTAAATGGATCATTTTCTGGGGGGAGGAATTAATAACTTGACAGGGGATCATGGCTCTTGTCTGTGGGGGTTGGTATAGATCAAACAACTTGTCTATGTGGGCCCCTATTTACATATGCACTTCTTATCACCATAGTGTCTGAGGACTCCACAAACACTCCTGAATTTATCCTCACAACACCTCTGAGCTTTGAAAATATTAACTCTATTTTTAGCTCAGGAAACCAAGACACAGACATTAAATGACTTGCCCAAGGGCACGTAGCATCTTTGTGGTAAAGCCAGGGACTAAACCCAAGTCTACCCAAGGCTCAGGCCAGCACCTTGACCACAAGACCATCCTTCCTTTCTCTGTATAAAGGGCCTTCAATCTCATCTTTCCAGGGGTGTGGCAGGGTAGCGGACACAGAAGGAAGGGAAAGTCATTGATGTGACATATAACCTGCTGGTCCATGGCATGTTTCAAAAAACATATTGTATATAAAAGATCATATACATTGTATGTGTTATAAACTGATATGCTAGAAACGGGTTCAAGCAACAAAGTTAGCATGTGGGTTTTGAATGTTCAGGGTGTTTTCAGCCAAGATGTTGTTTATGCTCATTATAAAGAAGGACCGTCATTATTTGCTACAATTAGAGCCAGATCCAGATCTGGATTTCCAACATCCCAAAATTCAGAGTTATTGATATCTGAAGTCTGAGGTCAGAGCCTTCTCTGGTATATTAATGTCTTAATGCAAACTCGGTTGTTGCAATGTTGAGACCATATATTCAAAATAATAAATCGGCAGTGTGAGGGTTGCCAACCCTCCAGGATTGTCCTGGCATCACCAGGAATTAAAGATTAATCTTCAATTAAAGATTGTCATGTGATGTGATGAAATCTCCAAGAATACATCCAACCAAAATTGGCAACCCTAAACAGTACAAATCATAAAGTTCTATTACAACTGTAACTGAGCAATATGGTACATGATGTATTTTATACTGTATATATTTAATAATATAAATTGCACTATTGCAAACAGAGATGGGCCTGAACCAAATCCCTGAATAAACTCTCTACCACAAACTCTAGCAGAGGCCAAAATCCAAATACAGAGATGAATGTTGTGGTTCAGGTGTCAGTGTTACTAACACTCACAATACTATCACAACAGTCATCATTTAAGGCTCTTTTAAAATGTTGCTCTAGATTGTAGACAGCTGAGGAATTTGGGCTGAGCCGCTTGTGATTCCCAGCTGTGGTCATCAGAGGCTGCTCTCCTGATTGAGTAGGTCTCTGCAGCAGCTGCTTGTATTTCCTGTGCAGGCAGCTCTGTCCTTTGAGAACATGCAGAGCCAGGAAGTGCCCTGGCAACAACAGGGAGAGAATATGGAAGACTGCACCACTGAGCTAACCAGCACCTCCCCTCCCCTTAATGATGCAGTAAGTGGAGTCTGGAGGACCTGAGAGTTTGAGATGGGGAATGGAGCAAGGAGAAGGGGAATGGAATGCCTAACTTGGGGGAAATAGTTGAACTTGAGGAATTGCTTTTTTGGGGGTGGAAGTCTGCTTCATGATTTTTGAATTCTCAAACTATGCATTTCAAAATGTACTGAAAATATGTTCTGTACTGTGTGGCATTTGCAAATGGCAATAATTTATTAATTGCTTCCTGTGATACATGAAATAAGAAATTATTCTGAGGAATATCCAGAACTCCCCTCCCATACTTGTCCTCTGTAAAAATAAAATGTCACTTGTCTGCTACTAAGTCACTTGTGCTATTGGGTAACCTCTGCAGAGGTGCTGAAGTGACTTCAGAGTCTAATTGTGTGGGTTTTTTTTTTTTTTTTTTTTTAAGATTATCCATTGGCTTAGTTTTGTTTTACACCCAAAAAGCTGAAGTGTCCTTGAGAATATATCAGAGTGTTACCAGCAACTTCTTTGTAAAGGTGACCTGCAAACCTTTTTCAAGTGTGTTCACTTTTCAGCTTATGAGACTTTTGGTCCATGAAGATCCACTTTGGCTTTATTTTTGCCCAAACCATTGTTTTCTGATTTGTTTTTTAAAATAAGAATAGAGACTCTGAGCCTCCCTATGGAAAAACATGTGCAACAGACTAAATGCCACCTTCTGCTAAAGCAGCTGTAAATAGCATTCTCTTCTTTTTTGTCATACTGCATTTACTTATACGTTGCTACTTCCCAACACAGAGAATGACAAAGGTGAAACTGCATGTGCCACAGTCAAATATGAAGTTCTCAGGTACTGCAGTGATTAAAAACTGATACAGGCGCTTGCGCAGGCTCTGAATGAAGGGGTCTCTCCTTGAGTGCTCTTTCCCACATTCATGCACCTGTATGAGGGCATGACACATTCTGACCTATTTCTCTGATAGTTAACTAACCAACATGGTATGCATTTCAGAATGTATATTTAATTGTAATTACAGTAGTCACACTTCCAGTATTGCCAGCTGCAGTATTCAAAAGACATGAGTCAGGACCATGAGATTTGCTTAAAATTAAAAATCATAAGACTGCAAAAAAAGAAAAAGTTTGAGGTATTTTTCTTGTCTTTTGATCCTGTAGGGTCTCACTTGGGTCACGTTTTTCAAGTTTTCTCCAGAGTTAAGAGAGCTAGAAATTTACTTTACACGAGAATCTGAGATTTCATTAAATCATGTGTTTCCAGGAGCTGGGGCTTTAAGTGAAAAGTCAAATACTACAAGACTCATGTTAAATGTGCAAAAGCTGACGATACTTCATTTTGCCTGGTGGTAGCTAGTGATCTAAATCATCCACTCAGGAAACAGATATCCCAGGACTCCTGTAAGTAAGTAGGACAGTGTGCATTTTGAGTTTGACAACTGTTTATACAGTTGATGTCATTTCTGAGAATATTCATTTGTTAAATGTAAAAATACCCTTCTCACAAGTATTTACATTAGTAAAGCATGAGCACTCCAGTGTTTGGGATGTGAGCACTGCCAAACTGAAATTAAAATTTGAATGAATAGCTGGGACAATATTTCCCAATCTTTTCTTAGCTCTTGTTTTAAGCATCTGGAAACAGAGATTGTAAACTGTTTTGCAACTTTTACTACAGGCTCTGCCAGAGTCAGCATTATTATTTGGGGGCAGGCATGAATAACAATTTTTATGTTCTTCTCTGCTTTCTACCAAACTGACTTTTGTCTGCCATGATCATGCTCCTCTGCACAGGACCAGTTTTATGGGGGGGGGGGGGTTGTTGTGGCATGTCATTGGTAGGGTTTTGAGGGGCTCCCACACTTAACTTGTCCATTGTTCATAAAATGGGAAGGATCCGTGGGGTATCACCAGCCCATTCTAATGCAAGAAAAATGGAAGCAAACTGCTGTGCTAGAATATTGGCATATTTACCAACACTTTCCTAAATGTCAAAAGACAGTTTTCCAAATAAAGTGGGGTTGTAAGTGGCCACTAGGAGCCTCCCCTTTTCTGCTGGAGGGTTTTGTGCATGTTGTTGGGCTATTTTTTTTCAAGCTATTTAGTGATAGATCTCCAGATTAGCTGTTATTTTCTCTGATATATTATATATATATATATATCAGAGAAGATGTTTAAAATAGCCATTGATGGGTCATTTCCCCAAGATGTGTTGTTTCTGCTGTTGGAGGATCATCCTTACATTGGTATTGGGACTCTGTAGCTACAGGGGTTCTGGGAAATGTAAGGAGCATAAATAAAATATTTATGTAACCAGAAAGTTGTTTCTTTTTCTTGGTTATTCCTATTTTCCATTTCCTTATCCCCTCTCCTTTCTTATTTCTGTCCTGTTTCATACATCTCCAGACCATTTTTTCTTTCTTTCTGTCGGGTTTCTTCTTTTAGTCTCCTTTCTCTCATCGTCTTCCTTTGAAAAGCAACATCTCCTCTCCTCTCCTTTCCTTTCCTAGTCACACCATTTTATATTACCCACCCCTTTCTCTCTCTTATGTGCTGTGATCAGTTTCTCTTTGCTGCCCTTCTGTTGGCTTTGTCCCTTTTGCTGGCGACATTCTCATCTTTCTTTCTTTTATTGTCCCTCTGTGGCGCTACATCTTACCACTTATGAGCTTCAGCACTTTGCAAACATTAACTGATTATGAATAATCATCACAACCCCCCCTAGGAGATAGATGAGTAGATCTGATTATCCCCATTTTATGGCGGGGGGGGGGAACTAAGGCAGAAAAAGCTAAATGACTTGACCGAACTAATAAAGTTGGCATCACAGCTAACAAAGGAGTGCTCAGTCCTCTGCTTAGTCCGCTATCATGCTGCCTGTCATGCCCCTCCTTTTAGCCAGAGCTAATCCTCAAAGGAGCTAGTTTATCTGCAGGCAGCTGGGAGGAACTTGATGTGGCACAAATCCATGTAACACTCCTCCATGGCAGCTCTGTGAACTCACCGGAAGTTGTTCCAGAAATTGAGGGACTGAAAGTCATTAATTTCCAAGGCCTTAAAGTTCAGTCCTAGAATAGTGGGGACCATGAATAAAATTTAACTTTTAGGAAAAAAATACTTTGCTAAGCTTTCTGCCCCAGTGTTTAATGTATATATTTTCGGCTATCATCACAATGACAACAGTCAAGCACATTTAATGTGAAAAGTGAGGTTATTCTTGACTCCCACAACTCAGAGAGTTGCAAAAGTTGGCTCTCGGATTGGCTGGTGGTAAGTGCTATAAGACACACACATATATTTAGAAATTATATGGAAGCAACCTGTAGCTATATAGCATGTAAATGCCAATGGTTCTCTTTCTGTTAAGAGCTTTCAGTTTTCACACTCCGTGTCTTTTGGTAAATTTCCCATTTTACTTATAGGCCATGGGGCTCTGCTTCTTATTGGAATGAAACTGACAGCATCCACTCATTAGAGTTCATTAGCAAATCAAAGCAACACAAACTGATTCAATCGAACAGTAAACAGTCAGCTACACAATTTTCTCCCAGGTGCCTTCTCCATTCAGTGCATGCATATAGGATTCTGCCTCAGGCTCTAAAAGACTCAGGATTGGGCCTCTGTGATGTAGTCTCCCTGATTTGTCTTGGAATGAGACAATGATTTCCTTGTACTTCGGATTCTGTGTTTTAATTTCTCTCCTCTCTGTCTAGCCAATCAAGTCATAACAACTCCGTCTAATCTGGTCTCATTTTCTGTTGCATACAGTGTGCTGAATGGACAAACCTTTAAATATGATGCAATTGGAGAGAGCTGCAATTTTGTCATTTCTTAACACTGTTTGCAAGGCCAAGCTCATCAAGCACAGAAAATGCTAAATTAAAAAAAAATGGAGTGTAAAGTATTTATTGGTAAAACTGCCTAATCAGCCATTGTACTATTGGAGAACTTTTTGTTAAGAAAAAGGCAAAACCAGATGTAATGAAACACAGACAGCTGTTCTCTACTACCTGCTTACCCTCTTTTGAGCCACTTCCCCATGAACACTTGGAGGGCATGAGCATATCGGACCTCTGAATAAAGTAACTGACATATAGAGCAACAGTGGGTCTAGAGAACTTTATTGCAGCCCAACCCACTTCTGACAGAAACATCACTACCCAACCCCAGGAGGGGGGACCGAAGCCTGAGCCTGCCCAAGCCTGGTCACCCCAGGTGGGGGGCCCACAGCCAAAGCTTGAGCCCCACCACCCTGGGAGGGGAGGGGGGTAAAACCAAAGCCCAAGGGCTTCATCCCCAGGCAGGAGGCCTGTAACCTGAGCCCCGCTGCCAGCTCAGGCTTTGGCTTCGGACCCAGGCAGTGCGGCTTGGACTTCAGTCCCAGACCCCAGCAAGTGTAACACCAGCTCTGGTGACCTCATTAAAATGGGGTTGCAACCCACTTTGGGGTCCCAACCCACAGTTTGAGAACTCCTAGTCTAGAGTAGTCTTTTCCTGGTTCTGCCGCAGCTGAAAGGCAGTGGAAGTAGCAGGCTCCCCTAAAGATCTTTTCTGGGAAACACCTAAATGGATACAGTGAGCCAGAAAATTGTCATCTAAATATCTAAGTTGGAACATCTTTGTTCAATCCGCTTTTGAAGATACTGGGAGTGGGGAGTTTCCCTTCAAAGGCAGTACTCATCTGGTGCTCAACCTTACGCAGTTTAAGTACCTTGCTGACCTAGGCTCTGTGTGAGTACCCAGTACTCACTAAAGACTTCATCTTGCATCATTGAAATCAATGGGTGCTTTCCCATTGACTTCAGTGGGTCCAGAATAAGACTCTAAACTTTAAAAATCTCATCCTGGCTTGCATTGGGTTCAGTGTAAAAACTGAGATGGATACTCTGAATGTAGCTTCTCTTTGACTATTTCAAAGTCTTTGGAGGACATTACGCAGTACAGTCTAGACACAGTCATGCTTCATATTGAGTACATATAGTTTATAAAGGGTTAATAAATGATTAATAGATGCAGTAAGATATTACACACATGAGCAGTGTGCATTATAGATGGTTATGAGACTATTAGTAGAGGATTTTATTGATGGCTAAATCATGGCTATAAGAAACTTGTCCTGTTGGATTCTATAACAATTGATTAACCTTTCATTAAAATGTCTATTAAACATTTCTTAACCTGATATACATTTTTATAAACATATCCTTAATATAGCATGATCCAGAAAACTGCCAGCTAAATTCGGAAAAGTCAAATCCTGACTCCCATTGAAGTCAATGGGATTTTTTGTCATTGACTTCAATAGAGTGGGGATTTCACTCTTTTCCTCTCAGTGAACTTTTTCAAATATGCTTTTCCAACTTGAAACAGAAAACTCAGGCATCACATATATGACACAGGAAATGCAAATAAATGGCAACTCATTTCTGAACAAGAAAACACAAAATTAACTTTTAAAGAGAGATTAATTCTCAAGCAGAAGCTTATCAACAGGAGAATCGGAACATTAGCAAATCAAGTATGTATGATATACGAGACCTACTTTGCAGTAAACATTATCAGCAATGTCAATGTAGTTACAATGTGGATGTAGTTTACTTTTGCCTGGCACTAGCAATTTTTCTTGACAATTTTCAAGGAAGTTTTAGAATTTCATGGATTCTAGACTTCAGAAACTTTTAGAATGTTCTGAGTTCTGTGTTCTGTTTATTCAACATCAAGACGTGCATAAAAAACTGTTAGATCATAGAGATCTACAATAGGTATCACCACAAATAATATAATCCATGGTATATTTACTGCAAGATATGTGCTGGTCAGCTGGTGGTGCCACAGTCATGCTGTACAAATATCATGAAATGATCACATTTTCCAGTGAATTCTCATCATCCTCTGAATCTTTCTGCAATTGTTCAACAGATCTCTTGCAAGACCATATTCATAGATCCATAGAGTTTAAAGTTGGGGGTGGAGAAGAAGGAAATTGGACCATTAGCTCATCTAGTCTGAACTCCAATATATTACGGGCCATTAAATTTCATCCATTTATCCCTGTATTGAGCCCCAATAACTTTTGTTTGACAAAAACATATCTTCCAAAAGGGCATCTAGTTTTGATAGGAAGACCTCAGGAGATGATGAATCCACCACTACCATTGGTGGTCTGTTCCAAAGACCTATTTAGATAGCAATTAAATCACTACCCAGGAGTGCTACCAACTCTCATGAACTTATTGTGAGTCTCTCCATATTTGTTATTTTTCTTAAAACCCTGGCTTCTGGAATCAGGGGATTGCATGAGAATTTCAGTTTTTATTTTAAAATGGGAGTAAGGTTCTAGCTCTTACTGTTGCCAGAAGAAATCATGAAAACAGGAAGGAAGCATATCCTAAAGATTCAAAAGCTAGAAGACAAATAAAATGGCCAATTTTTTTTTAAATCTCATTATCTGAAGATGTATGCATATGCGTTTTGTGTGCATGCCATTTAAAAGCCCAGTGAAAATTCAGGTTATGTATTTGTCTTGAAATAGTCCTTTACTGAAATGAAGGTCAAAATTCAAACACAGAGGTAGAGATTTTCAAGCTAAATATACATGGCAGAAAATGACCCCATTTAGGAGAAAATAAACTAGTCAAACTAAATCTGGACTTTGAAAACAACTTTTTCAAGTTAGACATATTCTGTAAATGTGGCAGTTGTTTGATTTGAGCCACCTAAAGAGTATTTGAATATTTCTCCCATTACAGCAGATTCCGGCTCAACACCAAGGAAGGTGATATCATTCCTCCTGACAGATTGTATAGTGAAAACAGAAGTCTGAATCAAGATCCATGCCAATGCAGCTGGAAGCCTTTGTAGCAGAGTAAATATTCCCACATTGAGCCATGAGTATAGAATGGACTTTTAGGTGTTGCTGGAAGACTTGAAACAAGCAGACAAATTAATTTGTGTCAGGGCTCCATGGTACAGAATGGAAGGTCAAAGAGTTAATACATTTCTATGAGAGAAACTATATCAAGTTTTTTTTTTTTTTTTTTTTTTTTTTTAAATACAACACTAATTATACTTCTGTGAGCTTTTCGTCTAGTGATCTCAGAGAGTCTTTGACATACTGAGGAATTAAACCTTACAACACATATCTTTTTGAGGCAGGTATTATCTCCACTTTACAAATGGAGAAACTGAGGCCCAGGAAGGTTAAGTGATGCACACAAGGAAACACTACAATCTGAGCTGGAAGTAGAACCCAGATCTGATTTGCAGGTTTCCTGTGCTTTAACCACTGACTGTGCATTCATTCCTTGTACATCTTATTCATTTCAGGGCAAGATTTTCTCCATTGGTGTGCCTGAGAGAGGGCTCAAGGAGCAACTTTGTGCCCTGTGCGGCAGCTGGGCACAAATGCATTTTCTGTACTTCTCAGGATGCAAGGACTGCTCCTTCCATGTATCACCTGGGCACAAGACACGGGCAGAGATGATGCAGGGCCATGGCCCTGTCCCCCTATGAAAGGGCTAGTGGACCATTCTGTACCTGCTGAGGGGGCAATATAAGCATGTGCACCACCTTGCCTACTAGAGAGCCCTAGGAGGAACTCTTCTTGGAGCAGCTTCTGGGGAGTGAGACTCTAAATGCCCCCTTTGCCAGATGGAGGGAGGGCTAGATGAAGGCATGTCTTCCCTATACCTATATAAATACACACACACACGCACACTGATACCTAAAAAGAGCAGGCCCTGGTCAAGAGCAGGCCCTGCTGTAATCCTCTCTCACTGATTAAACGCTAATTGCAAAGGTGACTCCAATCTCTGGGGAAAGGTTGACTAGGTTTTATAGAATGCAACACATTGAGACAAAGATTATTATAACATGCAATGCTGCGGTTGCTTTTTGACAAGAGAAGGCAGGTTCTGGAGCGTATAGAGCCTATATAATGAGATACCAATATGGTCTTGTCTGCTCAAAGCCCTGGGGCATGTTGCATTTGGGTAATTGTTAATTGGGCCGCACTCTTGAAGTGCCATTTGTCACAAATGGATGTGCATTTCTCATCTCCATTTTTGAGTTTGGAAAGTTAGCTACCTGCTTACAGCTTACAATTCATCTTTTGGCTCCGAGGCAGAACAAATCAATTCCTGGGGATCTCTTTAGGAGGGCGTGACTGGGTTTTTAAAAAAAAATACAACAATACAGCTGACATGACTGTTATTGGAACACCATGCCTGTTTTTGTTGTATTTATTTATTTAATTTGGATTTTTTTTTTTAAAAATGTGCCCAGCTGTAGACACAAAGTGTACTGGGAAAAAGGATGGAGTTGGTCTCTGGATCCCATATGGTATAAATCAAGTTCAGACAGTTCCCCTATAAATGCTCCTTGCTTCTTAGGTGTAAAACAATATTCTAATCCAGATGGTGGGATTGTTTAACCCCTGTTGTGGCAGAGGTTTGCAAGTTGTAAGCCTTGTCCCAGCAGGTGCAGATTCATCCTCTGGCAGGAGTATTTACTTTGCTAACCCTCAGAAATTCTGTCAGTGAGGAGGGAGGGGGAAGAGTTAAATTCTGCCCAAGGTTCCACAGGAGCCTTCCAATGGAGGCTGTCCAGCATGTCAGCTCGACCAGTTCATCCCCAAGCACCTACTGCTGCTCTCCCCACAACAAACTTTGGACCTCCTGGTGGAGCAAGGATTGTGAGTGCTTTGTGCCTCTGTGACTCCCGTACTGGGGCAGACGTTCCTCAGCAGGGCTGCTTGTGCACTGGTCTGCACCAGCTCTGGATGAATCAAGTCTGGAGCTCTCTAATGGCTTTCCTTTCATGACAAATATTTAGTTGTATATGTAAACCAGACATTCTCTTTCCCTGTGGGCAAGGGTGGAACTGGTTAATTCTTAATATATTCTTCCAAAGATCCTATTACTGTTTGTGGCCATTCTGTATAAACTCCCTTTGGAGAAGATGATTAAATGTGATAATAATGTAATTTATTTGACTAGGTAAAAAGCCTAGAGTTATATAAATACTATCGCTCTTTGACAGTGATTAGGGTGGAGGTGGATTTTTCATTGTTAGGTTTTATTGTTTCAGTGTGGATTTTTCAATGTGTTATTTCTCTGACCTCAATTCCATTCAATGTTTGCATGAACCCAATTCATCTGGCAGCTGCTGATTGGCTTGGTTGACTGAGAACAGATAAATGAGCAGTTGAGGGCAGATTCCCAGTATGGGCGACTTCTTACAACCTACTTCCCAGATACTGTGGCACCCTTACTCTTTCCTGCAGCGTAGGGAGCTGGAGAGGATATGGCCAGTGCACATGAAGCTCCGTGATTCCCCTACCCTAAAGAGCTGTTATAAGATGAGGCTGAGAGACTGCTGTAAAATACACTTGGGACAGAGATAGAGGAAATCTAGGAATAAGATTGGAGAGCTGCATACAGTTCCTTTGCAGCTCCTCATCAGCTGTGCCAGCACTTACTGGACACTGGTAAGGTTCCAGCCCTGGATGTGGATGTGCTTCCGTTATTTGAGATGTGTATCATAGAATCATAGAATATCAGGGTTGGAAGGGACCTCAGGAGGTCATCTAGTCCAACCCCTTGCTCAAAGCAGGACCAATTCCCAACTAAATCATCCCAGCCAGGGCTTAAATATCCTTAAATGTCTAAACTCTAAAATGGGCCAGATTTTGTCTCCATGTTCTGCACATAGAGGGATCCCTCTGTGAGCATATCTCCTCCCTCTCAACTAAGATGTTGTGTGTTGTTGGGTCAGCCACCTCAAGAGCACAATCTCACCCTTCCCAGTATCTACACTATGTGGGCTGCAAGCTGGGATGGGATGCACATCTTCTGCTATCAGTCCTGCTGAGATTATCTGGGAAAAGTAATGTGTCCAGTAATATTGCCTTTCCCACTGAGACCCCTTAATAGCATGGAACCTGCTGGGGTTGGGTGGGAGAAAAACAGGACCCAGGAGCAGTTGTGTTTCAGGAGAGTCCCTGGTACCACAGCTCTGTTGAAGCCGCATCACCAGGGAGTAAGCTGAGGGGACAGTAGGAAATCAGAACAAGTGCAGACATGATCCTATGAGTGAATGACTCCAACCTCCTGCAGATCCCTGGGCTCCTTATAAGATGGAGCAGGAAGAGGTTGAGGGAGATCACAGTTCCCCAAATTCCCTAAATTCAAGCTTCATATTAACCAGTTTTACAACAGTAGAGAACCCTTGGTCTTCATGGCACGTGAAACATCCAAATTAGCAAGTGCTTCTTATACCTATTGTCTTGGTGCTAGGACTTTTCTGCTGGGATCAGTACTCTGAGAGGTGCACATGCTGATGATTGTTAGTCTGTGCTCACATCTGCAACTTAGGTTGGAGAATTTTTCTCTTTACCGGTTCTTTGCCAAACTGTCACTGTTTCATAATTATGTGACATGCTCAATAATTCACAAAGCTCTCCAGGGAAGGGACCCTTTGAGCAATGCCCAAGACAAGGAGGCCCCAATCCTGAGTGGTGCCTTTGTGCACTGCCATACTACAAATGATTGATAATTACAAAGAACAAAGCTGCAGTATAGAAAAGCAATAAGAACATACCAATCCATTCAAATAGCTGAGTTGTTGGTTGTTTTGAAAGTGTTTATTACTTTATTGAGTTTGATCAAATCATTATCAACTCAATAGACTAACCAATTGCCTTGGAGAAAACAACTTTTCATTTCCTTTGAGGGCCAAATTGTGATACCGTTACTCACATTGAATAATAAGCTATGTGTAGTCCCATTGAAGTTACTCCATAAATAGTGCCATTAAAGGTGCTACTTATTGTAAGTAAGGTATCACAATCTGGACCTGAATAAATTTGTAGCCAAATGTTTTATAAATAGCTCTAAAAGTTTTTTGATGTTTTGAAATGTTTGAACTTTTTTGTCTAAGTAACTACCTCCAGTCTAATTAAGGGTCCAGTTTCGGACATATTGAGTAAAACCTTTACTACACAAACATTCCCATTGAAATCATTGACTCATCATAGAATCATTGAGTATAAGGCCAGAAGGTACAACCAGATCATCTAGTCTGACCTCCTGTATGTCACAAGCCACCAACACCATCCAACCATCCACACAATAAAGCCAACAGACACAAGTATTCTAATATACCTACACCTATTACATATAAACATAAATAGGATGGTTTCTCTGTGTGAGTAAGGATAGCAAAATCTGGCCTATAGAATTTAGAGCCTTTTTAAGATTTTCCCATCCCTACCATCTAAGCCCATTGGATTCATGTGAGATACATAAATTATAGAGCCTGGAAAAGTAATTTTGCTTGCAGAGGTTGTGGTTTTGCAAGAAAATATACATACAGCACAAACCTTTCACTGGTCATCACCACAAATCCCCAGCTTGCCTAGACTTTATAGACCTCTTCATACAGTTCATTCTAGTTAACAACAACCTTAGCAAGGTTTTTTTGTATAAAGCAAATCTTCAACAACAACCAAATTATAGTGTGACAGGACTCACTAGTTATGCCATCCATCTAAAGTAACTGCTATAAACAGTTAGTAACAGTTAGCTATAAAACAAGCATAGACAGATTCTCTGTGAAGCTACTTCACAGCTTACCTAAATCTGAACACTGAACAACCCGAAGATGGCACTGACAGCGGAATGGACATACTGCTCCGGGTGGGTCTGGGTCAGGACTGTCTGTCGGAAGATCAGCAGATCCTTCGTCTTCTAGCATAAACTCAAATAAGCCTTTTTGGTGGAATGGTTTGGCCCAGCATACTGGTAGAAGCAGGAGGAAGAAGACAGCCACCTTCATGGTTTACTTCATCTACTCAGAACAGAACCAGTGAACCTAGGAGTCAAATCAAAGGTTTAAAGAATGGTAGCATACTATCATTTCTGCAAAGCTCCTTTCCTAAGGAGATACACAGCATGTCTACCAATTACATAAATGTGTGACTGTTCATTACAGATAGGCCACTTATATTACATGGGTCGGAGAATGTTAAATACTTGTCAAAAACACTTTTTACAGAGGAGGTTTAGGGTAATTGTAAACACATCTGTTTGCATTTATTAGGAACAGGAAGCGTTGTCAACATTATTAAACAAAACAGTCAACACAATAAGCCACGTTTTCCATTTGTCAGTACTTAGCCACCGTAGCAGTTTGAGTGTGTGCTTTCACTACCAGTTGTTAGCTATGAGTTTGTTCCTTTGGGGATGAACCTGAGATTCTCAAATCCACCATAATGCATATTTCATGTCTTGTAATTTTTTTTAAGAGCCAGCCTGTTGTATGTGTTTTAAATTATAGCCTACTGAGGCTGATTGGGAAATGAAACAAGATCTAGAGATTAGGAAAAAAACTTTTAGCTGCTTAAGTTGTACTTATTTCCCAGTTTAAATAATATTATGAAGCTTCATTTCATGTTGGTTTCTTCTTGGCCTCCTTTCCAATTATTTGGCTTAGGGTATGTTATTTTATAACTATATCGTGTAAAAAAATCTTTTGCTTTGCACTGCGGAAGCATTTGAACTCCTGCTTATTTTTTGTCAGCACATTTTCTAATGAGACTTAAGGGGCCTGATCCTGCAAACATTTTTTTCCACAGGAGCAACTTTGCTCATGTGAGTAGTCCCATTGGACTCAATGAGGAAAGCTACATAAGTATGTGTTTTAGGACTGGGCCCTAAGTTAGTTTCTGCAAGTTCTAGAATATATGGCATGCATTGTTCAGTATTGAGGGAAATATATTAAGAGTAATTTTCATATTTTATGGTAGGTGATTACAAATTAGTTAACCCCGGAATAGTTTCTCTTTTCACCATATGCAATATACAGAGAAAGTTATCTTGAAAAATCCCTCATGGGATTAGGAGCCTTTTCTTACATTAGTAAATATAGTCCCAGATAGAAGTTATAACTATATACAAAAATAAGTGTTCCTTTAATTGTTTAAATCAGTAACTCAGCAATACAAAAATTCATTTCTGAAATGAATTAACTAGAAACCAGGCACTGTATATTGAGGCCTCTCTTCAGAATATTAGAACTTCAAATTACGGTACTATTAGAGAGCTGGTGGTAGTCTAAGGCTAGATGGATTCGCATGTATCTAGCTCTATGCCTCTGTTACGTAATTTGCATAGAGTAACTCCCAGAATGCAACATCACAAAACATTTTACCCTTTTTTTTAAGCAGATGACAAGTCTGCCATACAAAATATGCTAATATTTTAAAAATATAACTGAAGCCTCTCTAATTTAGCCATTCTATGACCAGATTGTGATACTATCAAATATGAGTAAGGATATTTTACTCTGTAAATAATCCCTTTGCCTTCAGTGGGACTTAGGGTTCACCTGGAGAAAGGTATTATTCAGTGTGATTATGTATATTGCAATATGGCTTTTAATTAGAAGCATTTTCCTTTCCTGTAGATTCTGTAGCGTGCCATCAATAGTAATCCAATTTATCCCCATAGCGGGTATTCCAGTAATAAGGAGTACTGTGTGTGGTGAGCCTGCACAATTATAACAAAGTGGCATTAATCCATGACAATTTTCTTAGTACTACTACATCTAATACAGCACATTTATAATTTTGGAGTGGAGGATAGTAAAATGACAATACAGTTTCCAAAAATATTCTGTACCTTGGCATAAGGAATTAAAGTCCTAATTTATTGCCATTTATCATAACGTTGTATTGTAAACAACAGAAATATTAGCAGAGCAAAAACAAATGTTCTGAATTTTCATTAACTTCGATATGCCATGTGAATCAGATACACAAGAGAAATGTCATGATACTGGCATTCTATGGCTGCTTTAAAGAGGTTCTCCTGGGTATAAAGTAAACTGTTTTTGACCCATTAATATTTTGATCCTGTTCCCATTGATCCCAGAGGTAAAACATCCATTAGTTTCAAAGAAAGCAGAGTCAGGATCCTCTACTGGAAATAAATTGTCAGACAAACAACACAGAGGCACTTTTCATATTTTACTCATGCACACTAATATATACTGATGACATATATATCAGCTAAATACTGTCATAGGGCCTTATCCTGTAATCACTACACAGCCAAGACTTCTAATGAGTTCAATGGGAGTCTTGCGTGAGTGAGAACTGCAGGGTTAGGGCCATAATGGATGTTATGGGGCTTAGATAATATATATATTGCATTAAGGACTCAGTGGGGGAAAATCATATTAATGAAAAATAATCAGAAGATAGGAATATATATATATAACAAAACAACAACCATTTAAAAATCGTATAAAAGAAAATTGTCCTGTTAATAAATGTTCACACTTCATTTAGAAAGGAAGAGGGAAAGATAGATTGAATTTATAATGGTTTGTGATGTGGTATTTGGGTTTAGAGCACAAAACTGTTTACATTTGCATTAATTATATGTACACAATGAGGAAGACTTTTCCACAAAAGCTACATCATTTCACGTCACCAGAAACCACTGTATTGGTGGTCGTCTTGTTACCCTGCATTAAAACTAATGAAAAAATGATCACTTTCTGTCAGAAGAGTTTCTTATAACATCACAAAATTTTACTTGAATGAAATGTACAATGAAAAAAAAATTCCTGGACCACGTGTCTTACCTATTCTGTATACAAAACAATAGGTGTGAAAACCCAGTAGTTGGGATTTCAAAGTAGCCTGAATGTCCATTGACAGGAGTTCCAGCTCTGTAGGAGTTTTGTTTTTCAACTCTTTCTTTCAGAGCCACCTTCTCTAAGAGGTGTAGTCCATTGTTTATATATGTTAACATACCACTTTCTAATTTTATAAAGACATTCATCAAGTCTGTATAACTGTACATCACATTGTTTTGAAGTTGAAAATATTCTGAATAAAGTTTAAAATGCATGGAAAGAAAGACTGCAAAATTTCACTGTCTTTTGCAACCAGAAATGTAACTACTCATACATTCCCTCCCCCACACACATACACACTATATTATATACTCTAAATATATGCCTACAAACACAGAATATATTGCTGCCAAAGTTCACAGTAAGAAAAAAAGGAGTATAGCATTACTTTTACACATCAAAACAAAAGACAGCAAAAATCAAATGAACAATAGGAAATGTACTCAGTCCTTGAGAACATATTCTGCTTCTCATGTTCTCAAACAACACAAGTTCAGGGTACAACATTAACATTGCTAAACATTTAGTAGGATTTTTCTTGCTTCTCCCAGTAAAATGCAACCATTTTTGCTTTAGACTTGACTGAAGTTTTATTAGTCTGAAGCATAGTTCAGGACAATGATTGAAAACCATACCTTTTTAATCCAGGGATTTGCAAGAGGAGCTCTCAAAGCTGAGATGTAATTAAACTAAATATTCAGCCCCGGCAAAGGACCTGCAGGTGTGGAAAGGAGGAGGGGGTAGGTTACTGCTCAGTGACTGTCACTTGGTGGAAAACCCTCCTGCTTCTATTCCACAGCACAGTTAAAAAATAAGGTTTCCCTCAATGAACACAATCCAGGCTGACACCCACATTAGATCATATGGTAATGATATGTCTCCTGTATTATAGCCAAAATCTTTATCAGCCCCCTTTTTTTTTCCATTTGCTTTATTTCTTTTTCATCTGTTTAGGATCCCAAACTGCTTGTACAGTACAACACAGAAGCTCGATTGTAATTCATCTTACTTATTTTCTTAACTTCCCTAAAACATATATTTACCAGAGTTTTTTTCTTCTGTTTTAACCATGCTTATCTGAATCATTGACTTTACTGGAAAAAATAGGTTGGCTATTTTTCTTGTTTATAGTCTGTATAACTCAAGGAAATGATATAAAATTAATCTTGGAGTTAGTCAAAATGTAGATTAGCAGCAGAAAAAAAAGTTTGAATAGCCTTAAGTTAAACTATTTATACAAATACTAACCTGCCTCTGCAAATGTTACAGCCATTGCATGAACCAAGTAGTTTAGCTAAAGAATATAATTCCATACATTTTTAAAAGATTGCAGTGTATTCCTGACTGTATATGAAAAGCTTGTTGCTTATTATTTTAATTAGTGGAATGATTTTAACATTTGTGGTCAGAAATGTTTCATATAAACAGATTTAAAAGTGCATTTTCACCAGAAAGGAAATTAG
The DNA here is from genome assembly GCF_028017835.1 of Emys orbicularis. Lineage (NCBI taxonomy): Eukaryota > Metazoa > Chordata > Testudines > Emydidae > Emys > Emys orbicularis. The sequence continues at coordinate 84,561,826 of NC_088683.1, forward strand.
CTTAAACTCATTTTTGGTACTACAGTGGGGCTTTAATAGAACACAAATGTGACTAATGATGTGTCTAGCTCACTATTTAGATTTATAAGTTGATTTAGTAATCTGCAGCTTTATTTGATGTAAATATCATCAATTGCTGAAATCCAGTTCTGCTCTGTTTTTAAAACTCCAATATACTAAAGGGAGCCCAAATATAATAACTGATATTTATTTAGTAACCTAAAAGCAACATGAGCATGTGTAAATTTACTATACTGTTGGCTCTTCTGTCTAAATACTGCAGATTTATGTCTCTGTTTTGACTTGTACCCTCTCTGTTTGCCCTTAGGCTGTGACCAGGTGCAAATCTGAAATCAAAGTCTGTGAAATGTGAAAAGATGTTGAAAAGAAGTTTTGAATTTGTAGAATCACAATAATCACTTGAAGATCGGTCTCTTGGCCTGATTGAAAAAGAAGATGTTTTTAAAAAAAATCTTCTCGTTGCATTCTCTTGGTAGAAAAAGACACAGGGGAACAATTCACCTTTATAGATTTTTGCTGCAGTCAGTAGCAGTAATCAGATATTTTTATGTTAAAATATTCTACTTTTACATATTTCACTGGCAAAGTATGGATCATTTATCCCCTTTCTGAATCTGAGTCAGTGAAGGAATTTTAGGGAGTCAAATTCTTTCCTTATATTAACCACAGGGCACAATAACTGGTAATGATTTAGTTGTAACATTTTGATATGCATGATTAGTTTTGCTCTCAGCTTTTTATGTTTATAATGCAGCCTTACCTTGTTCAGAGGTGTCACTGTTAGATTCACCAAAATTTTGGCTGCATTTTAGCAATTTCAACTAGTCAAATCTCTGTCCACCTGCATCAGCTGGTTACAAACATTTCAAAGCAGGATTTTGATGGACAGCAGGTCAACAGTGGGGCAACTGAACTTGTCATCTTGATCTTTTGCCTCAGGGTGAACTTACACCCTCCCCCACTAAAACCTAAAACAATTGCGCTGATAACTATTAGAGGGGTGAAAGGTACTAAATTAGTTATAGCTTTTTCTCCTTGTTATCGGAAAGTGGGGGATGTGAAGGAGCACAGTGTCCCATCCTTCCTTTTCCCCTCCAGGCTTTGGGGGAACTGAGATCCCTGCAACATGCTGCCTCCTCCTCACTGGCTGGAGAAATGGAGATTAGAGTGGGAGTAGCAGGACCAGTTGGTATCTGGCTGGAGAGTTTATAGGGTTCCAAGCCTCCTTAGGTGGAGTAATACTGGCACAGTTAGAGAAACAATTGTCCAAGGTGGGAGTACCCTATCAGCCTCCTTTCTTCTGCAGGAAGATCTGACCCACCTGGTTCCCTCCAGGAAGCACAAAGAGGAAAAGATGGGAGAGCTTACCACTTCCAGTTTTTCCTTCCTTCCAGGGGTAAATGGAAATCCTGATGCTGGCATCCTCTTTCCTAGTCAGCCATTCAGTTTTCTCTGGACTCTATGCCAGTTTCCTCTCCCCTCCTAGAACTCCATAGTGGGGAGGATAGTTGGGAGCGCAACAGTCGCTCCATTATACAGCTCCACACTAAGAGTACATCTACTCGGCACACTCCTTATGGCTTCGTATAGATTACATACACCTCCCCCAGCAGGGATATAAACTGCAGTGTAGATGGTGAGACATGGCATACGCAAGTAGAGAAAGACACATGTGAACCATTAGGGTAGGAACCTACACAGCTCTCCATCCCCAAGCAGTGTGATATTTTTAGCTGGATAGTGTCCCGGTTCCTCCCTGCTGCCAGAGCCTTTCACCATGATAGGGAAAGGCTGCGGCAGTAAGGAAAGGCTCTGGCAGGGGGGAGGCAGTAGGGAAAGTGTCCAGGAGCTCCCTATTTCTGGAGCCTTTCCCTGCTGCCTTCCTCCAACTGGAACCTTTCACTCGTGTGTGGACACAGCCTGATTTTCACAGCAATATGTAGATACACATGCCCTGCACACACCTCACTAGTGTGCTGTGTAGACGTACCCCGATGCACAACCACACACTTTTCCTTGGCTTGCTGTGGGCCTACTTGGGGACATGGACTCCTTTCTGATATCTGTTTTTCCGTATCACTGTTCTCTTCCCCATGTCATGTCCTATCACACAAGTTGATGCAATGTCAAGTCACTGCCTTACATCAATACACATGATGACCTACAGCCACCAGAATTTGTGAGCTCCCCCCCAGTCTGTTAATCACTGCTTAATATTTTTGTCATGATTTGAATAAGTGGTTTTTACAAGAGTCAGTGCTCCAAACAAAGACCTAGATGGCTAAGTTTGCTCTGCGGCGAGGCTAGACTTTCAGATATTAAGTACTGACTTCCAAAAGGTTCTAGACAAATATTCCTTATTGTTATTTTTCTTATAACAAAATTATTTCACATCATCTAAAAAGACAAAGAAATGGTTATGAGTAATAAAGAGAAGGGTTCAGAATGAATAGGCAATGGACAGGAAATATTTTTTATATATCTGTTGCAGGAACAACAGGGCATTATGTCTTTTGGTGCTTAATTCATATCCTCTCCCATTATCAGTTAGTTCCAGAAGGATGCCCCATGGTTTTCAAGGTATTTGGTCAAACCTCTGAATAGATCTCCCCTTCCCCTCTGCCTCCCAGTTTAGCTATGTGCCCATTCCTCTTCTCTATTCTGCAACTTTCTGTAAAAAATTCTTACAAACAGTGTAATAAGCAGCTCTTAACTATGGTCAATGAAGTATCTATGGAATAAATGTGGTTCTATATTTATCCAGGCATGGCATGACAAGGTAGTTGAAGACACAGAATTGCAATTGTTGGATATTCTGGATGTAAAGTGTTCCTTCATCTGTTCTGTCATCTCAGAGCTATATTTCTGAAGTTTGTGACAGTTCTGCAGGTCACATATGGCTGAGGTCTCCCATTTTGTCATTTGCCAACAGTAGGGTTATGTATTGTCTGCAGCCATGGAGAGCACTTTGAATACAGTTGAATGAAATTAATGCCTTGCTCCTCCCAAACTATGACCGAGATTTCCTCCTCCTCTGAGGAACAGGGACTCTGCCTTCTCCGTGGTATTTCCCTGTAACCCCAGGCATGTCCCCATACCCTGCAGCATGTGCTCCCTAAGTCTGGGGTCTGTGTGGATGGAGCATGTGGAGACTGGATGGGCCAGAAGGGTAGGAAAATCATCCTTTCTCTGGCCTTCCCAGGGAGTAGCCTCTTATGGAATTGCTCCTGACAGAAGACAGAGCCCTTTCCCATGGGAGGGCATGATCTGGCCCTAGAGTATTTGGCACCTACATTCCTCTCCAATATGGCCTGAGACAGATTGTTTTCCAGCCATCACTGGTTGAGGAAGAGCTGTTACAGTCTCACCACTCATTGTGATTGCTAATTCCCTGATTTTAGTATTGGGCCCACAGGAGAGAACCTAAGTATGCACTCCTTATACTTCTACCAGAATATAACTTAACTCCCAACTGCACATTTTAACAGCACTCTTACCTATCCAGCTTCTCCAAAAACATGGTTGGATAGGTATAACTACCCTTGACTAGCAAGAAATCCACAAATAGCAAGGTTTCTCCTTATTACTAGCTATGGTGGCAGGAGAGAGAGGGTGCAGAAGTATGTGTGAGACAAGCAAAAGAGCACTTTACTCTCCAGTTAGCTAGGAATCCATATGTGAAAGCAAACAGCTGCTTGTATATGGGATCAGGTAGTACCCTGTTTCCCATGAGCTGGGCTACTGACAGAGGGAATGCTGTTGCTCTGAGCTGACTCACATGTGAATGTCAACACCTCAGAAAACCCCTATTAGCAGGGGTCGGGGATAGTAGATTCTGTCCCCCCAAAAAACACTGTGGGGTGGGGAAAAGCAGGCAGACTGTGACTGGAAGCCTGAGAACACCTTATCAGGAAACAGTGGTGGTGAATGGGAGCCGGGAAGAAAGGTTGGGAGGGATGTAAGGGGAGCCTGAATTGGAGAGAGAATGAGAGGTCAGAGTCAGGCAAAAGGAGCAGAATCTCAGGAGAATAGCTGTTTTCATGAGATTTTGGCCATTTATTTCAGGGTCTGGTTTTGGAGGTGACACGTTGTGCAGTCTATATGGTTTTATAAAAACATGATAATAAGTGAATATAATGTAACTGGGATAGTTTTAGAAAAATATGGTAATAAGTGAATATAACGTAACTGGGATATGCTTCATGCAAAAGGTCTATTTTAAGGTATCATTACAAAGCTTATAATCTACTGAGTGTGATCATCCGATTTGTATAAATGTACCACTCTTGTATCTAAAACTAGAAATATAAAATATAACTCTGAGGGCCTATTGTAATTATGCAAAGTGTGGGCCATTAATGATGGTTTGGAATCTTGATGACTCCCATTAACAAGGACCATTATCCGCAGATGGCTGTGTTTACCTGTGAGTCTTCCTGTATATGTGTGTGCTGGCAAGTGGGCAATGAAGTCTTGCAGTGACATGTGATCATGTCACCTGAACTGGAATCCATCTTTAACCTGGTGCTTTTCCAGTGAGGGGGGGTGGAAACCCAGAGGGACAAAGGGTTCCTGCCTTATGCAAAAGATATATAAAGGGGTGGAACAGAACAAAGAGGAGGGAGGAGCCATCATGAAGAATCCCCTAGCTATCACCTGAGCTGCAACAAGAGCTGTACCAGGGGAAAGAATTGTGCCCAGGCCTGGAAGGTGTCCAGTCTGAGAAAAAGCTTACTGAAGCATCTCTAAGGGCTGGTCTACACTGTGGGGGGGGGGGGGAATCGATCCAAGATACGCAACTTCAGCTACACGAATAGCGTAGCTGAAGTCGAAGTATCTTGGATCGAATTACCTGGGGTCCACACGGTGCGGGATCAACGGCCGCGGCTCCCCCGTCGACTGCGCTACCGCCGCTCGCTCTGGTGGAGTTCCGGAGTCGACGGTGAGCGCGTTCAGGGATCGATATATCGCGTCTTAACGAGACGCGATATATCGATCCCGGATAGACGTACCCTAAGGGAGAGATTATCTGTATTCAGTTTGATTAGACATAGATTTGCACATTTTATTTTATTTTGCTTGGTGACTTACTTTGTTCTGTCTGTTACTACTTGGAACCACTTAATCCTATTTTCTGTATTTAATAAAATCACTTTTTTCCTTATTAATTAACTCAGAGTATGTATTAATACCTGGGGGAGCAAACAACTGTGCATATCTCTCTATCAGTGTTATAGAGGGCGAACAATTTATGAGTTTACCCTGTATAAGCTTTATACAGGGTAAAACGGATTTATTTGGGTTTAGACCCCATTGGCAGTTGGGCATCTGAGTGCTAAAGACAAGCACACTTCTGTGAGCTGTTTTCGGGTAAACTTGCAGCTTTGGGGCAAGTGATTCAGACCCTGGGTCTGTGTTGGAGCAGACGGGAGTGTCTGGCTCAGCAAGACAGGGTGCTGGAGTCCTGAGCTGGCAGGGAAAACAGGAATAAAAGTAGTCTTGGCACATTGGATGGCAACTGCCAAGGGGGTTTCTGTGATCCAACCCGTCACAGGAGGCAAACAGGTCTTTCTGGGTGAGGGAGGGAGGGAGGTTCAGATTAAAAGTAAAACTTTTATTTTTAATTTTGGTGACATTAGGATCCTGAACCAGACATCCCTGGTCATCCCAACTCTGCTTTGTAGATACCTTCTGTAGGACTGTTACACCATTTCATACAATTGTTCAAGCAATGTGCCTTGCATGTCCTCTATTAGTCAGGGGTTATGAACCAGTGTCCAAAAATGAGCCACACATCCTGTGCAGCTACACATTGCTTAAGAACCTTGTACCAGACTATGAAAACTGTGAACTGCTGTACCAATAGGTCAAGTCCCTGACCTCAGTTTTAGTCATAGCAAACTTCTTGGTTCATCAGAAGTTAATTATGCTTGAGTTAAGTCCCTGTCCTTTTGAATCAAAGAGCCCAGCTAGTGTGCCCCTACAGTAGGGTTCTTGTGCGGGTAGATATTAGGATGATAATGTGTGCATGTTGCAGTCTAGTGGGGAAATTAATGATTTCCAGGAGTCGATCCACCTATACTGAGTCCTGTGAACTGCAGGTTCTTTGGTAGTGTAAGCAATACCATCACTGAACTTACTGCTTTCATTCTGGTTATTTGACTTCTTTATGGTACCAGAGCTCATTTAAAAAAATTCTGAATCAGACACTGATGACACAAATGCAATTTTTGTTGGAACAAAATTGTGCATTGAGGCTCAAATGAAAACCAGGGGCTTCTGAGCCTAGGATTTTGTAAACTTGCATCTCTCAAATGTGAGGAGTAATTGCATGTGAGGTGAGGATCACCGCCACAGAAAGTTAAGTTCTGGCCGGGGGCTCCACAGGAACCCTGCCAATTGCATCATAGGCTGTGTATCAGTAAACTCATACTGACCTCCAAAAGTTGGGGGACTGGAAGCCTCAGGGCTTTGGGAATGGAATAGACGTTCAACATTTTGCTTCTAATTTGTGCAATGAGATGCATCACAGGGTGGTGGAGAATGGAGATCAAAAGTTTTTGATATCGGATAGCTGTTGTGTGTCCTACATGAAAATGAGTTGAGTAGTCTCAGCCCAGTTTCCAGTGGCCATGTGTCTGCATTTAAAAAAAAAAACTCTGAATAGGGAAAAACTGACACTCTGATCAGCGAGGCCAAGAACTAAATAAGCATAGAGACTAATCTAACATGTTACCTTTAGATGTTAGTCCTGCAGGTCTAGACAGAGGCACACTAATGGGTCAGCAACTTTCTGTGCTGTTACTCATGTTGTATCAGCTTTCTGAGTAAATAGAAAGCTTCAGTCTCCAGGGCTCTCAGTTCTGTACCTTCCAAAAGCTTAATGTTCACAAAATGTAATCTAAAAAAGAAAAAATCTAGGTAACTTGAAATGTCATGTTAAACTAAGTTACATTTTATAGTAAGCTGGTTCCTTCATTACAATTGCCAGCTGGCATCACTCAAAGTTTACAACCACAGGGATCTTTAGGTTTCCACAACATTTCCGGTTGTCTCGACTAGCACCCACTACACTGCTTGTCTCTCCTTACATACAAAACCCTAGTCCTGATTTTTAAAATATAAGATGGCAGATCTCTGTATGTACAGCAATATTTAACCAGGCAGGATAGTTTCTTTTGGAGAAAAGGGGATAGAATTCACACTTTTTTTTCAAAGTAGGCCAAACAATTCCAAGACAACTATTCAATCTAGCCTCAAACTGCAATAAATATAGTATAATCTTTTTTTTTACAAAGCAGTAATATGATCCTATTTTTCCTTTGAAAAATATTTGCAAATATTTTTTTAAAAAAGATTTAGACCTGAAATCCAAGAATGTGAATTTTCATTTTTAAAAGCCCCCTGACCATTAATTACAAACCTACATTTATATTGTAGTTTCATTTTTTATTAAATATGTTCAGATATACTTTCACAAAATAATCCATAAAAATCATCCCAGACTAACTGAACCTTCCTCTAAGTTTTAAACAGTATTTTTTAACAAATATAAAAACATCTCACTGTCTCCAACAAACTTGATGGAAACATTTCATACATTTTGATAGCACTACCAGTTCTCCTCTTAAAATGAAACATATACATTGAGAGTTTCTATTTAAAAAAGAAACAATATAAAGAAGCTACTTGCTCTGGGTAAGGAGTTGAGAACTAGTCAAAGAAAGCTCTCTAATCAGCTCTCTCCATGACAATGATCAGTTCATGAATATGAAGCCTAATTCAAAGCCCATTGAGATCAATGGGACTCTATCCATTGACTCAATGGGCTTTGGATCAGGCCCAGAAAGTATACAACATATAGGTCCTGATCCCAGAATGCTCTGTAACATGAATTTAAGTATATGTATATAAGCAATCCTGATTACTTTGATGGGATTATACACTTATTTAAAGCTAAGCATGGGCACAACTGTTTTTCTGAATTAAGGCCTCCTAGGATAGGTCTACACTGCAATAAAACACCTGTGGCTGGCAGGTGTCCGCTGACTTAGGTTCATGGGGCTCGGGGCTATAAAATTATAGTGTAGACGTCTAGGCTCAGGCTGGAGCCCAAGGTCTGGCTCCCTGTGAGGCAGGAGGATTCCAGAGCCCAGGCTCTAACCTGAGCCTGGATGTCAACACTGCAATTTTATAGCCTCACAGCATGAGCCCTGTGAACCCGAGTCAGCTGACACAGGCCAGCTGCTTGTGTTTTATTGCATACCCATAGAAGAGAGTTGGTTTTTTTTCCTTATACACTTAAACCTTTACAGAACTCTGGCAGATAAATGTAATTTACACCCTCTTTAAGGCACATTTACATTGCCAGAGTGTGAAAAGGATCCTTCATATAACTGAGAGTCAGGCCCTATGGTACCTGCTGTAGTGCAGTGTTTAGTAGGACACAGGTTTCCATTTCTTGGTAAAAGGACAATTTAACATCTCTAAGATCCAGAGTAAGTGTAGTGTCTGCACATTGGACTATCTGCAAACAAAACAGCATCTATCCTGTAGGTACAGTCAATGCAGATGTTACAGGGAAACTCCGAACTAAATAGCATCTAACTTCCAGGCTACAATATAAACAAAAATACAAGCCAAAACCTAGAAAACTTTAAACTATTCTGTGATTGTGAACGTTTCTACAGAACTCCGAAGTTCTACGTATTTTAAACCCTTCTCCCTCCCTCCTCCATCAATTTTTTTTAAAGCAGCTGTTCACATCTGTGACCCTGTTCAATCTCTTCTTCCCCTGACTTTTTTCTCATATTAAATTGTTTTAACACTTGCTGCAACCACTCTGCAGGCCATGAACAGACACCAGGCATTGTGCAAATTGCCCCACTGAAAGCAGAACTTGGGAGAAGCATCTCCCACTGGAGCTGATTCAAACAGCATAGAGGAGAGACAGACAGCAGGAACAGGGTGAAGAACATTTAACATGATGACAAATGGCCGCGGCCGTGTGTCCAAGTCTCAAGAGCCAATTGTCAGTGGTTTTCTTTTTTTCTTTTCTTTTTTTTTTTTAATGAAGAACAGTCACAGAATAGTGTTTTTGCTTCCAAACATGTGAAAGGTGTCCATCTCACAGACAAAGCTAGAAATGTTGTTACACTAGCTCTGAGACAGTCGGCACTCATCATTCCGGACAAATGGAAAGAGAGACAGGATGCAAGGGATGTGGTTTAATTAGGTCACAACTTTTATTAACTTAACTCAGCTGAAAATGGTCCAGCAGTAACTCATACAGTGCAAGTCATCAGTCCATCCTTAATCATTTCCACCTGGTGCAGGGCTGCCATCACCCCATCCACCATCCCTCCACTATAGGTCCCAGATAATTGCTGGGAACCCAGTGCCCTCCCCTGGTATTGGGAGTTAAGGGGCTTGTGACAAGTTTGGTCACAGACACCTCCTTGGGACTGTCACCTGATGTGCTGAAATTTCCTCTGAGCTTGTTTTCCCTGCCAACTTGGGACTCCAGAACCCTGCCTTGTTGAGCCAGACACGCTAGTCTGCGGCAACACAGACCCAGGGTCTGGGCCATGCCCCCAAAACTACAGACTTTAACTAAAAACAGCTCAGCAGGTTACCTATCTCCAGCACCCAGACACCCAGCTCCCAATGGGATCCAAACCCCAAATAAATCTGTTTTACTCTGTATAAAGCTTATACAGGGTAAATTCGTGAATTGTTCACCCCCTATATCACTGATAGAGAGATATGCACAGCTGTTTGCTCCCCCAGGTATTAATCACTTACTCTGGGTTTATTAATTAACAAAAGTGATTTTATTAAGTATAAAAAGTAGGATTTAAGTGGTTTCAAGTAATAACAGCCAGAACAAACTAAGTCACAAAGCAAAATAAAACAAAACACGCACGTCTAAACCTAATACATTAAGAAACTGATTACAGGTAATATCTCACCCTCAAAGACATTCCAATAAACTTCTTTCACAGACTAGATTCCTTCCCTAGTCTGGGCCCAATCCTTTCCCCTGGTGCAGTCTTGGCAGTTCTCCACTTTATGTAGTATAATTCTCTGAATTAAAAGTTGTACTGACTCCTATCAGAATTTAGGCTGCTTCATGAATGCAGGAGTGAAAAGACGAGGAACTGAAGGTGGCAAACCAGGAAAGAATAGCAAGGCATAACAATATTCTTGAGATTTAGCTTTGCTTTCACGATAGAATCGGAGAATTAAAAACTCAGTCTGTCTGCCTTAGGGTTTTGTACTATGTTCCATTGCTGTGGGATCTGAGTTACTATTAGATCTGAGAGAAAATTAGATCACTGGTATAATTACAAAATAATTTGTAATTAGTCACTGGACCATACAAATCTTCCCTAGAGTTAGATTCTGGGAATTACTATAATCAAATCTACCATTGCTCCTCCAGTCTGGTTACCTATCTTGAAAAATGGTCAGTGCCAGATACTCCATGGCAAATTGAACCCCCTCCAGGCAACTCATTATTTATTATTCTACCATTGGGAGAACTTTAGTTCCTCACTATAGGCAGCCATCACTTTATGTCCTGAAGCACAACAACTGATACCTTTATACGTTTTTTTGTTCTAGCTAATGCAGTGGCTGCTGTTATTCAGTCAAATTAAAAAAAAACTGACCTTTGAACCTCACTAATCTTCCACGATAGTTAGTTCCTACCGTTAGTTAGATTCTGAACAAAACAATACTTTATTTGTAGTGTCTTTTGTTATCACTGGACACTGTCTTGGTTGGGTTACTCATTGGCTTTCTCTGTATAATTCATTGTTTCATCTTCTCAAGGTTTTTAGAGTAATTTCTATGAAACCAAGAATTTTGTATTCTTATTAAATTCTATAGAACTTTTCCATAAGAATGCAGTGTGTGGGAGAACCCCATTCCTATTAGTCACATCTGGGCTATTAACTAGTCACCTATTTACAAAAGATATGTTGTTGTTCCAGTGAGCACTGGCTGACAGACATTCAGTATAATAATCTCTTTATGCACTCATTATAAACACAACATACTAGCTAGTGCTAACATAGTCTGATGCACATGTGTGTTTTATAGGTGGTGATCTCAGAGAAGTTGTGGTTCAAGCTATAGACACAAAGTGTTGCAAGCCCAACCTTGAACCTGACATGATTTTTGATGTGATGAGTTTGGTAACACTTGTGGCATGTAAACTGAATGTCATGTCCATTAACTAGAACAATTGTCTCTCATCTTCTCACACTGGGATGCCATTGCTAAATCATGACATGGTGCTAGCTGGTGAGCTTGGTGATGAATGAAAGTTACAACAATATCATCGGAGCAAGAAGAGGGATAACAGTGGGGGAATCTGCTCAACATCTTAAATTTCTATACACAAATGCACGGACTATGGGGAATAAACAGCAAGAACTGGAAGTATTAATATATGAACTAAATTAATTGGCATCAAAGAGACTTGGTGGGATAAATCTCATGACTGCAATATTGATAGCTTGTTTAGGAAGAAAGGCCAACGGGAAAAAAGGGAGGAGGTGTTGCATTTTACGCCAAGAATAAATGCACTTGTTCTGAGATAAAGAAAGAGGTGAGAAGCAGACCAGATGAAAATCTTTGGGTATAGACAAAAGGAGGAAAAAGCAGGGGTGATGTTATGGTGGGGGTCTATTATAGACCACCAAATCAAAAGGACAAGGTGGATGAGGCATTTGTAGAACGAATAAGAGAAATATCCAAAACACAAGACCTGGTAGTAATGAGGAACTTCAACTAAACAGACATCTGTTGAAAGAATAATGCAGCAAACCACAAAATGTCCAGTAAGTTCTTGGAATATGTTGGGGACAACTTTCTTATTCAGAAAGTGGAGGAAGTAACCAGGGGGACAGTCATTTTAGACTAAGTGGGAGGAATTGCATGCAAATCTGAAGGCTGGGGGCCATTTCGGTGAAAGTGATCACAAGATGATAGATTTAATGACTCTATGGATAGGAAGGCATAAGAGCAGCAGAATAAAGACACAGGACTTCAAATAAGCATACTTTGACTAACTCAGGCAACATGTAGGTAAGGTCCAATGTGAGGAGAATCTAAGGGGAAAAGGAGTTCAGGAAAGCGGGCAGTTTCTCAAGCATTAAAGGCACAATAACAAACTATCCCGACACAAAGGAAAAATAGAAAGAATGGTAATAGACCAATATGGCTTCATCAGGATCTCTTTAACTATCTGAAAACCTAAAAGGAATCTTACAAAAAGTGGAAACATGGACTAATTGTGAATAATGAGTACAAAAGAATAGCACAAGCATGTAGGAACAAAGTCAGAAAGGCTAAGGCACAAAATGAGTTACACCTAGCAAGGGGCATAAAAAGAAATAAGAAGAGATTCTATAAACACATTAGGAGCAAGAAAAAGAAGAACGAAAGTGTGTGTCCTACACTTAGCAGGGAAGAGAGCTAATAACAGATGACATCAAAAAAGCAAGGGTTTTTAGTGTCTATTTTGTTTCTGTCTTCACTAAAAAAGTTATTCATGATCAGTTGTTTAATACAATTAATATTAACAAGGGGGAAATAAAACAAGCCAAAATAGAGAAAAATCAGGTTAAAGAACATTTAGTCCTGGTCTACACCACGAGTTTAGGTCGAATTTAGCAGCGTTAGATCGATTTAACCCTGCACCCGTCCACACAACAAAGGCATTTTTGTCGACTTAAAAGGCTCTTAAAATCAATTTCTGTACTCCTCCCCAACGAGGGGACTAACGCTGAAATCGACATCGCCAGGTCAAATTTGGGGTAGTGTGGACACAATTCGACGGTATTGGCCTCTGGGAGCTATCCCAGAGTGCTCCATTGTGACCACTCTGGACAGCACTCTCAACTCAGATGCACTGGCCAGGTAGACAGGAAAAGCCCCGCGAACTTTTGAATTTCATTTCCTTGTTGACCAGCGTGGCGAGCTGATCAGCACAGGTGACCATGCAGTTCCAGAATCACAAAAGAGCTCCAGCATGGACCGAACGGGAGGTACTGGATCTCATCACTGTTTGGGGAGACAAATCCGTGCTATCAGAACTCCATTCCAAAAGACGAAATGCCAAAATATTTGAAAAAATCTCCTGTCCTTGGACACCTGCAAGGTGGGAGTCTCATGCAACAGGGATGAGGCTTTTGGGGATGAGGAAGATGAGGAGGTGGAGGAGGAGGAGGATAGTGCACAGCATGCAAGCGGAGAAACCATTCTCCTTGACAGCCAGGAACTGTTTATCACCCTGGAGCCAATACCCTCCCAACCCTCCCAAGGCTGGCTCACGGACCATGAAGCCGGCAAAAGCACCTCTGGTGAGTGTACCTTTGTAAATATAATGCATGGTTTAAAAGCAAGCGTGTTTAATGTTTAATTTGCCCTGAAGACTTGGGATGCATTCGCGGCCAGTACAGCCCCTCCTTTTAAATGGCCAACCCAACGGGTGCTTGGTATGGAAAAGAAGGGTGCTGCTGTTTGAAACCATTCCCACATGTTATGAAGGTTGAAGAAGCTGAAAGACTGTGGCTTAACATGGCTGCCTGCAAACCAAATTCTGTTGCCCGGCCCTGCGTGTGTGATCTCTCACAGACAAACTGGCAGGCCCTCAATATAAGAGGCAAAATGTGACCTTGTACCGAAAGCACATGTGCTATGTAATGTTAACAGCTTGGTTCACCATGAAAGAGTCTACCCATTGTTCTCTAAAATGTGTCTTTTTAAATACTACTCTCCCTTTTTTTCCCCCCGCAGCTGCAAATGTTTCAACACTCCCCCTATCATCTCCGTCCCAGAGGCTAGCGCAGATAAGAAGGCAAAAAAACCGCACTTGCAATGAAATGTTCTCTGAGCTCATGCAGTCCTCCCGCACTGAAAGAGCTCAGCAGAATGCGTGGAGGCAAACAATGTCAGAGTCCAGGAAAGCAGAAAATGAACGCGAGGACAGGAGGGACGAATGAGATGAGAGGTGGCCAGAGCAAGAAGAGAGGTGGCGGGAGCAAGATGAGAGATGGCGGCAGCGTGATGAGCAAAGGCAGGATGCAATGCTGAGGCTATTGGGGGATCAAACTGATATGCTCCGGCATCTGGTGGAGCTGCAGGAAAGGCAGCAGGAGCACAGACTGCCGCTGCTGCCCCTGTGTAACCAACAGCCCTCCTCCCCAAGTTCCATAGCCTCCTCATCCAGACACCGAAGAACGTGGGGGGGAGAGGGGGCTCTGGGCACCCAACCACTCCACCCCAGAGGACTGCCCAAGCAACAGAAGGCTGGCATTCAATAAGTTTTGAAGTGCAGTGTGGTCTTGTCCTTCCCTTCTCCCCCCACCTACCACCCCGCCCAGTGCTTCCCTCCTCCCTCACCCCTCCCGGGCTACCTTGGCAGTTATCCCCCTATTTGTGTGATGAATTAATAAAGAATGCATGATTTTGAAACAATAATGACTTTATTGCCTCTGCAAGCAGTGATCGAAGCAGGGAGGGCGGTTGGCTTACAGGGAAGTAGAGTGAAACAAGGGGGAGGGTTTTCATCAAGGAGAAACAAACAGAACTGTCACACCATAGCCTGGCCAGTCATGAAACTGGTTTTCAAAGCTTCTCTGATGCGCAGCACGCTCTGCTGTGCTCTTCTAATCACCTTGGTGTCTGCCTGTGCGTAATCAGCAGCCAGGCGATTTGCCTCAACCTCCCACCCCGCCATACATGTCTCCCCCTTACTCTCACAGATATTGTGGAGCACACAGCAAGCAGCAATAACAATTGGAATGTTGGTTTCGCTGAGTTCTAACCGAGTCAGTAAACTGCGCCAGCGCACTTTTAAACGTCCAAATGCACATTCTACCACCATTCTGCAATTGCTCAGCCTATAGTTGAACAGCTCCTTACTACTGCCCAGGGTGCCTGTGTATGGCTTCATGAGCCATGGCATTAAGGGGTAGGCTGGGTCCCCAAGGATAACTATAGGCATTTCAATGTCCCCAACAGTTATTTTCTGGTCTGGGAAGTAAGTCCCTTCCTGCAGCTGTTCAACCAGACCAGAGTTCCTGAAGATGCGAATGTCATGTACCTTTCCCAGCCATCCCACGCTGATGTCGGTGAAACATCCCTTGTGATCCATCAGTGCTTGCAGCACCATTGAGAAGTACCCCTTGCGGTTTATGTACTGGCTGCCAAGGTGGTCCAGTCCCAAGGTAGGGATATGCGTTCTGTCTATCGCCCCACCACAGTTAGGGAATCCGATTGCAGCAAAGCCATCCACTATGACCTGCACATTTCCCAGAGTCACTACCCTTGATAGCAGCAGCTCAGTGATCGCATTGGCTACTTGGATCACAGCAGCCCCCACAATAGATTTACCCACTCCAAATTGATTCTCGACTGACCGGTAGCTGACTGGCGTTGCAAGCTTCCAGAGGGCTATCACCACTCGCTTCTCGACTGTGAGGGTTGCTCTCATCTTGGTATTCTTGTGCTTCAGGGCAGGGGAAAGCAAGTCAGAAAGTTCCATGAAAGTGCCCTTATGCATGCGAAAGTTTTTCAGCCACTGGGAATCATCCCAGACCTGCAACACTATGCTGTCCTACCAGTCTGTGCATTTCCCGGGCCCAGAATCAGCGTTCCATGGCATGAACCTGCCCCATTACCACTATGATGTCCAAATTACCAGGCCCTGTGCTTTGAGAGAAGTCTGTGTCCATGTCCTCATCACTATCGTGATCGCGCTGTCTTCACCTCCTCGCCTGCTTTTGCAGGTTCTGGTTCTGCACATACTGCAGGATAATACGCGAGGTGTTTACAATGCTCACAACAGCAGCGGTGAGCTGAGCGGGCTCCATGCTTGCCGTGGTATGGAGTCTGCAGTAGAGCAGAGTTGCAGCGGAAGCGGTGGATGACGACGGATGCCACGAGAATAGATATTTATACCGAATGACGAGAGGACCTGCGAGGTGGATTCATGGCACCAGGAGAGCAGGAGAGCAATGTTGCAGCGGAAGCGGTGGTTGGATGATGACGGTTAGTAGTCCTACTGCACCGTCTGCTGAAAGCAGTATGGCATCTGCACGGAAAAAAGGCATGAAACGATTGTCTGCCTTTGCTTTCAAGGAGGGAGGGGCAACTGACGAAATGTACCCAAAACCACCCACGACAATGTTTTTGCCCCATCAGGCATTGGGAGCTCAACTCAGAATTTCAGTGGGCAGTGGAGACTGCGGGAACTGTGGGATAGCTACCTGTGCAAAGCTCTGAAAGTCGACACTAGCCATGGTACTGTGGACGCACTCCACCAACTTAATGCGCTTAGTGGGGACACACACACAATTGACTGTATAAAATCGCTTCCTAAAAATCGACTTCTATAAATTCGACCTAATTTTGTCGTGTAGACATACCCTTAGATAAGGTAGATGTATTCAAGTTAGCTGAGCCTGATGAAATTCATCCGACGGTACTTAAGGAACTAACTGAAGCAATTTCTGAACTGTTAGTGATTTATCTTCGAGAACTCATGGAGGACAGGTAAGGTCCCAGAGGCCTGGAGAAGGGCAAATATAGTACTTATCTTTAAAAAGGGGAACAAAGAGGAGCCAGGGAATTATAGACCAGTCAGTCTAACTTTGATACTTGGAAAGACACTGGAACAAATCAATTTGAAAGTACCAAGAAGGCAATAGGATTATAAGTAATAGGCAACAGGCATTTGTGAAGAACAAATCATGCCAAACCAACCCAATTTCCTTCTTTAACAGGGTTACTGGCCTGATAGATGGGGGGGAAGTTATAGAGACGATATATCTTGATTTTTAGTAAGGTTTTTGATACACTCCCACATGACATTCTCATAAGCAAACTCAGGAAATGTCTATGGTCTTGATGGAATTACTATAAGATAAGTGCATAAAAACTGGGCATGTTTATTTTTGCTTTGAGCCCAAGATAGCAAGTGTGAAAATATCAGTGCATTAGCCAAACAGTACACCCACTAATTCCTTGGCAACATTCCTTTTTTACTACATACTTGGTATACTTGTTATAATCAAACAGAATATGTTTATATATTCAAGAACACTTTTAGGCAATCTAAAAACTAGAATCAGCAGGGACGTAGGAAGATAGGACATAAAACTGTAAGAGGCCTGTCAAGGCTGTATCCCTACTTTGAACTTTAGGGTACAAATGTAGGGGCCTGCATGAAAACTTCTAAGCTTATCTACCAGCTTAGCTCTGGTCCGCTGCCACCATCTTAAGAATTCCCTCCCTGGGAAGCCTTGAGAAACCTTTCACCAATTCCCTGGTGAATACAGATCCAAACTCCTTGGATTTTAAACAAGGAGAAATTGACCCTTCCCCCCTCCTTCCTTTCACCAACTCCTGGTGAATACAGATCCAAACCCCCTTTGGATCTTAAAACAAGGAGAAATTGACCCTTCCCCCCTCCTTCCTTTCACCAACTCCTGGTGAATACAGATCCAAACCCCCTTTGGATCTTAAAACAAGGAGAAATCAATCAGGTTTTTTAAAAAGAAGGCTTTTAATTAAAGCAAAAGGTAAAAATCATCTCTGCAAAATCAGTATGGAAAATAACTTTACAGGGTAATCAAACTTAAAGAGCTCAGAGGAATCCCCTCTGTCTTAGGTTCAAAGTATAGCAAACAAGAAAAGCACTCTAGTAAAAGGTACATTTACAAGCTGAGAAAACAAAGTAAATCTAAGACGCCTTGCCTGGCTTTTACTTACAATTTTGAAATAAGAGAGACTTGTTTAGAAAGATGGGGAGAACCTGGATTGATGTCTGGTCCCTCTCAGTCCCAAGAGCGAACAACCCCTTAAACAAAGGACACACACAAAAACCTTCCCCCCCCCCAAGATTTGAAAGTATCTTGTCCCCTTATTGGTCCTTGGGGTCAGGTGTCAGCCAGGTTACCCGAGCTTCTTAACCCTTTACAGATAAAAGGATTTGGAGTCTCTGGCTAGGAGGGATTCCATAGCACTGTACACAGGAGAGCTGTCACCCTTCCCTTTATAGTTATGACAAGGCCTCTTGGGTCATTGAGTCCCGTCACCTGCTATCACAGGCAACCCTATCATATACACCTGTTCATAAACCTATCTAGCTCCATCTTAAAACTAGTTTTGTTTGCCCCCACTACTCCTATTGGGAGGCTTTTCCAGAATCTCACTCTTCTGATGGTTAGAAACCTTCTAATTTCCACCCCTACGTTTATTCATGGCCATTTTTTTTGTTCTTGTGCCAGCATTGTCCATTAGCTGAAATTGATGGTGTTATGGATCGTAACATGTTTGAAGCTGGGACTGTCTGTTATGATATATTTATTCAGTGTTAGCAAAATAAGGGCTCCATGTCAGTTGGGACCTCTAGGCATTACAGTACAAATAATAAATAACATGCCATAGGAGTTTTAATGACCACAGGTGATCAAGAGACTTTAGTTTTATGTTCCATCCAAATGATCTTTCTGAAAGATTATTCTACTGGCCTCTTAGGCTGTGCTCAAGAAAGGAAAATGGTATGGATGGAAATATTGCCAGGAAAATAATAGTAATAAATAGAGCTGCGTGACTTCTTAGTAGCAAATAATTTCTGTCAGTTTAGTCTGTATTTCCGTTCATGAATTGTCCCCAAAGAAGTGGTGAGGTTTATTTATGTATTCATTATTTGAATTGCTTCCAACTGAGGAGACAAGTAACAGTGTGAATATACACGTTTCCCAATCGTTCACATGGAAACAGCCTTCACATGCACAAACGTTACAAGGGGGTTGAACAAAATCAAAACTAATGTGATTTACAATTCTTGCTTGCAGATAATTTTTTCCTAGTATTCATCCAGCCATAGAGGTAACTTGGAACTCTTTCCAATTTAAATATGTTTTACTTAGAATATATATGTGAAATGTCCCCCTCACACATACATAAGCATGTTCAGGTGCTGGTTGTATTCTCAAAAGAACCTTACATTTTCTTTTTCTTTTTTTTTTACAGCTGTTAGGGACTGTGGATATGAATCATGAAGACAAGCAATCTCTAAAATCTTAGGGGGGAAATTACTGCTTCCTTTTATCTGAATTAAATTACACCCTATAAGAAGTCAACATATTGGTTATGACATCGTAAATATTATTCAACATACTGCTCATCACGTATGTTCATAATTCTTGATACACCTTGTGGATACAGCTGAAGATTAAATACACCATAAATATTAGCCAGGAAAGACCGTCTTTAAATAAAAAACAACCATTTCGTTCCACAAAGAAAATGGCTAGAACCATAAAACACTTTTTGTCAGATACTGTGACCAATCTCTGGCTTCAGTTATTAATTTTCCTTATTACTAAATAATATCTCAGGGCCAAATCCTGAAGTCTTTAACTAGAGTTCAGTTGTGACATTTAGGACAGCCAGTAGTCAGGGATGGAGTTACAATGCTACACAGGAAGCTCTGGGAGGCATTTTGTCTCAGGGAAGCCGAAAAGAGCACCTCTTGGGACTCCCGCTGTGAAGAATGAGCAAACTCCTACTGGCATCACTTAATGGGAATAAAACTAAAATATAATTTATTATTTCATCTGCAGTACCATGTTGTATTGATCCCTTTGGTGTTATTCCCTAACAGAGCAAAACTTAATCACTTATTTATAATCCTTGACTCTTGGAACATAAATCTAAATTAAGGACAAAGTGTCCTATAGTTTTAATAATCATTAAGTCCTGGTTTTACTCTAAGTAGGGTGTCTTCCTTTTACTTGTACTGATGATTTCCCATGGGGTAGATGACTGCTCAATGGACACTTTTTCCGTTCCTTTCACACAAGAGGTTGGAATCCTTCTTTAGGCAACTTTGACCTTCCACAGCTGCTATTTTTCAAACAGAAGTGTGCCATAATACTGAATTGACGTAATCTATATATTTCTTTCAGGTGTAATTATTACAGCTTCTCAGTCCTGTGATACATCAAAACTTTTAAAGGACTCAGCAGTGTGCCAGGCAGATCACAGTTGGCAGGCAAGTGCTGAAGGTGCTACAACTGCTACACCATAGAGGCTCTAGTGCTCGTGTGTCCAATAAGCGCTCAGACACATGGCCAAAGAGAGAGGGCATTGTCAGTAGGTCTACCAAGAAGGGGAAGGTTATAAGTACCCCAGGTACAGTGGCTTAAGCAGTTACAATTCATGGTAAAACACAGCAGTTCCTCCATTGATTAGTAGGTTTGCCAACCTTCCAGGATTGTCCTGGAGTCTCCAGGAATTAAAGATTAATCTTTAATTAAAGATTATGTCATGTGATAAAACCTCCAGGATTACGTCCAACAAAAATTGGCAACCCTACTGATTAGTGCCTGGGATGCCCTCTCCAATCCAGCCTGACCTCTGTGTTATCCCCCATCTGTTAGGGCAGTGCTTCTTGAAGGGTTCCTGCTTGCAGTCTGCTTCAACTGTAGTGACAGCTAGGCCAAAAGGCCACCCAACAGTCCCTGGCTGTGTATAATCTCTGCAAGGACAGTAACCCCTCCTCTTGAGTCCAATGTCCAGTCAGAGCACTTCCCAGGCTAATCCCCAGTGTGTAGGTCACTTTCTTTGCAATAGCCGTCTTCAGTCTCATGCCCCTTTAAAGACTGGGCTAGCCATTGGCTGTGTCCCTGATAGTATCTGTACGCTGCAACTGGGAGTGAGCCTCCCAGCCTGGGTCCACAGATTTGGGCTAGTGGAGCTTGCACTAGTGAGGTAAAAATAGCTGTGTAGACGTTACGGCTCAGGCTCGCAATTCCTCCCCCTCCAGACTTGAGAGCTCCAGCTTCAGCTTGAGTCACAACGTCTACATGACTTCTTTTTAGAGAACCAGTGCAAACCTTACTAAAACAAGTCTATGAACCCAGTCTGGGAGACTAGGTCTCAGATGCAGTGTAGACGTACCCTGAGAGTCCCCTTCCGGTCCCTCTCTAGGAGCCCACTGGCTGCAGGGCCCCTGCTCAGTCTCTGCTTCTTCCCACAAGTTCTGCAGAGGCCTGAACCCTGTAGCAGTGTCTGCCAGTCACAGCCTGCTCTGCACATGACTTTTCAGCTTCTGCTCCCTTGGTCGGCTTCCTGCTCTGCATGCCTCACATCTATGCCAACTTCCCCTCTCTGCTCCCAGCTTGCCATGGATGAGGTGGCCCCTCCTGTGGCTCTTCAGTTCCATCTTCCCTACTCACCTTCCTGCTTGCCACATGGCTCAACTACAGCATATCCTGCTCCACTGCTGTCTTCCCAGAGAGAGAAAGAGGCCCCTTCCTGGGTCTGTCCCTTTTCAAAGAGTTCCTGCTTCCTGCCTATATTGATGGGGGAAGGGGACTGGGTCTGCTCTTCCACCCTAGAAAGTCATAGGTCAGTGGGACAGGAGTCAATGGGATGATTCATTCATGCGATGTTCATTCATTGCTTATCAGAGTCAGTGCCAGCACTGGGCATAAACAGACTAAGCAATTGCTTAGGGCCCCGAGCAACTCAAGGGGGCCCCCTATTCGATTTTTTAGTATGTGTTGTGTGGGTGGGCAAAAATATTCCCCATTGGACTAGCACTGCCTCTGATTCAGAGTCATCACACAAGTAATTGTGATCATCCTCAATAATGGTCAATCCAATCCAATACAACACAAAACAAGAATCCTGTTCTACAACTATCAGTACTAATGAATGTGTCTTTAAGTGGCCAGCACACAAAAGGAATTGCAACATAGACTTGCATTTTTCCTGTTGCCTACACGCAGCCAAATACATCCCCAATGTAATTCTGTTACTGGAGATGTGTTAGGTGCATTGAATTATTTATGAGGGCCAGAGATAAGGAGTTCATTGTGGAAGCCTCCAGTTCTATCCCACTTTACCCTAATTCTTCCCATGGATGTCCATATTGACTTCATTTTGCAATTCATCACTGTAATAGGCCTGTCTGATATTTAGCTATTTATCAGAAGTAGAGACTGCTTAACAAAGGAAATGCCCTGCCAATGGATTTCTACAACTCTTGTATTGAAAATATTAGGAACTGAGCATTGGTTAGTTTAAGACATGTCTCTTTCTTCATAAGACTTAGATATTACCCTGAGTAGCAAAGGTCATAATCAGGGTTTTGATTTGGCCTGTTACAGAAATAGGGGATACCTGCAAAGTTCTGACCAAGATTTGGATCTGGAACTCTTACAAGTTTAGTAATGCTTGATTCTACAGTTTGGATCTGGGCTCAGATCTAATAGGAATGCAACAAATTCTCAACACTCATTTATCTTGTACTTCCATGCATTCGATTCCTAACACCTGTTAAAAATCCAGGGGAAGGCCTATCTTTTGTATCCTGACACAAGCCATACAAATCTCTTTAATTGCTATTACAGTTCATTCAGTCATTTCTTAATGAACTGATGATAATATCTGGACTAGTTTAGGCTTATTGCCTTGTATAATGGTACTGGTTTCTTTTGTGAAATCTTGGAAGAGTTTAAACAAACAGGCAAAGTAGGAGAATGGAGATGGGAGAGTGGTAGATATCTATCTATCTATCTATCTATCTATCTATCTATCTATCTATCTATCTATCTATCTATCTATCTAAATGTGTATTTTATATATTATGGACAAAATTCTCTCCTTGGAGCCTTATTGCTGAACTGTATTGCTTATTTTCTGTGTGTGGGAGCTTCTATTTATGTTAGTAAAAGTTCCATTCATGGAACTAGTGTAGTATATGGGATAGAGAGGAAAAAATAACTCACATACAGATTGTAAACAGCACAAAAGGTAGGCCAACAGCAATAATTTGATCTAGCTTTAAAGGGACTATGCCAAATTCTATTCTCAATTGCACCAGTGCAAGCCCATTGTCTTCTATGGGGTTGCACGAGTTTAACTAAGAGTAGAATTTGGCCCATTGTTTATGGTTCCAATTCCAAAAACACTTATGTGTGTGCTTATCTCCACCCATACTGATGAAAGGCATTTAATACATGCATAACTTCAAGCATGTGCTGGGACTCAAGGAAGAGGGATGCTTTCCTGAATTGAGGCTTATATAAGTACTTGGTCAAGAGTCATGCTATGGGATAAGATCCACATGCAAAGAGGTCACTCTACGCCTGGGTCATCTTTACTTCAAGTGGAAGGGAAATGGGGTCAGCTGCCTCCATGGCACCATCCCTTATCTTCTTGGGCCCAAATGGAGGACTCTTCAAGGTGTCAGGCTCTGGAGAGTGGGTGAGACTGGGGCATAGAGAAACTTGGTGGGTTTAGTATGGGACTCGCCCATTCTTTGCAGACACTAGGGAAAGGTAATACAGCTCCTGACTGTACTACTTTTTCTACAGAGCTGCTTTACCCCTCTGAAGTTCAAAAGCACTGAGCCTACTGACTGCCTGTTTGGTTCAATGAGAGTGACAGGTGCTCAACAGCTCTGAAAACCAAGATACTTTAATTTAGGTGCCTACATAAGGAAATAAGGCTGATATTTTCAAAGATGACTATGGGATTTAGGCACACAGCTCCTACAGAAATTGATGGGAACTGTCTAGCTAAATCCCAAGTCAGTTTTGAAAATCCCAACATAGAGGGGAAATTCAGAAGCACCTGAGTGACTTAGGAACCTAAGCCCCAATTTCAAAAGTGATATAGAGTCAGATTTTCAAAGGTATTCAGGTGCCTAAACTGTTTTAGACACTTTTGAAAATCCCACTAAGTGCCTGTGTGCATCTTTAGATGTCTTTGAAAATCTAACCCTATATCACTTTTCAAAACGCGACTTAGACTACTGAATCACTTAGATACTTTTGAAAATGTTGCCCTAGTTGCTTAATGTTAGACATCTAAATTTGAAAAGAATAGGCCAGATTAGTACTAAATTAAAGAACAAAGTTTTAAATTACTAGAATTTTCAATCTGAAAACAATGATTCTTTGAGTCATGATCCTGAGTTCCTTGAAGTCAGTGGTACTACTTGCATGAGTAGTAAAGTGCATGGTAAGTATCTGCAGTATGGCAGCCTTAATTCTCAACTTCCAGACAGTCATTACTCTTAACAAACAAATTTAGATTGTTTTATAGCTAATTTATGATATGCTAGTTCTTATCAGTTTGTGTCTTTAAATATTTTATTGCCAACCCCAATTTATGTAAAGCTGGATAAAGTGAAAAACCAAAGGGTAAGACTATTATACATTCAAATAGTTTCATTGAAAATATTATGCTTTATATAAAGCTGTAGGTAAATCATAAAGGATAACAAGATGTCTGGACTAAGACCTTTATAATATTGTTCTGTTTAATGTTGCCTCTAAAAGCTGTCTTTGGCAATGTTTTGGTGTGAAGACCAGTGAACTCATATGGACACCATTTGTAAATGGCCATAGAAGGAAAGTGTTTGGGTTTAGTGGACAGGTATAAAATATATTAGAATTTTTGTGTGCTTTTGTTTAAAATATTTATAGAACGCAGACAGCTGGAAATCTAAAGGTAAAGCTTAAAAATAAGGAACTGTTAACGAAGTATTTGAGTAAGGAATTTTGACAACTAACATTATGACAATTGTTTAAATATTTATCACAAAGCTACAATTATGTGTGTTTCCTTTGTATAAATGTGACTGCATTCAGGGATTTATAATTCTACCCAGTGGGACAGGGAAAAAAACTACTTTAACCTTAAAAGAAGTCTAAATGAAATAAATGTTTTACTCAGGCAGAGTCTAAAAAGGATTGTTTAGCTCTTGTTAGAGCCTGTCCTTTCATCTCTGTATTAAGTTTTCTTTGATGCATAAACCCACACTAGAGAGCTCTGTACAGAAAAGTCCTTTTTGCACTCTCAAATCTTCAAAGTAAAGTGGTAATTAAGAAAAAAATGTAGGCCCCAATACTAATATTTGTGTCTATCGATAGTAAGTACTTGTATGGCCCTCGTTCCTGTATTATTTGAGCACTTCACAATCTTTTAATGTATTTGTCCTCACAACAACCTTGTGAGGTAGGGACGTAATATTATCTACCATTTAACAGACGGGGATCTATTGCTACACACGTGCGAACCTCACCGACTGACTTTAGGTCCACACAGATGCAGGGTTCTGCCCACGCATTTTAACTAAGGGATTGAAGCCTTGGTGGTTAATTGCTGCATAGTACATGCTAACCACGAATTTGTTGGTGCCTTGAAGTTCTTTGCTGTAATATTCAAATGCACAGTGTCAATTTAAATATCACTCCTCTCCTTGTAAATATTTCATATTCTAGTGGTACACATCACACCCAAGATTACTATAAATAGATTGTAGACAAAATATTTTTCTATGATTTTCAATGTATTTATTCTGTGCATTTGATATCATGTTGTGTATAGTCAGTTTCACTTTTTCCCTTGTATAGTGAGCCAGTTTCCCTTTGATGTGTTGTTGTCGAAATCTTTCCTTCATAGCAAATGGAAGAGAGAGAAACAATTTTTAAAAATAGGAAAACGTGATTACAAAACCATAAAAAAAATGGTTGGGATTGAAACTACTTTCAATTTATTTTTTTTGAAAGTGATTACGATTTAAACTAATAGTATCCCTTTAAGGTTAACATTCTCCTTATGGTATACAACTAACTGTGGGAAGTTAGGACTGGTTAATTTAGTGGAAAACAAACTTAGGTTCAAGTATGTTCCAAATGAGTATAGTGGTCAGAGGCTCAATTTCTTCCTTGGTAGAAAGGAAGACCAAATAATAGAGCCACTCCCCAGAATCTGGCAGTTTGCATTTGCTGCTCAAAAGAGGCCCAAGGTTGCATTGCCATGGAAACTGAGTTAGTAAACCACTCATCCTCTGCAGTGTTGTAGCTGTGTTGGTTCCAGGATATTAAAGAGACAACTTCTGTCTTGGTCCAATAAAATATATTACCTCACCCATCTTGCCTTTCTAAGCCACTCACTGACAGCCAATGTACTCCTTCTGGGTATTGTTGAAGGCATTTTAGAGTTAGCAAAGGGATGACAATTCAGGCAGCAATGACTTCTGTTCTGTGTGTTCACCTAGACTGTGATTTAAAAGAGAGGGAACTTGGGTTCTTTTTGGCTGTCTGTCTGAACGTTCACAGTCACACATTCATGTGGAAAAAAAATCTCACAGAAAAATAGCATACACTTTTGCTTATTTAAAAAAAATGGGAACTGAGGATAGACCAGTAGCCTTAACTATGCATGTTCTGCCTGCTGTTTATTGGTTTAACAATTGTCTGTTGACATACAAAGGTGTTTTGTGTCTTAATAACAAGAGTACAATATTCATTCTTTTGAATGTCCTAGATCTAGTAGAATTTTCTGAGCCATTGTAATTTGAAGAGCCTATGGGAAACCATGCTGTAAGGGGTAATGTGATACTCTTTGGATGAAAAAGCTGCTTCAGATGAAAATGTCATCTGTATATGACAGGTCAAATTCAAGTTACAGGCTTCTGGAGGCAGCAAGTCCCTTTGGAGAGGGGTGCAGTTGCAGAAGCCTTCTGTAATCCCAACTCTGCCAGAAGATCTAGAGTTGGCTGGCACATCCCCGCTGGTTGGCTGCTTCAGAAATTATTAGATGTGCTCTAGGAATTATTTGGGGGAAGTTCTGTGTCCTGTGTTACATAGGAGGTCAGACTAGATGATCACAATGGTCCTTCTTGCTTTGGCATTTATGAATCTGACTCCCACAAAATGGACTGTCCTGACTGGAGAGCAGGTGGTGCCAGATCAGCTGTGCACTGATTCAGCACATCAAGTAGGTGGGTTGTACGGTCATTAGGGTTTGGTTGCTGGGTTCTTGCTGCTGAGGACTACTTGTATTTTGTTGCACGTTATCTGCATTTTTTTATCACGTGCACCTCAGTTTGTCTGCTGGATATTATCCCAGATGATACATTAAATCTAAAGAGGCTGTTGGGGGAAACAAACAAGAAATGAAACAATGGCAAAGATAAGGTACTGCCAGAAAAAATATGAAGGGTCATTGAGGAAACACTGGGGAATGCCCAACTGCTTGGCCCTAGCTAAGCTAGCAAGGTTTATTTTCCCCAGGCCTGAACCTGGGATCAAAGGGATACTAAACCATTAAAGTCCGTGGCTAGGGTTGAAAGGGATGTTGATAGGGCAGCAGCGACTGAAGATGAGTCTCTAGCAGAGAGAGACCCAGAGGGGCTGTCTGATGCTCCCGGCCCAGGAGCAGAGCATCTGGACTGAGTGGAACTTGCCCAAAAGTTGTGAGGAAAGAATAAAGTTTAGTTAAGATTCAGGTATGTAGGCCTTTTGTTATTTTCTCTGATTGTTATGTGCCATTGGGTGAATAAATGATTCTTTGTTTTGACAAATCTGTTTTGAGTCACTTTTATCAGCCCATGTCACCGGCCCCTGAAGGAAAAGGGCTTACAAGTGCCAAACAGTTGGGCCTGTCATGTTAATATGGTGGGTTAACAGGGGGGCTGCAGCCTGGAGATCCAGTCCAAAAGTGGTTGTACCATAAAGTTCCACCCTCAAGACAGGTGCAGGAAATCAAGCCTGAAGAGTGCACTCATAAAGGACTGAAAGGGATCTAAAGCTCAGATAGCCCTGTAACTGTGATATACATCCTTGGGCAAGCCACTTAGGCCCAAATCTTAAGTCTCCACTGATGTATTTAATACCTGATTTTCAGAGGTACTGAACACCCAGCACCTGCAGGTGTGTTGGTATTGAAAAACTGAAGCACCAAAATTAGTAAACTCTTTAGGTTTTTACTTCTGTTAACCTTGTTTCTCCATCTTCATAATAAAGAATAATACAACTTCGTTTCTGACTTGTTGTTAGGACACAACCTTTAAAAACTTGTTTTTAAGTTATTCAAAACTATGATAAGTATAATATAGTTGTCTATATATGGGACAGCAAATTAAAATAATTTTTCCATCAGCCTTTGCTGCAAGAGCTCCTATGATTCTTTGGCTGTAACATTTGCTGTTCCCCAGGAGTGAATCCCTATCTGGGGTCAGCCTTCCCTTAGGATGGAGTCTGTGTACACAAACTGCATGTTCTGGCTCCTGCCGGACTGAATCAAAACCTGTAAATCAGCCACAATTCTAACAGATTTTCCCCCCTCCCAAATATAACTCAATCTGAGCATGTGATTGTTGGCGCGGTTTGCAGAGTTGCACTTCAGAAACACTCATCAGTCAGTGCACTATCCGTAATTAACCCAGCAACTTCCACTGACGTCAATGTGATTGTATTATATGTAGGTGCATTCGCACACGTGTGTGCCCACACACTTTCACATTTCCCCCCAGAAATATTGGGAAGAGTGGGACTTCAGAGGGAATTTTTGTGTTTGTAAAGATTGTGCCCAGTCCCACCTGAACAATCGCATATTCAATGTTTTGGACCCCTGTATGCTGTTTTAAAGCCCCATTAGATTATACAAGTTCAATAATATGATGATGTACATACAAGAACCTGGATGGAAGGATAGATAGGCATCCACTAATTTCCCTCACAGTTTTTAATAAATTTGTAGCTGATTATGCCATCTAGCGTTATGTTCATTCCCGTCAATGAGCAAAGCACTTAGACCCCCGATCCTGTGAAATCATTTGCAGGATTAGGGCATTAAATTTGCACAGTGATAATTAAAGTTAAGATTTTGTCATGGTTATTTTTAGTAAAAGACATGGACAAGTCATGGGCAATAAACAAAAATCACAGAAGCCTGTGACCTGTCTGTGACTTTTACTAAAAATAAGGAGGGGTATCTGCTGGGGGGGACTAACAGCTCCAGCCCCCATGATGGCTGCTGACAGCTGCAGGGCCCCTGCTGCCCGCAGAAGCTGGGAGATTCAGGGCCCCCACTGCCCATGGCTGAGAGCTGCGGGGCCCCTGTCACCTCCATTGGCTGACAGCTTTGGCTCCATCGCGCCAGGGGCCTGGGGCTGAAGCTGAAGCAGAAAATGTCATGGAGATCTCTGAAAGTCACGGAATCCGTGACCTCCATGACAAAATCTTATTCTTAGTGATAATCAGTCTATTCATGTGTATTATCATCGTTTAATTTCCTTTGCTAAAATTATATCCCATCAAAACCAACCCTCTAAATTAACTAATTTAGTCTGAGAATCTCTTTTTAGGGTTGGTATCTGAACTAAAATTTCATCAAAAGAACTAGTCAGTGCAACATTTTCTTTTCAAAAGAGCAGTTTTTAAAATTAGTTTACACTTGAAAGTCCAAAAAATGAACATTTATGTAAGTGTTGAGTAAATTAAACACAAGTTATTTTCCTTTCTTTACCCATTCATAAAATACTGCTTCTCTATATATAGTGAATTAGTTGTAGTGCCCACAAAGTTTAGTGATTGTACATATTTGCACTGCCTTGTGCAAGGCATAGTGCTGGCAGTAACTATACTATCCACGTAGCTCATACAAAGCATCTCAGTCCTAACCTTATCATTTTAATCCTAAATATCTTCTGAGCAGGAACTACCAGATGTGGGTTTGTGGTATGTACGAAGGAGAATAGGATACTCTACAAACTCATTTTCATGAGCAACGTTTTGAACTAGGTCACTAGAGATAGAAAGTTAGAGCATTGTGGCATTTATTAGACATCTTCACTCAAGCACAAATGTATTCCATATCATTAATTTGCTATTTATTCCTTTATACAGCTGGTCAAATAATGGAAACATACAGATGTGTAAATGTATTTATGAATAAACAGCACAGATTTGTTCACTGCTATTCATGGGATTGTACTGTTAAGTATTCACAAATGTTCACAAATCCCAAAAGTTTCATGTATTCATACCAGAAGCATCTTATTTGCTAGTCATCCTCCAGTTACAAATTCAAAATTTGCATTGTTAATTACATAATTTCGCATTTTGCTTGTTTTGCAATAGGTGAGCATTTAAGTTTAAAGTTTCTATCTACTAGAATTCATTCCTTGTTCTCAAGAATATTAATGGAAAGCTAACATTAAAGGGCTCAAAGTATATTTGTTTAAAAATCTTACTGAATATTTGAGGAAATGTTTTTGTAGTATTCAGACGTCTCTAGTGAAGTACTGTTTCCCCTCTCCTCTCCACATAACCTGGTTTTTCTTTGGTACAGTGGGTGAAATCCTGGCTCCACCGAAGTCAACTGCAAAGTTTCCATTGATTTCAGTGGCACAAGGATTTCACCCTATGTATTTCTAAGGGGTGCTTACAATTTTCTTTCATTCTTAAAAAATGGCATCATTCAAGGCAGAAATATGCTTCCTCCTTAAGGCTACACCCTTTTTGTTTCCTTCACTTGTCCTATTTAACATTTTTTATGTTGCTGTGGAATATTTTGTGTGATTTCTGCTGGGTTGGTCACATTACACACAGACACCTCTGCACTTGTCTTACGTTTCTGAATTTCTCCTAGCAATTATACCTCTAATAAGTATTGTGAGTTAAAAAAAAAAAAAAAAAAAAAAACTTTCCAAAGCAGTTTCCGGGGAACCAAATATAAGCTAAAAACCCTACAAATATTAGCTTGTTTCATAAAACAAGGCTGGGAATCTGAGAATCCTTCTTTCAAAACTGCTTCACTAAGCTGCTTAACTCTGCTACAGGAATAAGTTGTTATAACTTTGAAAGTTTTACTTTGCTAGCTCTGAATGTATATCTTAAATAATGACATTACATCTGTCTCACTTCCATTTCAGGCACTTTCCCAAATAGAGTTGGTTAACTAATGCCTGATCCAAAGCCCACAGAGTTTTTCCATTGACTTCAATGGGCTTTTTATCAGGCCCATGGGCACTTTGAGTAAGGGCAGTTCTTTCATGACAGGCCTCGTTCTGCAGGATGCTCTTGGAAGGTGTTCAGGTTCCTCAACTCCATGAAGATGTAAAATTATTCTTGTCATTTCTTCAATGCTTTAAATCTTCAAGGGTGTTGTTAAAGTCAATGTGAGTTTTGCTATTGATTTCAATGGGGCTAGGATTTCACCCCAAGAGTGCATATAGGAGCCCACATGGACTGATCCTGCATGGCGCTTAATACCTCCTCCCAGATACGCAGTCCATCAATTTCCATTCAAGGACCTCTCAGGAAGGATCCCTTTGTGCTACAACCATGAAGATTTAAAGCATTGAACAAATGATTCAAATATTCTTTATACCTTGCCATTGTTAATTAAAAAAATGTAAAGCACTGTACTGTTGTCCTAAATAAAAAAATAGAAATCCATTCTACAGCTGCTGCTTCCAGAGTTTATTACAAAAAAAAAAAAAAGACGCCTACATTACAGTTGATTTATCCAATGTTCGTTATATTCATACATACATTGGCCATTGTTCAAATCTGACATGTTATTCCTCTTGAATCTTTGGAATTCCCATCTGCCATGTCCACGTGTACAGACCCAGGCCTCTCAACTGTAGCTGCAGGATTAATCATTAGTGTTAGCAGTTAGAAAACATTCACACCCTGAAACTGAATGTGTTTATGCAGAGAATACTATATGTGCCTGAAGGGTTCTGTGTTTATTTCCCAATGGCTTACAGATCAGTTAACGATTAGAAGGTGGATGACTATGCTTATTTACATTAATTTATCTGTATGGATGGAAATGACGGGGGAGATGGTAGAGATGCTGTAAAGAGAGAAGTGGGTAAACTTGATCACAGCTTGGATGTTGGAGGAGAGCAATCAGTCAAAGATGTCTCTTAGGTTCTGGGATTGCATTCCAGGGAGGTGTAGTCAGCCATAATGGAGCTGTAGAAAGGAGGGTGTAAGAGGAAAGTTTAGGAGCTAAGTTTTTGCCATGTTGTGTTTGAGTTGATGGCAAGCCACCCAACATGATATGACAAAGAGACAGTGATAAATGAAATTCATCAAAGGGGGATAGGTCAGGTATGGAGAGGCAGATATGAAAGTCAATAGCCTAGAAGTTCTTGGGCTCCTTCCCCTTCCCCTCCATTTGTTACAGCCACCTGGTGTCTCTTGTCTTATACTTAGATTGTAAGCCCTTTGTGTATGTGTACAGCACCTAGCAGAATGGGACCCCGGTCCATGACTGAGACTCCTAGGCACTACTGCAATACATATAAATAATAAAAAAATTAGAGTCCTGAGAGAAACTGACAGGAAAAGAGAGAAAGCCTTTGAAGGACAACAACTGAGTATTCAGTGAAATAGGAGGGAAACCAAGAGGCGACAATGCTCTGAACGCCAAAAGAGGAAAGTAAAAGAGAAAGAGAGGCTGATTCACAGTGGTTAAGGCAGCAGGAGAGCCAAGCAGAATGAAAATATGATGGAGCCTGTGAGACTCATTGAGGAAGAGGTTTTAGAGAGAACAGTTTCAGGGCATGTCTACACCATATCTGGGAGCAAGCCTCCCAGGCTGAGTAGATAGATTTGCATTAGCAGGGGTTGAGTTAGCCAGCTAATAATAGCACTGTAGACATTGCAGCTTGGGTTCTTGAGCTTAGGAGGTCAGTCGGGCTTGAGAGCCCAAGGTGCAGACCGAGTTGCAGCATTCACACTGCTATTTTTAGCCTGCTAGTGCAGGCCTCAATAGTGCAAGCCTGTCTACCTGGCCTCAGAGGCTCACTCCCAGTGATGCAGATGCATCACGGATCCAGATGCAGTGTAAACATACCCTTAGCATAGGAGAAAAGGGAAGAAGCTGTATTGAAGTGGATCCAACGTGGGGATTATCTGCAGTTTCTCTGAGGGGCAGTAACACTTTACGATGACCTTGGCTATGTTTATTTTAAAATCAAGGGGCTCAGAATGATTGATAGTTAGGAAAGTAATAGTCCCTTGTGCTGACAACTGCGGGGTTTGTCAAAGTCTTGGCATTGTTAGCTAGTACTTTTTACTGTTCCAGCTCTACTTGCTGTATTATTAGAAACCTTCATTTTGTGAGATAAAGTATTGCCCATATAAAAGTAGACAATAGATTCTGCTGGCACCAGGTGCTAACCTATGTATGTATCTCTGTAGTCCTGTTGGCAGTGGGACACAAAAGGCTGGATCGTGAGGTCCCAAACTGTCTGTTTTGCCACACAGCCAGCATCAGTAGTTCTACACCACACCTCAGATCAGGAATGTGTGAACTGTGGCCAGAGCACTGCTGCAGTCCCTGGCTGTGGAATGGCCTTAAAAGACTGCAATACTCAGGCATGGTGGAGGAGACTTGAACCTACTCCAAATTATTTCAGGGTCTACAATGTCCCCCAGAGGAGGAGCAATAAAACCACCTTTGTTCCACCCTTTCCCCAGCTGTGCTGAATTTAGGATCTGGTTATTATTTGGAAAAACAAAATATTGTTATTCATTGAGGTATGGTGCTGTTTTACTGACGTAACCCTCTGGTGGAACTTAAAGTTCTGTTAGTAAAACTTCAGTTTCTAGATCTGAAATTAAGTATAACAAATATATTGAATTGGAATGACTTACATTAAATGGACTGCTATTTCTATAGCAAGAGTTATACAGGTACCTCATTGTAAAAACTAGATATAAGCATGATTGTGGCTATAACATGTGGAACAGAATTGCTCTGGGAAGAAGGGTCTTCCAGTTTAATTAGATAGCACTATAAGGCTCCAGGCATTACCCTGATCTTTCATTTTGAGTAGCCCTGTTTTGAAAACTAGGAAGGTCCCCAGAAAGTCCTGGAGGGAGAGACTGAACCACCAGAATATGAACTGCAGCTATCAAAAATGCAGGCATACAATCTGCACATTTAACTCACTCGCTGTTTGTCCATGATTACAGTAATTCTTCCTGATCAATAACAGCTGTAAAATAAGACCAGATTTAATCTCTCACTAGGCACACCCATAAATGGCAACAACAAAAACAAAAAAATGTGTTGAGATAAATCAGGCATTCTGGAGACAGTGAACCCCCCACAGCTAAATAAAGACATAAAATCAGAAAATGACCTTTATTATGTCATCTGACCTAATCATTGTCCACAACAAGCAAAAACCTAAGGGAACTACAAGATTGGATAAGACATGTACTGTACTAGGCACTGTACAAACATAGAGAAGCAGACTGTCCCTGCCCCAAAGAGCTTACAATCTAAATAGACAGGACAGACATGGGGTGGGGGATGGGGTAGAACACAAAAGCAAAGTGAACAATGTGATGACAGCAAATGGCATGGTAGGGCAATTTTTTTTTGCGGGGGGGGGATGTTGAGGGGTTAGTTAGGAGGGGCTAAGCTAAACAGAAAGAAAAGGGAAGGGGACATTGAGGGAAAGGGGGTGAGGGAAAATGGGCAGGTGCAGAGTCAAGCTGATGTGAAGAGACTGAGGAAGGAGAGTGTTGCAGCAAACAGCCAATCAACACTGCACAGAGTTAAAACTGTAGAAAGTTATCTGAATGTGCCAAGGTCCCTGCTTTGGCTGCCTCTGCTCCTACCCGCTGGAATCTGTGGCCGGCGCCTTTCTGCAGTTTTCCCCCATGGCTACAGATGGTTAGGGGGAGGGACCACCTGGGTCCTCGTTTGCCCAAAAGGTTGGGGTGTGTCTGCTACACAGTTCTGGGTCCAGGGAGGGGGACCCAGGCTGGGCCCTATTTTGTCATCTCTCTCCCTATGCAGCAGTCCCTGCTTTGATTGCTTCAGCAAATGCTCCTACCACACACATACATATTAGCAGTCTTGTTCATTATATCCCTGTGATCTATTTATTCTTTTATGCTCTGCCATTTGTGCACGTGTTTATTCATGTCAAATTGCACTCTGCTGGACAAGCATGGAGAATGAAGGAATGGAGAAAGAATGCTCAGCATGAGTAAAGATTCTGAGCCTTGTTAAGAAATGCATCAATAAACTGTCCAAAATTATTAAGCCAGGTTTATAAAGAGCTCCCTCCCCACCACCCTTCCATCCTTTATTGTGTCCTCCCTCTTTCCTTCCTGGTGATAAAACATACCTAGTTCCAAATCAGACATTTTTAATCCCAAGCTCTCCAATGTGATCCATCCTTACTAAGTTTCTTTGTGGAAGGCAAGACTGTGATTAGACATGAAATAATTCTAGTTGATTATTCACTCATTCTGAGCTCATTTATATGATTAGAAATGGGAAATGATGGTTTTGTCTTGAACTTCTGGAGTGCTGTAGATGGGTTCGTTTAGTTATACTGAGGTGATGTGAGGGAGAAAGCCAGCTTGAAATAGGAAAGAGCCACTGGTGATGTCTTGCCATGTGGCAAACTGCATGGGGAAGAAAAATATTATGTATCACAGTTTCAATTTTATGCATATCCAGCTCTACCCTGGAAGGTGGTCAAGGCTGCCTTTTAGTCTAGAGAGTCCTAGGCCATCAGGATTCATGGGTGATCAGAGGCTAGGGTATGTCTACACTACAAAATTAGGTCGATTTTATAGAAGTCGATTTTTATAAATCGATTTTATACAGTCGATTGCATATGTCCACACTAAGCGCATTAAGTCGGTGGAGTGCATCCTCACTACCGTGGCTAGCATCGACTTATGGAGCGGTGTACTGTGGGTAGCTATCCCACAGTTCCCGCAGTCTCTGCCGCCCATTGGAATGCTGAGTTAAGCTCCCAATGCCTGATGGGGCAAAAACATTGTCATGGGTAGTTTTGGGTACATGTCGTCAATCGCCCCTCCCTCCATGAAAGCAACGGCAGACAATCGTTTCGCACCAGACACCAGGGCAATTAGAAGAGCACAGCAAGGCGCGTTGCGCATCAGAGAGGCTTTGAATACCAGTTTCATGACTGGCCAGGCTTCGGTGTGACAGTTGTGTGTGTTTCTCCTTGATGCAAACCCGCCCCCTTTGTTGAATTTAATTCCCTGTAAACCAACCATCCTCCCCCCTTCGAAATAAAGTAACTATTGTTTTGAAACCATGCATTCTCTCTTTATTAATTAAAAATTGAGATAACAGACAATGTAGCCCTGGTGGGGTGGGGGAGGAGGGAAGGACAAGGCCACATTGCTTATTGTAGCCACACTAAAAATCAAACTGTTTGAATGACAGCCTTCTGTTGCTTACGCCATCCTCTGCAGTGGAGTGGCTGGGTGCTTGGAGCCTCCCCCCCTGCTTTCTTGGGCGTCTGGGTGAGGAGGCTATGGAACATGGGAAGGAGGGTAGGGAGCAGGGGTCTGTGCTCTTGTTGGCTTTCCTGCAGCTCCAACAGACACTTCATCATGTCCATTTGCTCCCCCATTAGCCTCAGCATCGCGTCCTGCCTCCGCTCTTCACGCTCACTTAATTCTTTCCTGGCCTCTGCCACTGAATGCCTCCATGCATTAAGCTGTGCCCTGTCAGTGCAGGAGGACAGCATGAGCTTGGAAAACATGTCATCGCGACTACATTTTTTTCGCCTTCTAATCTGCGATAACCTCAGGAATGGAGATTATAGGGGGAGCGTAGAAACATTCTACGCTCTACAATTCTGGAGGGACTGCATGGTCACCTGTGCTGCTGAGTTCGCCACGCTGACCAAACAGGAAATGAAATTCAAAAGTTCCCGGGGCTTTTCCTGTGTATCTGGCTAGTGCATCGGAGTTCAAAGTGCTGTCCAGAGTGTCACAATGGAGCACTCTGGGATAGCTCCCGGAGGCCAATACTGTCAATTTGCATCTGCACTACCCAAAATTTGACAAACCAAAGTCAATTTTAGCGCTACTCCCCTCACCGGGGAGGAGCACAGAAGTCGATTTTAAGAGCCCTTTATGTTGACGGAACGAGGTTGGTTGTGTGGACGCGGTCATTTTTAAATCGACCTAACTTGGCTAAATTCGACCTAACCCCGTAGTATAGACCAGGCCTAGTAGTATTTGGATGTTGTTGTTAGAGGAAGAAGTCAGAACAAATGCTTTGGGGCCTGAGAGGAAGAGTTTTAGTCCTTCAGTTGGGAGTAGGGTTTCTTTTTCTGTTTGGAGAGGTCAACAGCGTTGCTTTCTGTGATTTGCTGTCACTTCCATTAGTAGTGGTGATTAATCAACGTGGTGTTATGCGGGTAAAGATGCAGCTCTTATATTCCCAGTCATTGCTGTTCTGACAGTTTAATTATGTTTGGTAGGAAAGGAGAGCTTGTGCAACTTGCCAGATTGAATGGCAAGTAATGTCTCCTCCGAGTTCATCTCTTCCTTTCATAATTCATGGTAATAATGCAATACTAATGATGGCAGCTATTTCCATACAGATTGGGACTGGGGATTTCAGGTAGAGTGAATTTCCCATTACTAGCACTCACTCAGGAGTCCTGTTTTCCAAATTAGAATGATCATTCAATTATTTTCATCTTTTCACTCCAAATCTATATGTATTTTTTAGCTCACTCAATGAAAATAATCTCCTGGCCAAAAAAACAAAACAAATCAACTTTTGGCTGCTTTTTTAAGTCTTTGTGTTAATTGAACCTTTAATTTGTTTCCCTCCAAACTGACCCCTCCTTTTATCCCCCCATGAGATCTCATTAATTATTAAATTAAACATCACCTTTAATACCTGTCATCTAAAGTGACAGAGTGCTCAGATGTGAGATAACATTTATCAAAATAAATAGGGTGTTTTTCATGGAATTTCAGTGACATTAGATATAAAAACCATTTACTTTCTACAACTAGACAGTTAGTATATCAGGTATAATGAAATACAATAAGGATGGTGATCCATGCTGTCTGATATAAGAAGATGTCTGTCTAGACAGTCAATTCTCTGCTGCTTTCTACAACTATGAAACCCAACAACTATCACAGATTGTTTTTCTGGGGTAAAGCAACAAATGCAATATGTTTATACACTGCATTCTTCCTACAAAGGATCACAGTCTTGTCCTGCTGGAGGGTGTTGGTAGCTGCAGGCAAATGTGTTTTTGTTTTGTGGGTGTGCTGGCTGCCCTTCATCATGGCTAAATGGAAGAAACAATTAAGCTCCTTCATAGAGTAAAGACAGCTGAAACAATAGAAGCATCTGCCCAAAGCAGTGGCCAGATGCAAGGTCTGGGCAGAGTGGTTTCCCTGGGGACTGATAGACAATGTAAGGGCAGGGGCATTCACAGGTTGGAACTCTGTGTGTCTGTTAGATGCAGAAAGTACCCAAAAAGCCAGGAGAAAGCAAGAGAAGCACTGATAGTAGGGCCCTGAGGGGAAGCCGAGAGAGAGAGAGCGCGCGCGCACTTCTTTTGGGCATAGCACTGACTGGGAGGGCAGGTTTGGAAACTGTGAGCAGGAAATTGCTTGTGGCTGTTCGTTCCTACTATCTTCAGGAAAGCAGAATGTTGTGTACAAGCAAGATTGTATCAAAGAAATACCTGACTCCATCATCAGTTTCTCCTCCTAACAAAAATAATACAGCAAGGCCTTGAATATTGGCTAATGACTCAGCTAAAGGGGAAACAGTATGCTTTACGAAGTAGAATAATGAGTTAATGGTGTATAAAGTTGAACACAGGGTTTCTCAGACAGATAGAAAGGAGAAAAAGCTGAGTAAGAGACTAAAATAAAGCTGGAGTATAAAAGTAATGAAAGTGCAAGTAAATATCCTAGGATGGTGGAGAAAGACCAGAAGGCTCCACTAGTGGAGGAAGGAAAAGGTTGAATATGTTTTAGTGGTATTTGCAGGTTGAACTGTACATGCAATTTTCCAAGTGAGCATAACACAGGAGCTGTGCCTCAGAGGGTTAGAGAATTAGTTCATGTTGGGGGGAAAAGAAAATTGAAAGAGTGACCCAAGATGTGGAGCTCTGATGAGGGATGGATGGAAGGTGAGACATGTGGGGTGAAACTTTACCCTTGTAAAATACTGAAAAACAGGATAGCTATTCTTTTTAATTGGAGTTAGCTATTGATAGAGAGATAATGAAGGCAGCAGAAGATACGGCTCCACTTCTTGCTGCATGAAAGCAGCATACATCCCCTGAAGTTTAGAAAGTAGGGGCAAAATCCTGGATCCATTGAAGTCAATGGCAAAATTTCCATTGACTTCAGTGGAACCAGGATTTCACTCTAGAGATTTTGGAAATCTACAAAAAAGAGAGTGGCAAAAGTGGAGAAAGGACCAAAGAGAGACTCATTAACAGGGAAAATATTTAAAGCAGTAAGAAGTATTTCACTGAAGAAGGGTCAAAGTGAGAATGGAGTCTGGTGATTTTCAAACACTGACTCGTATACAAAGGATGTACCAGAAGAAAAAAATATGTCCGATGTTGTAGATGTCTCTCCAAGATTTTGGTAAATATTGACATTAAGGAGAATGATGGAAAAGTCAGAGACATGGGGAAAAAAAGAGAACTTTTCATCCTATTAAGATATTTAGTCTTTTAAGCAGAGGGACGTTATTGAAGGTAAAACATGACAGAGATCAGATATGCAGATAGAAGGTAAAGGGATCAAGGGAATGTCAAGGATGGAGTTATAAAGTGTATTGTCATTAGCGTCTATTGCTGCCACACTATCTATAAGATGGCCCAGAAGAAGCAGAGCAAGCAAAGAGATTCAGGGTTGGAGGCTTGAAGTACTCTGTGGCTGAAGGACAACAAGTTGTCAAGTCACCACCAGAAGTTAAAAAGGAGTTATTAGAGAGGGGAGGATTCAAATATGGAGAGTAGGGGAGTGGAGACTTGTTCCAGGTGTTCAGAAAGAAGGCCATTAACCAGCCATTGTAGGATAGTTGAAAGGGCTGAATACAGTACTGAAAGCTGTCCATAAGGGTTTTAGGAAAGGTGGTCATGGAAGCATGAGAAGATCACGGTCTCAAGAAACTACCTGAGGGGATTAGCAGTGCCATCAGTGGATGGAGGTGAGAAGAGAAATGGAGGTAAGTCCCAACTTTAACAAGTCACTTCCTGCTTTTATTCAGTGGTCCATGCTCCCCATCACCTTTGTTCCCCACACAGTACTGCTTATCCTGGTCCCCCACCAAGTCCCCCCACCCTTCCTGTCACAAGCACAGACAGAAGAGAAGACAATGTGGGAGCACATGGGACCCTTGTGTAAATCCAGGGTGTAGCACTAAAAATCAGTGTAGTCCTTAGAAATCCAGAACACTTGAGAGGCCGGATAATAAATGATTATTACTGCTGAGGTAGCCTCCTAAGACTTCAACCCCATTTCTAAACAAATTGGAATAGGAAATTGCTTGTGAATCAATAGATACTAATGGACAAGGCAAAATAATAAAGTTGAAGGATTTGAGCAAGATAAAAATGTACAACCTATTAATACATTTTAACAGTGTCATGTATAATAAAAGGGATAAAAGATCACTAATTTTCACCTGCAGCTTCTTTCACTAACTGTTTGGGGTTTCCCCCCCCCCAACCCCGCACACATGCATTCCTGACAAATCATTTAAAAATAAAGAGAGATCTTCGGTTTCATTATAGGCTGAGGTCAACATTTTCAAACTGGAGTGTCTAAAATTAATAATCTAAATCCATATTTAGGCATATAAATTGCACCTGCAATTCCCATGGACTTCATTAGAAGTTTTGGGTGTGCCCTCATATTGGG
Source organism: Emys orbicularis (assembly GCF_028017835.1). Classification (NCBI taxonomy): domain Eukaryota; kingdom Metazoa; phylum Chordata; order Testudines; family Emydidae; genus Emys; species Emys orbicularis. The sequence continues at coordinate 84,602,403 of NC_088683.1, forward strand.
AATGAGCTGCAGCCATTCATTCAAAGATATGTAACAGGGAGAATAGCTTAGCTTGCTGGAACTACGTATTTCATTGCAGTGGGTTACTGATCATATTTTAAATTCGTTTTCTTAATATTCCAAGGACCTAGTGCCATCCTCCTTATTGACGATGCAGTCCCAAAGCAGCTGAGAGGATACCATGCAAGTGCAAGGAAATGGAGATGTGGACTCAAAGTTTAAGGAGTTATTTTAACCAGATCTGTCTACGTATATTCTGGTCATCTTCCCAGTTCTTTTCAATGACCGATAACACAATGCCTGAAAAACTTGTTTGTAAGATGACTCACTGCTGGGCATTGATTCAATACAGGGGAGCATTTTTTGTGGGGGATTTTTCCTATTTTGGGGATCTTTTACATAATCCCAGACAGTGTTTTATAGATGTAAGAAAGCTCTGTCTCTTTGCTACTTTTGAGAAGAGGTGACACATTGGCAGGGGAGTATGATCCTTTTTCTTCACTAGTGAAGTTTTGAAAGTCTGAGGTGAACAAAGGCAGTTTGGGGCTTTCCAGCAACAAAATGGTGATGGGACCCAGTCCTGCTCCTATTGAACTCAGTGCAGGGCGGGCTCTCGGATTTTTGCCGTCCCAAGCAAAAAAATTTTTGGCCGTCCCCCCTAAAAGCCTGGAGGAAACTAAGCTATAATATTATCTCCTCTTACAGCAGCCTTTGCTGTTTACCTCCTACTGCCTTGAAGATCATAGTCTCCATGCCCTCCACTCCTCAGGGACATCACTGTCTGATTTACACCAGGTCTTTATGACAAAAAGTAGATGACATCATGGCTAAATGGGGACATTTACAAAGCTATATCCTGCATTATTTACATGGGTCTCAAGGGAACTGGCCTTGTAAATCTGCTTCATAGACTATACTCATACAGGGAGAAAAAAAAATTAAAACCTTACCTCTCCCTCTGTTACCATCTCACATAGGGCAGATAACTTTTCACTGCGACCACATTTCCTTTCTTCCCAGTACATCCAACAAAAAGGGAATACCAAAATTAAGCAAACATGTTCATTTCCTTAGGTAGAGAAGCGGTAGGAAACCAGAAGGCTGTGTAAAGCATTTACCCATGAGGTCAAAGCACTGGGCTTGTATATCCATATGCCTCAAACTTAAGGACAAAGAGCACATACGCCAAAGAAACACAAGGAAATTTAGAAAGGGATTTTCTAGCCTGGACTTCCCCAAGAAGCTCTGAAGGGCCACGGGCCACCATGCGCTGACGGGTATTTCCTGCTGATTGGCAGGCGGGTTGGGCAAAGAAAGCGGTCATTCACCCTCTCTCTAGAAATCTGAATTCAAGGGCCTATATATTTTTAAAATATTAAATGGAGGGTGAGTAAATCAAGACCATCCCAGGCCCTGTAGTTCATGTCTTTCCTTGTCCCTCCACATAAAATCTCTGCCATACAAAGTAACTGGAAATTTATCCTTAATTAAAGAGAAGTGAAAAGTGATTGTATGGTGTCTGCTTTAATCTACCTGGATTCCTCAGAGCATGGAGTGTTTCTTGTTTGGCAGCTGTAATAAAGTGAGTTTGATTCCCTATAACAGTCTCTTCTTATACCGCCAGACAGAGGATGGGGCTAGTTCTTGGAGTTTTCAGTATCTATGTCGGGGTGGCCAAACCACAGCTTACGAGCCATATGGGGCTCTTTTACAGTTAAAGTGTGGCTCGTAGAGCTCCCTTCCCCCCCGCATTCTCTGCCTAGCAGACAGGGGGGCTGTGGGATGGGAGGAGCTCAGGTCTTCTGCCTTGTGGCCTGGCTAGGGACTTCTGTCCAGCAGGGAGGGAGGTCTAGGGGCTTCAGCCCTGTGGGAGGTGCCTGCCAGGGCTTGGGGCTTCAGCCCTGCGGAGCACACCTTCTGGGTCTGGGGGCTTCAGCCCCGACACCTCCTGCCCCACAGGGCAGAAGACTTTAGCCCAACCACCCCACCGCAGGGTTGAAGCCCCGAGCCGCAGGAGATGTGCCCATCTCTCGAACTTCTGAAGATTATTGTATGCGGCTCAGAGGGTCAGTAAGTTTGGCCACCCCCGATCTATGTTATGGCTTGATTGCATCTGGACAAGAGAACCTCCCTTCCCCCAATGTGCTAATCAGAGTGCCCGGTCTCCCCATTTTAGCTCTATTTTGTTTCACCCTGCAATTGCTTGGCTGTCCTGTAGAGAGAATGGCATGAATATCCATGTTTGTGAAGCCATGTGAGCAAGCCTTTCATAGAGCTGTTAGCTTCTCTGATATATGGTGTGTTCCGAGTGCAAAGCTGCTTGCAGCCATCTGCACTGTGCCCATTTTCAAGACGATTGCTTGCCATGAAACTGTCTGTGCCAATCCAGGATGCAGAGTGTCTGTGGCACCCCGGTGGCCATTTTCATTTATTAAGTGGCTCCCAAAGAGCCTACATTGGAGCATACAGGAGATCAAACAGGGGTGGGGATCTGCAGTTCAGAGTGGGCCATGAATTACAGCCTTTATTACTCAACTAGAGTGTGTGTTGCCATTGTTAAAGGTAATCAGGTTGGACACAAATGACAAGGCAACGATAAGGTATTGGCATGGTGGATCCAGTTCATTTTCTTTTTTGTTTTGTTTTAAAAGCTTCTCCTACTGTGAAATATTTCATGAGTCTAACAAGATTTCAGGCTAGTGGGCACTCACAGAGGGAGGAAGTCCCATGGTCATTGTCATGCTGAATGTTAAAGTGTGCATGGTTAAATCGTACCCTCTCATGGAAAAACCCACAGGAGAAGGGTAAAAGGTCCATGAAACCTCCTGTGAGTTACCGCCCAGAGTTTCCATCATATCTTCCCTTTGAGAGAAGAGGCCCATGGAGGAGGCATGGTAGGCTTCCTCCCAACATCATAAGTCCTGGTGATCAGTTGAAGAAAATGTCCCTCCACGCTACTCCTTTGACCCCGTCCCACCTGGCAACAGGGCTCCTGCAAGATCCCATCATCTGTGCAACTGCTTTCCTTCCTACCTTTATACCTTATTGAAGGAGTGCAGGCATGGAGCCTAAGTTAATGCCACTTCAACAGTGACACTAACACAGGTCTGATACATGCTGGGATATACATAGTCTCAGGATGGGAGAATTTTGAAGACGTGACTCCTCTCACTCTCCCCTACCTCCCAAAAAGTCCTGCAGAGTCCTCATACCATGGAGTTCCATTGCTGGGGATTGTGTGGTGCTCCAAGAAAGAGGATTGACGCCACAGAGTCTGTACTTGCTCTTTCTGCCCTCTAGGGAAGATTTGTTTGAGCTGAGTGCGCTCCACTTGCAGGAATGGAGGGGCTGATCCATCCCCGTTTCCATTAAATAAAGAACCTTCCATCATATCAGAACTCTGCATCTCCCGAATATAACGGGAGCGGTTGGTGCACAGGACCTCTGAAAGGCAGGGTACTTATTTATGTGCCTGCATATGGAATTAGGTGCCTACTGTATCTTTTGACACTCACATTTGAAAATGACAAGAAAGAGCCTAGGTACTCAGCATGGACACTGAGGAGCCTAGAGTGCTTTTCTTAAGTTTTAGGTTTGCCCCAGTGCCCCAACTCCATTGTTTATAGTGTGCCATGTCCTGGAGGTCTAAATGGCTTCCACCACAATGATGACTGCCTTCCAGAGAGCTGCGTACATTGAATTTATAGAGCATACTGGATCTCCTCTGCACTGAAAGTAATGCATTTCTAAAGCAATACTGTTATATACTGTGTAACAGAGCCATCACAGACTATGGCTTTGGTTAAGCAATGTTACACCACATTAGAAGAGACCATGCTATTGCTTCATAGCAGCTACTTTCAGAAAACTTACAATGGGAAGTGTTTCTGCCAGACAGAAAGTCCATGATGGCCAGCCATTACCGCTCTCTTTCCCCATGTGATCTGCAACTAAGGAACACTGTCTTCAGTAGAGCTCTTTCTTTAATAACTTGCAGCTGACTTTATTGGCTGTTCTTGCAGTCTCCCAAGAGATGTTTATGAAGTGTTCAAGGTTCAATTATTGCTGAATCAGTGCATCTTCATACAACAGGAAAGAAGAAATTCTCTTCAGCCAGTGTGTTCTACAAGAACTTAATTAAAAGCAGTCCTACAGCTGGCTGCAGCCTGTTGGCCTATTGCATTTTGGCAAAAATTCCTAATGAAATTTGAAAGCAGGAATTTTGTTTGCTTAGCATGGGACACAAGTATATCTGACAAAGGTGGATCTACAGAGAAGTATTTAAAATAAATATATGTTATGGAGCCTCACTCACTTATGTCCTGTAGCCAAATGTACATGTAATGGACAATGCATCCAGCCATATCGCCCCAGTGGATGATCTCATTTCTGGAAGGGATAGTGAAAATCCTGCTGTAAACAACTGATTCCTGATGTTTGCAGTTTGTAACACCTCAGTGTCCCTTAAAAACCCATCTTTGTTTTGGTATCAAATGTGGCAGACTGGTCTAGTGTATTTCACTAAAATCCTCTTGGTTTTAAGACAGACAGTCCTAAATGCTTCTGTGCTCTTCAGCTTCCTAGTCCATCAAAGTCTTTTAGAAATAGTTACTGATTCATCACATCCCCCTCATTATGGCAAATGATGTCCTTAGTTGCAGTAAATGGGCCCATCGGGAAAAGATGTTCACTTTTTGTGAAAGGAGAGGCCCTGTTTTGAGGTTTCACCAGCAATGTCAAACTTCTGAAGTACTTTTGAGGTTTCTTTGCAAGGAAATAAAGTCCTTGGTTATATAGTTCCCTCATTGCCTCATCTCTTTTCCATTATGGCTATTGAGTATTCAAAAACATCTGGTGAAGCTTGGATTACAAAACCTAACTGCACTAAACACAAAGGACTTTGTAGTTCCTAAGTGCTTTTACTGCTCAGATACGGAGTCTTGGGTTGTTGTTTTTTCTTTTTTATACAATGATAGACTATGTTCCGTGTTATATTTATAGATGGATTAAATAAAGTTCAGACATGTGGAGAAAGATTCTGGTCACTGGAGAAAACTTTGGTGCTGCTGTTTTCTTCACTCTGCTAGTAACTGATTCACAAAACTATAGACATAGATCAAGAGAGGCTAGAGAGATACCACAAGAATGTCAAAAACAAATGCTTAGTCAGCCCAGTGGACTGGCATCAGTAATGCATGCTGTATAGCTGGAGGCTGAGGCTGATGGTTTTTTGAGGGCTCTGAAACAGGAATGATGATGGTCAATGTACACATGCTTCCACAAAGGGATTCATACTTATTTTGGCCCTGGAATGGGTTGATAAACCCTTATCCGAAGGTGAAGAAAGATAACCCTATTCCAAAGTAATATGACTGGAGGGAGTTCAAAGTGGGGAAACATGGGTTCCCAGAATGATGGGGAAAGGGATCATAAAGACCTATTTGGACTGGCTTTCAGTCAAGGTGTGGCTTGGAGAAGGAGAATATAGGAACTCTTTGATATAGAATCCTTAAGCATTCAAATATATGACAAATATAAATTCTCCCCTGATTTGTCTTTCTTCTGTTCCTTAGCTTCAGTGAAGAGCACAAGTAAGAGCCAGATGTAGATTATGGATATTTAACTCTGTTTTGTGTTTTAAAGCTATTTTATCTCTGCTTGGAGCTACCAGCCACAAAACTACTTAAAGTTACAGATCATAAAAAAAAGTTAAATGGGCATGTTTTCACCTTAAAATGGTGGAGAAAGAATGGTTTTTCAGTAAGGTCTGCAGCAAAAGAAGCTAGGCCAAAGGTAACTTCACATCCTTGCCAATTGTCCTTTCTCTCTAGTGACAGTCACACATTTGCCCCTGCTATGACTGTCACTCATCCCTGCTGAAACAGTATGGATAAGCAGGGCTGCAGGGACTGACCAAGGTCCTATTGCTAGCTGCTAGTAGCTACTTGGGTTTCTGTGCAAGCATCTAGGCTTCCACTACTCCTCATGCTGGCTTATTTATTCAGAGCTGGATTTAGGGGCAGTGACCCAAGCGACCCACTGGGGTGCCGGGCTTGGGGGGGTGCCAGGATCAGAGGTGCTGTTTTTGGTGTTAGCAACAAAAGGGAAAATAGAATGTTTGAAGTAAAATGTTTCAGGTATTCTGTATGTGGATTCATTTTTCCACTAACCTCCTAGAATGTTCTGGACCTTTGTAGAATCTCGTGGACCTTCCAGACTTTGAGAACTACATTTTCCTCGAACTGACTAGAATGTTGTCAGCCATGCCCCTATAAGGGGCAGGACATTGTCAGTCAGTCAGATATAAGAATGAACTGAAGTGAAGTTAGTGCCCAGCTGTGATATTGTGAATCTTGTTTTATTGTATAATTGTGAAAGTGTACTTGTGTTTTAAGACTGGGAGGGTGTAAGTAGTGACTTACACAAGTGGGTAAGGACATATTTAATGAGATATCAGAAATCTCTATCAAACCCCTATCTACACAACAATATAAACACATCATGTCTGATCACTTTCTAAGATTGCGGAACATAGACTTTGGCTTTCCCTAATACTGTCTGTTTTCCCCCATAGAAAATAAAAGATGCCCCCAAAGAAGTCTACAGGACCTCAGTATAGGAAGCAAAAAGCTCAGTTGCAATCTAGTTTGCAGCAAGGGGCAAATTTGATGGGAAAATATCTGGAACAGAACAACATTGACTGGGCTTATCGTCTTATATGACAGGGATAAATCATGCATGCAAACCATGCATCAAAGTTGTGAACAGGACTACAAATGCAATAAAAATTAAGGTATTAAAACATGTAACACGTGGAGGGGAAGGGCACCGAAGATGCTCCTCACCTGGAGCTCCATTTGGTCTAGGGCTGGCCCTGCCCTCATCCCCATTATGTCTCACTGCAGCACAATGCTCAATGGTGCTCTGAATAAGCAGTGTTGGGGGGTAACTCATATTTGCTTGCTCACTTCAAATGGAAGGGGGGGGGTCAATGGGGAAGACAGGCTGAATCAGATAGAGCTCACGTGCTCACATTGGTGAAAAATGTCACTAAGAGCTACGTGGAACATAGCAGTTATTTGTCCAAATTTTCAAATACAGATGCCTAAAATTAGCTTCCTAAATCCATATTTAGGCATCTAAGGAGAAGTGACTTGATTTTCAGAGGTGCTGAGCAACTTCACCTGTCTTTGAAGCCTTGATTGGGATATGGCTGAGGTGATATCGACACTGCCCTCCATTGCACCCTTTTGGTCAGTTAGGTTTATTAACTAGGTAGTCATGTTTCCCAGTCTAGTTTCAACTAAAGATCAGAATGTTTCCTATTCTGCTTTTACAAGTTTCAAATGGCCTTGATCAGATCCTTTAACCTGCATGGACCTGAAGAGAGTTACCTCTCTAAAAACAGGGTGAGTGGTTCTCACATTCCAAATCCACATTAATCCTCCAGGATTTGGGTTCAGTTTGATCCAAAATCCAGATAAGGCTTGTTATTGCAGTCTGAAAGTGGAAATTAAAATCCTGACCCCTGGCAACCTCGTGTCCCCCAACCCTGCTTCAACTTCACTCACAGTTGTTGTCTTCTGGGTCGGTGCCCATATACCTGCCTTCACTCACTCAGGTCCATTTTCTTTAGGAGGGAGACTGCTGCCCTTAAGATCTGTACACACATTGGTTCTTCTTTGGGCATTGCCAGGTCTTGGTGCCACCCCACACTGAAATCCAAACAACCTAGCAAATGTGCAAGGGATTCTGGGAACTTTAGTTCCTATGGGCAACACTAACACAAACAAGCAATATGTCCTCTTTGGAGTGTAGCTGCTGTGTGTGAGGGTTGGGCCAGCTACCATCTTTGTAAGATCCTCTTCAGATTAGTGGGGGTTAGTGATCTGACATAGAAGACCCTTCCCACTCCAAAAAATAAGAAGAGGCAGAGAAGGGTGGTGAGGAGCAGCCAGCTGGCAAGCACTGCATAGCCCCAAAGAGGGAGAGTTCTGTGCCTCTCCCATCCCTTCAGGATAGCAATGCAGGAGGGTCCTGGGTGAGGGGGGAGTCAGTGAGTGAAGATGGAAAAAGTGGAAAGTCATGTGAGACCTTGTAGCAAAGCGAGACTCACCAGCACGGCACCTCCTGCTGATCATCTCGGGAATTAGCTCTCCAGCATATGGAACGCCTGCTGCTGGCCCCTGTGTCCCTCCCAGACCCCAGTGCCCCTTTACCTTGGGGTGCTGCTTCCTGGCAGTGCCCCCACACTCTGGGTCTCCCCTCCCAGGGGAACTCCCAACCCTCTATCCCCACCTTGCCTCAGTGGCTATTGCCAGTCATCACCTAGCCCCCACTCACTGGGGCAGACTGCAGTCTATAAACCACTCATCATTGGCAAGGGGGGTTTGGGCCTGCTGCCTTTCCCTAACCCCAGGCTACACCTCTGCAGCCCCAGTACCTCTGTAGGCCTTGCACAGGGCCTGCAGCCTGGGAAGTTAGCAGGCTGGAGCTCCCCAGCGCCTCTTGCCTTTCCCCAGTACTACTCTACTCAGGTCCCCTTCTCTCCCAGTCAGCCAGATCCTTTTCTCTCTACAGCTAGAGAGAGACTGCCTCAGCCCCTGGCTCACAGCCCTTTTATAGGGCCAGCTGTGGCCTGATTGGGGCATGGCCCAAGCTGTGGCTGCTTCCCCAATCAGCCTAGCCTTTTCTCTCAGGAGCGGGGTAACTGCCCCACTGCAGACCTCTACCATTTTGTTATGGATCTGGATCCAAATTAGGATCCAGGCATATGCTGGGATTCACATACAATCACAAGTGCACATTTTAACTCTGGCTGCATCTGGATCTGGAGCTGGATGCTGCTGTCTCAGCCCATCTCTAAATTTGATCGGGGATGATGGTAGAAATGCTGAAGTTTCAGTCTCTGTTTTTTGTGTGTCATTTGCATTATGAACATCTGAAAAAATCGTATTTAATAACAGAACCCCGTGACTTGAACTTGGCTGTTAACCACAGGCTTTGAGAAATATTGGAACTTTTGCTTCCACTTCCTTTAGATTTGTCACAGAACTCTATTCATGACAGCAGTAGAATTGTGATTGTCATTGTTCCTCTTATGAGACAGATATAGCTGCAGAAAACTGCTCTACACAATTTTGGGGAAAAATGTGTTCCCCTTCTTTGCCAGCTGCTTCTGGAAGGCTCATTATACATGAGACGAACTTGAAGACCTTCCAGTATTGCTTTTAAAAAACTACTTCTTTCCCCCATGCAATATAGCACATGGCGATTTTAACTCATGGGAGTTAGTCTGGAAGTGTTTGCCATGGAGAACTCTAGAAAGAGAAGGAAGCATTGGTATACTGGAGGGAATTTTAATCTCCGAGATTGGAGTTCAAGCTTGCGGAGTTCTCTGCTTCTGCTGATATGGTTGATGGCATCACTAATTGAGTGCTGGTCCTTATGTCTGTTCCACTGGGGAGAGTGGGGTACACATGTGCTCCATGCACCTGACACTGAAAATGTTTGTAAGTGGTGTCCGTAGGTCCACGCCTGCGCCCCTACTCTTCTCATCCTAAATATTTCTAAGTTTTTATCAATTTTATCTTTAGTGTCGTTAGTGTTCAGAGTGCTATTAGCTAGTGCATGGTTAGAATACCCAGCCTGGGGACTCTTCTGGGTATGGGAATTAAATTATGCCCAGAACACCAGGCTTTAAAAGCTGTGTTTCCTGCTCCCTATCCTTCCTGGTCAGTGATGAGCACCAGGAGACATAACATAAGCTCCTGGACATCCTGCAACCCATGTGATCCAGCTGGATAGTACTTCTGGTGAATGAAGGCAGCAAGAACTGTGTGGCTTATACTGGCAACATGCACCCTTACCCCCAAGAGGGCTGGGAAGCATTACTTTGTCCCAGCTAAGGGAGCAGTTTTTTATTTATCCCCCCACTCACCCGCACTGAACTCCCTAGTTGTTCATGATGCCACAGAAAGATCTAGGCAACAATATCAAAGCGTCATCCCCACCGATAAGAAGGCCAATCATCTGGAGATGCTGGGGAGGAAGGTGTTTAAGGCTACTAGCCTCCAGTTTAGAATATCTATCAAGTTCTGTTGGCTAACTATGATTTTTTTTTTTTTAAATATTCTAAGTTCCTAGATTTTAAGGACAAATTACCCTAGCAGCCAGGGCTCACTTTCAAGTCCTTATCAACAAAAGCAAACTGGTAGCCAGAACTTAATTACAATCTATGTTTGATGCAGCTGAAACTGTATCGAGACCAATGGCAACTGCCATTGAGATGTGCCGGGAATCACACTTCGGGGTTTTCCAGGAAGGCCCAGAACACTGTAGAGAACTTGCCCTTTGATGAGACCAATGTTTTCAGTGAAAAAATGATTGAGTCTGTACTCTCTAAAGGACTCCAGGGTATATCTACACCAACCCCAAAGAAGAAATATCATAAGCAACTGCAGAAACTGAGACCTGTGCCTCAACCATTTTACCTCAATGCTCTTCTGAACCACCTCATAAAAGACAGAGGGTGCAAAGGCCATGATACCCTGCTCCTTGCACTTTAATCCAACCTCATCCCCAGGCCAAAAGATACTTCTTAATTCTCACCAGGACCTCACTAACTTGGTGGAAAGATCCTGGACAAGTGGGTGGGGGTGTTCTTTTCATATCCCCCACACCCTACAAGACAATAATTATGGATGCCTCTCTACTAAGCAGGGAAGCTCACTTGGATGGTCACACAGGACAGGGCACTTAGATTGCCCAGAAGACCAAAATGCACAAAAATATTTTGGAACTTGGGTCAGTCCAAGAGGCTTGCTAAGCATTTCTACCATTCATCCAGTCTCTCCATATATTGATAATGTCAGACCATATAACTACTGTTTTCTACATAAACAAGCAGGGACAAGTGAAATCCACTCCCTTGTGTATAAACGCAGCCACCTTATAGAATTGGTATGTCAAGAATCATGTCACCCTATTCGCAGAGTGTATTCCAGGAACCCAGAATTCATTGACAGACAGCCTCAGCAGCCATCTTGCCATCGATTACGAGTGAGAGTTACACAATTCAGTGTTGAACAGCATTTTTACTCAGTGGGGAACTCCCTCTTAGGACCTGTTTGCCTCCAAAGCAAACAGGGAATGCAACATATACTGGTCTGGAGGACCTCAAGGAAAGCTCTCCAGAGACAATACTCTACTGCCTTGGACAGATCACCTGAGCTGTGCTTTCCCTCCCATCCCACTACTACCTCAGGTTCTACAGAAGACTGGACAGGACAGGGCACAAGTCATCCTTATCACCTCCACATGGCCCAGACAATTCTGATTTCCAAGCCTCCCACAAATGTCATCCCATCCACCTATCAGCACTCAGGTCTTCCCAGAGCTTTTGATCCAGGAGAATGGCAGACTCAGACATCCAGATGTGGAGGTGCTTCATTTCAGAGATGGGTATTTAGATGGTCAACAAGCCTATAACATTCTTGCTGTGAAGCTGTGCAAACCATTTCAATAAGAGCAGAAAGGACTCCACAAGAAAATGTTACCTATCCAAGTGGAAACATTTTTTTATCTGGGCCCAGCAAAATCATGTATCTCCAGTAACAGCAAATGGTTCCCCTATTTTAGATTATCATTTTACTCTCAAGATGACCAATCTTTCCCTAGTTTGCTATACCATCAGATTTTTACTTGATCTTTACTTTCCCAGGAACAGCCAGATTCTTGAAGGGTCAGATCAGAACTTTTCCACCGGTAAAAAAATGAACCCCTCACTGAGACCTTAACTTAGTACTCTCAGCACTCACTAAGCCACTTTGGAACTTTTTGCTCCATGTGCCATGTCTCACCTGTCAATAAAGTTTGCCTTCCTTGTTGCCATCACCTCAGCCAGAAGGGTAGGTGAAGTTGGGGCCATCAGGGCTGATCCACCATGCTATTCCATAAGGATAAAATTATGCTATGACTCCACCCGAAATTCATTCCAAAGATAGATTTGGAATTTCATATAAACCAGTCAATTCACTTATTTGTGTTCCTTCTGAAGCTCCATGCCTCTAGCAAGGAGATAAGACTTCATTCCCTCAACATGCAACAAGCCTTGATCAGGGAGTCACCTAGTCTGTTCATTGCCATAACGGAATGAGTTTGAGGTTAAGCTATACCCTCTCAGAGGATAATAAAGTCAATCTCTGGCTGTAGCCTACTCTATCAGAGAGCACAGCCTCCTCCCCCATACTCCAAATAAAAACCATGGGGACAATAATTTGAACTAACCCAACAATAGTTTTTCTGCAGACTATAGAAAATAGTGGCTGGCAATCTCTACTTCTTTATGAACAAGCCCAGAATATTCTTTATTTTTTGTGATTTTACATTAAAGTAATGTTGCACACTCACTATGTAAAGAAGCATGCAGCTTTAAAGGGTAATTGGCAAGAGTAGAAGAATGCAGGGGTTGGTTTGTTAGGCCAGAGGATCTGTCTGACAGAAAATGTAATTTCAATATCCTGTTAGCAAGGCTGGGGAATCCTTGATGAGGTATAAACTGGGAAATGTTCTGTAGAAGAATGTCAGAACAAACATCACTAGAAAAACAGAGATTTATGATAGGCTGGAAAAGATTGGGAGGAGATGATCACTTGGGGTTTATAATAGTCTTCTGAACAGAAAAATGAATGTATGAAAAAAAGCCAGATAAGCAAAAATTTGGTGCAGAAAAAAAACAACCTATCATTTTTCGGTTCAAAGATCTGTTATTAATGGCAAAGACAAAAGGGCTTTTTACAGCCAGAATCCTCAATAACAAAGGAAAACCAACTTTTTGCAGTCAATCTCCTTTTTCATCCACAGGCAATTCTGATTCCAAGTTCTATCAGTCAGGGGGCTCATTCATTCTTGCACTGGTTTACAAATAGAAGGGAGGCAGTTTGCAGCTCCCCTGTTCAGGGGCTGGTTTATGCCTGCTACAATAGCATCTATGAACCATTGCAGGGCAGAGAATATCTAGGCTACAGGCAGGAGTGCCGCCAGCTTTTCTGCCGCCCTAGGCAGCGGAAGGTCCCGTCCCGAAATGCCGCCCCCCACAGAGGCGGCGGAAGGTCCCGCCGCCGAAATACCACCACGGTCGCCACCCCCCAAATTGTAGTGCCCTAGGTGACCGCCTAGGTCGCCCAATGGGTTGCGCCGGCCCTGGCTACAGGCCTGAATTCCAGAATGCTACTCTCCTGCACAGGACCAGTATAGAAGGCTGCTACACCGGGGGTTTCATGGAGGGTGGAGGGAGATAGTATGTGCATGGTGGTAGCACAGAGGTGAATTCACTTCACAAATCTCTCATCGGATCGCTTTTCTTGTAGTGATTCCTAATGGATCAATTTACTCTAGTTGAGCCCAGTTCCAAGGCTGGGTTTCTGGTGCTCTCTGTAATGAGAGCAGATCCATTTGGTAGATTCTCTGCTGAGAGCCATAGATCTGTTAGAAGAGTGGCTTGCCTAAAGGTGACCTACCGTCCTATTAGAACCTCAAAAAGTTACCTCCCAAAGCTTTGTTTCTTTTCTTGGGCCCTATGGGTGTTTAAGCCTAGTTGATTATTGGAGTCAGTGAGAACAAAGTGGGTGTGTTTGACATTTCCTCCACTTCTGCATGAAACTGCCAGATGGCAAATTTAAAAAATGTGAGCAGTTCAGTTAATCAATTCCTTGGTTTTCCTGAGCTTTGAAACTGCCACCGTAGAAGGCAAACACTATGGACTAAGGACAAGGCACCTTCTGCTTCCAACTTCTCAGACTAGCTGTCTACATTGTTGGGAGCTTTAACTTGATGAATCAGATCATAGCCCTGCAGCATTACTCCCATTTTGCTCACAAACTTCCTTGAAGGGCCATTAAATATGCTATCTTCCTTCACTGGTTGAGGTGAGCATGTGTGATTTCCAGTGTTGCCAAATCTCACAATTCTACTGTGAGTCCCACAATATTTGGTGTTTTTCTTAATGCCTCAGCTCTTGGGGTCATGTTATTACAGTAACTCCTCACTTAAAGTCGTCCCGGTTAACGTTGTTTCATTGTTACGTTGCTGATCAATTAGGGAACATGCTCATTTAAAGTTGTGCAATGCTCCCTTATAACGTCGTTTGGCAGCCGCCTGCTTTGTCCACTGCTTGCAAGATGAGTAGCCCGTTGCAGCTAGCTGGTTGGGGCTTGGAACTAGGGTGGACGGGCAGCCCCCCTATCAGCTCTCCGTTCCCTGCTTACCCCATCTTCCATAGAGCGGGGGGACACACGACAGGGCTCAGGACAGAGGGAGCTTCCTGGCAGCAGCTGCCGTCTCAGCTTGCTGATTAACTTAAAAAGGTAGTGTACTTAGAATGGGGTCAGCGTACTTAAAGGAGCAATGCGCATTTCTCTCTCTCCCACAGGGTGTGTGTCTCTGTCTCTGTCTGCCATGCTGTCTCCCCTCCCTCCATTCGTGCTGCCTTGTAGAGTGTGAGGCTACATTAACAACAATGAGTTAACCCTTGAGGGCTCAGCCGATTGCTAGTTCATCATTTAACACTAAGGCATCCCCATGGAAATATCCCACCCTCTGACTCCTCCACCTCAGCCAAGCTTCACAATCATCATCACTGTGTACCAGTATTAAATTGTTTGTTTAAAACGTATACTGTGTGTGTGTGTGTGTGTATATATATATATATATATATATATATATATATATATATATATATATATATATATACACACACACACACACACACAGTATAAGTTTGACTATATAATATAGTCTTTTGTCTGGTGAAAAAAAAATCCCTGGAACCTAACCCCCCCCCCCCCATTTACATTAATTCTTATGGGGAAATTGGATCAGGAACATAACTACAACGTTAAGTGAGGAGTTACTGTACCTCAGAATCTCAGCTCTTTTTTTAAGTTAGTTTTGAGCCACTGAAGTTGAAGACAAAAGATTGAAAATGTGATCCAAGTGTACCCTAAGACACAGAAACCAAGAGACAAATCAAATGAAGCCAAAATGTATTTATTTGTTCGTAATTCTTGTGGTTTCGGTAGCCTGACTCATGATTTTTGAACACTTGGGGTTGGCGATGCTGGGTTCCTAATTGGCCCTTGGGTACTTCACGTCTAGAATGGATACCACAGCATATTTGGGGCAGGCAGTGTGTTATTATCTGCATTGTTGAAATACTTTTGTTATTCACCCACATATTCTTTCCTCTACCAATTCTGCTGCAATAGCCTCCCAGGACTATACTGATGTAATGTATCCTACTCCTTTGGGTTTTAGTATTTGGGAAACCATGCCTGAAGATGGTAAGATCAGCACTGTAGATGACTGTCAAAGCATTGCTACCTTCTCCATTCCAGCTCCGACCAATTAGCTAGCTGTCTGAGATGCTTTTGGAAGTTTCTGCTTGGCTCTATGGTGAATACTATTTCTGTCCTTCTTCCCTATCCATTGTTTTGTTTAGGAAACTCCCAGTTTTTTCATGACTGCTAGTATTGTTATATTTGGAGACTGACTGACTGGACTGGCTTTGTTAATATGAATTCAGTCTTTAAGAAGCCCTGTTATTAAGGCCAGAACTTTGAACCCCAAAAGTGTAGGCTGTTTTTTTTATGCACCCGGGTTTGGTTTGCATGGCCTGTTATACCCCAACAAATTTTGTTTTCTGGACACTTGACTATTAAAGATCCACAGCAGTTCTCTTCCACCAACTTCTCTCATTGTAGTAGTCAGTAAATTGACAAATAATTAAAAAAGCAATCCTGGCCCAGAGAGCTTGTAGTCCTGTGTGTGAGACAGTTCATAGTCAGTGAATTAAATAGGCAAGTAGGGGCATGGCTGAGTTGGGAGGATGAGATGACAAACCAGTTTTGCAGAATAGCAGAAGTCCTAGTTTGTGCCTTGCCTAACCAGTGCCAGATAGTAGCCGTTGTGAGGGAAGCAGTCACTGGGTTTGGGAACAGCATGTGTAACTTCTAACCTGAACTTCAGTGACACATGAGCCATCTGCTCTCAACAATTTACAGTTCAGCTATACGCCATGGGATACACTATATATTTAACTTCACAGTGTATTGCTTTATCTGCTGTGATCAAACAACAGAAAAAAAGTACTGGGGGGAAATAATGAAGAATCAGGAAAATTCTTTACTGACTCCAAATAGGCAGTTGTGGAAGGATAAAACCCACTTCACGGTAAATATTAAACAGTATGGTGTGTGTCCAAATGCTTTCTGCTGGCTGTTCCTTGCCTTTCATTCACCATTTGGCAGCACATTCTTGAGAGTTGCTTTTTTTTTGCATTTTTCTGCACTCAGCTTTGTTTGAACTAAACTAAAGGATATTTCATATTAATTCTTCTGTCTCTTTTGACTCAGACCAGTTGCAATAGGGTGGGGCTGGCCTCCCAGGCCACAGCAGCAGCTGTGGAGAATCTAGTAGAGTGGGTTCTATGATCCTTCAGCTGTGACATCTCTTCTCTGGATGGACAAGTGTTCTCAGCAACAGGAGCTCTGCTAGTGGCCTATTAACAAATTTGCAAGAGCTAGCAGTATCCAAACCCAGGGTAATGGAGGTATTTTACAGGATGGTGATGTGGCACTGACTTATGCATATTTAACATCAGGCACTGGTGTTCCCTTACATCAGATTTTGAAACGTAACTGAGAAATAATTTTTTTTTGCCTTATTTTTTCCTTATTACTTATAAAGGTATGCCCAGGCTTTTAATTTAATTTCCCCCCCAATGAGGTTTTTTTTTTTTCATGTTTGAGCTCTCCCATCCCTCCTTTTCTAGAGGAGCTTGGCAAGAACTCTTGAAGAATTGGTATCCTCCACTCTAATTTCAGAAATGGGCAAAAGAGAGCAGCAGCTCAGATTACAGCTTCCTGCCACATCATTATTTAGCTCCTCCCAATATTTTGCCAGTGTCCTCTGACAAAGGGGGTGTAGTGATGGGCTAATAGTTCCAAAGTAAAATACAAGCCAAAAAAAGATGTTTCAAAATACAAACCTTTGAGGAAGTTCCATAAAGAACCAGTAAAGAACTAACACCAGTTTCCCTTTTCCTTTTCAGTTTAGCTTTTAAAAAATCACTGAAGACTGTCCTGAAACTTCTCATGTCAGTTGATGCCAGCTTTTGTCCCAGTTGTAGGTATCTTGTCACTGGAGTCTAAAGCCACTATTGGCCCAGAGAAGTTGATTGTTGGGGGGGGGAAAGGAACTGAAAGCATCACGTTTTCCAAACTTGGCACTAATTGTGAGTTGTCTCTGCAAAATATGGGCATGCAAATGTGGGTATGGTACACATGTATGTACAAGCTCCCTTGTACATACATTTTGGGGAAAGACAACTTTGGGCTCAGGTTTTGAAATTATCTGTCCCCAACTCTGCAATACATGCTTAAACATATTTAATCGCTGTTCCTAATAGACGGCTGCTATTGGTGGACAGCAGATTTAGCTCTAGTCAGGAAGATTCTCTGCCAGAGACCTTCTCTGGGTTTTAAAGCTGGCTTCACACACACTGCAGGTTCCAGGATCCTCAGGGCCCTAGAGTTTAAAGGATTTTGTTATTTTGGATTTTTTGTTTGAAAGTTCATTATGGTCCAGAGTCTCACCCCCTCAAGAAAACGGAGTCATACCTCTCTTAGAGCCCTAGTCAGTGAGTATGTACCACAAAAGGCAAATGTTCATTTTATGGACTAAATCCTGTAGCACTTTACTCAGGCAAAATTCCAATGAAACCAATGGGAGTAATAACTTCAGGATTTGGCTGCAGGGGCAAACCCTGCCCTTTTCTCCATGGGACAGTGGGACATCTGGCAGAAGAATGAGTGAAGTTTGGCTTAGCAAAGGGCGGCAAAATTCAGTGGACTCTACAGAAAGTCTGGAACACAGCTCTATGGGGATTCCCTGCACAGGCGATATCTAGGGATCTGATCAGGAGAGGGATGAGCCAGAAAATATGCTGCTATGCAGATTCTCCAGCCCTTCCTTCTCACAGAGGGGAACGCTCCAGCTGTTAACATGGAGTAGCCTCTGCAAAGTGTCTTCACAGCCACTTTGCCGCTTTGAGGAGGATTCATTTTCCCTTCCATCCAAGGATATCCTCAGATCCCAGCTTAGACACTCAGGCTGAGCCCTGGACTGTGGATTTGCTACTATATGCAGATTATCATTATTAATTATTTGTATTACTGTAGCACCTTAGAGCCCTAGTCATGTACCAGGCCCCCATTGTGCATACGGTCTGAACTGTCCATACACCTTCAGTACATAGTGATCAGCCTTGTTACTCCAGCACTGCTGGTGAGCCAGCCTCACAGTATATTCTGCATACCCTGGAGTTTGCCATTTTGTCCTTTACTCTTCCCTTAATCACAATACGTGCAAAGTGGTTCTGGGGTGGACCAATTGGCTCTATTTCTTGTGAGCAGGTTTTTATAATGGTGAACAAGTCAGCCCTTTCATTTCAAGTATTGTCTCAATGTACGTGGCATAGTTACGTTCTGGCTTTCATGGAGGAAGATGTGAGGGAATGCGTTCTATTGGGAGTAATTCAATATGCACACAATGTGAGTAAGAGAGAGGCTACATTGGTAAATGACACAGATTTCCACACAGAACATTTTTTGTTAGTCTTGGAACTAAATGAAAGCTCACTTATTCCATACTGACTTGTTGAAGATTACTCCAGATTCCTAAGACATGGGCCCAGACACAGGTTTGCTCTTTTTAACAGATTGCCCTGCCCAATCCTGTGCTTTTTCTGTTTTTCTCTGCACTGACACTGCTATAGCGGTATGGAAATATGTGCTAATACCACAGTTGTCACAGGAAGGAAAGAAGAAAAATGATGTGGAACAAAGTAAAAAATTCACAATCACATGGAAAAAATCTTAGGATCTTAGGCTACAAACACAATATAGGGCTGGCACGGACTGAATGCAGATGGTAATGATGACAATAATATAAATCATATCAGTGCTTTATAATTCTATATGTAATTATTATTTAAATCAGTTTTCCGGGCACTCACTTGTTTATATCTCTGAGTATCATCCTTAGCACTTTTTACAAAAGCTAGGTACAACATTTGCTACTCTCCAATCCTCCAGTATAGTAGCTGACTTTAATGAAAGATGGCACATTTTTCTCAGCAGCTCTGCTGTTTCATTGTTAAATTCCTTCAGAGCTGTTGGGTGTGTACCATTTGTTTGCTCTTGACTATATTAAGTTGTTCCATCAGCTCCTCTTTTTACACCTCCTTTTTTTAACAAGCCTTATCAACATTTTCTGGTAAAAATCAATGTTAAAATCATTTAGCATCATTGCAATGTCCTTACTCTCCGTAATTTTCCCCTTCACTCTATAGTAGTGCAGCATACCAGTAATTCTCTCATAGGTTTCCTGCTTCTGACACTCTGAAATATTTTCTTATTTCTTCAAAACCCTTCTTAAGCTCTCATCATTTCCATCTGACATTTGACTTGTAACATATGCTCCTTTCTATTGGCTTCAATTTGATGGGATTTCCAGTATCCAGTTACTTATTATGGCTTAGATGACCTTTGAACCTTGCCATTGAACCATTGTTTTTTGTGGTTGTTAGTAAGAATCTCTTTGTTTAATGTTCTCTTTCCCACACCAAAGAAAACAACACTCAGAACCAAGCCACCAGGGGCACTCCAGAGTTCACCATCTCTATTCACGTGTATTCTTGAATGAGAGAGAGCGAGAGAGAGAGAGAGCGTACACTATCAGGAATCTGATTCAGTGTGTTTGGGACACCTCTACCTCTAAATGAAATGCTAACCATTTTAGAGTAAAAACCCTTAATATGCAATTTATGAACTGCACTGGCTCTGTTATTTGCATGAACCACCTCAAATAATCTAACAAAAATACCATGCATCTGTTTTGAATTCATTGTCCCATATTGAGAAAGCCTATTTCATGAGGAAAAGCTCCAGGAATGTTATAGTTCCTGTAACTGTGTTAGATCTCTCTGTTTCTGTCTAGCTTTCCAGACACATCAAATCCCATTCAAATCAGTCCTAAAGCCTTTACAGTTGACTCATTAGTGAAAAGATGCAATTGAGTAGTGGTTTATGTAGGTCTAGGGCTTGCCACGCACTGAGTCCTGGACTGTGGCTCTGTTAGCCACTGCTACACTGGGGCAGGGCATAGGAAATGCATCAAAAGGAAGAGCCTGCACCACTGAAATCAATGGGAGTTTTGCCATTTATTTAATTGGAGGTAAGAACAGGGCTCCAATAACAGAGGTTGAAGGTATTCTGTTTATGCCCCCTAAATGCACTTATTTCAATAAAGGGCAGAGGTGAAAGTCGGCCAGTATGGGTGAAGTGGCCGCCAGTATGGGCTTGTACGCAGCTGATGTTAAAGTGCTGCCGTGGCAGCGCTTTAAGGACCCTCTAACATTGCTGCCCCTTTTACCCCTCCCCCCGGTCAGCAGCCTTGCCGGAGGGCAGTGTCTAAAAAGGGGAAGCTGCCCTGGGGCCCGGCGATTTAAATGGGCCCAGGGCTCCTGGCTGCCGCTACCACGGGAGCGGCCGGAGCCCCAGTCCCTTTAAATCACTGCCGGAGCCCTGGGCAGTGCAGGCCAGGCAGCGCGGAAGGACTGTCTGGGAGAGGCTGACCCTCAGCTCTGCCCCTTCCGCCCGAGGCCCATCCCCTTCTGCCCGAGGCCCCGCCCATTCTGGGGGCCTGGAGTCGGACCCCCATACCGGTAAATCTTTTATGTTACTTTCACCCCTGATAAATGGTCTGTTATTTCCACCAAGCTTTAGGGACCAGATCCTCAGCTGGTGTAAATTGGAATAGCTCCATTGGCTACACCAATTTCCATCTGCTAAGAGTCAGGCCAAAAGATTGCATTGTCAACCTGAGAGAAATGCTGTGCCCCTTCCTGATCACTTGTGCTCTATTGCTTTCTGGATTCATACACCCATTTTGCTTACTGATCACTTCTGCTCGGTTCAGCTCTTAAAATGCTGCTTTATCTTTGTTGCTTTCAGCTGAGATTTTCTGGTGTTTTTCTCCTTGTTCAAGACACAGCTATATCACTAGCTTCACTATAAGGAGAATACAGATTGCTCAAGAGTCACAGTGCCCTTTTCCAAAAGAAATCACTAGTAATGTTATATATTTTAGCGTGCTCTCCTTTCTTCCTACATTCCTACTCAACATCTAGTTCCAACCTCTTCAGAGAATCTAAGGGCCAGTTTGGTTTTTCTGCATAGCAGGGTGGTCCTTGCAGCATCTAATACAGCCAACAAAACTCCGTAGGCTGAAGTCTCCTCTCAGTTACACACATTCAACTTTCATTGAAATCCATGGCAGTTGCAGCCATGTAAATAAGAACAAAATTTGTCCTTAGGCTTTGGATTTAACCAGGATTTTCATTAACAGAACAATAGCATCTGAGTTTTACTTCACTTCAAAAGAAATATGCTTTTTGTCATGTGGAGACATAAATACATTTTCTATCAGTGTGCAATCCTACAGATGTGAAGGGCCAGAACTCTTCCTCCATAGGGTTTTAAAAAAAGAGATCCTCCCAAAAATGCCAATGTGCAACATCTCTTTTTAAAAAGTATAGGTAAATGGAAAGAAATGACGAGTGACTCTGTGTGTGTGTTTGTGGGAGGGGAGATAAATGGACCCAAAATACTTACATACCTGATAACACATTCCACCTTATTGCCACTTGGTTGTGCCCATAGGGCAATCTTGACTACTAGTTTCTGCTCCCATTGCATCACCTTTTCCCTGTCCTGATCTGGCAGTCTAGTTTAAGAGAGCAAGATATTTGTAAGCATTGGTTCTTCTTTGAGTAGTGTCCCTATTGGTGCTCCATTCTCAGTGTGCTTACACTCCATGCACCTCAGATCGGAGATTTTAGTTAGCAGGGTCTCTTTGGTCCTTGCATGTGCCCCCTGCAGCCTCGTGCCCTGCACCAAGGCAATATAGAGCTGTGTGGGCGAACTGCCCTTAGACAGAGCCTTAAGCAGCATCCAAATTGAGTTTACTTCAACTGTATTTTTCTCTCATTCTTACTAGTTAGTGTTAATTCATAGAGTCCCTTTGTGTTATTTATCTGTAGTAATGTTATAGTTTTTAAAACAACAACAAAAATCTTTTAAAAATGTACTTATACTTTTAGAATAAGGACCATTGTCCCTTCACCTGTTTTTCTTTTGTTTTTCCCCTCAGGGGAACTTAAACTCTGGGAGGGTATGCCCTGTTCTCCTGGGTTTAAATGCTGCCTTTTGTTCCCAGAGGCTTTCCTGGTCAGTGACAGATGCTCCCAGTGTGTCCGCTGCCTTGACAGGTCACACTTTCCCCCAAAGTGTAATATCTGTCTGCAATTAAAATAAAGGGCCAGAAAGAACTGGGGACTTAAACTATGTCTCCTCATAATAGAGTTCACTCTAATCAGCCTCTGACCGTGGGTAGGGGACCCCCTGCAAACAACTGTTTCTGATTAGGTCGACCACTTTGACCTCCTCGGCGCAGCACTCCCCTAGAGCATCGAAGACGAAATCTCTGAAATCCTTTCAAAAAGACTCTAGAAAGCAGTCTTCAAGTCCTCTGGGTAGAGAATCTATCTCAAAGAGACCATTTCTGATTCAGACGCCCACTTCGGCACCTACCAATCTCCAACTTGAAGTTCCTCAGGTACTGTGACCACCAGCAAAACTAACTCTGGCTCTAGAAGATTGGTATCACTGGGTGATTGGAGCAGCAGAGAGAAGAAGACCAGCTCTTCTAAATCAGTTCCAACAGAGTCTACTAGTACCTTGGTACCCAGCACTTTGGCTTCACAAAAGACCAGACTGACACCTATTGGTCATTCACTGGAGTGCATGAGACCTTCAGTACCATCGGCACCTTCTGCCAGTTACCTCTGCCCAACTTACCTCATTGGTACCGTCCACTGTTCCGTTACCACAAGAGTTTCAATTTTCTCAGGACTTGGGAGTAACAGAAATGCCTGAATTTCCCCTGTACAGCACCAACCTATTCTCGATAGTGAGCGCCTTTCAATCTCCAGAGATTCATCCAATACCGACAGAGTATCCACCTGTCTCTATGACTGCTCCACCTCTACCAAAAAGAGGAGGAAGATGATGGGGACTTTTCATCAGTTTCCCACATTTCTGCCCAGGGCTCTCCATTTCATTATCAAGGAACATTCTATCCTGAGACCTCTAAGGAGTCGGATTATCCTTGTGAGAGACACTGTCCATCCCGCTGGTATGATACTCTTGGATGCCTCCACCGATGCCTCGGAGGCTGAACTGGGACACTTGGATGGCTTACCATCAGCAATTTCCCAGGGCCCCTAGTGTTTCTCACTGGGAGAAAAGCAGACAATCCCCAGAAGCCACTCTCTCTAGGGCTCCTGATCCACAAAACGCGACCTTTCAGGAACAGGAAGTGAGATTGGAGAAAGAGATTATCCCTACAACCAACATCTCTTCCTCCTCCCCAAATGAAGCTGTCATGCCTTCCCCATCGTCCTTGGCTGACAATTTTAAACAGTTCCAGGACCTCATAAAAAGGTAGACTCCTTGCAAGTTCCACGGGAGGAGGTTAAGCAGTTGCATCATAAATTACTTGACAGTCTGCACAATTCATCATCTGCCAGCATTGTGCTAACTATTCATGAGTCCTTGTTATACTCTGCAAAAACACCCCAGCCTCAGTATCACTCACCTGTGAGAGGGTGGACAAAAATATTACATTCCCTCCGTGGACTCTGAATTTTTATTTTTGCATCCATTCCCCAACTCCCTTGTGATTGATGCTGTGAATGAGAGTGTCAGACAGCACTAAATTGACTCCATATGATAAAGACCTAAAGCATCTTGATTTATTTGGCCATAAGTCATGCTCATTGGCTGCCTTACAATTTAGGATCACCAATCATCAAGCCCTCATAGCAAAATACAGCCATAATAACTATTCAAAGTTGAATGCCTTTATTGAGCATCTTCTGACAGAACAGAGCGAGCAATTCCAGATCATTGCAGAGAGCCAATGGCACACAAAAACGTCTCTGCAGGCCTCTCTGAATGCCACTGATACAGCCGCTCATTCTATCTCCAGTGCTAGTCATGAAGAGAGTTTTCTGGCTTTAGCTCTCGGGTTTTCTGAGGGAAGTCCGAAATCCAGCTGAGGACCTTCCTTTTGAGGGATTGAAGTGTTTTGCAGAAAAAATAGATGAATCTCTTCATACTTTAGAAGACTCTACAGCCATCTTACGCTCTCTGGGAATTTACATCCCTGCACAAAAAAGAAAGTTCTGTAAGTATCAGATGGCCCAGAGATCTCGTCCCACCCAGTTTACTGCCTCCCAAAGACATTATGAACGCCAGTGTAAGGGACAGCGCGTCGACCTCACATCCCACAACTTTGAAATGCCAATATTGACGGGCCAGTTGAGGTGCTGAGTTACCATCTCCAATTTTATCTGCTGCAACAATCTGCATGTCTCCCTGTTTTCAGTGACCGCCTTTCCCATTTCCGTCAAAGTTGGGAACATATCACTACAGACAAGTAGGTGTTGGAGATCATTGCAACAGGATACTCCATCCACTTTACCTCCCTTCTCCCCATCCCATCTCCCTCCCTATCCCTCTTTAGGGAACCCTCTTACGAACACCTTTTGTGACAGGAAATTGACTGGGTGCTATAGAATCTGGGTGCTATAGAACCAGTTCCCACACAACACAGAGGGAAGGGATTTTATTCCAGGTACTTTCTGGTTCCGGAAAAGAAAGGCAGTTGGAGACCTACTTTAGATCTAAGATTACTCAACAGATTTGTAAAGATTCAGAGGTTCAAAATGGTAACTCTTGCAGCAATAATTCCATCATTGGACCAATGGGGATTGGTTCTAGGCCCTCAGCTAAGACAGTTATTCCATATAGTGATCCACTCCGCCCACAGAAGGTTCCTATGCTTCACTCTAGGTCAAGAGCACTTTCAGTACATGGTGTTCCTGTTCGGGGTCTTGGCTGCACTCAGAATGTTCTCAAAAGTACTTTCCGTGGTAGTGGCTCATTTTCACAGACAAGGAACTCCGATTTTCCCATACCTTGACAATTGCCCGCTCACAGGGTGTTCTTTCAACAGAGTTTTGATGGCCACTCAGAGGGCTGTAAACCTACTTCTTTGATTGGAACTGCAATTAAACATTTGAAAGTCCACCTTAAGCATGGTGCAAAGTCTGGAGTTCATAGGAGCTTACCCTCAATGTGGTAACGGCTAAAACATTCCTCCCTTTGCACAGGTTCATAACCCTAGTCAATTTAGTCACCATAGTCCAAGTCAGTCCTCAAACATCGGCCAGAAATTGCCTCCAGCTATTGGAACATATGGCGGCTGGCACCTTTGTAATACATGCGAGGCTTCATATGCACTGCCTCCAAGGCAAAACTCAGAACTGTTTATTCATCAAGCAAACAGTTTAAACAAACTAATCTCCAGGCCTGTGGTAGTAAAAAAAAAAAAATCCCTTGACTGTCAGAAGCACCCTCACAATGTTTGTGCAGTGGTCCCCTTCACTCAACCATCTCCATTGTCAGCAATAACAGTCAATACATCCCTGCTGGGGCGGGGAGCTTGCATAAATGCTCACACTGTTAAAGGTGGGTGGTCTCCTCTCAAGTCTATCCTGCACATCAACTTTCTGGAACTCACAGCAGTTAGAAATGCCTGTATCCATTTCCTTCTGCTGATTGGGGTAATTTTATGTAACCCTTCTGCCAGGTGGAGCCAGCAGCAACCAGGGCCGGCTTCAATATCTAAGGTTTCCTTTCCATTGATACAAAACAGAACCGGCTCGAGCCCCCACCCAGTAACCTGGGAAATTTACATACCACCCCTGAGTGCCTCTCTGCCGTCGCCCTGCTGGCTGCCTCCTCACCACGCCTCTCCACCTACGGACTGCTCATCACGCCTCTCCACCGCACCAGCCACTCATTCACCAGCTGACTGTCAGTCACCTTCTGCTGCCACCTGCCTCTCTGCTGTGACCTCTGCACATTAGTCTCTTAGTAATTTTCAGCTTTTTGCAGTCTGGGCAGAAACACTGCCCCCTCTCAAGTGATTTCAGCTCTCAGTGATTTTTAGCTCTTAGTAGGCAGGGCAAAAACACAATCCTACCACAACTGATTTCAGTTCTGATTGGGCATTTAACATAACAAAGAGGGTCCTAATGAAGCATAGTTAGCTCTATTCTTTGAAAAGTGGGGAGGAACAGGTTAAACCAGTCTAGGGAGGACCCTGGAGGGTGTACAGCCTCCTAGCTGGGGATACCTGTCCCCACCCCTCTTACTTTCACAGGGCTCTGACTTTGAGCCCCTGACTTAATGAGGTTCTTTCAACTGAGGGTAACAGGTTAAGCACAGTCCTGCTTTCCTGTATTCCTACAATAATTACAACATTTGTAACCACATTTCACTACCCCTGCATTCAGTACTAAGGTGACTTGTACCCAACACCAGCCAAAGTTGATCACTTTTTGCTGAATATGTAAGCAGAGCAGGAGCAACCTGTATTTATATGAACATATCCAAGTCTCTACCCCTCCCAGCTAGCTGTCAGGGAAGCATTCATTCAGACCCTGCTTACATCTATAAAAATCGTGATGGACAACATGTCAAGCATGTTTTACTTAAACTGTCATGGGGAGCGAGATCACCTTCCTTCTGCGCCGAAGCATCTTACCTTCTGGGCATACAAAACATCACAGTGTATGCCCTCAAAAATTCTCCCAGTTCTACTCGAGAGGCAGTTTGAGTCACCACTCCCTGGGAGATGCCTTTCTCCTGTGTTGGAGTCCAGGCCTTCTGTATGCATTTCCCCCGACTCCCTTGATATCCAAGGTGCTGTTCAAGATAAAGAAAGATAAAGACCAAATTATTCTTGTAGTTCTGATGTGGCCAATACAAACATGGTTTTCTTACCTCACTCAGCTCATTGTTTGTTAACCAATCACTCTGCAGACTATCCCCTTCTCTCAGGATGCCAGTCAAATCTATCACCCCATCCTTGGGGGTTTTCAGCTCAAGGCATGGCTGATAGATGGTTCACAGGGTTTGAAACAACCTACGCTGAGGACGCAAAGAGAGTGCTGTTACATAGCAGGAAACAATCTACTCATGACACATATATCCAAAAATGGATGAGATTCAAACACCTGTGTGACCTAAAACATTTTTTACCTACATCCTGTCCATTATCATTTGTACTAGATTACATTTAGGAGCTAAAAATGACACGATTATCTTTAAGCTCCATAAAAATACATTTGGCAGCTATTATAGCTTTCCATCGTACAGTAGTGGATTTTTCTGTTCTCGCTCATCCTACAATGAGGAATTTTCTCAAGGGACTGGACAACCTCTTCCCACAAATCATATGCCCTACATCAGTATTGGACTTCAATTTGGTATTCAGATGTCTTGCAAGGCCTCCCTTTGAACCTATGGCCACCTGTTCTCTTCTGCACTTGTCTATGAAAACTGCATTTCTAGTAGCCATTACTTCTGTTTGAAGAATGAGTGAGATAGGAGCGCTGACAACGTACTCCCCATTCACCGTCTTCTTTAATAATAAAGACATGCTGCAACTGCATCCCAAATTCCTGCCAAAGGTATCTTCGGACCTCAACATAAATCAGCCTATCTACCTTCCAGTTTTCTTCCCTAAGCCACACTGGATAAAGGAGATGTGACATTACATGCACTCGATATCAGGAGGTCATTAGCCTTTTACTTAGACAGGACTAATCCGGTTAGTAAATCTTCCAGATTATTTCTCTCCATTGCAGACAGATCTAAGGGATCTCTGATTTCAAAGCAAAGACGCTTTAAATGGATATCTGGCTGCATTACCTACTGCTAACAGTCTTGTGATCTTCAACCTCTCTCTAGAGTATTAACTCATTCCACGAGATCCATCTCTACTTCAAGAGCCTTCCTGTCACGGAAATATGTAGAGTCACAACTTGGACTTCCAGTCATACATTTTCTGAACAATATACAGTATATAACAATATACAGTATATAACAATATAAATTCCTCTGGAATTTAATCAAATTTTGATTGAGAAGTTCCTTCAAAAATTCAAAGATTGGCCTTAGTTTTTAGATCAGGAGCAAGAACAAAGGCAGGTTGTGGAGAGTCCTTGTCATATTTGCCTGCAAGAACATTTTTCCAGAAACCACTATCTGAACTCAGTGAAAACACAACCTCAATTTTCCTCATACCTAGCACAGATTAAGGGAAGTTACCAACACATACTCTACTTTAAATATTTGACAATGTGTTATGCAGCCTGTTGAAAGCCTGAGAGTATACCCACAATGTATCCTTTCTTTTTTAGTTCTTGTGTTTGAATTTATTCCAGAAACATGCAGAAAAACCTATTCTTTTACAGGTTGGTGTTAAAGCTGTACCATCATTAACAGCACCCACTTCTCAGGTAATTGTACCATATGCCTGGAGAAGGGTTTTATATTTGAGTCAGAAAAGGACAACAATAAAGGATTACATCTCTCTGTAAAAGTGCCTGCTGTGCCCCTTCTCATACTTCTGAAGTAGTGTTTTCTGTTCTTCTTTTCTTCCTTCATCCATTAACTCTTAGAGGTTGCAAAACCCCATAGTACAATATAGAGAGCATGCTCCCGGGGTGAAATCCTGACCCCATTGAAGTCAATGCCAAAACTATCTAACTCAGTAGTGCCAGGATTTCACTGAAGTTTTTCATTTACAGTTTAAAAGAGCACATTAGCAGGATTCATTGGAAGGATACCTGTGGCAGCACCAGAGCAAAGAAGCAGGTTGCCCTTGGAAGGTATGTACGACCTAGTCAAAGATCTCCCGGCTATGGATAAACCTTGGATAAACCATAGACTTTTAGATACTCATCTGAACGCTGAACTTTTGTGGTTCTCCTATAACTCTTTAAACACCTACCTGATGTAGACAAAACCACAAGGCCTAAGAAAATAAATAAAAGGTAATGTTATGCTTATTATGCTATCATGGCAAGTGTTTTATCTTTTAAAATATTTTTCTCCTGTGTGTGCGTTTTCTTTGTATGTATATTATCTTTCCTCCTCAAAAGCCAGGGGTCTACCGATATTTACTAAATGTGATAGATGTCCTAAAAGTAGCCTCCTCAATTGCAGTGATGATGCCACAACAGTGGCAAAATTCTTCCAAACCATTTATGCCATGATTACTTAAATTCAGCTAAAATAGGGCAAGATGTCCATACTTTTAACACCATTGGCTAGTACCTTACACTCCGAGTAGTTCCATTGAAGTCAGTGGGGCTACTTGTTGAATAAGGAACCATTCAATAAGAGTATGTGTGTCACAACGTGACTCTAAGAATTCTACTCCAATTTACTACACTGCCTGATTCTGCCTCTGTTACACCCATTGGAGGAAATTCAAGCATGAGCTTTACCTGTTGAGTATTATCTTCCTAGGGGCTAGATTGTTCCGCTGTTGTTCATGCTGTTGAGCACTTACTCAGTTATCCCCATTGACTTTAAATGCCTTTAAATATCACTGTGCCACTTGAAGGTTGTTGCTTAAAGGCAAAGAGCTTGCTCTTTCAGGCTTCAATTTATAAGAGGGTGTTTATAATGATAATGAGCTTGGGCAAAAATCAGCAATAGTCTAGAATTAGAGCTGCTCTGAAAACAAAAGGTTGTGTAGTATCAGACATAATTTACATTTCTGGCTATAATATTCACTCAAAGAGCCAAAGAAAGAACAGTTGCAAAACACTTGGCTTTACAGGTGTTTTCTCATTGCCCAGAGACAGGCCTGGGGAAAATGCAGATAAAGCTTAATTTAGCACTTCTTTGGAGTAACTGGGATCATAGAATCATAGAATATCAGGATTGGAAGGGACTTCAGGAGGTCATCTAGTCCAATCCCCTGCTCAAAGCAGGACCAATTCCCAACTAAATCATCCCAGCCAGGGCTTTGTCAAGCCTGACCTTAAAAACCTCTAAGGAAGGAGATTCCACCACCTCCCTAGGTAACCCATTCCAGTGCTTAACCACCCTCCTAGTGAACATTTTTTTTCCTAATATCCAACCTAAACCTCCCCCACTGCAACTTGAGACCATTACTCCTTGTTCTGTCATCAGGTATCACTGAGAACAGTCTAGATCCATCCTCTTTGGAACCCCCTTTCAGATAGTTGAAAGCAGCTATCAAATCCCCCCTCATTCTTCTCTTCTGCAGACTAAACAATCCCAGTTCCCTCAGCCTCTCCTCATAAGTCATGTGCTCCAGCCCCCTGATCTAGGGATCAGAGACTCCCTTTGTGTTTTTCTGAGACATGAAGAGGAAATAACTATGGAAAAATAACTTTCAACTGTTCATTATTTTCAGCTATTTTTCCTTTTCAGTTTTAAAAATGTATGCTACTATTAAGGTGACACAGTTAAAATAGGCGTAGTCCTTTTGTATATGGCTAAAAAGAACCGATTTTTGTTCTGTTTTTCCTACGTGTAATAGAGTAGTTGAACACTTATTCTAGGGGAAATATCTTGAATACAGCCATGATTTATTATTATTATTACTTATTACCAGGACCCCTAGTTACAGACCAGGACACCATTGTGCTAGGTATAAACATAGAACAAAAAGATGAACCCTACCCAAGGAGCTTACAATCTAAGTATAAGACAAGAGAGAACAGATGGAGACAGACAGGGAAATACAAGGAAATGAGACAATATTGGTTAGCATGATAGGCATGGGGGGCTTTCGCCTTGCTCTGCAGCAAGGAGCACGGGTCACTTGCAGGTTCAAACTAGTGTAAATGGTGGATTCTCTGTAACTTGAAGTCTTTAAATCAAGATTTGAGGACTTCAGTATCTCAGCCAGAGGTCAGGGGTCTATTACAGGAGTGGGTGGGCAAGGTTCTGTGGCCTGCAATGTGCAGGAGGTCAGACTAGATGATCACAATGGTCCCTTCTGGTCTTATGAATCTATGGTATAAAAGTCAGTTTGTATACTTGTAGACTTGTATGGAGTGGTGTATCTTAACATGGATCAGATGTCCCACGCAAACATAACTACAGCGCTAGGTTATATGGAAAAATAGATGGTCTTAAGGAGACAAAATTGATTAATTCACTTTAATATGGTGGATGCCTCTGCTTGGTTATGTCCCCACATTGTGTATGTATCCTGTTAAATTTCCTCTTATTACTCAATCCTTCCCTCATTTCATGCCGCCCATACTGCCCTAATCTCTCCACATCACATCAGTTAAATGGTTGGGTTTTTCTCTGTGTGACTGCTACTGCTTTGATTTTGTAGTGGTCCACAGATTTAATCACAATCAAATGTACATCAAACATCTGACAAAGAAAGACAGGGAGCATCTGTCCAGGGACCCAGATTCTCTTCCTTTGTTTGTGCCATGTTGTACTGCTTAGGCAATGCAAAGAGTTAGGCAATGCAAAGCGTCAGACTCTGGTCCTAACTGGCATCTGAGAATTATCCTGCTGCAGGGGAGTTGTCAACTGACATAAGGTGGTATAGCTGGCTCCTTTACTAACTGCCTCCCACATGGTAGCATAGAGGGTGGGAGAGGGTATAGAGAGGAGATAACGCAGAGTACATTCGAGTTCACCAATGCACAATTGTCATATGATCTCTGAGACCACAGGCAGTTGTTGTAAATTAGAGCAGCCCCTAATCTGTTCTAATTTATGCTGAAGGCTGAAGTCACCACAGTTGCACCATAAGAATGAGGGAGGTTTAACTTGCTTCCTAGTACCCC
The DNA here is from genome assembly GCF_028017835.1 of Emys orbicularis. Lineage (NCBI taxonomy): Eukaryota > Metazoa > Chordata > Testudines > Emydidae > Emys > Emys orbicularis. Next base: position 84,634,294 of record NC_088683.1, read on the forward strand.
TCCACTCCTCTGCACTCAGTATGTCTCAGTGCAGAAGAGGAACTGAACCGGAGTGTTCAAGGAGGCCAGTGTGTATCCTTAGTAAAATTCAAGCTAAGCTTCTAGAGTGACTTTGCCTGAAAGTTTCATCCTCTTCTCTTTCATGGGCTGCCTAATTGTTTCCTCTTCTCTGCACCACTGAAGAATGGAAATGGGAGAGCTAACACTTATAAATCAATTAACTTATCTTGGTGTAAGCTAACTTTTGTTCTGATAAGTAAGATGTTTTGCTTTGGGAATATGGATTTTTAGAAGTCCTTCATCTAGACCATATACTTAAGATCCTACGTATGTGAATGCCGATGTTTATATTTATTGTCACAATTACGTTATGGGAGCTTTCATGGAGTAAGGTACAATTCCACAACAGGGAGGAATATCAGACTCTGGCCCACCGGGTGATAATTATAGTGCTGCATTGTAATATTCTGAAAGTTAAATAGAGTATTTTAAATCTGGCTAAAGGCGAAAGCACACAGTTTGAACAATGGAGGCAATACTGATGTCAATATTCAGGAAAAAAAATGAACAAAGAACATGTACAAGTTTTACTGAAATATCGACCTGTCTGTCTTGGCCAGCTCCAGATACTATTATTCTCATTGAAATACCTTTCTCCTAAAGTAATCCAAGTGGGGCTACTCAAGGTATGAATCTCTCCAAAGTTCTCAGTATTATTTTTCTTATACTTCTCTACCACCTAACAGCTAATACATACATCATACCTTACTCTTCGGGTATGTCTACACTTGGAAATGGAGGTGCGATTCCCAGCTTGAGGAGGCATATTCTCGCTAGTTCTCGTTGAGCTAGCATGCAAAAAATGGAGTATAGCTGCGGCAGCATGAGTACTGGGGTGGGGTAGTCTCCCAGAGTATGATTCCATCCAAGACCCTGGGCACATACTTGAGGTGGCTAACTCATCCTTCTGGTTGCGCTGCTGAGACCACACTCCATTTTCGGCATACTAGCTTGATGAGACCTAGTGCAGGTATGTGTCCTCAAAATGCAATACACCCCCAGCTCCAAGTGCAGATGTAACCTTTAGTAAATTCAAAAACGGCTTTTATCATAGATACCTGAATAAGTCTGCAGAAGATATATAATAGGTCTCCCGACACTACTCCTGTTGAATAGACATATCCAGTGTTCATGGAAAAGGCAGAAAAATCTTTATAAAGCTGTCTGCTCTGAAACTATAGGCAGTTTTATATTTCTAACGAGGTCAAGTACTGAATAAGACTTCAACCACTCCTAAATAGTTGCTTTTATAAAAATAAATACATAAATAAAACTTCAGACAATTAAAGATATTTTATGTTTGCTTTAATGGCTAGAAAATGAAGGTTCATTTGTAATTCAAGCTTTTATTCTTGCTCAAGCCACAGTTCTTTTATTCTCATCCAACTGTGAGTATTTGGAATGTTGCTTTGTACTTTCAAAAATAACAGTCACATACGTTTGCTGTCCATATTCACATTGGATTCTTAGCAGTGAGATATGTAACAATACAAGTTTGCATAGCCGAATGTTCTCTGAGCATTTTTGTGGTTTCTTGGATAAATATCAGTAATCCAGTTTTTGATGCTCTCGAATTTGTGGAATGTGACATTTGGAATGGTATAAAGCTGAAGGTAATTCTACTCTGAAAAAACAAATGCCTTCTCTCTCTTACCGATGGATGAATGATCTACCACCCCCCACCACCAAATGCACTGAAAGAATAATATGGTCACCTTGAAAATTCCACCTAATAGTATTTGCTGAAAATGAACTATCTCATAATGAAGTAGGGCCATAATTTGCCACTTTAAGTATTCAGCTTACATTCAAATCAATGGGAAGTCTGTGTTCACATTGAAGTACAGCATTTAGCCCTCTAAATGAGACAAGCTCAGCAGAGTTCCTATTTGCTCAACTCAAAGGCATGCTGGTGTTAGCCATGCAAAACTGACTATCCAGTTCTCCTAGATATCCTCAAGTCCTGTTGCAATATTCCAGGCATAAAAGGAATCTCTGGTCTCATGGAATATCATCCTAATAATGGCTAAGAACTAAGACATGACTACAATATTTATTATAGGTCTAAAGTATTCAGGGAGAGATCAATAAAAAGGCCTGGAACAAACCTTAATTACTTTAGATTTGGTAAAAATTAGAAATCACAGAAGATATAGTTGGTCGTAGCTATTGTTACAGCTCCTACCTTCACAGGTTCTGTAGTTTCTGTTACATTAACTAAACCTGAGTTAGCATGCACTCACTCACCTCGGTTGTTGTATCTGATGTCACATGGCATGTGTTCAGGAATGAACCACAACTGATGAAAACAACATCTGGGATCAGTACATACAGTAATTGTGAGATTCTGGAAGCAGAGTTTCTTCTGTCAGATGATGATTGTCATGTAAGACCCGGGAACAGTTGTCAATTGAAAAGCTTTCATATTGCTATTAAATATGGAGAGTCACTTGCAATTTGGTACTTTTTAAAGTCTCCTGTATCCTCCAGTTCATCTAAACCTCAAGAGTTATTCTTTTGAGATCTTGTCCACTCGGGTGCTATAATTCCATGTAACTATTGATATGGTTGTTCATAAGCTTTTAGTTTGTCCCAAAGAGCCTAGACCTGGCCTACCTGAGGGATTACCGCTCTCCCCGTGCCATGCTGCCACAGCTGCAGTCACTTGTTACAAAAGTGAGGGGGCAGGTAGCAGGGTGTTCTTTGTGAGGGCTCCAGGACTCTGGAACTTGTTCTCCTTTGGTGACTATCCTGGCCTGGTACACAAGGCATCTATTTGATAGGGTTTTCAGAGACAGCTGAGGGTTTCCTTTCCACAATAAAGGGGTAGGAAGAAGTCTCTGGAGGTGACTGGCTGAGTTACTGATGCGATGATTAATGCTGCTGGGATTTTACTTATTGTCTTATTAATGATGTGAGGGCACTTAGAGCCTTGGATAGGTGTCTTATATTTTTAAAAAATCTAAATAAATAAACACATAATTTTGTTGAGGTGCTTGTCCCTTCCATTACAGCCCCCTCTGCTAATTTCAGTTAGTGTCATGTGTCTTCAGTGTACTGTATTCAGGTTATAATGAGGGATGTGCAAAACAGCTAGTTAATTGAAGCTCACTTGAACTGTGTCAAACTTAAGTAGAAAGGCTGATTTACAGGGGTTGAGAATCCCTTTTTGTCTCAAGTTTCATCAGCAAGTTAAAATTCAAGCCAAAACTCTAACACTCTGTTAACCAGTTGAGTTCCATTGGTTGCATAATGCAAATGGCTAGATGCATCCAGATCCCCCTAATCAAAGGTCCCCTCTCCCCTTCAATGGACATTGAGCTGTTGCGTTATCTTAAATATCTTCCAGGGGAAAGCAGAAGGCTGATGGACTTCCACTCCTTTTTGCCAGGCTCTTAGTGAGGTGATTGATGCCCCTATTTACCCATCCTACCCGTCCAAATTAATCCTACTACCTGTCCAAGTCCCAGATAAGGAGGCGCTTCATCAGAAGGGACACTCTGAAACTGTCAGCTGTATAGCTAATGGGCAGTTCCTTGCAGCAGCAGGAGAGGGAGCATTGCCGGTCTTGCTGTTGCAAAATAGGATGGTGGATAGCCCACCCTTCATATGCAAAACATTCCTTATTTTGGATGTAAGCAGTGGGCCTCACATGCCCATGCTGCCCCCCAGAAGAAGTAGAATGTGGGGAAATGGCCATTCATCCAATCCCAGAAATGGCTAGTGGGGGTGGGAGGGTGATGATCCATTTGAAAGCTGCTGAGCCTCCCTTTCCAGAAAATCATATCAAGTAAAGTTGATGTGATTTGAGGGAAGGTGGGAGCCCAGGCCTGTTGGGAGAAGGTGTATGCAGGGATTAAGTGGATTTAAAAGCAAAATCCACAATGGTTCCAATGAAATTCTGAGGTGACTGGGTAAATTTTGACGTGTTCAAGAACCTTTTAGCAATTTACATTTATATCGCAGCCAGCTCTAGGTGTCAACCCACTTTTTGCTTCAATAAACAATGAAAAATATAATTGCTGCAGGAGGTTGAAGTGGGGGCTTGGTGCAGAGTTTAGGCAAATTACATTAGTTTAGATTAATGTATTTATGCCCAGTAGTTAGATTAGCTGATTGATGTGTGGAAGAAAAAGTTGTGCTTTCTATTTCATGGAGTTATAGAATTCTAGAAATGTAGGGTTGGAAGGGCCTTTGAGAGGTTATCTAGTCCACCCCCGCCCCCATATTGAGGCAGGACCAAGTAAACGTGCACCATCCCTGACAGGTGATTGTCTAAGCTGTTCATAAAAACCTCCAATGAATGGGATTCCACAATCTTTCTCGATAACTTTAACTTTCTAATTATAAACACAATTTTTCTGAATATCTAACCTAAATCTCACTTGTTGCACATTAAACTGAGTACTTCTTGTCCGACCTTCAGTGGACATGGAGAACAACTGATCACCGTCCTCTTTACAGCTACCCTTAACATATTTGAAGACTGTTATCAAGTCCCTCCTTAGCTTTCTTTTCTGACAACTAAACAGACCCAGGGTGTCAAACGCATGGCCCACTGGCTGGATCCAGTCCATCTGAAGTATTTATGGGTTCCAAATGACATATTCAGATTGGGCAGAATCTCACCATTTATTTTGGTGGGGAGCAGGCAGTAAATGTAAGTTTTAGCCCTGGTCGTTGCAAAGGAAACCTTCCAAATGCAAACTGTGTATAAACTGATGTGGTGTTGCCTTCCTGTGTCTACAGACATCCTGCGACAATGGCTCTGAATGGCGTAAGGAAGGAAGAGAAACAAAGGGAAGAAAGAGCAGTGGCCTGAAATTGGGCCTGTAGGTTTCCACTGAATGATTCTGAATGTGACAATAACATTCTGAATAAATAATAGTTGCTAAAAGTTCAGTAATTTTTTTTAGAGCTGGATTCTACCCTTAAACTTTGTGCAATGCCCTTCCATTACATCACTGGGTGCTCTAATATAGACCAGTGGGGGGCAGGAGGGCTATGGAGTATTAAATGCATGTCTTGGCTCAGGGACTATAACTGTTGGATCGCTCCCCAAAATAACTGAATGGGTTTGAAACCCTGGGATTTGAGGGTTGATCAGACTGTTAGGGTGGCCAGGTGAGAGATGGAAGAAAAATGAAGAAAGAGAGAAAAAAAGAAAGAGTCAACCAACCTTCTGTTAACCCATAAAATAAGGTTCAAGTGTGGTAGACAATTAGGGCTGGTATACACTGCGGGGGGGGAATCGATCTAAGATACGCAACTTCAGCTACGCGAATAGCGTAGCTGAAGTCGAAGTATCTTGGATCAAATTACCTGGGGTCCACACGGCGCGGGATCGACGGCCGCGGCTCCCCCGTCGACTGCGCTACCGCCGCTCGCTCTGGTGGAGTTCCGGAGTCGACGGTGAGCGTGTTCGGGGATCGATATATCGCATCTTAACGAGACGCGATATATCGATCCCAGATAAATCGATTGCTACCCGCCGATACAGCGGGTAGTGAAGACGTACCCTTAGAGATGCTTCTCATTTTATCTTGCATCATTTCTTTCATTCCTAGTTTATATTCCACTAAGCAGATAGCTATGCTAAAAAGTGTAAATGCAAACAAATAAAAACATATTCCTTTCCCTTCACTTTGTGTAAAAGATATTTTAATTGTCTGCAAATGGAGGGTCCCATTGTATGAACCGCTGAGTGTCTTCAACTCCCACCAACTTCAGTTAGCGTTGTGGGTGCCCAGCACCTTGCAATGGCTAAGTTAATTGCTTTTCACTAAAACAGCTAAAAATAAACTAAGCAGTGACATATATCCTTTCCACTTCTGCCTGCTAGAGGCTACTGGCAAACTAGCTAGCTACAAAGTAATATATTCATAAACCAGCGGTGAGTTATTACAAAACCTAACAGTCAGTTAGTGCTTATAAATAGTTCAAAACAACCTGAAACAATGGAGGCTCTTTGTATGTGGCAGAGCTCAAGGATTGATGGTGGGAACTTTTTTCAGGAAACAAAAAGAAAACCTAAGCCCACCTAGTTGCATGGATCATTGTAATTATAATCTTGAAACAGTTTTATATGCAAAACCCCATTCACACACTTCAAAGATTAAAAATATGTATCTGGCAGATGGTAAAACCAGGCATATGGTCAATTTATAGCTGTAAAAAGCATGAGGAGACAGAATTATGAGCAGAGGAGAGATGTGGGGAAGGTTTTTTGTTTGTTTGTTTGTTTGAATTTTGAACAAAGTTTGGTTTCAGGTGTAGAGAAATCTCTGCATGGAGGAGATTTTATCTGCACTGACCTACTGAGCACCCACCAAAGGAAAAAGGAAAGCTTTTAGAACTTCATCATTCAGAGTCAATGTTGGAACCAAAGTTTTCCTCTTTATTTTATTTGCTCTTCTCTTGTCGTGCTCATTATTTTTCCCAGTTTTCTTTCTTTCTTCCTTTCTTTCTTAGAGTGATATACAGGAAGACAGCCAGGAGAGCAACTGAAATTCAGCAAGCCTGAAATTATTATTTTTTAAAAGAAGCATTTGTCTGGTATATAGCCATGTACACTCCTGGGGCTAGCTAAATAATAAAGAATAGAATAGAAGCAATTGGAGGGGAGGTGACTGACAAGTACAATTAATTTCCATGTTCCACGTTCCATTTGCTACACTCTCATATTATGTTAGCACAGTTATGCTAAATAAAGGAAAAATCCCAAATTCAAACTTTGACCTCTCCACCAAAGGTCACCAGTGTACCTTTCATATGAGAGTTCAACCATTCATGTGCTTTAACCCTATGGCAGTCAGACTGTGGTAGACACTATACAGTCGGTTTCAGATATAGTCTTAACATTTAGTACAGTCATTCATTGTAGCTCTGATTTCCAGGGGGAAAAAATAAATATGAAATTACTCTCATAGGTTACACAAAGGCCATCAGTCTAGCAGCTAACAAAAATTGTGTGTTATTTGCATGAGGCAGGTACACTGGGTGGTCTCCAATTTGGAGAATTTAAGGTCATCTGGTGTCATCGGTTCTATGTGTAGGGTTTTAGCTACAAACATTTTGCAGGTGAGTGGGTAACCACTGGAGGGTTGACTGTGATCAACTGGAAACCACATCTACATGTGAGTTGTACATTCCTTCACTGAAAGCCTGATCCTAATTGGGGTCTCTGGATGCTATTGCAGTACAAAGAGTGAGCCTAATTTTTCCATTTCACTGTACTAATTTTAAATCACAGTAACTTCACTGAGGTCAATAGAGTTATAGTCAGTGTAAGTGTAGAGAATCAGTCCCCAAAGCCGTAATAATGATAATATATGGGGGGGGGATGTTTAAAATTTATGCATCAGAACTATGACTGCACTGAATAAATATAGCTTGTGACTATATTTTACTATTCAAACCCGACTCTCTTTTATATTGACAGATCTCTTATTTTAATAGTAGTCAGTCTGAAAAATATCATACTTTATCAGCTCAATTTTGTGTGTATGTGTGCTTGTAAGAGAGCAGAGGAGAGTTTTGTTCTGAAGTGGACACCTGGGGAATATCTGTTTTGTGCGGTCTCACTATGTCACTGCATCGAAGAATAGTGGAGCAAACAGTGTCTCTTCCAACTAGAAATAAGTGAATATCACTTTAAATTTTCAGTAGTATTGCAGATGTGACTCATTAGGCCACACTGTGCTATTATGTTGCACCACTTTTTAGGGACATGTCTAAATGAGGATAAGCTAACTCCTAACTGGAAATGTATGTGATGCTTTTCAGACAGGACAGTGAGTAACTCTTATAGGGCCTAATCCCACCAGCTACTGAGCACCTTCCAAGAGGTGCTCCATGCGCTCAATTCCCATTATATTAAGAAGGCTTCTCAGGACGTGCTCAGTTCTGTAGTGGAATTCCAGCTAAAAGAAATATTTCAGGAAACAGGCATGCCATAAAGATTAGTGTCTATGAAATGTTTAGGCCTTCATCACTAAGTATATTACAACAAACCAAATCATCCATGTTTCACTTCCACAATAGATCCCACAATCACTGGTATCTCATTTACAACATGGAATCGTATTTTGCACTTTAAGGTGCACCACAAATACAAACAAAAGAACACACCGCTAATTACCTTTGTGAGTTTTGTGGTTTTTGGAATGGGGGTGGGAGGAAAACTTTATTCTATATGTATAAAGAGGCGTGTGATACATTTCCCAGTCCTCACAAATGAAAAGTATCCTTGGAGAATGACTTGCACTTTTGTTCTGTTTTTTAAAATATCTCCTGTGAAATATCTGTCACCAGAGGACATGGAACAGACAGTAAAATAAATACACATTGATCCGATTGTTATCAAAGATGACTAGGCTATCATGTAAAAGTGAAAACTATTATCAATAGATTCAGTCTTGTTTTTTCCCCCTGCCTTTCAAAGATTAGGGGCATGATTCTATGTTCCTCAGTAACACAAAACTCCTTTGAAATGAATGAGCACTTTGCCTCAGTCAGAAGCTCAGGATCAGGCCCTAAGGAAAGCAAAGTGCTTGATCTTTAAAAGAGCTAATGAATCCTGCAAAGCAGATAGAAGAGATTCAGGGTCCCTGGTGAATCCAGTGCCTTTCAAAAATGGTACATACTGTTTCAGTGATAAACTGCACTCTGGTGCATTTGTTTCTGAAATCTTGTTCTAGCTCTGAAGGGGGATAAGGGGTAAAGCAATTGGACCCTTCCTGAAAGACAGTGTGTGGCCAGCCTATTGTCGAGGTGATCAAGGCAAGCCTGAATGTTTCTCTGTCATGAGGAGTCACTGCTGACTTATTTTTCTCTAGGCTGTTAGACATCAATCCAACTGTGCAGGGATGGGGTCTGAGGGGGGGAGAGAGAACATTCCTGCTGAACGACTTACAGAACAGTGTAATACTATCCAGCCCTCCTACAGGAAAGAAAAAGGGCCTTGGAAGTCATTACAATGAGGGAAGGGGGCATGAGGTTAGAGGCGCAGCATGTGGAAACTAGCAGTAACTCGTACTCAAAAGCATGACAGTCACACTGTAGTCGGCAGGGGCTAGGGTAAGAAAATAGCCTCTCCCCGGCAATATGTTCTGATGTACTGGATGCAGGGCTGGTAGTGTTATTATTTATGGTTTGTGCTGTCCCGGACATGGATCAGGGTCCCATTGTGCTAAGCACCATAGAGGCACGTCACACAAACAGAGTCCCTGCCCTCAGAGTTTACGATCCCAGGTCAGTAGATGGTTGCGACAAACAGATGTGGGGAGCCCAAGTGAGATGATTATGGTTAGATTAATAGGCAGTGGTCTCAGAGCACCAGTGGACTGTCCATTGTTGGGTATTTTATAGGGAGGGATGAAAAGAGAGGGGTGACATGGTTGGAGCGATGAGCCAGGAAGATAATCTTCGCAGCAGTATTTTGAATAGATATAATGGATACAATGTTTTACCCAAGCTATGTTTATGAGACCAGGAACCCTGAAATAATGAAATGTCCATGGAGAGTAGTTTTTGTTTGTCCAATGCAAGAGCCCTTTTGCTCCTCGGTCGCTCCTCTAACCCATTGGCTACAGAGCTATATCATTCCCTTCTGCACATTTCGTCTCATATATACTTCTGAAGTTCAGAAATGGATCATGATAACTCAATTTTATTAGCTATATTGAAAGCAGCTCTTTAAAGAGTTAACGTAAGAGAACACATTTCTCTGTACCTCCTCCACCCCCATGTCTGGAGGTACTGTGTGCCATTGGCAGCTACACAGTGGAGGTGTAGCTATGCGTGCCTAGGTTGATTTACTACATTGTCCAATGTCATAAATAGTATTTGATCCTCCTTTTGATGCTAGCCCAGCCTTCTTGGATTGGATGAACACAGTTTTGGTAAATCCAAGTGAATGAAGTTTTCAGTGTACCAGAGAAGATCCCACCTTCTCCTACCGCCACTGCAACTGGTACCCAGCTTATTTTCCTCCATGGTTATTTCTCTGACCATTCTTTTAAAACATGAAGTGCAAATTTTGCAAGTGACTAGTTACTCAAAGGGTATAGAGTACCTGTAGCTTCCTGATGGCCAGGGAACTCCTGAGCATTTTTCTTTGCAGATCTTTCCCTGGTCATTATTGTTTCTACCTCTGTCAGCTTGTAGTGAGAGCAAGGGATTTCTTTCATATATAGCAACTCTTTGTCTCCAGATTCATCCCAGCACATCCCATTAACAGACCACACAGTATGATAACCATAATATATGTTTCTATGTCCTCTGGGTGAGCATCAGTGTCCAGATGTGATGTTGGCAAATTATTTTCTGCATTTGTTCTCTTGAGCCCTGGGTGTGGGAGAGGAAAGCAAGGTAGGGCACATCTGACCTTTGTCATCAAGTGATGTCTCTGGATATCAGAGTTTGCAATGAGAGGTACCTTCTCAAAATCCTGCAGGCTGAGTACTTAGGTGGAGACAGTGCACTAAGGGACCGATCCAAAACCCATTGAGGTCAATGGGTGGCTTTCCATTGATTTTAATGGGCTTTGGATAGGGCCCCAAAACAGCCTGAGCACCTAGAGAGTCAGAACTCTGTCCCTACCTATTCTGATCTTTGATCATTGCAAACAAACATCTGAAAGCTGGCCAATAAAAAGCCGTCATCTTCCCTATTACATGCTCAGCATACCCCTTTTTGAAAGTCTTGCTGCTCAGCCATCACCAGTCTGGTCCTTTTTGTCTATGAGATCCTGTTCTCTGTAACTTCCCAGACACCCTCATGTTTAATTGTGCAGTGTTCCATGAAATTTGTTACCATCATAGTCACTCATTCACATGCAAAACTCCCCAAACTGGATATTCTTTTTAAAACGTGCATCCAAAACTTCTGAGTTGTGACAAAAGTCCATCTTAAGGTGAAACACGACTGCCCCTTGGCTTCCAACTACAGCTGGTAAAAATATAACATAATTCCCTTGGCAAGCTAAGTGATTGATCCTATAGTTCCACTCCTCTCCCAGGGGGAAATAAACCAGTGGTGAATGTTAAGTGGTGGATGTGCCAAAATGACCCTTTCATTCACTGCCATCTTTGTATTTCATTTCAGCCACAGTAATGAAAAAGTGGCAGGTTATAAAACTCAAAAGCTAAATGCACAGTGCATTTCAAAATTACTGTATATAGAAAAGCATAATGTATACATCACAAAGTTACATGGCAGGCAATGGTTATCAGAAACCTTTCCCTGTCATTTCACATGGAATCATTTAAGACTTTTCTATGTGGTATTGCAGGGCTTCTCAAACTCCATTGCACTGCGACCCCCTTCTGACAACAAACATTACGACATGACACTAGGAGGGGGAACTGAAGCCTGAGCCGGCCCGGGCCCAGCTGCCTTGGGTGTAGGGGCCAAAGCCTGAGCTCCACCGCTCCAGGACGAAGGGCCAAAGCCAAAGCCCCTGTGACCCCTGATCCCCGCCACAAAGGGATGAAGTTCTTAGCTTCGGCCCCATACGGTGGGGCTCAGGCTTCAGCTTTGGCCCTGGGCAATGGGGATCAGGCTTGGACCCCTGGCCCCAGCAAGTCTAACGCCAGCCCTGGCGACTCCATTGAAACAGGATTGCGACACACTTTGGGGTCCTGACCCACAGTTTGAGAACCATTGTGGTATAGTAACACTTCTTCTAGATCCAGACTGGGCTATGTAAAGACTTGTTATAAGACACAATTGCACATTCGTAGACCTAAGTGAGTAACCTTTCACAGGGTTTCTTCTATAAGACCTCCCAGATTCAGCTGATGAATACATCCCTGTGACTCTATTTTTATATACTATAAATAGTAATTAATGGTTCTGTACCATGACCGTTAAAATGCTAGAAAATTGATTTTTTTCTACATGGTGAATTTAGTGCTGGTGAAAGGTAGCAGATTTACCCGAAGACCTCTGTGTAACCATAGAAAAGAAAGGATATATGGCAAGTAGCAGCAGTGTAAGCTTTCCTCCATTATCCTAGCGGAGCCACCTCTAGGAGTAAGAGAGTAGTTCGGTTTCTGTATCTCTTTGCTGAGACCGCCAACATGGGTACCAAGCAGTTTCAGAGGATTTTAAGATGCTGGACACATATCTAGTTGGAAACTATTTAGGAAACCAGAACTCATTTCATGACCACTGGATAGTCATTGTATGGTTATTGCTTTCAGATGCTTGTGGGATAGTGGCATTTGAACCATTGACCTAGACACTCTGTATCCCATCACCACTCCCTTGGACTATCTTGGCTCCTTCCCATTTAGCATCTGATCCAGAGAGATGTCGCAATTAGTTGCAAAATGCGTGCGTTCTAAAGCACAGCCATAAGGAACCGAGCAGTTTTGTCCCATTTGCTTTTATACCCCAACTTTGTCTTTGGTTTTTGATCTGTGCAGGTTTTATCCCTTCCTGCTCCAAGTTTCACTTTGGGATCTGGCTTTGTTCAAACCTGAAATTCAAAGTGAGAGCAGCCAAGGTGAAAGAATTTCATCCACTTTCACAACAGCAAATGTGTGCATGACTTTTATTAAAAAACCATACGCTGGCCCAGGTTTGCTCAAAACTGGGTCATTTAAAAGATGTGTGAAACCTGTCAGGGAAGCTGAGGGGTGTGTCTACATTCCACAAAAAATTACAGTACATTCAGTACAGGAATATATGTGTGGGGTGAGGGGCAAAGGCTGGGGGTGGGGCAAAAATGGCTTCAGTCCACCTTTGCACGTCCTTGTATCCTTGACGCAGACTTGCTATATATTAGAGCAGCTTCAGCGTTCTAATCTGTGTTGCAGCAGCCAAGAATAACTTAGAGTGCAGCACTCCCCAGCTATGCCCTTCCCACCCTGACCATGCAGTTGACCCATTTCTACACCAGAGGCTGCTAGTGGGTGTGGCATAGAGCATTGTGACCCACTCAGTGCTGCCTAGAGAACTCCCTTACACCAGGTAGGACACCCCAGAGGCGGGTTCCACTAGCTATATAGTCCTTTTACACCATCAGAGTGGCATAAGAATTCAGGTTTTTGGTCTGAGATTCAAGGATGTAATGAAATGTGAAACAGTTTGGCAGAAGCCACATAACCAGATGTGGGCTGAATTCCAAAATCCTTACACATTCAAAACTCCCTTTGATTGCAGTAAGAGTTGCATGAGTAACATCTGAGCAAGGGCATCAGGATTTGGGCCCATGTATCTAGGCAAGAACCTTCCTTACCCCCTTGTTCAGACGTGCATAACATATTGTGATTATATTTGATGACATTTCTGCTTTCTGTAATAGGCCTTCCACTGTCATATTTTATTATTTCATAAGTATTCTGCCTTTTCCTGCTGAATTCTGATGAGGAAAAGATGATGTTTTTTTTTACCCTAGCAAGTCAGCAAAGATCGCGCATTGACACAAAACAGACGTGCCCTGCATCCTTTGAAGACTGGGACGAAAGATGGAAGCAAAAGATTGCAGTGAAGCATTGCTGGTTGATAAGCATGTTGAATTTTTGCAGTGATTAGCTGTGTGAGAGGGAAGAAGCTTTTTTAATGTTCATGATGAAAAACACGTCCATTCAGATGTATCAAGCAAATTAAAAGAAAACAAGGCATGTCAAGTACACACAGAGAATTTTGTCTTATTAAAACATGAAAGCTCAGTTCCAGGCAAGAAGTAAACAGCACTTTCCATTTTCCAGAGCCATGTACAGTCATACAGGGTTTGACAGTTACTAGCTGTCCCAGATGATATTTGCTGCTGAACTCTAGGCTGTGTAAATCTACATAGTCTGACTATGGGTCCGTCTGGCTCCCCTGGCTCTGAGACAGAGCGAGATAGACACAGACTACACAAGCGCCACCTCACTTACAAATGAGTAACAGCAGCATATAAGAGACTTTCATTTCTATCATGAGTTGGATCACTATTATTATTTATTAGTAATATTACAAAATATCGTATAAATGCAAATCACTAGGGACCCAATCCCCCTCTGATTGAAATCAATTAGAATTTGCTATTGATTTCTTTAGAAGTAGGACCAGACCCTGGAAGAGCAAAGTATTATTAAAAGAAAAACAAAAATCTCCCAAAGGTACCTTACAGTTTAAGGAACTGTTCCTGCTCCCACAGCAGTGAATGGGAATTTTGCCACTGCAATTCCGTGAGATGAGAATCAGGCCTTAGGTAGGATCTAAATTATATTTTATAACAAAAATGGTGAGTTATATTGTCCTTTATCGGATTATGGCATCCTAAAGGCATGTCCTTAAACCTGAAGCTATCCTTCAGTCTGTTAAGAGTACACAGAGGGCCTAATATGCAACTTCTTGGGTGCAAACTGCTAGGTTTGAGTAGAGCCCCACTGATGTGAAAGAAGTTGCAGGATCAGGGCTACAGTGTTTCATTTTTCCTCTCCTTTTTGACCTACAAGACAGATGGGATATCTTGTTTTGTTGTGAATTGTGAAATTCATTGAAGATCCTTTAAGGAGAAACCCCTCCTTAGCTCTCCCTTTCCCTTCCAGCCTTGACTTCCATAAGAATAGTGATAATGAAGAGACTAGGGGCAGATTCACAGGCATGCATAAGAACAACCATACTGGATCAGACCAAAGGTCCATCTAGCCCATTATCCTGTCGGCCAACGTGGCCAATGCCAGGTACCCCAGAAGGAATGAACAGAACAGGTAATCATCAATGATCCATTCCTTGTCGCCCATTCCCAGCTTCTGGCAAACAGAGGCTAGGGACACCATCCCTGCACTGACTCCTGTGCACTACTCTTGCATTACAAAGCAGCCATAAACTCATTAAGCTGGGTTTACATCAGTTTTGCATTACTGGAGCAGTGCAAAGCAACCAGAGCAAATGTGGCCCTTCATTTTCAACAACAGTTCAGGCATTCAGAGTATTTTTATTAGAAGTCCCTGGGTCAGGTCTTTTGGACTTGGATCATCACATGTCAGTCAGGGCTGAAGGCTAGTTTACAAAGCCAAAAGTGAATTTCTTTATATCAAACATGATGAAAAAAAAATCTTTTCCCTTTATTGAGTGCTACCAGTTTAACATCAAAACCAAAATGGAGTGATTGAGTTCAAATGTGCTCGTTCACAGCTGCTACTCAGAAAAGACTATTTAAACTGACATTTAAGAGGCACTTAGTCTAATACATAGGCAAAGAGAATCTAACAACTATAAACAATGGGATTATTGTGTTTTTAACCAGTGCAGATTGCTCACATGCACTCTTTTTCTCTTGGGTTACTTCATAAAACTGGTTTGCACAAGGTCTCAGTGCAAGTGTACAGCAGCCAGCTGTTAACGTTTCTAAGTATTCCTTCACAAGAGAGACTGCAGCGAGGTCTGCGTGGTCATTACGACAGTTCCTGTCTTTCTGCCTGCTCTGCACTCAGGGGCGGCTCTATGTTTTGCCGCCGAAGCCGCGGGACCGGTGGACCTCCCGCAGGCATGCCGCCGAAGGCTGCCTGACTGCCGCCCTCATGGCGACCGGCAGGCCGCCCCCCGCGGCTTGCTGCCCCAGGCACGCGCTTGCTGCGCTGGTGCCTGGAGCCGCCCCTGTCTGCACTGGCAGACCCTTTGGCCCATGCGGAGCTACAGTGAGTTTGAAAGGACTCTGCACTAGCATAGGAGTCCACATATGGGGAATCTGACTGCAGAATCAGGATTAGTACTATTATTGTTATTCATTTGTATTGGTGTAGCACCTGAAGGCACCAGTCAGGACTGCGGCCCCACTATACTAGGCACTTTACAAATCCATAGTAAAATATAGTTCCTGCCCTTAAATGCTTACAATCTAATGATACAAATTAGGTCAGAATTCAGCTTCTTAAAAAGTTTTTCAATGCAGATGAGCGTCTACACTGAAGACAATTATGTCAATGAAATATATTTTAATAAGTATTTTACTTTAAATGTTCTGGGGATTCAAAATGCCTTGTGTGCATGTACATGCAAGACATTATATATGTCTGAGTCTTCAGTCAGATCATGCTCAGATAAGCTCTGGAAGTATAAATAAATAGACAGTATAAATATTGTTGGAAGCTTTGCTTATTCCTTAGACATTTTTCCTGTTTGGATTTGTAAACAAAAAATATTCAAAAGCTACATTAACTTTACGGGGACAAAAGTGTTCAAATGACAACTAGACTCTCAGATCAGCCATTCAGAAGCAAGGCAGTAACTCCATTCTTACCTCACCACATTTTGTAAATTGCACAGCTGTTCTGATCCTCTTCCAGGGTGCCATACACTAGAGATTGATGGAGTATCTCATTCACAGGGACTGTCATATCTAGGCAAAAGAGGGTGAATTAATGATAGGTACTCTCCTAAAGTGAAAATAGCTCCATGAGGCTCTGATTCTGCCCCTTCTTATGCTGGTTGATCTGAGTAGGACATTTGTGGAATGAACTACTACTGAACTCAAGGAAGGGTTGCAGTATCAGGCCCTAAAGTATTATCTGCATGCATATATATACACACACTAATTTGTGTGACATGATCTATTTTTCTTAGTACAGTGTGAAAATAAAAGATTTTGTGGTCCACGTTGAATTCAGGACCCCCTACAGCAGAGCCTCTGTGGAAAAGAGTGACACCACTGACGAAAGGGGTGCTGATTATAGGTAGCTGCTGAACGGTAAAATGTCTGTACTTATATAGAAGAATAAGTCTTGATAGTATCATTTTATAATGGCCACCGTGGAAATTGATTTATGCTTGACTGTTAAAATAGCTAGTCCCCAAAACAGGGTTCAATAGTAATAGCAACACAGAAATTCACCGCCACAATGTAATCAGTTATAGATAAATAATTGGCCCAGAAAGCTAGTCAGACACAATGCACCTAATAACGGCATTTTTCTCCTCTCTTTTTAAACAGGTCACAGCTTTCCTCTCTCTGACTCTGAATCAGATTTTCCTCTGTGGTGAAGGCTAGGCATGTGAGTCTTACACTGTAGCTGTCTTGTACTTGTAAAAGAGAGAGCAGCAGCAGACCCTTGGGGTATGTAGGTATTACAGCAGCCACACAGGACACTTTCTGCATTTCAGAAAGCTCCTTAGGATTGGGTTAGGCAACAGTCACAGGGGCATCTGATTTTTTTTTCCACATTGTCAGAAGAAATGTGGAACTGATAAGAAACACCTGTGGAAATGGAAAGCCTTTGGAAACCAGGTTTTGTTTAGAAGATGAAGAGATAACAGCTAAAGGCATGTGTTGCCGGGCCAGATGCTCTTGAACAGAGTGTCTGTTTAAAAAAAAAAAAAGTAGTAGTAAGTTTCAGGTAATCAGCTCTCTGTGCAAGGGAGGGTCCTAGAGGATCATAAGGCTACATTGGTGCAGTGTGTAAAACTGCATGAAACTGTATAGACTTAGTTTGTTCATCACTTATTATTTGGTTCCTAGAAAACATGATTCCATTCACATTTATATGGCATCTTGTAAATATTTTCTTGGAACTATTGCAGGACATTGCAAAACACAAAAGCACATATTACCAGTTGAACATACGTAGCCAACATTTTCTCTCTGCTTGCAGCTCAGCATATCCCTTGTGTTCTGTATATATAAACTTTACTGCACTTTATATGTTGGGATTTTTTTGTTTTGTTTTGTTTAACTTTTACAAGTAAAACAAAATATTTCAAGCAATTCTGTCATACCATTTTTGTCTTATTTACTGAATGCATTTTTTTTATTTCTTTGTCCTGCACTAAGTAAAAAAAACAAAAAGTAAATTATGCTTAAGTATTCCTTTGTGCAGCCTGGAATGGGAACAGTAATTAAATGATAAGTAATGGAAAATGTATAGTATTATGTGGATTCAGTGGAAAAACATTATAATAACTCTGTACCATAACGTTCTGGCAGGAAATCAGCTGGAAAACTGTGGAAGACAGTGTGTGTTTGTTGGATGGGGAGAGGAGGGGGATGGTGGTGGTGGAGGAATAAGGGGTTCCTCTAATAATTTTGCCTGATTTTAAGCACGAGTAGTGACATTGACTTCAGTGGGACCATTCATATGCTTAAAGATAAGCAGGTGCTTAAAGTATTTTGCTGAATAACATCTTTAATTAATACTGAGGGATTGTCACAAAATAAATACTCTCATGTACACACATTATAATATTGTTTAATATTAAAAGACGTATTATCCAGGTGAAACATTTGATGAGCCCTAATTTAACCTAATTTATAAAGTAAGATACTGAGAGAGAGTTGTGTGAAAATTTGTTTGTGCCAAGGTTTTCTTTGGTTTCAATCCGTGTTGATTTGCACCTCCCTGCTTAACTTTGAGATTGATTCTCAACTAAAAGTCCTTGCAGTCAAAACTACTGAGTCATGCTCATTTGCCAATCAAAATAATGGGAAATTGAAAATCTCGACTGTTTTTGACACAAAAACATAATTGGTCCCAGGTGTGCACAAAGGTTTCATGAATTTTAGTAATCTTTTTAAAATCCTAGTCTGAGTTCCAAGTTCACAATTTATCCTTCTGTCTATCTAGATATTTATATGGTTCCAATCAGTGTAATGAGTGCTGCACAGACTTTAATGAATTAATCCTTTTCAACTTGTGAGGTTGGGAAGAATTATTAGCCACATTTTACAAATAGAGTTAAGACATAAAGAACTTCAGCTGGGAAAACCACGGTAGCTCAGTTCACTTCAGTGGAGCTACACCAATTTATACCATCTGACCATATGGACCAAAGAGATTAAGTAGCTTGCTTGAGAAGTCTGTGGTACATCTGGGGAAAGAACCAAGAGCTCCTAACACATAATCCAGTGTCTTAATTACAAGATCATCCTTCCTCTCCAAAACATTTGTGAGTACTGTCAGATTGGGCTAATGCTATTTTACTAACCTCTTATCAAAGCAATCAGGTAGTTATTTGGAATGAGTGAACTCAAAGAAGTTTGGGATTGATTTATACTGTTGACAAAATGGTCTCTCTACAATTACATTGTACTTCATCTCAAATTAAGCAGGTAGGCCAAAAATGTTATAAAATGCAACAAAACTACTGTATTTTTAATCATGTTCTAAACAGAGACAAGATAAGAGAACGTAGTCGTTAATATAATACAGGAGAAATACAAAAGTTGCCAAGAGGGTGAATTAGGGACAAATTTTCAAAGGCTTCTCAGTTCAACTTCTAAGGCCCCTAAAATGAGCTATGTCTAGATAGCTCTGTGCTCCGGTAAACAGCCAATTAAGTCATTAAAGTGGTGTACATTTTACTCAAATATGTCTTCATAAATGTACATATATGTGCTTCAGTGGCCAGCTTGGGAAGGAAAAAAGGTGAATCTGAGCATGCGCAGTGTTGCTGGATTTGTTAGCTATTTTGTGATATTCCAGGCAACAGTGCAGAATTACAATGGTAATATGACAAAATGGTATCAGTCAGAAGCAGAATTGCAGCAATCAGTGGGAAAAACTGGAAATATATTTAAGACTCATTTTAGCAGTTGTTTGGTTTCAATATCACACTACCTTTGCTTAACAAAAGACCTCATGTTGGTGGGATCTGAAGTAACACCAACGGCGAAACACTCACTGACCAGTAAGAGACACTGCACAATTGCTGCTACCAAAGGGAAAATATACACTTCATACTAATTATGCTAAGAAAATTAAGGATCTGATTCTCTGTAATTTGAAGTCTTTACATCAAGATTTGAGTTCTTCAGTAACTCAGCCAGAGGGGTCTATTACAGGAGTGGGTGGGTGAGGTTCTGTGACTGCGATTGCAGGAGGTCAGCCTAGATCAGTGGTTCCCAAACTTTAACAACCTGTGAACCCCTTTCACTAAAATGTGAAGTCTCGCGAACCCCCTCCTAAAAATGAATATTTCCAGGGATTTTCTCCTTTACCTGAGTATAAATTATAATAGCAGTGATCTTGGAAATATAAAATTTGTTTTTATGACATGCTTATTACACACTCTTTATTATTCATTATTATTTATCATTACAGTATTTTTATTACATTATGAAAATGGCAACACTCTTCCAAGATCTCACTTTCATAGCTTGTATCACTTTGAATAAGTCTGTTATAAGACAAGGCTCCTATGTTTCATCAAGGAGTATCAGATGTGAAACAGCATGAAGGTGTTTAAGAAGCCAACTCAAAGAGTTCCTCCTACACAAGCATTCAGGTCTTGAGCAGTCCAGGCAAACAACGCACGTTACAACAAAGCTTAAACTTGTTCTTCATAATAATTTTAAAAACAATACTAGCTGCCTATTTAATTTTAAAACCAGCAAAAAATATCCACCATCCTTTCCATTTCTTATAAGGAGTCTTGAAGTTTAAATCTCCCCAGTGTGATAGATATGCTTGCTTTGATCTGCTTAGCTCTTGGAAGTCCAGGGGCTCCGGGCTGCTGAGACAACTCTGTCCGCCATTAGGGAATTTTTTCCTGAGAATCCCCTGTAACATTTTGCGAACCCCCAGGGGTTCCCGAACCCCAGTTTGGGAACCACTGGCCTAGATGATCATCATGGTCCCTTCTGGCCTTAAAGTCTATGAGTCTTTGAGAACAGGAGGGAAAACAAATGCTCCATTTTGATATTTCAAATTATTTGAATGATGAATGAAAAATGCCATTCAAAAAATAAAGTTGCAAAGGATAAATTCATTAATGTTTATACAGTTATATCAACTATCTATTCTGTTTCCACAAAAATAAGTCGGTGTGTGTCACGTAAGATATTTTTAGGGGCTTGATGTTATTGGGCAGTGATTGCCATTTATTTATTTTCCCAGTATTTCTTTTCAAAACTCACTTTCAAATATGTCGTAACCTTTATTCTATATAGTAAAAGGGAACATTAAATGGCTCCCCAATAGGAAAAAGTGTATGGGGCGCCCATTTCCAATCTGTTATTGTACAATGAAGCAATATCTGCAAGCAGTTTCTTAAATTATCTGCATAACTCAGCACCACCACCTGGTGTTTGTAAAAGAAGATTCAGTTTCCCATATAAAGCATGTTCAGTCTCTACTGGTACAAATGCAAGTGACAAATACTTCTGTTAATGGATTAAAGCAAACAAACCAAAACAATAAAGGCAAAATCTCACAGAGGAAGCTCTGCCAGTTTCAATTTGCAGATTTTCTAATTAATTCTGCCTTTGGTTTGGGGGAAGAAATTGTTCTGGTTTCCCCCAACAGAAGAAGCCAGGAGTTGGCTCTCTTAGCCCATAGTTCCCATGAGATCCATAGATCTTGGAGAGCCACAGGAAGCAAAAAGAACAGGAGTACTTGTGGCACCTTAGAGACTAACAAATTTATTTGAGCATAAGCTTTCATGGGCTACAGCCCACTTCATCAGATGCATAGAATGGAACATATAGTAAGAAGATATATATACATACAGAGAACATGAAAAAGTGGAAGTATCCATACCAACTGTAAAAGGCTAATTAATTAAGATGAGCTATTATCAGCAGGAGAAAAAAAATTTGTAGTGATAATCAAGATGGCCCATTTTAGACAGTTGACAAGAAGGTGTGAGGATACTTAACATGGGGAAATAAATTCAATATGTGTAATGACCCAGCCACTCCCAGTCTCTATTCAAACCCAAATTAATGGTATCTAGTTTGCATATTAATTCAAGCTCAGCAGTTTCTCGTTGGAGTCTGTTTTTGAAGCTTTTCTGTTTCAAAATTGCCACCTTTAAGTCTGTAACTTAACTTTAAGTTAGTAACAGACTTAAAGGTGGCAATTTTGCAACAGAAAAGCTTCAAAAGCTTCAAAAACAGACTCCAACGAGAAACTGCTGAACTTGAATTAATAAGCAAACTACATACTATTAACTTGGGTTTGAATAGAGACTGGGAGTGGCTGGGTCATTACACAGATTTAATCTATTTCCCCATGTTAAGTATTCTATGCATCTGATGAAGTGGGCTGTAGCTCACGAACGCTTATGCTCAAATAAATTTGTTAGTCTCTAAGGAGCCACAAGTACTCCTGTTCTTTTTGCGGATACAGACTAACATGGCTGCTACTCTGAAACAGGAAGCAAAGGTCATCTGTGCATATGCTCCTTGCTTCCAATGTGCCACCTGGCCCCATCATCTCCTGCTGGCTCCTGGAAGAATGATTTTCCCCTGACCTCCCTTGGAAGGGAAAGAAACACAAGTGAAAGCTGTCTCCACAAGATTAAAAAGGGAGAATATGGAGGCACCCAGAAGGTCTCCCCAAACCTGCCCACTGCCTAAAATCCATAGAGCACCCCTGAAGGGGATTCCACTGCATTAGGAGAAGGGGGGAGGATGGCACCAGAGGACATCCCCAGTCCACAGTCTCCCTTCCCTATGTGGATGGAAAAGGGAACATGGGGCCCGCTATCTTTAATTAAAAAGAGGCCCTTTGTTGAAATGAATGGTTATAAGCCCTCATCTTCAGGACAAAGGAAACTATTCAGCACCTTTGCACTCACTGAATCCAAAGAGCTGCCAGAAACTGGTTCAGCTCCCCTTGTAAATTTGCTCAGCTTCAGGGCTGCACACTGTGCTAAGTTACAGCCATGGGGTGGTAGCAGCTTCCGGGAGCCACCTCCTACTCCAGGAGATGTGAACAGTGGTGGTGCAGAAGCTTGCCCTTTTCCACCAATGTATTCTCCTATGACAGGGGACATCCCAGCTGACCATTTGGGTTAGCTTTGTGCCTTTGAAGCCATATATAGCAACCTTTATGGAGCTAGGGATCTAGTCTGTACAGGACAGAATAACAATTTTTAAATGGGTTACTCTTCAATAAGGGGTAAAACCAGCCTCCACAGAGGTCCCCACAGCAAGAGAAATGATGCAGTTGCATTGCACATGGAGAGAGTAGACACGAGGAGGGGACCTGCAGGAGGGACATATCCCCTGTACAGCACTGAGGACAATTCTATAGAGGTGTCTATGTGGCAGTGGGCAGTAGGGCCTGGGCCGGGTGACATACATTTCTGCGCAGATACTCCAGTCCCCCACTTCCATAGCAGGGATGCATTGGACCCGTGGAGAGGTAGTTCAGCCTTTGAGATGAAGTAGTCTCTGGGGGAGGGGAGGGAAGGCTTTGCAGTTACTCTGTAGCTTTGAAGAGGGGAGGGGATGGATTGTTTTTTCACACACACACACACACACACACACACACCCTTACCCCTACCCTTCTCCAAAGAGACCCAATGTCCAGCCTGTTACTCACGCTGAATGCCATGTCACTAGTATAGCCATGAAAGCTTGAAGACTCAGACCTATAGAGAGAACAAGATCCACTAAAGTGAGTGCAAGTTCCACATGACATGGATGGAAAACTGAGTCCTAAAATTACATCCAAGTTTCTGTATGCTTTAAATGTGTGCAGGAAAATTTCTTGCAATGCCCATTAGTGGATTTCTATGGTGAAAAGTCCATGATATTATTTAGAGAATAGATATTAATCATGCATATGATGAATCCTTTAAAGGTCATATCGTGGCATTGCTTGGGTTACATGTATATTTTAACCTGGTTATGTTTCTGTCTGGGATTTTTTAAAAATATGTTCTTTAATCTGCAAATACATATTACCAACCAGGGTAAATGTGCTTGGGGTTATTAGTTGGATGGATAAAGTTTAAAAAAATAAAATCCAAAATCATTATTATTTTTAACTTTAGAAGCCTTACAGAAAATGTGAACTTCGTAACTATTTTAAAATGTTTTGGCTAAATACTTTTAAATCATTCGGTTGTCTTCTTATGACCCTACCTCTGTTACTGCTGTCTTGATTGAATAGGCCAGAAGTCAAAGGTTAATCTTCACTCTGACATTCCTTCTATAAGAAATTCCACTGTCTTCTTCCCACACACATGTAATGTATGTATTTAATAAGAGTGAACCACCCTCCCAAGCACCTGAGTGTGTGCACATCAATATTACTGGGACAGATTTGGTTGTTCTCTAAACAGACAAGACAAAGATGGCTCTCAACGCTGTGACTGCCACAGAAAGAGTCTATCAGTATAGAGTGAATATGATTATGGAAGAGGAAGAGACTATAATGTGATAAGTAGCTGGCAAGGACCCTCTGATAGCTGATTGTGAGTTAAAGGCCTATCAGTCTTCACCACTTAGCTTTAAGTGTTCCAGCAGCTATGTGGATTATTTTATTATTTGAAAAATCAATTCAAATGAGATTTGCTAGTTTAAAAAATGCCTCTTTCTTTACTAAAGACATGCTGGTTGGGTTAAGCATTAAGTCTTTCAGAGATTTGGATAAATCTTTAGATACTGAAGTGACCAAAGTCTTTGCCAGTTTCAGGCTTTCCAGTTTAATGATGCCTATGGACCTGACAGAATGCTGCATTATGAAATCCATTGCCTGACAAAAGAGTGCAGGAGCCAGAAGGCAACCCTGCCTAATGCCAGATACTGATGTAAAAGGTGCTGACATCCGGTTCCCCAGACGAACATGGGCAGTGGTTCCATTATGTAGCTCTCTAATCAAGTCCAGCAGAGTGGTAGGGACACCTACGCCTTTAAGGCCTTCCATAACACGACATGGTCTACTGAATCAAATGCAGCCTTAAGATCAACATACGCTATGTGCAGGGGCTTCCTGAACTCACAATGTATCTCCCGACAACAAGTGGAGGGCCAAAATGGCATCTAATGTAGACCTGTTCCTCATAAAGCCTGACTGTTGGGGACGACACTTCTGATGTAGGAAAGGCTCCAAGCGTGCCAGAAAAATGTGGGCAAACGCCTTCCCTGGAATGGAGAGCAAGGTGATCGGCCTGTAGCTCTTAGCTCTTTGCTGGACAAAGCTGGAGACTTTCCACACAAAATGTCAACGTCGTATATTGCGCATAAAGTGGAATGACTTCATCTGTAATGCAGATGTTTATGGTTGCTCGGGTCTAAAGACTACTGAGGCCATTGTCTGCAGGTGGTGCCTTATGCTTTTCGGATATGTCGCAAGGATGCCACAAGATGTTCCAGCAAACGCTGTTCTCCGGGTGACTTGTAACATCCGGGATAAAATTCCACCAACCAAGGGGTGGAGGCGGCCCAGAGGCAGACCCCCTATTACATGGGTTCATCAAGTCTGTTCCAATGTTGGACTCTTAGGCCATCAAGCCTTTGCAGTTGCGCAGGAATGGACCAAATGGCAAACAATTGCTATGGCTGACTGTCTGGCTAAGCGTTGAAGAAGAAGAAGAGAATTTTAATCATGTTACAAAAAGCCTTTTTCTTAATGCCCTTATTAGTAATCTGATTGTGGCTGAAATCAAGCTCCAATAGTTCACTGAAGACATCATGGGAATCACTGATATTTTATTGGCTTCCAAGTATCATTCCTTAAGGGTGTGATGAGATTTACAGAAACATTGCTCACTTGATTGAAGCTCATTTCGATTATGCACAAAGGTTTTGAAGAGTGTAATGCCCTGGGAATGGATTTGCTGATTAGTCTGTTACTATCTGGGATAAGTATCTTCAAGTTCTTGCCCCTAGCCAAAGTTTGCTCTGATATTTGGCTGATGCTGCTGTTGTTTACCCTGAGTTTTACAAGAATAATTGGCATATTGGTAGTGATGCTACAAAGATTATTCTAATCAGTGTAAAGACATGTGAGCTTTTTTGCATACTTTCAAAGGCTCCTTCTATTGTTCCATGTTTGAGCTTGTTGTTATTCAGGACCAAGAACTCCAATGACAAATATTCACTCAGTTAGTCCGGATGGATAAAATCTGTCATGTTATTTATGAAATATATGTCATTGAAGGAGAGTGCATATAGGATTTTAGAGAATCCTTTCTCTGAGCACGGGACCACTCTGAAAAAAGTAATACAGCCAAATGAGAGAGTATGTCAAAAGTGGTAGTGAAGAAAGTCTTTCAAAAATCTCAGTGGCCACATTGTAAACCTCTCATTCACATTGGCAAACAGCTGCTCACGTTGGCTTGAACTGTTTCTATTTGTTAAAGTAACTGCTTACCATTGGGAGTTCGGAGGTCACAATCTAGCCCTCATTTGTTATATTCTAATGTTAGTTTAGATTTAATATACAAGTTATTGTCAAAAGCAAATGTTTTACTTTTTTCAGTCTCTCTTCTATGTAGTTCATAATTACTTTTTATTTGTAAGTTTCTTCTCTCTGTGTGTATCTATATAATATATGCTGATACCTATCAGTATAGTATTTGAGCATCTGTACATCACAAATGAAAAATCATTATTACATCCTTTTGTGTATGTTGAAAAAAACATTATTCATGATTTGTTTGTGATAGCCACATGAGGGTAACACATAATTACATAGGAATTCTATTATAACATGGCATTAATTGATGTTCACTTGTTATCAAGTACCCATTAGTTGCTCATAAATTTCCATTGTACTGAAGTAATAGGTATCCTTACATAATATACCAAAATTATTTTTAAACTGTTTATTTAAGGGATGTACTAGATGTATCTGACTGCTTTACCTGCTGTATGCTGTTTCAGAACTGTTGTTTTCTCCTGCAAACTGGTATCTTCCCTTGTATAGAGAGCACATTCCAGGGGGCAATAATGATCTTCAAAAAATACGTTAATAATCGGTTGGTCTGCTCTTCTTCTTCTTCTCAGCATGACTGCTTTTCTTTATGTCAGTATTCTGTTCACTCAGCCACTTTGCTAGTTCACTGCTGGGCTCTGAGGTCATGCTCTTTTCCTTATCTTTTGTAATGGTTCCTGAAATATTTTTCCTTTTCTTTCCCAGTTTTTTCCCTTGTCTTCCCTTTGCTTTGGGGATAGGGTTTGTAGTGATTGACTTCCAGAAATTTTCTTCTGGACCAGAAGTCTCATTCTGTGGCACTGGAAAATGTGCATTCTTGTCTGTCTTCTGGGTCACACTGCTGTCACCTGGAAATTTCTCTTTGATAATAGTGGTATTGGGACATAAGAAACATTCAAGGGCAGCTGGATCTCAAGTTTCCATCAAAAGTACTTTCATTCCTCTCTGTAGAGACATTCAGCAATGTGGTGAAAGGTGTAATAACAAACATTGTAGCAGGAACATCTATATGTGCTGCAGCATTGTTTTCTTCTGTCCTTAGTAGACAGTTACAAACACCTCAGGAATGTAGGTTGTTGGTAATTCTTAAATGTTCGTAACTCTGAACAAAACATTATGGTTGTTCTTTCAAAACTTTACAACTGAACATTGACTTAATGCAGTTTTGAAATATTAGCATGCAGAAGAAAAATGCTGCTTTTAACCACTTTAATTTAAATGAAACAAGCACAGAAACAGTTTCCTTACCTTGTCAAATCCTCTAGTAGTTTACGTTTAACACAGTAGTGTACTGTGTTTTTTTTGGTCTCTGATGCTGCCTGATTGTGTACTTCTGGTTCTAAATGAGGTGTGTGGTTGACTGGTCAATTCATAACTCTGGTGTTCATAACTCTGAGGTTATACTGTATTTTGTGTCCCAGATAAAACCAGTGTTTTTCAAAGGGGATATTATTCTCTTACATTTCTTATTTAGAGTACAACGTAAAAGAGAGATGCTCACTGGTGTTTGTTTCACTTTTAGGATCCTTGAGATTAAATGGGGCTCACTTACTTCTTCTATCATCTCTTCTTTTCTTGCTGTGCTGCTGGCTGTTAAGGAAGAGAAATGAAC
Organism: Emys orbicularis; assembly: GCF_028017835.1. NCBI lineage: Eukaryota > Metazoa > Chordata > Testudines > Emydidae > Emys > Emys orbicularis. Next base: position 84,662,068 of record NC_088683.1, read on the forward strand.
ATTTCTAGAATAAAGACATGAATAAACCATCCAACCTTTTAACATGAAAACATACAGGCCAGATCCTCAGTTGGTGTAAATCAATTGAAGTCAATGGTGCTATGCTGGTTCACACCAGCTGAGCATCTGGCCCATCTGGTCACTGAGTATGTAAGTGTTTCCTTAATAATTGATGGTATTAGATTTTTAAACCATTAAATATATTTACTTCCCAATATGGATTCAAAATATCCCTCTTCAAACAACTGAAAAGTTTATTTAATCCAACAATGGTATTTCAGGATCACTCTTGATACAAGCCCCATGAGACATACCATAGGCATTTACAAAGCTAGCACAAAGGTATACATTTCAATCTTAGTGTAGTATTAAGAACAGATTCTCAAAGCAAAATAATCTATGTCCACATCTGTCAGAATACTAGTGCCTTAAATATTCAAGCTTGTTTTACTGATTCATGATGGTAAATGGGAACCATAGAACTATGAGAGCTAACAGTTTATGTAGATAAACTTATAATTAAGAGGCTCACTTTTTCGGTATAGTAACCTGTGACCATTGTTTTCTTATCTATGTATCCATCCATCCACCCAAGATTCATATGTGGCCCCCATTAGTGTTATATCTGAGCACAATACAATGCTAAAAGCTCACAAAACCCCTGTGATATATGGAAGTACTCTTCTCTCATTTTTACAGATAGGAAATCTAGGCTAAGTGAAGACATTTTTAATGAACTCACTATCTTTTGAACACCAATTAAGATGCAAGGGACTAATGAAGCTAATGGTCCATTTGGTCATCTTCACAGGGTCTAGGAAAGTTTACATTTTTGCTAGAACATGGTATTTTTAAAATTAATTTGAATATTTAATAATGTTTTGTAGGATAATTTTGCAATCTTATTTTAGTTTTATTCTTGTTTTTATGTTGAGGGTAATATCTTCAAGTGACTTTTGTTTTTACATGGATCTCAGTCTAACCTTTGTTATCCACTGCTTTACACTGTCCTTTGCCACATATCCTTGAAATAAATATGGGCAAGAACATACTTTGATGTCTTGTCACTTGTGTCACCCTTTTCTGAATGGAATGTTTACTTGGAATTTTCACAGGTAAATAGAGAGTAGAAAAATTTTTAATAGTTTAGGGAATCAGAGGTCAAGGAATGTTAGAGAAATGTAATAAAGGGGCTTCACTAGTGATACTAGTTTGATAAGGAATCTATTTGACATAAATGGCCAAATTGCTATACAGAAACTCAGGAAAGCATTTTCTATGTCACAGTTGTTTGATAATTCTTGAGGAGGGATCTGTGAACCAGTTCAGATAAAACAAGTCAAACTCAACCTTCATCCCAAATTTGAATAAGAGCTTTTTGGCCGTTCAGAAAACTTCAGTTACGTTTTCATTTCCATGTTTCTATTTCCTGGTTTTGCCTGCAGACTGCATGCATTCATTTATTTTCTCTGTCCTTCCTTCCAGTGTGGACTCTGCCTAAAGAGTCCTAGATGCCATTTGACCTGTCCCCCTCTAGCATTTAATGACAAGAGCTGATTAGGAGTCCTTGTTTCCAGTTAGTGATTCCTAGAGCTGTCCTCATTGCTGAGCAAGTCCAGAGGTTAAGCCTTAGACCTTTTGTGGGAATAGTGAAAGGCAGCACAGAAGCTGCAGTAGTAGTGAGGTTTCCCATACCTGCTGAAATCACTGAGAGTTAGGTTAAGTGGTAGAACCTCATAGCAGAGGGACGGCGGTACCAGACAGCAGTGATGGAGAGACAGTGGTAGCAGAGAGTGGCAGCAGCAGGACGGTGGACAGTGGTGGCAGAGAGACAGCGGCAGCTGTCAGCCAGTTGCAGAGGCAGCAGCAGCAGAGACGTTGCTAAGTGCTCTGTCCCATTGGTAGAAGGTGAACACCAGGAATGCCCCTCTGAACTCTGCACTAACCAAGGACAGCCAATGGTGAGTGCGGTGCAGCAGATGATGTGTTAAAGAGACATTCATTTGTCAGACTTTCCCACTGCTATTTGGGAAACTGAGGCAAAGGACACTGCCCAGTGCGCTGTGGAGTTGGGTTTACTTATGTTTGCATGCTTTTGAATGTGGTTGTGGTGTTTTCCCAAACTAATGCTTGGTTACCTTTCCCTTTTAGTGAAAGTTCTTATTTGTTATATACAGACTCCATGCTTAGGAGAGGGGAAATATTGCCTCTTAGAGGCACCTGGGGTGGTGGTAAATTTCCCCAGATTACTGTGGGGGGGGGAGGGCTCAATCCAGTTTTGTTTTGTATTGTTAAGAGGAACCACTAGATATTGAACCCAGTCCTTGTTGCTGCCAACTCCACCAGGCGGAAGGGTTACATTTAAAAAAAAAATTTTAGGGTTAGGGTTAGGGTTAAAAACCCAGGATATTGAAAGGTTAAACTTACAAGAGACAAACTTTTTGGAAGTATAGAAATTCATATCCTCCTTATCCATACATAAAAACGAGCTTCATTTTATTAGTGACCATAATGGCTCAGCACACCCCCCCCACACACACACACACAAGTCAAGGAGAGCTTTGCTCGGGCTCCTATTAGCAGAATTTTGTTTTTTTCATCTCCACTGCAGGAATGAATGCAGGGGATGATCTGGCCCAAGTATGTATCGCAAAGCAAGTCTTCACTGAAGATATGAAAAACAGACCTACCTTTTTAAAAAAAAATAAACAAAAAGCAGAGTTAACTTACACTAATGATGAAGAAGTAGACAGGCATACCCTTATTATGTCTGGAGGACTTTGGGTTGCCTTTTATGTGCAATTTTATGTCAGGGAGTTTCCCACTGATATTCAACAGAATCTGGATGTTTATATTAAGAGGGGAAGGATGGTGTTGTGGCTAAAGCGCAGGAATAGGAGTCAGATGGTCTGCATTCTGTTCCCAGCTCTGACAGGGGCTGTCTGTGTGACCTTGTACTAATTGCCCAAGCTGCAGTCCTGCAGCTGGATCCACACAAGTGGATTCTGATGCCAGCACAGTCACACTAATATCATTGGGACTGCACAGGTGCAAGAGTCACTAGCGTTCCAGCTGGATCCAACTGCAGGATCAAACCCCATGTCAGTTGGTGACTTGGTTTACCTGTCTGTAAAACTGAGATAGGATAACAACACTTGCCTAATTCACAGGGTGTGTGGAGAATTAATTAATATTGATAAAACTGTTTTGAGATACTGGAATGGAAGGTGTTATTGAAGTGCAAAGTATTATGATTATTATCTGCAGGTATGTTGCAATTTCAAAACCATCTTTGGACAAATTGTCATTGCCATGTCTCTGCAAAAATAAAGATTTTGACTGATTGAGTGAATGAAATAATTGAAAAATAATTATATGTTCTGCTTAAATTGTTTTGATTTCAGTCAGTTAAGCTTAAAATTATCCTACTGAATGCTTAAAATACAAAGGATTGCCTCTAGGGTTTATATTATTATTATTTTGCTGTGTGTTATTTTTATAGTCATTCCTACATTGGCTGCTGCTGTTTACACATTATGTTATAAGTTTCAGCATGTCCCTCAGCTTTGACTCCATTATACACTGTAGGCTAATTTTTTGTGTTATTACTGATATTATTTTTCGTATGTGTCTGCCAAAAATGTCCACCTGGAAAAGGTAATCGCTCTGGGATATCCTTAAATACTTTGTGAGGATTAAAATGGAATTAACAGAGATCAATAAAGAGGCACCTCTCAGTCAGTTTGAATAGTTTAACACTACACCACAATTATTCTGTATGCCTCAACAGCCAACTGTCCCCCACAAAATATACCTAATGATATACACAAAGGTTAGTAGAAATAAATACTTAGCTATTATAATCTAACTAAATAATTAAAAAATAAGTCTCATATCAGTCTTGTATTTAATCAGCACAGTATAGTGAAACAACTGAGTAAAGTAGTCTCAGCTATGGAATATCGTAATAAACTGGAAATTGAAAAGAGTATCTATAGACAGTGGTTACCATTAAAAAGTCAATATTTACCATGTGATTTCTCCATATACAACAGAGGTGAATTAGCAGCAGTTCTTAAGCAGTGGTCTGCAAACTACTGTTGATCTGAGCAGCATGTTCTGGTCAGATGATGCTGATTCCACTTCTTTCCTCACAGATGTTGCTGCAAGGACCCACGCCCCTTGTTTCAGTAAAGAGCCTGGATCTTTGCAGAAACTGGTGTTGAAGAGGAGTAAGCTTGGAAAACATAAAGGCCCCCTGCAAACATAAGAACAGACCATAGCCACAAGTGAGACCTCATGACTCTAGTTCTTCTGGATGTTGTAGTGTTTCAACAAGATACTTCAGCAGAGAGTGGTGGAGAAAGGAAGTGCAGTGGAGAGAAAGAAGAGCCAATGGGAAGAAAAGGAATTCTGCAGACATAAAATTAAAGGCCATTTCCCTCTTGTGAAGTTCCTAGATCTTGAGATGAAGAAATCAAAGAAACTGGTGAAAAGAAAACTAATTTAAACTTATTGTTATCAACTATACCTATATTAAATTCATTAAGGATGTAGTAGTTGTCACAAACATAGTTTGGGGTTGTGTTGGGGACACTGCAATGGGAAGTGGTCGACAACATCTTCCCCCCTCATTAGAAGTGTGGCCCACACTGAAAGTCTGAACCACTGACACAATGGCTTTTCTCAGGCTGGTTGATATTTTTCTGACCAAACTGTTTTTCAACAAAAAATTGGATTTTTGACAGAGCACATTTTTTTTGGTTCATGGAAAAAATTGGGGGTTTTTTGTTCAAAAATCAAGTGCCTAAAAGCTTAGACATTCTGAATGAAAAATGGAATGCCATAATTAAGATAGGAAATGCCAGAATTAAGGTTAACTTTTGAGTGCTTGATTTTGCAACCTTAGTACTCTTTTAATGTAGTTTTTTGAATGTACTTATGTAGTATGGTAGGACAGTTGCTGCACATTCTGAGGAGGATCTTTGGCCTCTGCAGTGGCACCAAGGGGATTTAAAGATGCCTCAAGGCAATAGCTGATGATTGCCTTAAGGTAGATCTACTCTGGACCTGTAGGTGCAATTTCCAACTCGGGTAGATGTACCTACACCAGCTCTGATCCAGTTAGCCTGCTAAAAATAGAAGTGTAGCTGCAGCAGCTTGAGTGTGCTCCTGTCTGAAATGCTAGGTAGGTACTTGAGTGGCTAGCCCCTCCTGACCCTTGCACAGCCGCTGCCACGCTTCTATTTTTAGAACACTATTTGATCAGAGCTAGCACAGGTGTATTTACCTGAGCTGGAAATTACAACTCCAGCTCCAGTGTAGAAATACCCTAAAAGTAGGGGTATAGCCAGCCCTACACCTTCCTCTTCTGGCTCCCTTCCCCTGGCATAGGGGGCATTACAGGACAGGCTGTGGGTATGACAGGGAGCAATGTGTTCCATCAGTATTGCCAGTTATATTATTTCTGTATTTGGCACTGGTGTGATTACTGCTGGACTTCTGTTGGTGAGAGAGACAAGCTTTCAAGCATACTCAGAGCTCTTCTTCAGGTCTGTGAAACTTACTTATGTAAGTAAGTTGGGCTGTCATGTCTTGGGTGATTGGAAGGCAGCAATATGGGTAGAAGTAGAACTTAAGTAAGTTTTCCCAGACCTGAAGAAGAGCTCTGTGTAAGCTCAAAAGCTTGTCTCTTTCACCAACAGAAGCTGGTCCAGTAACAGATATTACCTCACTTCCCTTGCCTCTCTGTTATTTGGATCGGGCACTAGGACTCCCGAGGAACTTAAAGCTAGAGCAAATATTTGAGGGACATTGGTTAGATGAATAGGCTGGATATGGCTTATACTAAGGCAGAGGTTCTCAAACTGGGGGGCAGCCCCCTGCCCCCCATGGAGAACACAGGATGTATTGGGGGGGGGGTGAGATGCTTTAGGGAAAAAAATCTTACTGCGCACATTTTACCCACAGCAATGGGTAACTACCAAACAAGCAAGGCTTATTCCTCCAGACATACCAGGTCTTCAGATGGCGCTGTGCATTTTGACAGATTTCTGTTAAGCTTGCATAGCATTATACAAAGTTATTGCCATCTGTATGCTAATCCATGTGCTCCGTCACGGTGTGCATATTTAATTGTAAGCATTGACCACAATCGCAATTTTGCTTTTGCTCTTATTATAACGGATGGTTGGCTCATTCGTGCAACAGAAAAAAAAAACCAACTCAAGTGAAAAACAAAGAAGCCAAAACTGATTCAAGTGAAGCACGCCGCCGCATATATCGGTACAAGTACTTGTGTGACGGGGCAGGGAGGGGGTGTAAACTACTACAGACACAAAGAAGGGTGTCATGTGATCAAATAAGTTTGAGAACCACTGTACGAAGGTGTATGGAGTTCCCAATGCCCATGGTAAAGCATCAGCCTATGAAAAATATTTATTGTGGTTATGAACCTATTCTGTAGTGCCAATTGCATGTTAACTCTTAGGACTCAGAGTAACTTGTCATTAATATTTAGTGTGTGTACTGTAACAGTTACTTTGCTGGCTGGGTCTGTGTGGCACATCCACAGACAGCCCCTATTGGGGGAGGAGAGGGTCTCCCAGAAGGAAAGGATCCTACTCTCAAGAAGTTGTGGGTGCAGTGGGTGTGCTTCCCGCCTGGAAAGAAATCAAAACTGTTCTAGCCTGCCATAGCAGCAGCAAGTGGGCAGCTGCCTCTATACCCTCTTCCAATAATCAATAATAATAAACACATGTTCTATTGTTGACTGAACTCGTACCTATGTCAACATTCTAGGGACTCTGCCTGGTGTGCTCACCCACCAGGAAAAAGACTGTGAGATCACACAACAGTATCATTGCCTTCCACTAAAATGTCAGAACAACTCAAGTGTGTGGGATGATGTCACTGTGCAGTAGGTGGCCTACCACAACTAAGAGAGAGTCCCTGGTAGCTCAAATGGTAGAGCAGACATGGTTATGTTTTCAGGACAGAAGATTATTACTTCTGTGCCGTGCTAATATCTGTGAAGTCTGTGCAGCCACAGAATTGTTACAAGAGGAGCATGCTTACCTTCAGAATCTAAATCTCAGTGTACTCAAAACAACCCAGTTCTCCACCTCTCTCATGATCCCTCCCTCTTGTCACCCAACAACAGTCTCTAGCATCTCTACCAGGGGTAACCAGACTAGTCCTACATTCCCCAAAGATGGGCCATGTGTCAACTGGTAGTGTATGTCTGGGGGATCAAGGAAGGATTCTGTTAGTTGGGGAACAGAGACTCATCCCAATCCCCACTCTGCCTGTCCCTATAAAACCCATTTTCCAAACCCTTATTATACAACTTGTAGTTATTGTCATTTAATGAAAAGTTCTCTATGTTCTAAGGGTTAATACAAATGCAGTGGCACAGTAACACTGAAAATAAATGCTTTTCTTTTTTAAAGTGGATTCAAAATTTCCATCCTGCCTGCCAACAAGACAGAATTGTATTGTAATTTGTAAATGCTGTAAGATTCCCTAAACTATGAAAAAATTCAAGTTTCCAAAAAGGACATGCTGTTTCCATATATTGGGTGAGTTTTCAAACATGGAGCTATATCTTCTTGAGGTTATATCTGAAGTCCCAGAAACATTAAGCCTCAGCAAATATCTTTCTTCCCAGGGTGTTTGGAGGAAGGGTTCTCTTCATATGTCTTATTACCAGTTTTTACTATATATACAGTAAAGACTTCAGTTTTCCTCAACACATTTTTACAGTTTCAAGGTCTTCACTCCCATACCAAAGGATGTGCACAATAATGAGTCTCATGAGCTCCAACCAAGCCTGCATACCATTACAAAACTGTCTTTCTGATATATCATTTTTGGATAGCCTGTTGCCAGCTGAAGTTCATCTCAGACAAACTGAGTTCCTTATTTTCCTTTTAAATCATAGAATCACTGAATCATTGAAATGTAGGGCTGGAGGGGAGCTCAAGAGGTCAGCTAGTCCAGTCTCCTGCTCTGAGGCAGGATCAACTATAACTAGATCTATCCTTACATGCCCTCTTGCTATTCTTTTCCACTGCTGCTGACAGCCACACCCTCTTTCCTGTCTCTCAGACTTTCATGCTGAGTATAATCTTTGACTCCACTTCTCCCATGCATCCAGTGGGTCGACAAATATTATTGCTTCTTTCTCTCTCTCTCTCTCTCTCTCTCTCTCTCTCTCCAGTTCAAAGATCTGACTCTTATTCTAAGTCTTAGCAGGCAGAATACTCATCCATATTCTGACATCTCTGACATTACCAACTGTAACTTCCTCCTTTCTGATTTCCATGGTACGTAGAGCTGAGTGGGAAATGTTTGGGGTTTTTTTCCAGTCCTGTGAGAAATTTTGAGATTTATAAGCTTGTTCCTATCCCAAATCAGGACTAAAAACATAATCTAGGATTTTTTCACAAAACAATAATCATAAAAAACTTTGGATTTGCCAGTGTGAATGTTTTGATGAGTTTGAATAGTTTCCTTTCAATTTTTATTTTTTCTAACTTTTTTAAACCATAAATTAACTTACATTTCTAGAAAGTCATTCTGAATTGAAAAATATCACAATGGGATATTTTGACAATTTCAATCTTTTCCCCCTCAAACATGTTTTCACATGGCAAATTAGTCAAAAACAACTTGCACAGTTTCAGCTCTGACAAATTAGCAATTTCTGGCAAAAATGGTTCATTGAAAAATTCCTGATCAGTTCCACTTTTACCTATAGTGTTGCCTTCCAATCACCCCAAACACTACAGCCCGAATCATTATCTTTGCCTGTTAAACAGCCCATGTCACCGAAACCACCGCAACTACCACCACCACCACCATTCAGTCATTCCATTGGCTTCCCCTTGCTCACTCACTGTAATAAGCTAAACTTCTTGTCCTCACATTCAAGGCCTGCATGCCTCAGCCCTGGCCCACATCTCAGATCTTGTTCCATCAGTCACCTTTGCTCTATTATTGATGCTAGCCTCAAAGTTGAGGCAAGTGAATGATTGGGTTGGATTTTTTGTTTTGTTTTTGTTTTGTTTTGTTTTTTTGGTTCAGTGGATGATCCAACCCTGCCAGTCCTCAAAAATCAAAACTGAATTTTATCCACTTTCTCCATGAAACAAAAAAGTGAACAAAATTTCATTTAGGCCAAAAAAAAAATGTGATAGTTTAAAAATGACATTTTCTAAACAATATGTTCTGAACTAACAATGTTGTCAAAAATATCAATTCAAAATGACATTGCTTTTTTAAAATGTTGAGAAATGTTAAGGAAGTTTGGACATTCCCGCCCTCCCAACCAGGTTCCCCCCCACCCCCCACAAATAGTTGTGGTGCCCTGAAAAATGTGAATTTACTATTTTCCAAAAAAGCTCCTTTCAGTTTCTTCTCCCACTCCCCTTTCATGTCCTTTTCCATTCTTCCCTTATACATGGAGCAACAGCTCAATAAAAGCACATCGCACACACAAAAATGTCTGGCTTGGAGAAGGAACTGTGTGTGACATATGCTAGTTTCATGGTTTAACACATTGTTAATAGATGTTCAGCTCTCATTGTACTGGGCTGGTCTTAATGAACTGAATAGACCTCCTATGTCTGTGTCCTAGAGTGTAGGGTCTGTCTTTCTATCTCGATCTCACAGCCCAGAAGATATTGCCAGCATCTAAAAAATAATAACCATGACTATATGCTCAACGTAGTCCCCAGTTTGTTTATCAGTCACAAATCAAACACAGTTTCGTATGATTGTCAATTTGAGTGTCATTTTGTCAGTGCCATTTTGAGTGTCTACTCAAGAGGAAGAGAAGTCTGTTGGAATGCTGGCATCAAGTGTATTGTAGGTCATGTGTCAGGTGCACAGGGACAATGCTATTGGGATGTTTGCACAGAGGCCTGCTCATATGCTGCCTGTGGTCACTTAGGGCTAGAGTCACAAGGGCTAGAGTCACCAAAATGTAGGTGCCATGGGGACTTTACTAGTGGAAACTTAGAGTGTGCCTACACCGAATCTGGGAGCAAGCCTCCCAGCCCGGGTTAACAGACTGATGCTAGTGGGACTTGTACTAATGCACTAGAAATAGTTGTGTAGATGCTGCAACTCATATTGGAGCTCAGGCTCTCTCGCTCGGGGGGGCAGGACTTGAAAGGCCAAGCTCCAGCCCAAGTGGCAACCATCTACACAGCTCTTTTTAGCATGCTAGCGCGAGCCCCACTAACAAGTCTGTGAACCCAGGCATGGAGGTTCCCCTCCCTGATGCAGTGTAGACATATCCATAAGTGCCTAGAGACATTAGGCACCTACAGGGTTAGGCGGCAGCTGAGTGGTGCTTTTGCGAATGCCAGTAGCACCTAAATGTTGGACTTTGCCACCTAAAGTTGCAGTTAGGTACCCAAGTACCTTTTGTGAATCTAGCCCTTACGTTTCCATTTTCATGGGCATAAGATTCATACAATCCTGTACATCCGTGCACATGAATATACAGCACTCAGAAGAGCCCATTATAGGTCTACTCCAGATCTCTCTCTTTTTCTTCTGGTTTTTGAGTGGGATATTACCTGATATAGGACAGAATGTTAGATTCATATCGAAATGAGCTGTTTGTGACAGCACAGATTGGGAGGAAAGCCAGGTGGAGACTAATAGTCATACTACATGGCTTTTCCACATGCCTGCTGGTTGCTCTGCTGAGTTGGTTTTCAATTCAAAATCTGAAATACCTTGGAAAGCTCAAAGTGGTGTCTGCAGAATTTTCCCACAGTTGTGCAGCAGCCGTCAGTATGGTGCACGCGCATGTGCACATCCATGCCAGGGGAGGATTGTGCCAGGTGTGTGTGAGTGAGCCTAATGGGAGGCATCTGGGGAAGGTTTGCTAATCTTTTCCAGGCTGGATGAAAACTATGTGGGAATCAGATTAGGAGTGAGAGATCTGTGATTGGTGGGGAAAGTGGTCAGAGGAGTAAGTGACCTCTCAAAAGTGTCCCTTTTTGTTGGCTTATTTGGAGGAAAATTAGGGTCTACTTCAGCACATTTTTGGTTGATTTCTGGCACTAGAGAGACTTGTTTTCTTCTTTTTAAGGAAACAATTATAGGGTGGAGTTTAGGTCCAGAAGATCATTTGGGTACTTTTGGGAAGGAAGGATTATGTTTGGGCATATGTGTGCTACAGAAATAGGTGACTCAAATAAAGTAGGCATTTCCAAATGGCAACTGAAAGTATTAGCCTCTTGAATAGACAGACATCTCTGTGTGTGAGACTGATGTCTGTATACCAAGGCAAGCTTATGGACATAGGGAAGTTGTGGAATCATTGGAGGTTTTTAAGAACAGGTTAGACAAACACCTGTCAGGAATGGTCTAGGAATACTTGGTCCTGCACCAGCGCAGGGGACTGGACTAGATGACCTCTTGAAGTCCCTTACAGACCTGCATTTCCATGTTTAATTTAAACTGTCAGGTCAGCTGACACTTGATTAGTTTAGCCCTGTGTGGGGGTGGTGCTTGGAGAGAGATGCTATAAGCCCGGTAACTAGATTGTTACAAAAGTTTACTGTGCTTTCTCCCTGCTTATGCCCTCCCTCCCCCCTTGTAAATGCACAGACTCAGAAAACCACTCCAGAGAGAGTGCTAGGTTCAATGTCTCTGCAGCAGACTTCCGTGCTGGTACACAGAGTGTGGAGGAGGGGCATAAGGAAGGGCTCCGCAAGCACGCAGATTGCATCCAGCACAATATAATGCTCTATCTGAGCCTGTGCAACCAGTGCTGCAGTAGGGGTGCTGTCTGAAAGCTCCACGATAAGATTCCCATATGTCCCATCAAGAAATATCAGTCACCAGCTAACTACAAGCATCCAGTATTCTATATACAACTTAAACCCTTAACTGTAGTAATGATAGTTATATCCTCTATAAGCCAACCATTAGAAGGTGACAGTCATCTTTGCTTGAGAAGCTTCCAAGCTCCCAGTTGGCATTCTATTTCCATAGAGGAAAATACATTGCATGCATACTTATTAATACTATATTACATGACCTAAGCTTGGCTGCCACAGTTGTGTGTTGCTGGGTTTAATTTTGAAGTTATTTTCTACACTTGAGAGATTGAGCCTGATATTATTTACATTCAGGTTAGAGATGGAGGGACCTAATTTAAGTTCCACTAGCAAGCAAACTGAAAATAGGTTACAATGTTAATGTAATGTAATTTTGAGGACTAGCTTAGGCAACTGTGCATATTTCATTTTGGGCTAGAGAAACCTTGCTGAACACAAACAAACAAAATCGGGGGTTTATGCATTCCTCATTAATCTTATAACAGGTGCAGGGCAGGAGCAGACATTCTTCTCGGTTTCTGAGATGACCACTAATGGTCCATTAAAAAGCTCTTCAACTCCTAACATCACTGGCAATAGTGCCTCACACACTGTAAGGGAAATTAGCCATAAAGCTAATTTTCACCACTGAAGAAAAAGAGGATTGGTGGGCTCTTATGCCACTTATACAGTTTTCATTGTGCCCAATGAGGGAGAGTAAGAATCATGCTTCAAAGATATCTTTGCTTCTTTTAAAAAAAAAAGGCTTTGCTTGCCCTGTGTAGCACTCCTAAGAACTGAGGATATGACACAGTGAATTGGGCTAAAGGCAAATGCCTGAGGTCCTGGAGGTTTACAGTGCTGTAACTAAAAAAACAAAAATATATCTGATGGGACTTGTAATCAGCAGAGTCAGTACACTCATACACCATGTGTTTAATGCTGCTCCAGCCCAGAGGTACTCAACCTTTTTCTTTCTGAGGTCCCCCCCAACATGCTATTAAAAACTCCATGGCCCACCTGTTCCACAAAAACTGGTTTTCTGCATAAAAAAGCCAAGTCCGGCGTTATGGGGTAGCAAGCTGGGCAATTGCCTGGGCCCCCATGCCACAGGAGCCCCTATAAAGCTACATTGCTCAGGCTTCAGCCCCTGGGTGGTGGGGCACAGGGCCCTCGGCTTCAACCCCGTGCAGTGGGGCTTCAGCTTTCTACCCTGGGCCTCAGTGAGTCTAATGTTGGCCCTGCTTGACGGCACCCCCTGAAACCTGCTCACAGCCCCCCAGGGGGGCCCAGACCCCTGGTTGAGAACCACTGATCTAGACAACATGCAAGCAAGATCCAGAGCTCCTCTGTCTGTTGAAACTTAGAAAAACCCTATAATGGATTCTCTTATACATGTTAAGTTCACAGCCCAAAACTATACATTACAGGTAAATTCATCTGTTAACATCAACTTAAAGATGAACTGGTTTAATAGAAGTGAAAATAGGTTGCAGAGATCACACACCAAACATATTGTTTAAACTAGAAACACTTGTGCGTCAAGCAGAGCAGTTTTTGATCTATGATAAAACAATTGGCCATAAAGTGTGTTCTTTTTGTTATCAGATCTCAGCTTTTCATAGCCATCATGATATAATCTTTCTTTTGTTTTTTATTAGCCGTGGCCCAAAACCAGAACACCAGTTCCAAACCTTTCGTCCAAGCTTTGGGAAGTTTGGATTCACATCCAAACTTTGCAACTTGAGCCTTTCTCAGCTCATCTGAAGTTTTTTGTTAACTGTTATAATTATTTCAGGTTTCGCTGAAGTTCATTTTCACACGTATTAACCTAGTCAAAGAGTTGTGGTTGAGAAATTCCAATAAATTATTTCATTTTGTATTCTATTTCAAAGTGGTTTTGATCTGATGCACTTTTACACTGACCTTCTCGTGAATACTGACTGTCTCATCAGACTTTATTCTCATCTTCTCACTATCAAAGAAGCAGATTTATTGATCTGTCACTGTGACATATTTACCTAACATAAGCTTAGTGCTGACATTCTGCAACTTCCCTTCTATTCAGTAATGTGCCACTATTGATGGCTAAAAAAATTGTTCTAATTCAAGCCTCTTAATTATGAGCGTTACTGCTGACCTCTCCAACCAAATATACTATCCTATCAAAAACATTCTAGATCAGGGGTAGGCAACCTATGGCATGCGTGCCAAAGGTGGCACATGAGCTGATTTTCAGTGGCACTCACACTGCCCGGGTCCTGGCCACCAGTCCGGGGGGCTCTGCATTTTAATTTAATTTTAAATGAAGCTTCTTAAACATTTAAAAAACCTTATTTACTTTACATACAACAATAGTTTAGTTATATATTATAGACATATAAAGAGACCTACTAAAAATGTTAAAATGTATTACTGGCACACGAAACCTTAAATTAGAGTGAATAAATGAAGACTCGGCACATCACTTCTGAAAGGTTGCCGACCCCTGCTCTAGATGCTCATGCATTTTTAAGATGAAACCTTTTACTAACTCCAGAACACCATATTCTTTAATCCCAATAAATGGCTGCATAATTTGTAAAGGATAAGTCGCTGATATTTAGGAAATTCAGCTCTTTGTTCTGTTCACAATATATCTGTGAACAGAATACCCTTTTTTTACAAACGTGGTTGCAGGCTAAAATTATTCATTGATATTTTGTGTGAACATAGTTCAGCATATAAATTCCTTGTGAACCGTTTGCTTCATTTAATCAATAATAATAATTTGTAGGTTGATCAGGAAATTACTTTTCCCCCACCCCCAAAAAATATTGACAAATGGTTACATCCTGCAGAAAAACTGTGATCATTTAGAGTTGTAGTCTCTCAGTCAAATGTGTCCACTGTCTCTCACCAACCCAGGACAAACACCATGCATGTTGCTGTCCTGCTGGAGAAGACAGAGGCCCACCAAAGAAAACCAAAGAAGGGGGAACCTGAAGGGCCCTCATCCCTAGGAGTCCACTAGAACCAAGATTCAGTGCTCCAACCACCTCACCCCCCTATTTATTATGGAGAACAATGTGGGAGTTGGACCTGCTGCCAGATAATGTGGGAAGTGTTTAATTCTCTGCTTCCACTAAACTGGCCCATAAAGCATTTTGTCTGGTCACTGATTCCTCCTGCCCCTGGCCATCAGACCCTCCACTGCCCCACTCCTTCCTTAGGGGAAGAATGGCCACCAGGTTTAGATTTCTGGAGATGCTCACGTTCTGTAAAGCAGAAAAAAACAATGAGAGCACATAGAGGGGGGGGGGAAATGATAGAAATTGTATTGTGTATCCTATAGTTGATCCTGTCTCAGCATGGGAGCGTGGAGTAGATGACCTCTCGATGACTAGCCCTACATTTCTGTGATTTCTATGATTCTATTGCAATGTAACCTAAAGTAACAAAGGCTCTAGGATAAATTTGTGCAGTATGTTTGGAAATAACTTAATATGTAGAAAAAACATATCAAGGGAAATTTTATTATTGCCAAATGTGATGCAATGCAACATTTCTTCCCAGAAGATAAGAAGTTATTGTGTATGTTCAATATAGTTACAGATGGCAGAAACAAGTCAGGCTACCTACCACCATACAGATGCAGTGAACAGAGAGGGTAATCTCTGAATCAATCTGGATACTATATAAAATGGTACTCTGAGTTGTTCTGTGTTACTACTTTGTTTTAACTTTGCATTCTGCCTTTCCTCAGCCTTCTTATCAATTTAAATGTCATCCATATAAACTGTCAAACTTTGCAGAATCTCACTCACTTTTCCATAAGATGATTCAGAGGTGTTTGCAGTGCCAAACAGAAGGTGATGAAAGGAACACCTCCCAAATGGCTTTGTAAAAGTTATACACTTGGCACTGGAGTGGAGCAGAGTTTGCCAAAATCCACTAGTGAGAATAGTATCATTCAATCAGTTAACTTGGAGGCTAGCTCTTTCATGGTGGGTGGAAGATACTGTTCCTTCCTTACTGCTTCAATGAACTTCTTTAAGATCTATGCAGCTATTGATCTATAGACATGGAGTTGTGTTTCTTTTTTTCCCCTATAACGGGTATTGCAGGGCACAACATTACTGGTGGACCAATAATTAGTCCTCCATTCTTCTGTCAGGTTCTTTCACACCATTCTTCTCCATCCTGTCCAGCTTGTGAAACAGCAGGACTGGCACTTTCCAGGACTTGCTGAGCACACAGGACATGGTCATCTCATCCAATGGGATCAGCACTAGCTCTCATTTAAGCAGCCCATATTTTCGCAGATACCATCCCGATTTCCTGTCTGCATTTTATGAGGCCAATTTCAATGTCTATGGTTCAGCTTAGGAGGTTACTTGCAGTATCAAATATATAACCCTGGTTTTTATATTTGGTAAGGCTTTGAATGAATTTAGGAAACATATCTGTCTCCCTGGGCTATCTTGTATTCTCCTGGGAGCGCACCAGTTTACAGCTCATCTCCTCAAAAGTCTCTTTACAAATCAGTCGCCGCTGCTCCTGCGCCAATTTTAAATTTAACGGTATTGTGCATCTTGAGATTAACTGTCCCAACCTGGGCATGAATGTTGTTTTTGGCCCCAGAGCTCAGAATACAGTCCAAGAAAAGGTAAGTGATGCCATGCTCCCAGATTCTTTTGGGGAGCAGGCATAGCATTTCCTTCACATGACTCCACTTGATGGGATCTCTTATTTGTCCACCATTCCTTCAGGTCCAATAGTGGTAACAATGGTGGGAACGCTAATGTAGATAAGATGCTAAAATGCTGGCATTTTAACCATTCTTATGTAGGCCTGTTCTAAGTGGAGTTTAATGTCAGGGTGCTTTAAATGCTAGTAGCTGCCTGGAGCCCTGTCTACATTAGTGCTCCCACCATTGTTCCCAATGATGGAGCTTTAATCAATTGTAGCAACCGCAGGACATTTTGAGGAAGTAATTTAGACATATAAGTGAATACTTGTGTAAAATTTTGCCCTGTATTCGCCCAGTTCTGTTACAAAGAGAACTCAACAGCCCATCTTTATACAAAATCCACTAGCAAGCTGCTTTGTGAACTGGGGACGTCCAATGAAAGCAGATGGAAAATAACTGAATAGCTATGTAAATAGATTAGTGGTGTCTTAAAGTATCTCCAGTGCAAAAAAGAACCACCCAGGAGTAGACTTTTAATTCTTCTTTTTTTGTGTGTAAGCAGCCTGAGGCTATAAATCAAACATAAGTTTCCAATTTGTACCGCTTAAAATTTTAAAGCTGGTTTGATTCAGACTCTGTTTGTAATAATTTTAAGCTTGCTCTGACTTTTGGGCCAAAATTTTGGTACTTATATGCTTATACATGTTTCTAACTGTGCATGCTGGGACTTTGATTGCTTGGCTAGTGCTGTCATGGCTGAAGTTTAAAGAACGTAGGTATGTGTGCTAGTCCAGAAAGAAGTTTATAAAATCTTTGTTCAGGAACACCACAATCAGTGTTGCTTTTCCAGTGGGAAATTTCAACTTGGATGGGTTCCTTCCTCTTAATCCCATCTCATAATAAATCATGCTAAAATTTCTGAGGATAATACAATCACTATAGAACCAAATTGCTGTTCAGATCACATTAATAATGAAAAAAATAATTTTAAGAGGATCGGCTGAAAATCATTCTGAAATAGACAAAGTAATTCTTTTGGGTGTGCTCAACTTTTTAAAATATCATTCACGTTTTTAGCCAAGTAACAGATGCATCTTTATTGAGCTTTAAGGATAAAAGAACCTAGGTAGGAATTAAAAGAGTATTTATGTTACCTTGATTAAAATCCTTACTCTTGTCAAAACAACATTCTAAAATTTATTTTAAAACAGAGGATTATGTATTCCCATGGTCTGCATATTGAAAAAGCTAACAACTTGCAATATTACACAATCTGCCTCAATATTATACACAAGCCAAAAGTCTCCTGCTTGATATAGTCCCAGGCCGAAGTAAACCACAACAATTGCCGCATTTGAAGAAACACAAAAATTCAGCAAACTCCATCAGAGGGGCAAAGCGAATACTATTGGGACAAAGAAACCAATAAACATCATAATATTTCCTGACAAATAAATCAGAAACCCTCTGTGTTTCAAGAGGGATATATCAAAGGAAAGTGAGAGGAGATGGCTAGGACAAAGCCGAAGCGCTATATATGCTGACAGTGGTGCTGGAACTATTTGTATAGTGGGGATGCAGAGAGCCATTGAACCAAACTGCAAACCCTGTATATGATGGAAACCACTTCAAGCCAGAAGGTGCAGCAGCACCCCCACGCCCCTAGTTCCAGTGCCTATGTATGCTGACTGCAGAAACAAAGCTGCATCACCCTTCCCATTTTTAGGTGTGAAGGAGATACAAGAAACACAAATAGTAGCATCGTTTGCATACATGGAAATGTAAAACAGACAAAATAGCACAATCCTCCCTTTCTCCAAAGCCCCTGGATTCATCTCAATGTGAAAACAGCATGGATGGGGCCCATGAATTTTTTGTAAGGAAGCAACCAGCTGAAGGATGGATGTATCTAGGAGACAGCTTCTTGGTATCCTTTCCTTTTTTCCCTTGTCTTTTTCACTCCCCTTCCGAGTCCTGCAGAATATCCACAGGAAATTCACTGGGAGTTAATTACATTGTTAATTACATTTCTCTTCCTTTAGCTGTGCACTCACCTCACTGACACACATACCACCCTTAGAAAGGCGGTAATTAAGATTGGATGGCCAGCCCATGGAAGCACACATGAGCCTGCTGTAAGGGGAAGGAAGAATCTAGGGAATAGAGCAGAGTGACAGGCCCTTTGCACAGATGCACTATGATTATGGGGGTGAGTGTGCTGCTGGAGAGGCAGGAAAGGGGGGCTCCTCCCCCAGAGCTTGCTGCTGCCAGCAGGGAAAGGGCTGGGGGGAGTCCTCCTCTCTGGCCCCTGTCCCGGAGCAGCCTGCCTGCACCCCAAACTCATCCCCAGCCCTGCCCCACCCCAGAGCCCACACCCCCAGTCAGAGCGTTCACCCACCACCACACCCTCAACCCTCTACCCTAGCCCTGAGCCCCTCCAGCACCCCAAACACCTTATCCTCAGTCCCAGCCAGAGCCCTCATGCCCCCACACCCTGACCCTCTGTCCAAGCCCTGAGCCCCTCCCACACCCCAAACACCTTATCCCCAGTCCCAGACAGAGCCCTCACCCCCTACACCCCTACTCTCGCCCTGAGCCCCTCCCACACTCCAAACCCCTCATCTGTAGCCATAACCCACAGCCCTCACTCCTGCACCCCATCCCTCTGCACCCCTCCCATCCCCCAAATCCCTCCCAGAGCCTGCACTCTGCACCCCAATCCCCTGCCCCAGCTTAGGGCCTGCACCCCAGACCTCCTCCTCACCCAAACTCCCTCCCAGAGCCTTGGGCAGGTGGGGGGGGTGGAGTTTGGGGGGCAGAGTTTGGGCAGGGGCGGGTTCTGGGCACCACCAAAATTTCTACAAACATGCCACCCCTGCCTCCATCTACATCCACTCCAGTGCAGGTTTTCTGGAGACAGGCTTAGTGGCTTTGATGGATGACCTCCCACTGACCAAGGACAGAGATGAAAGGCCAAGCGTGCGGCCCCCATTGTGCTAAGCACTATACAAACACATAGCCTAATAGTTTCTTGTTAAAGGGGTGCTTGTTAAACACACAGTAATAGGCTATTCTCAACATCTAGTGAAAAAACGAGCAGAAGTTTACATACTTAGTGCTCTTGTTATCCATGCAGCACGCTCAATGGCGCATAGTAACTTCACTGTCCCATTTACAAAATAATGAAGTAGATTCCAATCCATAGGCCCTGTATAAGCTGTTATGCTAAAAGGTCTTATGAGTCCACATTAGAGATAGACTATTCTTCTTCCAGCTGTAGAAATAGGAAGCTAAGGGGGTGTACATGTATTCTGGCTTAAAAATGGGGGTCAGTTTTGAGGAAAAAGTAATTTTCAGTAACCAAGATAAGATGCAAGTCTTGGCACTCTGCTTCACTGTTGTACAGTCCGTAACTATAACATTCTTGCAAGCATTGTGATTGGCTGAGATCTTTCCAATTCATGTTAATATCTGAGGTTTAATTCAGCTTGCTCACACAAGGATGCTCCTAGAACGACGTCAGTGAAAATATTGGCATTACTGTGAATTTACACTGGTGCAACTGAAGGCACAATGTACTCCTGGATGTCTGTGACCTAACTAAAAATCACAGAGGCGAACACTCCTATAGCTTCAGCATCTATAAAGAGGAATTTGATTTCATGCTAGTAGTTCCATCTAGTGGACAAAGAAAGAATTGAATGATAAGAATAAATTATTGTGAAAGAAATTGTGCACTTGCGCATTTTTTTTAAAAGAATTATATTGTGATTTAGGAGCTATCCTACAAATATCTATTGTCTGCTCAATACAACAATGTGCAATAAATATATAATGGACTACAAGCTCAAGATAAGCCTTGGGCTGAATCATTTGCTAGATCAGGGGTCTCAAACAGGCGGCCCGCGGAGCTCTTCCCTGCGGCCCGCCAAGCTCCCCGCGCCCCTGCCCCGAGTTATTTTATGTGGCAGCTAAGCTCCCTGCATGCTGCTCCCCAATGTTTGGGGCCGGGTCTCTCCCCCAGCCCCACCTGCCACCCCCACGCGTCTCCCCCGAGTGTCCCCCAGGCTCACTTGCTCCCCTTCACCGCCCTGGAGCCTGCAGCTCATGCTGACTCCGCTCCGCTCTGCCGGCTTCCGGCATCACCTGCTGCCACAGGGTCCTAGTGCCCCCTGCACTATGGCCAGGGCAGGCTGCCCTTCCTCTTCCCTTCTGCCTTAGTTCTGAGCCTCTCCAATGCCCCAAGCCTCTCCAATGCCCCAAACCCCTCATCCCCAACCCCACATCCCTCACCCCTGCACCCCCTCCTATCCCCAAACTCCATCCCAGAGCCTGCACCCCCATCCCCTGCCCCAGCCCGGAGCCTGCACCCAGCACCCAAACTCCATCCCAGAGCCTGCATCCCCACCCCCTCCCCCACCCAAACTCCCTCCCAGAGCCTTAGGCAGGTGGGGGAGAGTTTGGGGGAGGGCAGGTTCTGGGCACCACCAAAATTTCTACAAACCAGCGACCCCTGGAAGAGGCAGAGCAGGGTGGAGTGGTGGTGCAGCCCAGTGCAGTGGTGGGGTTTTAACAGAAGTAAATCTAACTAAGTGCGTGTTTTGTCCTTTGAGTGAGGTGCATTACTGTTGGTGGCACTTAGCACTTTCCAGGAGGGAGGAGGGAGGAGCAGGGAGCCGCGCGTTCAGGGGAGGAGGTGGAGAAGAGATGGGGCAGGGGCAGGGCCTCATGGAAGGGGTGGAGTGGGGGTGGGGCCGGGGGCAGCGAGGGGTGGGGTGTCAGTGATCCGGCCCTCGGGCCGATGCACTAGTACTCATGTGGCCCTCGTGGTCATTTGAGTTTGAGACCCCTGTGCTAGATGATGACAAAACCAGTCGTGCATTGTACATACACCAATGTAGCTTCTGCCTAGAAATTTGTCAAACCCTGCATTCTAGCCCTGACAGCTCTCTTTTTTTTTTTTTAGTATTTTAGCTAATCCCATGGATTAGTGTAACTTTTTTTAGCACTCCTGCTTCTCTTTCTTCTCACCAAAATCTGTAACCCAGGTTTTACCACTCCCTTGTTAGTGGACATCCCTCCCCCGCAACTAAGTGGAAGCTCAGCAGATCCTATGTTGTTTCAAACTTTTATGAGACATTTTATCTTTCCATCAATCTGTAATACAGCGCTTTCACATTGCTTCAGTTGAGCGCAACGTCACAGCTCATGGCTAGGTATTATGTTAAGCTTAAGAGTACCTCAGTTATACAACAGATAATGCAACCACTAAAACAATAGGGTGCTGTTTCCAGCTCTTTATCTGTCTCTTCACATCTTTGCTCCTCTGATTCCCCATCTGTAAAATGAGAATAATTCTATTTGCACTGGGAATTGGTTAAAGTGTGTGGGGGGGGATAGAAGAGGGGAGGTGTATATGGTTTTCACAACAAATATTCCAATTTTTGACCAATTCTACTTGCATTCCTTTGTAAAATGCTGTGAGATGTATGGATGAAAAGTGCTACATCAAAATAAGCATTATTCATGAGCAGCTTGCGGGTACTAGCAAATGATATAGTTCCCCCACTCCTACTTATGGGATTCACTTCCCTCCAGGTATCTTTCAAGTGAGTCTTTTATTAAAACTTTTGAGATCTGCCTGATACCCTTCTTTCACTCTAGTTTATCTTTCTGAGGATGCAGAGCCAAGTTAAAGTCATCTCTGTAAGACAATGGAATATGCATGAACAGGTTGATGAAAAAACATGGCTCATTCCCGTTCAGAGCACAGACCTTGCTTATAATCACGTTACAGAATGTGGAAGAATTATGCGTTTAATGACACACCTGAGGATTTCTTAGAGAGGAAAAGTCTTGGGGCTAGAGCCTCAGCTGGCGTAATGATTCCAGAGCCACACTTTGGTGGATTTATGGCAGTTTCCAGCAGCTGAGGCTCTACCTCATAGGGTTTAATACCCTGGTTAGTAGGGGACACTGAGCATACATTTCTGGGTTTAATATAGATTTTCATTTTAACTTTTGCAGTTCATCTCTCATGTAATGATGTATTTGGATACTAGTGAAAGTATACAGAACAACAAGATTAAAAATAGGTGAAAGAGATGTATTATAAAGTTTAAAGATGTTTATTATTGCTATTATATATTATTTGTGTCGGTTAGCACCCACAATGTGCTAGGCACTTCCAAGACATAAGGAAGGCACAGACCATGCCACAAAGAGCTTACAAACGAACCCACCCTGCCCCGATCATAAACAAACAAACTGTGTGTATAGGTAACAAGGAGTCCGGTGGCACCTTAAAGACTAACATATGTGTGTGTGAGGGGGGGTACAGTATATACATTAAATGGTCAAGGCAGTAATTGACTTTGTTGGGTTATTATTATTATTTGTCCTAGAGTAACGCCTATAGGCCTCAATCGCATTATCCCATTGTGCTACCCACTGCAGAAACATATAGTGAAGATAGTCTCTGCCCCAAAGAGTTATAATCTCAAGATAGTACAGTTTATTAATAGTGTGATCTATCTATCTATCTATCTATCTATCTATCTATCTATCTATCTATCTATCTATCTATCTATCTATCTATCTGTATACATACATACATAGCTTACCCCCAAGTAGTCACATCCTAGTCATAATCAGCCATTTAGTTTCTTGGGGCTGGTCTACACTTGGGGGGGGGGGGAAATCGATCCAAGATATGCAACTTCAGCTACGCGAATAGCATAGCTGAAGTCGAAGTATCTTGGATCGAATTACCTGGGGTCCAGACGGCGCGGGATTGACGGCCACGGCTCCCCCGTCGACTGCGCTACCGCCGCTCGCTCTGGTGGAGTTCCGGAGTCGACAGTGAACGCATTCGGGGATCGATATATCGCGTCTTAACGAGACGCGATATATCGATCCTGGATAAATCGATTGCTACCCGCCGATACAGCGGGTAGTGAAGACGTACCCTTGGAGACATCATAGTGGAAGTGGGTCTCTAAGATTTGCAAACTGCTGCTTTGTGCTTTTTTGCTGGATATTTGCAGCTGAGGAGAGCAACGGTGACATCAAGTGGCCAGCACTAGGTTATCTTTATAAATAGACTCAGACTCCAGTGAACTGATCAGTACAGATGTGAACTTATTCCTATCAAAAGTTAAATGAGGTTTCACTGGATTACCCCACCTGGATCATAATCAAGCATCTTGGTTCTGCTTTCTAGTGAGCTCACATTATTTCCATGCATTTGATTCCAGAATATCGCTAGAAAACATCAAGAAGCTACAACTGTATTTTGAAAACTTGGCTTTGATCAGGAGAAATAATAATTTTTCCCACAGTTCAGCAGCTTGAATGGTCTATGTGCTGAAATTTAAACTGTCATCATCTAGTGACATCAATGGATGTGTATTTTATATTGAGGCTTATTCACGATGATGTAATTGGGGAAAAGCTAGGAGGGCAACATGTTAATGTTTCTTCCTTTGCTATATTTCATGCCTTTTTGAGAATGTGTGGATATAATGGAGGGTATTATACCTGAGAGTGAAAAGGCTGGTGATTGTTCGTTCATGAGTTCACTTTACTACGCACAACTGACCATCCACCCAGCCTATTGTACCAAACAACAGAGTCACGTTACATTTACATACATTCTGTATTATAGAGCTGCAGTCCACACTAGAACTGGATGCACTTAACTTGGTGGCGATCTGGGGTAAATTTTTCAACAGTGCTTAAGTCCCATTTTCAGTAGGCTTTAGGCCCCTAGGAACCTAAGTTTTATGGAAAGTCAGTGAGACATAGGGATTTTCAGAAGTACATAAGAACCTAATTCCCAATAGGGGTGACACACCTAGGTGCTTTCTGCAAATCTCAGTCCTAACTGCCTAAGTCACTTGGCTGAGAAATCACCAAGATCCTTTTGAAAAATTTACTGGTGGTGCCTTAAGGTGAAGATACAAAAATCTTCAAAATTTAAAAAATGTGGTTTTTATAAACAATTTAAGGGTGATAGAAAAATAACAGCAAAGAAAAGAAAATGACTGCATTGAGCGAGATCACGCTGTGCTAAGATTTATGGTTATTATGTCCTGTGTGGAACAGTTCTACATTTTCAGGGTTTCATGGTCTGGATGGTTTAATAGGCTTTCTCCATCTCTGACTAATATAAAATCATACATCACCTAATCCATTAACCTTTGACAATGCTGCCACTTTCCCTCAGTAATAATCCAGACTGCACTCACTTTATTAAAACATCTTCTCTGGGCATATGGGTTTTCTTTCTTTATGAACAAAATGGTTGTGATAAAAAGCCTTTCATTGTGTTTACATAATTTTGGATGTGAGTGTTGATATGGAAGCACTGTAGTAGCTTCTGTAAAGACAATGCTCCTATTAAAAAAAATAGAATGTATACCGTCTCCCATACCATCATTTCTGTCAACCGTCAGCAAGCAGAATAAGGTGACTGGCACTATACCACTCCTAATTACTGTTCACAACATTTAACAGAATAAGCATAGGTGTATTCTGTCTATCGTAGATACATCTATCCCTTCATAGCAGAACATATAAGAATATCACAATCTTTAATGTATTTATCCTCACAACCCCCTGTAAGGCAGGGAAGTACGATTGTTTCTATGTACATGTGATCATGTAATTAAAGACTATTAAAATGCATACGCTCAAGGGAGTTGAATTAAAGTTGCAGAGACAAGCTTAATTCTTAACTTCAGAGTGCTTGCCTTTGCAACTGTAACATTCTTTTAATAGTGTTTTTTGGCTGTAATTATAGATATAAATATATATGACAGCTATGCATTTGTCTTTCAAAGTGACATGATTTGTCTCTTTGAAAAACATATATATTTATGAAAATATGAAAGCAGAGTAAATTGATTAGTGGTCCAAGTCTAACTCAAGCAGGTAATGACTGCAGCTGAAAGCAAATGACAGGATTTAGGGTCCCTTACACCAATGTCAATGCAAGGTCCCGTCTCTACCACATCATCCTGACACCTTTTTTGTTTTGTTTTGTTTTCCCAATGTTTCTCCTTTGCCCTCATCCAGATTTCCCTTTTCTCCCCTTCAGTCCCTTTTCCTCTAATCCTCCTTCTAGGTTTCCTCATCCACCTGGATTGCAGTACGGTTCTGCACTTTGGGTGAACTCTGCTCTGGACAGCTCCTAAAGTTCCCTTTTCTCCAGGAGTATATGGGCAAAGTAGGAAGTCGATTCATAGCTTTTTAAGGCCAAAAGGGTCCATGATCACCTAGTCTGATGTTCTGCATAGAACAGGCCAAGGGACCTCACCCAGTAATTTCTGCAAAATAGTGCACACAGACCAATGTACATCTGGTTGGGCAGTGAATGCTGTGGGTAAAGTGAAGGGCACAGCATGATCACAGAGTGATTCTAAGCTGCAACATACTGATACTTTGGAAGAAACTGTCAGGCTAAGCAAGACTGTGGCAGACACAGGGCCGGCTCCAGGCACCAGCTCGTCAAGCAGGTGCTTGGGGCGGCCGCTCCGGAGAGGGGCGGCATGTCCAGGTATTCGGCGGCAATTCGGCGGACGGTCCCTCACTCCGCCTGGGAGCGAAGGACCTCCCGCCGAATTGCCGACGCAGATCGCGATCGCCGCTTTTTGTTGTTGTTGTTGTTGTTGTTGTTTTGGCTGCTTGGGGCGGCCAAAACCCTGGAGCCGGCCCTGGGCAGACAGCTAGGCTTTTGGGATAATACCGTTAACACAGTTCGAAAAGTAACATTTATTTCGGTGATGCCTTAAATACTCTAGATATCCAAAAAGCAAATTCTGGAGCTGAAAACGAAATTCATCCTGCATGCAGGAAAGATTAGAGTAATCATATAAAAATAAGCCCAAGCAGTTCTTTGTGCTTTCAAACTGCATTAAATCCAGTTAGTAAGGAGATGGAGGAGGCATTCGGTGAAGATACTCTGTGGGGAAAGAAATCAGCATATCCATTCTCTTCTATCTGTTGGTGTCATTGGGGTGACACAAGGTGTCACTGAGTTTCGGCTAGCGCCATCTGGGGAGTACTGTGCCACAGCCAGAGCCTGAACAAACGTAATGCATGCAACAGAAAAGAAGCTTATTATAGCAGACTGCTTACAGTAACCTGGCCCAGCAAATGTCCCTGAAATGTAACAAGCCTGTATGGGAAAAGAAAAAGCAGCAAAGATGCTACACTCAAAAAAAAGGGGAAGACTCAAAAAGAAAATACTTTATTATGATAGTAACCTGGTTACAGGGTGTGTGCCTGTAGGTCTATTACAGAGGTAGCAGCAGCAACTCCACAGTTGCAATGAAATTTTTATCTAAATCAGGGTTAAAATCCCTTTGTATTTGTTGAAACATTTTATGCCCAACTCTCCAGCTATACGCTGAATATCTAGCCAGTGGACAAAGGCTGGGCACAGCCAGTATGGTGTAGGCTCTGGGGGGAATGAGATAAGTCAGGCTGTGGAGGAGAAGGGGCCTGACATAGCTGGGATGCACAAGGAATTGCGGGAAGAGGTTTGTATGCAGGGGAGCATGGAGGGTGGCGACTTGGGGTGCAGGACATTCCAGGGTCTTGGCACCAAGGCATAGGCATGTGAAAGGATCCCCAGGCACTGCTGCCTCCCGACCAAGTTGACCAGACACCAATACCTGAGAAGCTAAATACTACTAAGACATGGACATATCAAGGGCTTTCCACAGTGCTGCTGCCTCACTGCTCATTGCTAAGGTTTTGACACAGAGGCTCTGGGCTCCTCCAGCCTCATGCCACCTTCACTGCATTAATTCTACATTTAGGCAGACTCTTGTTCCGCCACTATCCTCACTGCCCTTGATCCCTCGCCCTCGTGTCCCACCCCAACACCAAGTGGCAGGCCCTCTTACCACCCCAGGAGGGTGCAGGACCCTGGTGGGGCAGTCTGTATTCCACTCTGGTCCCACAGCCCACCGGGAATATTAGTTAGCTGCTCTTTCACTGAACTGTGAGCATGGACCTGTACCTGGCATGGTTCACGAACCCACTGACACCCACCCCTTCAGCAGCGAGAGGGAGACCCTGGTGTACATTTATATAGAGTGCTTCAGGTTGCAGCCCCTCTTCCGGCTCCTCCAAAACTTTCTCCTTAAGTTCTGGCTGCACTTTTCCCCACACTCCTTGCTCTATGCACACCCTGCCTGTGGCCCCATGAAGTTGTGAGACCTCCGTGCCAGGAGGAGGAAGCTAGATGGTATGGTGCTCTGCGACTGGGGGGCTTATTTCTGATCCCAAGTCACGTCTCTGGGCAGCGATCCTCTGGGCTACGTCCACTGGCTCCCTGGACACCTTTGAGGAGCAGTGGGTGCTCTCTGGGGTTCTCTGATCCCTGTCCCGCTCTGGCTCCCTGCTTTTGAACCTGTGACCTTCACTCCCATCCTGTTTTTTTTTCATTTGTTGTCCCCCATCATTAGCTGATGCCAGGGTCCAGTGCGCCCCAGCCCCTTGCACTGCAAGGGAGGGCCTTTAGTAATGGAAGGGCCCACACCTGCCCATTCCCGGTGCCGACCCCCTCACCCTTGCTCCCATCTTCCCCAGTGCACATACAGTATCTCTATGGGACGCAAAGGGGAGCAATCAGACATGGTTTGGGAGTTGAGCAGGAATGTAAGGGCAGGGGGAGCAAGATTGCGTTAGGGGATGTGGGGGACTATGAGATTGTGAAAGGATGTCAGGATCATGTGCAGGTAAGCAGGGATCTAGGGTAAAGTGTTTTGTGAGGAGCAGAGCGGAAGTATAGCTTGAGATGGGAGAGGAGCTGTATGTACTGATGCTCCAACCACATGTGAATTCTGTCTTCCCTTGTTCAGCTGTACTGCAGTGCTGCCTCTGCATTCATGGCTTTCCGTGCATGCAGTGGAGTGGGTGTGGTCAGGATAGCACCCTTGAATATTTTCCCCCACACAGAATCATAGAAATGTAAGGGACAGTGAGTGGTGATAAAGTACAGCCCCCCCAAACTGAGGCTGGAAATATACCTAGACCATCCCTGACAGGTGTTGGTCTAACCTGTTCTTAACTAACTGGTCTTATCTAAGCACCTGCTACATTTATTTTTCCTACAGTAAATTTATTTAAAATGTTTGTAACTACTTCCTATGTCAAGGGAGAGGCAGGTAGTCACATGTAAATGAAGAAAGCCTCACTTATAGGTTCATTTAAGCAAAAAAAACCCTTCCTTCTGCAGGAAATTAATGAGGAAGAGAGAAACACCTAACATTCTATGGTCCACAGTCAGCACAGGCACCTTCCATTAATTACAAAGTCTATTTCAGTTGCCATTATTGTGCAAAGTACCATTCCAAAATACCTAATGAAAGGTAGCCTTGTAGCAATAAAGTGGAACAGTTGAGTCACTTTCAATCATGGTCTTGCAATTCCAGTAAATGAAAATTACTTAGCTGAGGTGCCACAGAATCAATGAAAGTTGTGAATTGGAAGAAAATAGGTCCCATAGGGTTAACATGACATTTTTAAAGCCCCAAACAATCATCTAACTTGTAATGCCTTCCATAACACTGCAATTGCTGGCACGTTCTTCCACATCCTGCTTAGATATCCCGATGTAAGAGATGAATAAATTAATTAGCTGGAGATACATGGGTAGAGCGAGGTGGGGATTTAAGTAAACTGTCTGTAAAAAACAGCCTGCCTCTTCTGAATCTTTGATCTGCTGATAATCTTCAAAAAGGGTGTATGATTTCCACTAGCCAAATATTTTTATCTCTGCTGGGAGTGTTTTTGGCAGGTTTTCCATCTGTAGGAAATGAATTGGAAACATGAGTGAAACTTCAAAGCAATAGCTTAAGGTGATCTTTCATTTCATGAACTGCAAACTGCTTCAGTTTAATAACATGCTCAGTTCTTCCTGTCCAATGTGCTTTTTTAGCCTATGAAGAAGGTGCATTCATGAAAACCATACTTAGGTGTGTGAAATATTCTAGCAGAAATAAATATAGAGTATTTTCCAACTACAGGTGTAAAGGGAAGTATTTTTGTATTCAGCTTAAATGTTATTCAAGTGAACAAACTGGTAAAAGATAAGATAAATGTACATTAAGGGATTTGGATTTCATTCCATCAGTTTGTTTTTTCTTTTATTAGAAATTTCCAGTTCTATTAAACTGTTTTCCAGCAGTTTGTTCTGTTGAACAAACAGTTCCCTTGTGGTAGGGAAAGAATAATAATAAATATTACATACTTTATCTGTACAAGTGGGAACCATATTAGTGGCTGTGTCTATTAAATCTCTATGTATTTATGTGTAAGTAAGAGAACCTCTTTCACTATATTTGAAACTTAAGATACTAATGCTGCAGCTAGCTCAATAGGATTTCAGAACCAGGACTCTGAGATTCATTCATACCTTGCTCTGTTACTGGCTTGCTGTGTGGCCTTGGGCAAGTTACTGTGCCATTCTTTTTTACTGCAGTTTATCTAATTGTAAAATGGGAACAATACCCATTCGATTTATTTTTTTTTGCTCAGGAGGAAATGGGAGTGCTTCTTAAAACTCTTCTGGAGGAAGCAGAAATATAGGAAGGATGGTCTTATGGTTAAGCCACTGGGCTGGGAGACCCAGGCTATATGAATTAAAACCCAGCCCATGCCTTACACTTCCTGGGTGACCTTAGGTAAATCACTTAATTTCTCTGTCTCAGTTCTCGCTCTGTAAGGTATGGCTAATACTTCCTTTCTTCCCTTGCCTGCCTTGTCTATTTAGAGTGTAAACTCCTCAGGGCAGGAACTGCTTCTTACCAAGTGTTTGTACAGTACCCAGCACAACAGGGCATTGCTCTCATTTGTGGTTTATAGATACTGCCGTAAGAAGAATCCTCCTCTATTACTTACACTAATATTATACCTCATTTTGTTATTATATGTTAGATATTGAGCCTTACTAACATAAGTGAACGCTAATTGCCTCCATTCCAGGAATTTCACTGGGTGTTATTTCAGGAGGTAGTTGAGACTCTAGATAATCATGGTGGTCCCTTTTGGTCTCAAATCGTATGAGGGACTTGCTATATAACCCCTGCTGTGGTTCCTGGGCACTTTAGCAGGGAATCGAGGGAAGCTGTATAGGTGCCAAAAGTGGCAGGGGAGAATTCTTCTGCTGTAGGAATGATGTAGGGCCCACATAACTGGCCCTCTGGCAAGCCCCGGTATAAGGTCCATGATAAGAGCCCGGTCTGTGGTGGGAGAGGGTGTGTCTGGGGTGTTTCTCCATGCTCACTGCTACGGAGATTCTGGACTGTAATACAGCTGGAAGTGGCCCTCCTGAAGCTCTCACAAATTAGAGCACCTCCCAGGGCTTCTCTCATTTACAATGTGGGCTGCTCTAGTTCAGAATCCAGCGGGCACAAAGGTGGTCCTCTCCTAGAGTTTATCATCTAATTTAAGACAAGACAAGTGGATGTAACAAGCAAATGGAGAGTGAATGAAGAAGATACAATCTGAGGAACACACAGTCACATAATTTAGCTACTGCACCCTTAAGGGAGGTTGAATCATAAGTTCTCATTTGAATTAGAAGATATAAATAAACAAATAAAACAGATCTCAGTAATCCCTGCTGGCCATCTCCCTAGGCATGGGATGGTGTCTCAGAAATCCTCTGGAACCCATAACTAAATAATGTATGTAGACTTTTCAGCTGCTCTGCCTTGCCTTGGAGAAACCGTGCCAGCGATTAATTAAGGCTATACAAACAGTTTTACACATTAACACAAAACCAGCACATTTTTGACTCCTAGAGCATTCATTCCAATTCCATTTTGCTCTTTCACACTCTCTAATCGTTATTTCCAAGAGACTCAGCTTCCTGCTCAAAAATAAAGTGGCAGTTCACAGCAGATGTTAGTGAAAGTCAGAGAGAGCAAGACTGTATTTCCATAATTATTGCTTCAGTATTTGGCTAAATATTTATTGACCTACATGATTAGCAGGGTTCAAATTAATAATGACCATAAGAGTTTGGAACCATACAATGATGTCTCAGGTGAAAATAAAATCCATATAAATGCTTTAAAGATTACCAGTTTAGAAAAAGACAAAATATCCATATTGATGTTCTTAGTGTTTGTTCATTTGATAGTAGAAGTTTTGAGAATGAAGAGGTGAGAGGTGTCGCTGTGTGAGAGCAGAGGTTTCTCAGATAGAGATAGGAACATAGGATTTGTCGACCTGGACCAGCAGCCCATAAGTGCACCGAGTCTAATGAAACTGCCTCTGGCACTGGCTAATAGCTGATGTTTCAGAGGAAAGTTAAAAAAAAACAAGAACAAGAACCACAAACACAAAAGCCCCAGGCCAACTGGCCAATGCATTGGTGGCATCGAGAAAGGATATTCCCCAAGCAAGAGATTTGGTTACGCTTTACTTCAGTATATAAAAGGATGGAAAAAGCAAAGGAGAAGTTAGTGTGTGGGATGAGAGGAATAATAATCACTATCTGATTAAAGGCATATTGGATAGGGAGGCTCTAGAAATTAGACATCCAAAGCAAAAGTTTCTTCTGCTCCTCTGAGCAAAGAATAGTGAGTGCCTATTTGTGAAACAGCAGAAGGTAAGTCTGGAGATGATGGGTCTGGCAGTAGTAGGGTTTCCCTCATGCCACTGAAAGCAGGAGTAGACATAGCTGCACCCCCTCAGTCTTGATGACATCTTACACCTGACTTGAGCTCTTGCTGTAGCGTCTAGGAAACCAAACTACATTGTAGACAGAAATGGGCCTGATGTAGATCTCAAATCCTGGTTACAAACTCTCATTCCTATTGCTGTGAGTCCAGAAGAGGCGGGGCCTGTCAATATTGAAAGGCCCTGGGGCTCCAGCCGCTGTGGGGAGCCCCGGGCCCTTTAAATCACCACCGGAGCTCCGGCAGCCAGGCTCGGGAGGGGATTTAAAAGTCCCGGAGCTCCGTCCCCTGCGGGGAGCCCCAGCCCTTTAAAGCACCACCCGAGCCCCACTGCCGGAGTTCCGGTGGTGATTTAAAGGGCCCTGGGGCTCCCAGCCACAGCCGGAGCCCCAGGGCCTTTCAATATTGACAGACCCCGCCTCTTCCGGTTGAGGCCCCACCTCTTCCGGTTGAGGCCACGCCCCTCTCAGGACTCCCGGCATACCGGTAAGTCCTTTAAGTTACTTTCACCCCTGATGTCAGCCCAGCCTGGGGGTTATAGATTAATAGAAGGAACATTAAAAACCATCAATATAGTTGCACTTGGTAAAATTAAAATAGGAAAACTTTGCTATAAATCACTGCACCATCCATGGTCAGAGCTGGAATGGGGGCATTTCTGTCGATTCCTTTGAAATAGCTTCCATATGTTCTTCAAAGAAAAAAGTCCAGCTATTCCAGATTCATTTGAAACCCTAAATTTTCAGGAGGACCAAATAAATCATACTGAAACAGGCTTCTTCTCTTCCTAATGGCTAGTAATATGGATGTGTTTCTATTCTGATGTTTTAATCTTGTAAATTCATTTTTTTCCAAGTAGCTCGCTCCACAGTGTTGATTATGTAGGAGAAAAATGGCAGAAGGGGTCAGCCAGCAGCAGAATGAGACGTGCAAACTTGAAAGATGCTAGATGAATATTTATGCAGAACAATCTTCACCCTCACATTATGGTGCATAATGGGATCAGCAAAGCTAAGAGAATTCATGCTGGGTGAGTTTCCTCTGTGAGAACTCAGTTTAATCTGTACATCAGACTGACAGCCCATGAACACAGAGAAAACGTTCAACAGCATGTAAAAATGTTATTAAAAATAATGTTTCTGAATATATACGGAACCTGGCAGAGACAGAGGAAATAAGAGTCCTGCATGCAGATTTTAAACCCACAGGCCACTTTTTAACATGCCATCTAAACACTTGGGTAGCAGCAGGCTTTGTTCTTTTGGTTCATTTGGTACTTCTTAATGGCATAACAAAAGCATCCCGTAAGTCAATGAGCAATGAAGGGTGTTCCTAGAAAGTGTGATATCGACCACCATTTCATGGTTTGTTACTAAAAAAGTATAGGTGGGCAAAGCTCCTGCTCTTGATATTGCAGGATTTTGAGAGAACACTTTTCACTGCAAGATTCATTCCAGTTGCACTTGTGGTATCCACACTGTTTTGCAAGATTATCCAATAATGCAGTCAGAAAAGTAGTTGCAAATCAGAAAGTGATATTCACCCCTGTGCAACGTGAACAGCACAAAGCTAATATACTCTTTCGAAGGTTTAATTGATGCACATACTGTGTGCTGGTCCTCTGCAATGAAGTGTATTTCACCCCAAAATTTTGGACTGGCTGTGTTGGTCTGTGGCTGCTGATATTATTGAAACTGATATGCAAATCTTAAAAGATTAAGAGGCGCCGTGTAGATAAGCAGCCAAATATTTTGACTATTAGTCACATGTTTTCTCAAACCTCCTACATCTACACAACCAGACAAAAAACTTTACAAGAAGAGATTATCTCTTGAGATTTCTGTTTCCTCATGATGCTTTCGATGTGACTGTAGATACTGCAGGAACAGCTTTTCTCACTATATTTTAGCATGTCCTCTTCTAACCTGAGGCTCTGATAAATACTTAGCTTTAAGTATGTAATCCCGCTTTTAGGGCTGGCTTCAGACCTGTTCGATGTGTAAACAAGAGTGGGGTACCTCACAGTCTTTGGACAGTTCCAAAGTTTCTGTTCCTGGATTCATTTCGCGGTGCTGCTGGTAGATGTCCAACTCCACCTCCTGGTGTGCTAGAGAATAAAGCTACTTGACCTCCAGTGAGACAAGTGGTTAACCACACTAAGGCTATGGCTACCAGGGGGTGACGGAACAGGAGGGGCCAGAGGGCCATCGCCCCATCACTTTTTACCAGCTGTAAGGGCAAGCGACGAGGGAGAGAAGCAAGTGGAGGGTGGTGGTGGTGCAGAGTCTTGGGGGAAGAGGCAGTGTGGGAGCAGGGCCTCAGGGGAAGTGACGGTGCAAGGGCAGGGGCTCAGGGAGAAGGGGTGGGGTGGGGTCTTTGGGGACAGGGGCAGTGCGAGGGGATATCAATAATGATTTTTAATTACTAAAGGCTATGCTGGCAAGCACACTAGGTCATGTAACCACATACTCCCCCAATGTTCTAACCTAAAGTGTCTCCCCCCTCAGTTCTGTCTCAGGTCCCCAGCTGGCGCACATGGAGACATGTTGCAGGCCTGTAAGGAGCTGGCTGATAGAAACACACTTTATTATGCTGGGAATTGGCAGTGCAGGTCTTGATAATCCAGGTAAATAAAAGTCCTTTTTCAGATGCAATTTGCCTTAATGGTGGCAAATTAAACCCTAACTACTGTAGCGAGGAGGCGTGGGCTACTTCAGAGGTGGATGTGGAGGGAATGCTGCAAACCGCCTAGTGGGCAGAACCAGGAGGGCCACATGCTGGAAGCAGAGGGGCGGGACAGGAAGGGGAAGTATAAAAGGCCAGCCCAGCAGCTCAGTTGAGAAGGAGCTGCTGAGGGAGAAAGATGCTTCTTCCCCACTGCCAGAGCAGGATGCCAAGGAGAACCGCTGCTGCGCCGAGGACCTGCATGAGCTTCCAGAGAGCCCTGCCACTCCCGACACTGAGGAGCTGCTCCCACTACCCCTAGTGGTGTATCCTGGGGAGACTGAGGATGACCCCTTGACACAGGTACACCCGAGGGGGAGAGTAGGAAGCAGCCCAGGGGAACCAGACTACCGTATGGATATGGTGCCACCAGAAACACGGTCAGTGTATTGTGCGTAGATTCCCTGCTGACCCAGTGGTAGACCACTCTGCCACTGTTAAGGCCCTGGGCTGGGATGCGGTGGAGTTGGGTGGGCCTGTGTCCCCTTATCCCTGCCACCCCCCATGGGGTGGAAATACTCGCCTCCTTAGGCCAAGAGACCTGGGTTTGTCTGTCTCCAGAGCCAGGATGACAGACTGCTTGGTGCTCACGCCTTGCCTGACTGCAGGCCAGAGCCCTGACTGCTTGTTACCCTGCCCTAGCTGAAGGCTGGGCATATAAACTGCTGCAGCTCTGCCTGACTGCAGGCTAGAACCCAGACTTTTTGCAGCCCCATCCTGCCTGAAGGCCAGGGCCTATCAAGTACCACTCATTCCCCCTTTCCTTGTTTTTGAGAGTACTCTAGCAGACTGGACTGCAAGGAGGCATGCCCTCCTTCAGAGGTGGATTCGGAGGGACGGCCACACCAGTTTACACTACCTGTCTAACTATAATACAGGGTACTCACTCAGTTTCCTCTTCTGGCTATGTGGTCAGGACAGGAGACTGATGCAGGCAAACAGGTCCTCCCCAGGGATTGCTGGACAAGGACTAACTTTCTGCTCCCTTCTAGAATGGTGCTGACAGTCTGTAAAGCTTGAAACTCACAGGTTCAGTTGTAAGCAGGTCAGGTCTCTAGATCCAAAATCTTGGATCTGGTGTGGTTTCATAGAATCATAGGACTGGAAGGGACCTTGAGAGGTCATCAAGTCCAGTCCCCTGCACTCATGGCAGGACTAAGTGTGACGGGTTGGATCACAGAAACCCCCTTGGGAGCTGCCACCCAATGTGCCAAGACTACCCCTGCTTCTGTTTTTCCTGCCAGCTCAGGATTCCAGCACCCTGTCTTGCTGAGCCAGCCACTCCAGTTTGCTCTAACAAAGACTCAGGGTCCGAATCACTTGTCCCAAAGCTGCAAGTTTACCCAAAACCAGCTCACAGGAGTGTGCTTGTCTTTAGCACTCAGATGCCCAACTCCCAATGGGGTCTAAACCCAGATAAATCCGTTTTACCCTGCATAAAGCTTATGCAGGGCAAACTCATAAATTGTTCGCCCTCTATAACACTGATAGAGAGATATGCACAGTTGTTTGCTCCCCCAGGTATTAATACATACTCTGAGTAAATTACTAAATAAAAAGTGATTTTATTAAATACAGACAGTAGGATCTAAGTGGTTCAAAGTAGTAACAGACAGAACAAAGTAAGTCACAAGCAAAATAAAATAAAATGCGCAAATCTATGCCTAATCAAACTAAATACAGATAATCTCACCCTCAGAGATGCTTCAGTAAGTTTTTCTCAGACTGGACACCTTCCAGGCCTGGGCACAATTCTTTCCCCTGGTACAGCTTTTGTTCCAGCTTAGGTGTTATCTAGGGGATTCTCCATGATGGCTCCTCTCTTCCTCTCAGTTCTCTTCCACCCCTTTATATATCTTTTGCATAAGGCGGGAACCCTTTGTCCCCTCACTGGAAAAGCACCAGGTTAAAGATGGATTCCAGTTCAGGTGACATGATCACGTCACTGCAAGACTTCATTACTCACTTGCCAGCACACACATATACAGGGAGACTCACAGGTAAACAGCCATCTGCAGACAATGGGAGTCATCAAGATTCCAAACCATCATTAATGGCCCACACTTTACATAATTACAATAGGCCCTCAGAGTTACATTTTATATTTCTAGTTTTAGATACAAGAGTGGTACATTTCTACAAATAGGATGATCACACTCAGTAGCTTATGAGCTTTGTAATGATACCTTACAAGAGACCTTTTGCACAAAGCATATCCCATTTGCATTATAGTCACTTATTATCAAATTTTTTATAAAACTATCCCAGTTACATTATATTCACTTATGATCATGTTTTTATAAAACCATGTAGACTGCACAACGTCACACTAAGTATTATCTAGACCATCCCTGACAGATATTTGTCTAACCTGCTCTTAAAAATATCCAATGATGGAGATTCCACAACCTCCCTAGGCAATTTATTCCAGTACTTAACCACCCTGACAGTTAGGAAGTTTTTTCCTAATGTCCAACCTAAACCTCCCTAGTTGCAATTTAAACCCATTGTTTCTTGTCCTATCCTCAGAGATTAAGAACAATTTTTCTCCCTCCTCCTTGCAACAACCTTTTATGTACTTAAAAACCGTTATCATGTCCCCTCTCAGTCTTCTCTTTTCCAGACTAAACAAACCCAATTTTTTCAGTCTTCCCTCATAGGTCATGTTTTCTAGACCTTTAATCATTTTTGTTGCGGTGTTGTCCACATCCACCCAGAAATGGACACAATACTCCAGTTGAGGCCTAATCAGTGTGGAGTAGAGTGGAAGAATTACTTCTCGTGTTTTGCTTACAACACTCCTGCTAATACATCCAAGAATGATGTTTGCTTTTTTTGCAACATTGTTACACTGTTGACTCATATTTAGCTTGTGGATAAGGATAAGGTGTCTCTGAGACACCCCAAATTTATCCCATAGGTTCCCTCAGGTTTGGCTGTAGGGCATGGAGGCTACAGGTGGTGGTTGGAGTGATGGGCAGTGTCCTCCTGTTGCTGGCAGACTGGTGGTGCGTATTGTCCCCTCCTGAGGCTTTTCTGCAGGCTGAGGTTAAAAACAGGCCAGTTGCTGGGCCTTCGTGTGCTGTGCTAGCAGACTATAGGGAAATCTTCTCTTCCTTCTGCTCCGCAGCTGGTCTCTGCCACATGGAGGGAAACCAGGGCTATACATAGCTTCCCTCCTACTTTTCTGGGCATCCCCGACTCTTCACAGGGTCAGAAACGGCACCGTTTCTGCCTGGCTGCCTTCTGCCCTCTAAGGGTATGGCTACACCGTAATTAAAAACCTATGGCTGGCCTGTCAGCTGACTCAGGCTCGTGGGGCTTGGGCTAAGGGGCTGTGTAATTGCAGTGTAGATGTTTGGGCTTGGGCTGGATTCTGTCACGGACCCCACAGGGGCCCAAAAGGTGTGTCTCTTCTCTTGGGATACAGTGCCCTTGCTAAGGGGGACAGTGTAACAATCTTGGGGTTCATTAAATAACAAACCAGTGAATGAGAGAGAGAGTGCCTCATAGTCAGGTTCAGTATGATCTTGTGAGAGCACCCATTTTACCAGATTGAGTTTCTCACATTCAGCCAGGCCTAAAATTGGTGTCGCCTCCTTTGGGACTACAATGAAAGGGAGCCTGTACATGGTGTGCTCATGGTTGATGCTAGCAATGCACCTCTCCTTCACTGGTATATTTATTCCAGAAAAACCAGTTACTTTTATCTTTTTGTTTTGTTCCAGTTTTGTTATTTTCAGACTCTCATAGTGTTATTCAGACAGAATAGCAACCTGAGCGCCCATGTCCACTTTCAGTGGAATAATTGTTCCATTCACTGTGATAGGCTATATCCAGTCCCTCTCATCAGACTTGCTACATCCCAGTACGTCTATGAAAAACTCATCAACCAGACTGTCTTTAACTGAATACACTTGACTTTTCTGCATTTGGGATCTGCAGCATTTTCCAAAATGATTATTTCTCCTCCCTCCCCCCCCCCCTCCCCATTTATGATGAAGTTTCCAAAGGGCAACACACTGTTTGCAGCCAGGCTGTGATGCACACATTCAACATGACCGTCTGTACCCAGTCTCCCCACTAGCAGTGGTTTTCATAGCAAGTAGTGACATTCCTTGATTTGACCTATTCTGGCTATATTCTTTTGTACTTGGCACATGGATCACCCTTTCTGGTGGATTCAGTTTTGACTTATGTCTTCACAGTTTCTGCTGCCCTGCATATTTGGAAAGCTTTTTCTAAAGTAAGTCTCCTTCACGGAGCAGTTTCTCTCTTAACACATTGTCTTTAATGTCACAAATGATTCTATCTTTCACCAAAAATAACAGGAGTACTTGTGGCACCTTAGAGACTAACAAATTTGTTAGTCTCTAAGGTGCCACAAGTACTCCTGTTATTTTTGCGGATACAGACTAACACGGCTGCTACTCTGAAACCTATCTTTCACCAGAGTCTGTCAGCTCATCAAAGTCACAGGTTTTGCTTAGTTTCCTTAATTCTGTGACATATTGCTTTATGGTGTCATCAGTTTTTGCATGCATGCAAAAAAATTCTCAAAGGTTTCATTCCTTTTTTGCATGCAATGTTCCTCAAATTTAGTCAGTATTTTACTTAACTTCATGCTTTCACCTTCTTCAAACGTAAAGTTGTTGTAAATATCCAATGCTTCCTCCTCAACAACATGCAAAAAGATGGATGATTTCACTTTATAATGTTTCTCCTCTGCCCTTATGGCTGCTAAATACAATTCAAATTTCTGTCTGAATTTTTTTCCAGTTCTCTGCACCATTGCCGACAATTGCAGATTGTTTGGAGGTTGCAACACATCCCTTTTTAGCTCCCCCACCCCAACCTAATCAAGCTACTATTGTGATAACCAAATACATGCAAAAGCCCCCATGCCTGGTGCTCCACATGCTTCTGGTGCCTCCCTTTGTCTCTGCTTTCAGTTGTAAACACAGGAGTTAACTTCAAAATGACTGCAGTTTTCTCCTCATTCAACACTTCTGACACCATGTAAGGATCTTGGGATTCATTAAATAACAAACCAGTTAATGAGAAAGGAATAAAACTTTAATAAAAGAAACTGGAGAGCATCTCTGGTGAACTGCTGCACACAGCCCTGTGGATGTGGTATTCCCAGCTCCTGCCTCCAGGACACATCTCCAAATTCCTATGTTCATAATACTGACCCTTATGAGGGAGCATCTCTAAATTATAATCTTCTATAAATTTATTTCTGCATGCCAAACATATCTCTACAAGTACCTGACTAGTCCCATTGAATTAAGGTATATACTTAAGTGCTTTGTTGAATTTGAGATGTAAACCAGGAAGTGCAGAGACACATTTTAATAGTTATGTGAGTTATTTTGAACCTCAAAATCTTCAGTTTTAGTATTACTTGAAGGTTGGGTCAATTCTTATTATTCCAAACTTTCTGTTTTTATTAAATACTAAGTAATAGCCAGTCAGAAAAGCAAAAATTATAGAAGCAAACTGTGGTTCTATTCAGTGTGCAAAATTGCAAAACGGACCTTGAAATATTCAGAATTTGACCCACTGTATTGATCACAAAATTAGCTTCATTTTTAATGTATAATCAAATATTTTAGATGCTCATGTACATAGACATCATCGAAAAATATTTTTGATGCTTTCATTATCTTTAAAAACAAATTCTATACATGCATTCTATACATTAATCTTCCTACATGCTCTGTTCTTTGAACATCATACATTCCATTTGCAGAAGCTCTTTTCTAGAGGGAAAGGTAACTTGTTCCTCAAACTATCCCCTCTGCTGCTGATGCATTTAGAACATCAGGTGCCAGTTACATGTACTGCGCAGATATTTTAAATCGGCATTTTAGTCATTCAAAAGTCAGTTTGAACTGTGTGAGCCTTTCTTGTGGCAAAATTAAATTAAAAAGCAAAAGAGAACCAAGAAAAGCATTAAGTAAAATGTGTATGTCTGCAAAACTACCAGTACAGCCTGATTTCAGTTGTGATGACTGATAATTTAATTTAAATGTCTTGCTAATTGCATTTTTTGTGTTTTTTCTTGAAACAAATTTATAACTAATATATAAATTCATATATATATATTTAAAAATGAGCTGCTAGCATCTTTCCAGTAATTCAGGTTTTATTGGAACAAGAGTATTCTAAACAAAATGCCTGAAACTGTTTGCTTTTATTCTGCTGACATTCATTTTTCCTATCTATCACTCTGAAACCGTGTCTGTGTGTGTGTGCATGTGTGTTTAGTCTTGCTAAAAATAGACAGGGTAGCCTAACAACTAGCTTCCCATTGGCTACAAGCAAAATGCATTCAACCTATGAGAGAGGATGAGAACCAAAGCAATTCATTGTGTGTGAAATACTCTACCCATGTCAAACAGCTCCAGGCTGTAGAAATGATTTTGGTTGTGGTTTAACAAGGTAATAAGGCATTTCAGCTCTCTAAATGGTTTAAGACAGAACAAAGGAATGGTGAAATCTATAAAACAAACATAGGCTTTGCCTCTGAAGGCATGAATCATTCGTTGTCTCAGGAAGGATTTGCACACTGCATGATTTGTACAGACAGCAAAGACTGTTTAAATTGCAGGCTTACATTGATTTGCGGCTGAGTACAAGAAACTTTTCTTGATTATTTTCAAGATTGTTTAGTACATCTAATTTCCCTCAATATTAATCAAATCATTTATAAATAATGTTAGCCAATATGCTGTCAAAGATGCTGTAAATTGGTCCAGTATAGATAGCCTTTAATAATACCGGCATCTTGGTGACATGCTGTGAAATGTGACCAAAAAACCAGTCAAACAAAAAAATCCCCAAACAAATAAAGGAGGATATGAGGAGAGTCAGGCTATGGCTTATGATCAGTTATAGCATTGTGCCTCAGCTACCTTACCGCATTAGTCCTCCAGGGGCTGCTGTTACACAGCACAAAATCCTTTGTTTTTGTTGCCCTTCTTATATTTAAGTGAAACTATTATCGCTATGAGGATTATTTCTGTTGGTCTAGCCACATTCTTATATTGGCAGCCACTGAAGAGTAAAGGTCTGGTTCTGCTTTCTTTGCACTCCCCAGACTTCCATGCAACGTATTGGAAGGACAAATCATGGAGAATCAAGTCCTAAGGAAATAAACTGCAAAGGTACCATACAGGCAGGAGCTAGAGGCCACACCGTGTATTTGAAATGCAGACTCCTGTTACATAGTGCTCAAGTGCTGTGAACATTTATGGTACTATATAAAGGACTGCTAATAGTAATATTGCATGAGTTGTGCTTATGAATATTTGGCACAAGGCCACAGTGGGATACAGGCAACTTAAAGCTAAAAAATGGAGAAGGAGTGTGCTGGTATGGTAACTACTGTTTTTGTAACTGAATGCAACAGTCATTGAACATCTGATAATCTTAAAGAAATATCACAGTAGATCTTCACACCTTTCAAGGTGCATCACACACAAGTGATATATCTATGGTAGGATCAGGCTCTATATGCTAATATTTAAAAAAAAAAAAACTGTTAATTCAAAAACATGTTGCTTACCAAAACCTTACATACATCTCTTGAGTCTGCAAAACTGGTTTGGTCTTTTATATTAACTAAAAACAGCTACATATAGTGAAAATATAGTACTGTTTTACACTTACGAATACAGCTGGACAAAGAAATCATTCAGGCCCCAACCCAGCAAGCAAAGCAGAAAAGGACATGCCTACGTTCCCTTTGGGCCTGATTGTGGTACTCACACTAGTGTGGTACTCACACTAATGAGGCTTATTTCCATGGGGCATTGTACAGATAAATAAGAAGACACAGTCCCTGCCCTGGAAAGGTTAAAATCTAAGGCCTGGGATCCTGCAAACAGTACAAGCTCAACTTTGAACCAATACAACTGGTCATGTCTAGAAAGTTAAGCATGTTGTGTTGCAGGATCAGGGACTAAGCAGGCAATGTATTACCATAACTATTTGTTAGGATTTTTTTTTTTCAATGTACTAGTAATTGTTTTTAAAAATTAAATAATCTGTCACCCACAGATTAATCCTCGTGCAGCATTTCTCTCTCAAAAGAAAGTTTAACATAACAAAGGGATAATGTTAATACCATGTATAGCCCCTTCAACACAAGGCACTTTGAAGCTGTTTTCATATATGTTGTAGATTTTTAGTATGCAGTGTTGTAGCTGTGTTGGTCCCAGGATATTAGTGAGACAAGGTGGGTGAGGTAATATCTTTTATTGGTCCAATAAAATAAAAGATATTACCTCACTCACCTTGTAGATTTTTAAGAACAGTTCAAATAATTCTATGTATAAAACAGAATACAATGTCTGACAAATATTGAATGTAAGATCAAAGTTATACAAAGAACAAAAAGGACGTAACTGAATAAAAATGTTGTTTATTCATTGCATTAGAAAGGATTCTACTTATTTTCCCATTGACGAACTGGAACCCAGTGTCTCAGTTTTTTAAAAAACTATTTCAAACCTGTTCAATGAGAATTCTTCTGACTGTAACCATTGTGAAGTTTTTTTCTCTCTAACCGCAAACAAAACAAATACTTGGTTAAACAATACATGGATAAATCACAAACCAAGGGCTTGAGTCATGCACCTGTATAATCCTTTACACCCATAAAAACTTGGCATAAAGACTAACAAATCACAATGGCTGTATTCTCTAGCCAGGTTTGGTGCTCTAACCAGATTGGGGGGAGGGAGGGGACAAAGGGGAAATTTGTTTCCCCCAAATGATTTTCAAGGGACCCCAAATTATTGTCAAAGGCCAAAATATGGATAACATTATCCAGTGTTAAGCAGTAGAACTGACAATGACAAAATACAATAGCCAAATTTTACTTTTTTAAACTCTTAAAATCCCAGATTTTCCAGGAGTCTGACTACTCCCTTGGCCCCTGAAAGTTTGTTTCCTACTTTTAAATTGCAACATCCAGGGTCTCCAAAATACCCATTTACTCCCCTAGTAATGGTACCCTAGAACAAGGCCCGTCTCTAGCCCACTTCAACCTTTTTTGTGTAGGGTGACCATACATCCCATTTTGGCTGGGACAGTCCGCTTGTTAAGGTCCGTCACGACTTTTTTTGGCAAAACTGGGCATTTTTTCTGTTTGCTCTTGCCAACTGATAATCAGTTGGCAAAAGCAAATGGGACAAATGCCTAGTTTTCAAACTGGGGCGGGGGGCATGGAGGAACATTCGAGGGAGGGGAGGCGAGCAGTAATGCCAGGCAGCTCGGGCCAGCCCCAATGCCAGGTGGCTCAGGCGAGTGGCAGAGCCCAGGACAACCCTGCACAGTAGGACTTGAGCAAGTGGTGATGACAGATGGTTTGGGCCAGCCAGGCAGCTTGGGCAAGCGGCGACAGCAGGTGGCTTACCTGGTGTCCAGTTTTAGTTTAGGGAAATATGGTCCCCCTATTTTTGTATCTTGATCAGTCAAAAGGGGCTAGAAACTGGCCAGATTCCTAAGCTTGCATAGATCCAGCATAGCTTGCTCTTATACCAGAAGCCCTGTCCAGGCTCTGGCATGGGAAGAATGCTGGGAACAGAAAGGGCGTATGGCCACGATGTTACTAGTCTCCAGCTAATCTCAGCTGGGAAATGGCACCTTCAAGGTGGTTCACAGCTGGCACAGTTTAGCGCAGTCCCCTGGCTGTTTTAACTATGTTGGCACTAGCATGGAAGTGGTGAAAGAATCAAGGAGTCTGCAACTGGCTCTTGGGGCCCCATGGGGCCCCGGCACTACAGAGATCTGTGTCTGAATTTTGGGAGGGTAAGAAATATTTGGAACCAAAATTAAAGGTGCCAACCTCAAACTTCAGTCCTAAGTGTTTATAGCTTACTCCGCCACATTAATCCTTCTTTTGGGCCCACAGTGATGGAACCGACCTGTTGCATGTTTTATTCATTCTGAAATCTATTTATTTTATTTTC
This sequence comes from Emys orbicularis, assembly GCF_028017835.1. Lineage (NCBI taxonomy): Eukaryota > Metazoa > Chordata > Testudines > Emydidae > Emys > Emys orbicularis. The sequence continues at coordinate 84,706,991 of NC_088683.1, forward strand.
TACTTACCTTTAAATTAAAGACAGGTGACCTGCAATGCATGAACGAACCATTCTTTATCTCCTACACAGAAGCACCCCGTGTCAACTCGTAATTTATATGTTAATTAAGTCTGCCTAAGCAAGATGTGACTTGCAATCTTCACCAGTAGGAAAAAAGTTAATTGGCAACGATGTGAACGGTTTCTTAATTATGAAAAGCAAGCACCTGTTGGCTAATGGTATAATTACCCACCACCAAATTCCAGACCTGTCTGAAATGCACATAAACTGTTGCTGACAAAAGGAAATTATTTATTAACTTGTCAATATGAGTCTTTTAACAGGAAGAAGAAAATCGTCATTTGTGTATTCAGGATATTTTGTCAAAAGTTAATTGCACTGTTCGATTCAAGGTAAAGTAAACTATATCCAACTGGGGCATTGGTTTGAGAGTCTCCTGAGCAGCCTCAGTACCCCTTAAAGCTAATGGGATTTTATGCATGTGCATAGAGTCAGCCATACCATTTGGCAGGCTGAAGCAGTTTCTCATCAGCCCATCAATTTGACCATAACCTGTACAGCATGATCACGTAACTATGCACAGGGCCAGAGTGAGCATTTTGGGGAGTGTTAGTAAAACAAACATTTGGGTTATGCCTCAGAGTTAACGGACATGTTTAACAGATACATTTTACATAAAAAATTATTACTGGGTGCACTCTTTAGATTTCCCCATTCTCCTTCTACAAGAGAAGAGTCCATCTGTTCTTGCTGTGGGTCTGTGTGCAGCTGTAAATGTTTCTAAAGTTGTGCAAGACACAGTAATTTGGAGATCTGTTGCTAGTGACATTTATATTTACTTTGAATATGGCATCTCCAGATATTCTATAGCCCCCTGCCTGCAGATTTGTCATTTAACTGTGTTGTGTTTGCAGTCTCATGTAGTGTAACACTAGATAACGATTCAGATTAGTCCATCAGGAACCTGCTTAATTTTAGAACAGTTTTTCTAACTTGCTGTAATGAATTCTTAATCCTTGTTATTAACATATCTCATTACCTTGTTATTATCAAGCTACATCATAGGTACACTTAATTTTTCTTCATATATTTTTCTTTTTCACATGCTTAATCTTCAGAATAATTTCTTATAAGTGAATCTGCAGCTTCAATCTCTGTACTGTGAAACTCACACAGCCATTTTATGATGGTATGATGACGTTGCACATATTCTGTTTTTGTTTGTTTTATATTCATTTTAAGTTGATTAGATCCTCATTGGTGTCTTAAGGGCATCTGTTCAGAAGCCTATGTATAATTTCTTTTCCTCCAGTAGTTTATTTAGTCCTTGTCTTAGATGCTAGCATTATCCTTCTTTTACCTTTCAGTTCAGCTTATGCCTCAAGGCTGTTTTTCTCAGGGATTTAATATTCTGGTTGTCTCTGGAACAATTACATAATTAAATGGATTTCATTTTCATCCTGTATTTGGTAATTATAACTAAAACACTGAAATGTGAAGAAACAGACTAATTAAAATGTACCTAAAGGAGTAAAAGGCTGGAAAAGATTCTACTGATGAAAATCCCAGTTTGCTGTAGCCTCTAGAGTTTGTTGCTTTAATTGACAAACCTTTATCTTCAATAATTACAAAAAGATCCTATAAGGTAGATTTATCAATATACTCTATTTCTTCTTCAACTAATAGTTATAATGATTGGTCCCAGCAATGAGGAGGAGGATCCTGAGGAAAAGGGAACTGTGTGGGCATTTGTTATTTTTCCATTGGCATTTTTAATGCCAATTAAATGTTGGAGCTTTATAGGTGGATTTTTCTCTTCTCTTCCTCCTCCTCTCATATCCCCTCTTTTGTATGTGTGCAGTTTTAAAACTGTTCGTGTTGAATTGTTTGTCGTACTGTCTCCTCGCTAAGGCATGCAGGGGGAAGCAAGTACCTTAAAAATAAAATTATTTTCAAATAAGGCAAAGTCTTTTCCCATATCATATACCATATACACCTGTTAACCACCTTTCAGAAGAACAGGGATGACAAGCATCCCAGGAAGAGTATGAATATGGAGTGCTCTTGCAATAGCTTGGAACCTGCATGGTTCTACTGGTATTCCTGGGCTGTTAGGCCCAAATCCTGAATGGTATTTAGGCTCATACCTTTCAGGACACATTTTTCAAAAATAGGAGCCTATAATTGGGCTCCTAGAGTGAAATCCTGGCCCCACTGAAGTCAGAAAATATGTGCTGAAATACTATAAAGTCAGGAATTCTAAAAATATAAAATATGTATATGTTCTCCAAGGGAGTTTTGCAGTGCTTTGAGTAAGATGCATTTTTTATTGTCTCCAGAGTCTGATTATATATCCATATATATCTGAAACGTATTATCCATGCATCCCTAGGATCCAGTACCTTGTGAATGGAATTGTAGTGAGTTCTCTATAGCAGTTAATTACAGTATCAACTGCACAATTCACTACTATTTCCACTGTTCATTAGGGAGCCTATTCCAAACCCCTATGAAGTCAATGGAAAGTCAAGCCCTAACTGAGAAATGGCTGAAGCAGTTTTAGGCCCTGATTCAGCCACATACTTAGCTTGTGTCCCATTGAGATTAATGCGAGATGAGCATGTGCTTAAGTCCTTTGCTGATTCATGGCTTACATCTGTCCAATAGCAAGTGAAATAGGTTTACCACATCTTTCAGAAACAAGCTTTATAATGAAATGCTAGTTACAAGAGTGTATCCAGAAGGAAACATCACTACAAAATGGCTGTATAAGGGTAGTCACAGATATCTACAAGTCTGTCACAGTAGTGCTGCATAAGTATTTTCATTTTTAATAAATATTTAAATAGTTACTGTTTATTTTAAATAACTATCAAATCTACAAACCATGTTTATTTTATAACTCAGTTTCACTATACTATGGGCAAAGTGTATTCTTTCCAGATCAGACAAGTAAACATGTGTGTGCGCGTGTTACATAGAAATTGATCATAGAGAGAAACTGGACAGACATCAATTTATAATTTTCTTTCCTGATATGAAAATTAGTCTAAAATTGAGAGTTACAAAATATTAACATGAATATATTATGAAAGAAGGGATTCTCAAACTGTGGTCTGTGGATCAATACCCAGAGTTAGTGAAATATTGGAAGGACTCTTAAACCTCATGCTACAATGCTTAGGCCAATCTCTAACTAGCAGAGACCAGGATGGAACTATGTGGAGGGCATATTACCCCACATCTGCCTATTGCAGGATTCTGATATCTTCCTCTAAAGACTGTTAGAGACAAGACACTGGAGTGGATGGACTTCTGGTCTGATACAGTATGGCAATTCCTGTGTTCCTAGCGGCTGTTAGAAGCCTTTCGTTTTTTGTTGTTTTTTTGGTGGTCCGCCTATTGAAATGTACTGTGAACCAAAGAATGGGAATACAGGGGTGGCAGAGTGAAAGGAGGCCATTGAGAGGATCTCTCATGACTATTTTGTGGCTTGACGAACTCCGGATCTATAGAACTATACAGAGCCTATTTCATCTTCCTATTATTTGACAGAAATATGTTTGCTTATAAAGGTTCTGATCCTGCAGTCTGATCGGTGAGGGTGGATCCCTGAACCACTTTAGAAAACTCTTGACTTCAATGGGATTCCATGAAGGAAGATTCTTATGCCCACAAAGAATCCCATGGAAGACAAAGGGGCTATGCAAAGGTGCAAGAATCCATCAATGACTGCAAGATCAGGGCCATCTTTTGTAACCCTTTATTTATTAGGTTAGTTTTCATAGCAGAAAAATTGAATGATTATTTTCTATCTCCAATTTTTCTCCTATCCAATTTTAAGCTGTACCAAAACATGCTTCAGCTTTCACATTTATATTTTAAATCAACCTGGTTTTGCTCTCCAGCAATCAGTGAGCAGCCATCATTGGCAGAGCTCCACAAACATGTAAGTAATAATTCAGTTCCTGGGAAGGCAGAAATCCCATAGACATGCTGACATTCATTATTGATCAGGACTCTGTCTCCTCAAGTTGTTGAGGCTATTATTTTCACTCGAGTCAGATGTCATAGTACTTTGATGAGGAAGAAACATGGACTTAGTCCAGATATTGATATTTCAAAAGTGATTATCTGGCTCAAAATCTGACCACAGTGATGTCTAGCTTCACCACACAGCTCTTATTACATGCGCCTGTTATAAGTAATGCCTTTGACTTTGGCCTTTTGCATACCTTGTGCCCATGGAGCCTAGTGGTTGTAGGTTTAATTGGCTTTAACTGTAAGATTGTTCAGCCCTTTTGCTCTTATATACTATTGTCAGCAGATCAGTAACTATTTATACTCATGAAGAGAAGGCTGTTTTTTGAGTTACTGACGTGCATGGGGAATTTGTCATTGGAGAGCAATATGTGGAAGAGGGTTTTTTATGTTTTTCTAAAAATGTGTATTGATTTTTTCCACATAAAATATGAGATTGAAGTTTAATATTAAAGATCAAAATAGCAAATATCATTCTATGTTCTGAAATTTCTTACCATCTGAGTTTCATTAAGGTCTCTGTACAATGTTGTGCAAGATTGTATGACTAATAAGAATATATATTGCATCACAGAAAGAATTGGACTTGAAGAAAAATGGTAAAATTCTTTTTCAAGTGAAACTCCTGATGCAATCAATGGGAATTTTACCTGAGTACAGAATGAGTAAGGACATCTGGATTTGGCCCAAAGTTGTTGAGAATCCAACAGGATGATGCAGTTCAGTCAACAGCAAATCAATGATATAGGACCTATTTTTCAGAAGTGTGTTTCCCAGCGCCACATGTGTTTTCCAGAGCCACAGTCTGTTAGTACTTCCAGCTCTGATAAAACAATCATTTAATCCCAGCAAACTCAGAATGGTAATGACTACTTCTCTTCACTGAGGGCCCAAAACATCATCTCTGCTGCAGAGACCCATACTATCTTCCTTTCTCTTCAACTTCTCTATGAGACGACTCAGAAAAACAGTGAGGTGCCCCAGATTCCCTTGCCAACAGTACACGGACACTCAGCAGTATATCCCATTTTCCACAGAGGGGACCAGTGTCATAAGGTGTCACAATATCTTCAAGAGGTGAACTGCTGGATGAAGAGCAGCTGGCTCAGTTTCAACCTGCACAAGAAGATGGAGGTGTTCTAATAGCCCAGGACACTTTCCTCTTCTTCCTTTCAAGGCAACCCCCCCACCTCCTTTTACCAACATGGTGGCCTTATTTGACTCATCATTAGGGCCCTACCAAATTCATGGTCCAATTTGGTCAATTTCACAGCCAAAGGCTTTTTAAAATTGTAAATTTCACAATTTCAGATCTTTAAATCTGAAATTTCATAGTGTTGAAACTGTTGGGGTCCCAACCCAAAAGGGCACCAAAGGGGGTCACAAGGCTGTTGTAGGGGTGTCATGGTATTACTAACCCCACTTCTGCACTGCTGCTGATGGTGGAGCTGCCAGAGCCTCCTGCAGCCGGGGAAGGTTCCCGAAGGTAGGTCTGACCCGGCCCCGGGAGTGGACCCTGCAGGGGAAGAGGAAGTCCCGTCCCTCCCCAGCTCATCTAAGACTAGCATCTGGAGCCCAGCACATGGTAAGAGCCCCCCACCTTGACCCTACCTTACACTAGCCAGATTTCACAGGGGGATATCAGATTTCACGGTCCGTGATATATTTTTCATGGCCATGAATTTGGTAGGGCCCTACTCATCACTGAGTTTCTTCCAGCTAATTCTTCTTTCCAGATGAAGACTTGGCGACAGTGCTCTATGCATTTGTTGCCTCCATACTGGATTACTGTAATTAATTGTATCTAAAAAAGGCTCCATGTGGTACAGAATGAGGCTACCCTCCTCTTCATGCATTACTCCACTGTGATTATTGTGCTCCAGTACTCCGGTCCCTCTACCGCAGGGGTAGGCAAACTTTTTGTCCTGAGGGCCACATCTGGGTGGGGATATTTCATGCAGGGCCATGCAGGAGGGGTGCGGCAGGGGGCTCAGGGCAAGGGTGCGGGGTGCAGCAGGGGACTCAGGGCAGGGGGTTGGGGTGCAGGAGGAGGTGCGAAGTGCAGGAGGAGGCTCAGGGTAGGGGGTTGGGGTGCAGGATGGGTTCGGGGTGCGGGCTCTGGCCCGGCACCACTTACCTGGAGCAGCTCCAGGGTGGCAGTGTTGCGCAGCGGGGCTAAGACAGGCTCCCTGCCTGCCCTGGTCCCATGCCACACCGCTCCGGGAAGCGGCTGGTGCCACGTCCCTGCAGCCCCTGGGGTGGGGGGGCAGAGGACTCCTCATGCTGCCCTTGCCTGCAGGTACCTCTCCCAAAGCTCCCATTGGCCATGATTCCCCATTCCCGGCCAATGGGAGCTGCAGGGGGCGGTGCCTGCAGGTGAGGGCAGCGCACAGAGCCCTCTGACCCCGCTCCTCCAGGGGCCGCAGGGACATGGTGCCGGCCGCTTCCAGCAGCAGCGCGGGGACCACGGCGCCATGGGGGTGGCAATCCCCCAGGCCAGATCCAAAGCCCTACAGGCCGGATCCAGCCCATGGGCCATAGTTTGCCCACCCCTGCTCTATCGGCTCCCAGCTCAAGTCCTTGGTCTTCAAGACTGTTAATGGAGGGGAAGTGCATACTGCTCTAAGGCCTTGTCTATGCTAGGCAATCTTTGCAAGAAATCTCCACTGGTGGGAGTCTTAGTGTAGGAAGGACATCTTTAGAGTCTGACATCTTTAGGCATTTTTAGACTCATATCTATTAAACCTGATATTCACTAGTTCTAATAATTCTGCCTGGAGGTACTCAGTAGTTTGTGATGAGCAATTATTCATCCTCCCAAGAGCTTTGATGTGGAATTTCTCTTCAGCATTCCACCTTATCACCTCTCCTGTTCAGTATTTAAGTGAGGCTGCTAGGAAGAATTTCAAGGTGCTTTGGTCGACTGTCCCATCACATGCTCATGATACTCAGCGCGCTCTCTCTCTAGGTATTACCATCAAACTCAAATTCAGTGCTCTTCTTGCTTTACCAGGGTCTTGTCAAAATAGGATATTGGATGAAATGTACTTGACTTGACCCTAATCCAGATCAGATGTAGTTGACGATGGTAGGAATGGGTTATTTCTGCTTCAGTTATTTGGGAGTATACCCAATCTTTGTCCTCCTGGTTTACAATCTCTAGATCCTAATGAATCTTTTGTTTACCTTAGATGCCCTAGTAATGGTAAAGCTTGTAGTGCCTTTTACCACTGGCCCCAAAGCTATTCCATAAGTCAACTGGCAGGGCCGTCTTTGTGAATATTGTCATCTTTGCAATTAATTAAATTTTCCCTGGCATAAGGAGCAAGAATCCTAAATATATTTCTAGCTTTAAACTTCTGTCTTAATTCAGAGCATGCATTTGTCATATCTTTAGGCCCGCTGGGAATTTTTTAAAATGAAGATAAATTAAGCCAGCTTCAAACTGTTAAGCACAAATACTTATTATAAAGCATTTGTTTGGGTGCTACCATGTCCAGCATAATAATGATCACTTTTTGCCTTTCTGGACTTTACTCTTCTATACCTCATAGAATTGAAATATCTTTTAATACTTAAATAAAATGGATACCAAATAAATTCCCAGTGTGTGCTGCATCCTCCAGTGTTGTAGCTCATCCAGTGCAGTAATTGAAATGAATAATAATAATAATAATAATAATAATAATTAATAAAGCCCAATAGCAACAAGTAAAACTAGCATGATTCAAAATGAGATAATTAAATTGCTTGATTGTCATGAGGCCAACATTAAAAAAAATGAATTGACTCATCTCCCTTCATGTGCACAGATTGTATCACTTATTTTTATATAAATATATATTATTTGCCTGGTTTTGATTCTTTGGCCAAATGCTGTTACTTCATAATGTGGTTTAACCACTTAGATGATTTTTTTCAAAGAGTTTGTTTCTAGTTTTATCATTAAGCCACAAGAAAGCTGCATAAGCACAAATGTAATTAAGTTGTGTGGAAGTGTTGTCTATCATTAAATTTTACTTTACATGAGTGCATCAGTTCAAAGACGGCTCTCCCAGAGAGATCAGATATGCTATGTGGCGGAATGAAGGCAGCTTTAGAATGAAAGCTTACTCTTTGCAAAAAAACTGTGTCCCTACCAAACACAACTACTTCATGATTTATACCTGAGAAACAAAAAAGTCAGAACCTTCTCATGTAAGGTTCTAATACCAACCTTACCTTCTGCCCTTTGTAGCCCTCATTCTTGCTTTTGGAAGCAGGGAGAATTGTTATGAGCTTGTCCTTGGGAGTTTGGGACATAGGGCATGTCATGAAGGGGTGGACTTTGTTACAAAGAATGGGGTCAAAATTGCAAGGTTAGTTAGAATAGCATGTAGGAGCATGTCAAAGAGGCCATCACTAATAGAGTGCCAAAAGGTATTAGGGGCAATTTTTTTTCTTACTAAATTATGAAAGTCAAATGGAACTCAGGCTCCTAAGGCATTAAGACACTTTTTAAAATTTGACCGTAGGTACTTAAGTCTCATTTTCTAAAGGGACTTAGGCCTAGATTTTTAAAGATGTGATCAATGTTGCAATGCCTAACAGATTTAGGAGCCTAATCTTATTTTCAAAAGGGCTGTAGGCAGTTAGGAGTCAAAATTCCATTGACTTTCAATGAGATCGAGACTCCTAAGTCACTTTTGACAATGGGACAAAGATTTCTAAGTAACTTAGGTGCCTTTGGAAAATTTACCCATTATCTCAGTGGCCACAATACAAAAACTCAGAGTATATGGAAGAGCTGAGAAGGGAGGATAACAACATTTTAAACCTTTTGACAAATAATTTGTCAGTGGTTTTAAAAATATAACTGGATTGGTACGTTGGGTAACGACTCACATCTAAGTCCGACAATTTTTCAATTCCAGATATGATGTTCCACACTTGTAGTTTATAAAGTGATCCTGTAAAGCAGAGCTGTGCAAAATGTAATGGTTTTGATTCCTACAACTTAATGTAAATATTAATACTGAGAAAATAGTATTCATGCTAATTTAGTCCTGCTTTTTGTCTGGGAGTCACTCCTGGTTTCCATGGATGTATCTGTAGTTCACGTTTGCTGGAGGTTTTTGGATGACAATTTTCAGCCAGTGAATTGTTTACAAACTGTTCACTTTTATATTCTTCCAGATCTGTTAAATATTTACTTCAGTTCAGTCCACTTGGTCAAATAATCAACATTCCATTCCAACATGTGCATTATCCACCAGCACAAGTTAAAGGAGCACTTGGGTTACTTTGACATACACCAGAGTCTGGTTTATCCTCCAGTGACAGAAAACAACCAGTGCCCCAACCCAGGTGCTCCCAGTGCTGCTCTAGCACACCTAGGGATCTTGCCCTTTGTTCTTTTTTTTTAAGTATGAACAGAAACCTTTTCATGACATTAACAATTACAGAAAACTGTTTTTAAAATGTAAACATTTCCTGTGGTGAAGAGAAACTAAACTGTGCTAGCTGAGTAGAACTACACAGCAAAATGAACCGTAAACAAAAAATAACCAACCAGTATTTTTCCTGCCTAAGCTGAGCAAAATACTAGAAGTAGAAAATCAACATAAATAGTGACATATAAATATCAGGCTGGATTGTCCACTTTGTGGCACCAATGTTATGCTGCTACAAATCTGCTGAAATCAGTGGAGTTACAGCAGTGTTGGACTGGTGCGATGAAGTGGAGAATCAGACCATCAAGGGCAGATCCTCAGTTAGTTGCTCCATTGATGTCTATGAAGTGATGACAATTTACGCTTACTGAGGAACTGTCCCCCTTCCATGCCAGTTTTTAAAGTTGTCTTTCTAATTAAGCTACAGTGGTGTTATAATACAAGTAATATTATTTTTATATTGTCCCTTTAAAGCAATGCATTGTCAGCAGTCTGTCTGCAAGTCTGGCAGAGAAATGAATATCAGCAGCTTAAATTGCACATTATTACCAATGAATGATATTGTGACATAGCTGTGTCTTTTCACACACTCTGTGCTACATTTTCTCATTTTTTCCCCCCAGGTTAAGGTTTAGAATAGATTGTGCAGGCTTTGCAATGGGAGATTTGAGATCATATATGTGAATGGAGAATTTGGTCCAGTGTGCCTCAGGACTGAATGAGGGATCTTTAAGAATTTTAGCCCAATGCCAAAAAGGGCTTCCAAGATTTCAGGCATGTCTTTGGAAGGTTCTAGAGTTCCTCATGAATTGGTAAGTTCAAGTTGGCCATGGTTTGATTGTAGTCATGAGGTGTGTATGTGCCTCTCTCTCTCCAAATTTTGGGTGGGAGTATGTGTGCCAGAAAGGGGAACCATTGGACAGGTGTTGATTTTTATAATCCAGTTATGATTCTTATTGTGGCATCTGCACATCCAGAGGTATCTGAGCTGCCTGCCCAGCACAATTCTCAGCAGGCAGGAGATAAATCAATCAGCACCATTCCAGTTTTTAGATTCCACTGCAAGCCAGCCTCAATGGCCATGTCTACACTGCAACAATAGACCCACAGCAGTGAGTCTCAGAGCCTGGGTCAACCGCCTCGGTCTTGCACTATGGGGCTAAAATTAGTTGTGATATATATATATATATATATATATATATATATAACACTGAAGAAGTTGAGAATTTTATATACAATTTAAAATGAAACCAGCAATCAGTGGAAGATTAGCCACTGGGCCAACAGGGCCCATGCCCAGGGGCCCTGGCCAACTGGGGAACCCCAGAAAAAAGCCCAGAGCCCTGGCCACCGGGCAGGCAGGTGGGGCAGGGGAAGCCACTGCACCCTGATCTTGCTCCCCGGCAGAAGCACTGCGCAGGCGGGGAGGGAGAAGCCCCAGCATCCAGAGCCCCACTGCGGTCCCAGGACTGGAGGAGCTTTCGTTACCTGTTGTGGCCTCAGGGCCAGGGGAGCTCTCACTCCCCAGTGCGGCCTGGTGCCATGGCAGGGGGGACAGAGTTTCTCCAGTCTTGAGGCCACAGTGGGGGGGGGAGAGAAAGGAGCAAACAGATTGCGGGGCTGCAGTTGAGGGGTGGAACAGGGATGGGGCCCTGAGAAAGGGGGAGAAAGGGGTGGGGCTGTAGGCAGAAGGAGCAAATGGGGGCAGGAATGCAGGTGGAAGGGGTGGGGAGGGGCACCCCACTTGCTCTGGCCCAGGGCCCCAGGAAACCTTAATCCACCTCTAAGCAGGATTTTAAAATGAAGGAGGAAAGAATATTGAATATCATACTCTAATAAGTTTCAATATAATACAATGCCTAAGAAGTACAAATGCCATGAACTTTTCTGGGCTACAGACATCTGGTAAGCAGATCACAAGTAGCTGATGTAATGTGTTTGGTTCATTCATGTTAATAAAAGCCTTGTTTGTTATACAAATTTAGATGTTATTTGTAGAAGCAAAAATGCAACTGTTTTGACTTTCTTCATATGTTCTATTTGCCAAAGGGTATCTCAAACATTCACAAAGTCTTCATACTAGAAGTAAATTCCAGATTCCTGAAATACCATTGGATCAGAAATCCTCTAAGAGCAGAAGCTGAAAGTATAAAAACTAAAAGATTTCACAAGTTTTCATTCACCAGAGTTAACTTATCCATCCACGTTAAGTGACCTATCCAGGGCTACAGAGTTAGATAAAAGCAGGCATTAAAATTGAAGAATCTCTTACACACATGCCTGTTTTCAGATCACATCCTTTTTCAAAAACAGCCTTAAATTACTTGTTAAGCAGTATTAGCCTTGGGATATATATCTGAGTTAAACAATTCTATGCAAAAGTCAATAGGTCCTATAGCTTTGCCTAAAATATCTGTCCATTTTAAATATTCACCACTATGAGTGATATTTCCTAACAGTGACTTCACAGTACAGAAAATACTGCAATCAGCAGAACTTACCAATTAAAGTTCTTATTTCAAAGAGAAGACCAATGAGTACTGGAAAAGCATTTTCATCCTATAGGGTTTATGTGACAACACAAGCTAAAAGATTTCTTATACTAATGCCTCTTTGCAAAGAATCACAGAGACATTTCCCTAGTATGCTGAATATGAATTACTTGTGTTTGTTCTACAAACGCACAAATTGCCTTTTAGGTCCTCCATAACATACTCTGTCCAAGTCTTGAAACTGATATTTTTACATAGCCAGCCAACCTATCATCTAATGGTTTGAACATAAATGTGGAAACCTAGAACTTCTGGGATCTAACCTCCTTTGTGACAAGGCGCTTACTGCTCTGGATGGTGTAGCTGGCAGAAAAAAAACAAATATTAACATAAAGCAGGGATAATGATATTGACCACCTCGATAACCCACCTATGAAGGAAGAACACTGTATAACAGCAAAGGACTATTATTTGCTGGATGGTCTTGTGGTTAAAGTAATGGACTAAGGTCTGAGATCTTGGTTCAGTTCTGGGCTCTACAACAGTGTTCCTTCATAACTTTCGGCCAGGCTCTTAAGTCACTTGATCACTCTGACTCAGTTCCCCTGTGTGTAAAATGAGCATACTATTTCTTTCCTCACACCTTTGGTCTGTTTCCTAATTACACCGAAAGCTCTGAGTGGTAGGAACTGTCTCTTATGAGGTAATTTCAGAACCTCTAATATAGAGGCATAGACTTTAAGGTCAGAAGGGACCATTATGATCATCTAGTCTGACGTCCTGCACAACGCAGGCCACAGAATCTCACCCACCCACTCCTGTAACAAACCCCTAATCTATGTCTGAGTTACTGAAGTCCTCAAGTCATGGTTTAAAGACCTCAAGGTGCAGAGAATCCTCCAGCAAGTGACCCGTGCCCCACGCTGCAGAGGAAGGTGAAAAACCTCCAGGGCCTCTGCCAATCTGCCCTGGAGGAAAATTCCTTCCCGACCCCAAATATGGCAATCAGTTAAACCCTGAGCATGTGGGCAAGACTCACCAGCCAGCACCCAGGAAAGAATTCTCTGTAGTAACTCAGATCCCACCCTATCTAACATCCCATCACAGACCATTGGGCATATTTACCTGCTAATAATCAAAGATCAATTAATTGCCAAAATTAGGCTATCCCATGATACCATCCCCTCCATAAATTTATCAAGCTTAGTCTTGAAGTCAGATATGTCTTTTGCCCCCACTACTCCCCTTGGAAAGCTGTTCCAGAACTTCACTCCTCTAATGGTTAGAAACCTTCGTCTAATTTCAAGTCTAAACTTCCTAGTGTCCAGTTTATATCCATTTGTTCTTGTGTCCACATTGGTACTAAGCTTAAATAATTCCTCTTCCTCCCTGATATTTATCCCTCTGATATATTTATAAAGAGCAATCATATCTCCCTTCAGCCTTCTTTTGGTTAGGCTAAATAAGCCAAGCTCTTTGAGTCTCCTTTCATAAGTCAGGTTTTCCATTCCTCGGATCATCCTAGTAGCCCTTCTCTGTACCTGTTCCAGTTTGAATTCATCCTTCTTAAACATGGGAGACCAGAACTGCACACAATATTCCAGATGAGGTCTCACCAGTGCCTTGTATAACGGTACTAACACCTCCTTATCTTTACTGGAAATACCTTGCCTGATGCATCCCAAGACTGCATTAGCTTTTTTAACGGCCATATCACATTGGCGGCTCATAGTCATCCTGTGATCAACCAATACTCCGAGGTCCTTCTCCTCCTCTGTTACTTCCAACTGATGTGTCCCCAATTTATAACCAAAATTCTTGTTATTAATCCCTAAATGCATGACCTCGCACTTTTCACTATTAAATTTCATCCTATTACTATTACTCCAGTTTACAAGGTCGTACAGATCTTCCTGTATGATATCCCGGTCCTTCTCTTTATTAGCAATACCTCCCAGCTTTGTGTCATCTGCAAACTTTATTAGCACATTCCCACTTTTTATGCCAAGGTCAGTAATAAAAAGATTAAATAAGATTGGTCCCAAAACCAATCCCTGAGGAACTCCACTAGTAACCTCCTTCCAGCCTGACAGTTCACCTTTCAGTATGACCGTTGTAGTCTCCCCATTAACCAGTTCCTTATCCACCTTTCAATTTTCATATTGATCCCCATCTTTTCCAATTTAGCTAATAATTCCCCATGTGGAACTGTATCAAATGCCTTACTGAAATCGAGGTAAATTAGATCCACTGCGTTTCCTTTGTCTAAAAAATCTGTTACCTTCTCAAAGAAGATCAGGTTGGTTTGGCATGATCTACCTTTTGTAAAATCATGTTGTATTTTGTCCCAATTACCATTGATCTCAATGTCCTTAACTACTTTCTCCTTCAACATTTTTTCCAAGACCTTGCATCATATAGTGGGGTCCTGACCATAACTGGGGTGTGGGTGCTGTTGTAATAGAAATAATAAATAATCTCTTCTTTAGTTTTCCCATATGTAAAATGGAAACAATACTTTTTTTTACCTTGCAGGAATGTTGTGCAAACTAATACATTAAAGTGCTAAATTCAGATCTGATGTAAAAGGGTACAATTATTTGTATAACCACTATGTACCTGCTAAGCATTAACATAGTTCATCTTATTTTTAATCACATTTCTTTTCTCACCCCTTTGTTTTACCGGAACTCTTCTAAATGACATCAGCATTGCTCAATGATTACAGGCATTCCCAGAAGTGCCACCTTCCGCTTTTTTGAATTAAATCATAACACAGTGGCCCTCAGATGTTTGGATGATCATCAGTTGATATCTGTATCTCCTACAAATATTACTATCTCAGTCACTGCAAGACTTCAATTACAGTATTTCTGCAGTTTCAAGAAGAAATGGATTGTAAAAGTATCCAAGTCTAAGAAATCAATTCTCCTTTGCTTCCTGACCTGGTGACCCTTTTTTGTCTCTTTCATATTCAGCTTGCAGAATACTAAATATGAACAATATCTTTTTCAGTCTTAAAGGGTCCTCTAAGCCATACAGAGACAAAAATCATATTATTTACAGTGTCCTCAGTGCTCATTAGTATGGGGGAGAAATCTGTATAAATCCAGTTATCAACACTGCTGCAAGAAAATAAGAGAAAAGCCACATTGTGTATGAAGCTTATTGAATTGCAAACTGCTTTCTCAGCAATCAAGGCTGTACGCTGATGCAAATCAGATGCTTACATAATGCTATTATACTGGAAATGTTACAAAGAGCTGATTAAGATACTCTTTGTGTGTTGATACTATTCTGCCTTTTCACTTAGAGCAGAAAGTTGACAAATTACCATCTTAAAATGGACCATTCTGGCACTACTCACAACCAAACACATCTACATCCACTGTTGGTAGCTTACTCTCCAACTCCAAATATTTTATTTTTTAGACGCTAAACAGAGCATAGCAGGAACAAACAACTACCTCTCTAAATTCACATCTTGGGGTTGCAGTCTAAGCTCAGATGTGTATGCATGTGCTAGAGTGGATTTTTCTAACTATGCAGCATGTCACATGGCTAAGATTAGGATCTGGCCTTTAGCAGGCTTCTTGATGTAAAGCAAGAATCTAACTTCAGCCATGTGCTGTGCTTCACTGCACATCCTAAACAAAAAAAAACTATGTTTATACAGGGTCATTCAATGTAAGGTGATGCAAAACACCATTAAGAGTTGGTAGTTAACAAAAACATGCTTCTTTGTAACAGATATCTGTTGTCAAATCAGACGTAAGGTTATAAAATCTCATTTAGTTTTAATCCTTAATGCCAAAGAATGAAATTATGTCTCTCAAATCTTCTGCTATTGCAATGAAACTTTGAGGGACCACTATCAAAACCAAAAGGGCTAAAGACTTTTCTTAGATAAAACGTGCACTTACTTAGGAATCCCCCCAACCCCAAGTAAAGTACAAGACTCCAAGTGAATCCAAGTAAAGTAAAGTAATTGCCTGCTTCTCAGGCCCAATAAAACAGGTCCCTTGTACCTACTTTTCCTGATTTGACCATGTAACTCAGGCACCTGTGGCATATAACATATACTAGGCATTAGATGTACACATAATAGTCTCTTTGGCTATTTGTTGCCATCTTATGTTTTCATACCCAGCGTGCGTATTAAAATACATTCACTTTGCCCCTTTAAAAATGGCGTATGTTGGAAAGTGAATAAATGCAAAAGGTTTCTACGTACGTTGGCAGCAAATAAGAGATGATAAAAAAGAATGGGCATGACAAACAGGTAACAAAAATTCTGACCCTGCTACTTTCTTCCAGTTATGATTGAGAAGAGACTTATCCTGATAGAATCACAAATAGGAGGAGATGCAATATTAGGAAGTGGAGTCCACAGAAACGAAGTAATGAGTGACTCTGATCTTTTCGCAAATATCCAACTTACATGACTCTAAAATAATTGGGAAATTTGTCAGGGTGTTTTATTGTTTCATAAATGAAAGAAGGTATTTGGTACACATGTAGATACAAAACTTCAATTCTACCTGAAGCCATACATTTAAACTGAATATTTCCTATCAAACTGAGTCTGGGGTGGGACAGAAGGATGTCATTATTAAAGCAGATCAAGAATTTTCCATTTGAAATGTTCTCTCATGGGAAAATTTTGATTGTGCCATTTTTTAAAAAATTTCTCACAGGAAGGTTTGAAATAAAATACTTTGTTTCAGATTTCAGTTTGTCAAACCAAATCAAAATATTCTGTTTTGGGTAAGTTCAAGTCTGCCTGAGCTGTCACACTGCTTCATGGATGTTGTAGTTTGGGTGCCTCCTGCCACTGTTCTCCTCTATGGGCTGGGTTCCCTGGCTATACTACATCTCCCATGGTACACCACAGTCTCCCTGTTGGATGAACTGTGACACTGTACCATGGGAGTCCCATAACCATGCTGCATTCTCTAGTCCAGTCAGGATGCCTGGTCCATAGAAGAGAATGGGGGCATAAGGCATCCAATCTACAACTCCCATGAGATTCTATTGCAGCTCAGGTGGATGCAGTTCCATGTTGAACTAAGCCAAAACAGAATGCTTTCTAATCAATTTTTTTAGCTCTTTCTATTCTGTGAAAAATTTAGTATTTTGAATTTTGCCCTGATTTGGGATGAAAACCAATTTCAAAATATCAGAATTTCCCACTGAATGGAAATTCTGATTTTAAATCACTACTGGTCATAACAATGGGACCAATCTAAAGGGAAAAGACTGTATAATGTTGTGATATACCCCCCCACCCGGGGTACAACCTGGAACTGTGCAACCACTATTCCCCCTTAACTCTCCTCCCTGGGCTGTCTCTTTCAAAGCTATGCTAGTGACAAGCAGCAAAACCCTCCAGGTGCTACTATCACTCAGCCGACAACATGCAGGGACACACCCAGCTAAACTGCATGAATGCTCTCTAAGCCACTCATGAATTATACAGAGAGACACCAGCAAATCACCTCAGGCCCCAGCCTTGCACCCCAGAAATATACCATCTTACATAGCTCAAGACCATCCTTTGAACAGTGCAAGCTCAATAATTAGTTCACCACTTCGACAAAGGAAAGTGGACATGCATCAGCCTTTGTAATCTGAGCAGATTCCCCAAGCACTTTAGACCAGTGGTTCTCAACCCGCAGGCTGTGGGCTGCATGCGGCCCGATTAGCACAAAGCTGCGGCTCAGCTGTGTGCTAATTTTTTTTTCAAAATGTGCCACTCTGATCTGAAAGGGGGCGGGGCTGGCTGAGTGGGGAGACAGCATCTGAAAGCCTGCTGGAGTGCTCCTGTCAGCGGAGGGCTGGTGAGTGCCGCAGGGGTGCAGGAGAGTGGGTCTCTGTGCAGGTTTGTGGGGAGAGGGGGCGCTCTGAGTAGTGAAGGGGTGGAAGGGGCTGGGAACTAGGGGTTTGTGGGGGTGCTGCAGCACCCCCAGGTTTTAGGCTGCCCAGCCCCGCTGCCCGGCCCCGGGGAGATGCATGGAGGAGAGAGGCCAAGTGGTGATGTCGTTGACCCTCATTTATACTTTCTCTCCAGGTGCTAGAAAGATCCTTGCTGTGACGTGGGGGTTAAGCAGCCCCCATTGTGTACATGCCCTCTCTGAGGAGTCTCTGGGAGAGTGGATTCTTCTTGATGGGCCATCAACACTTGTCTGGCTGGTCCTGATCCAAATCTATCTTGTCAGTGCTCCTTTGTTGTCACTGAAAGACTAGCTCTGGGCGTTTCCCTCTTACCACATATTTTAGTAACAAACACATAACAATACTTTATAACTTCACATACAATGACAGAACATACAATCCAACAGGATAGTAATTTTCAACAGATCAAGACTTTTTAAATGATACTTCAACAAGGCCAATTTGGTACAAAACATATCATAATCATATCACAGTGGGGGTTCCAGGGTGCTATTTTGAGGTACAGTGTGACAAATGTATAAAGCCTATGGACTATATCCCAGGATCCTGGGATAAGGTCTGAAACTCTTGAGTGGAGTTAAGTTAGACTGCCTGACACACGTGTGGAACTTTTGTGTTGAGAACTAAACTGTGTTAAATCCTAAAACTGTTTTCAAGGTTGTTCTGTTTCTGAGCTAAAATTGTTTGGATTAAATGAGACTTTAGATGGACTGTTATAAACAACCTGGGAATTGTGGATGGCCTGAAGAGGAATAATCCCAAAATATATGTCTCTGAAAGGGGCTTTTTCTTCTCATTTTGTTTGGTTTGGTGTTTTAATGACTCTTCTACTCCCAGTCATGGATATAATGTGTATTCCAATCTACAGGATTTTAAGCTGTGACCCAGCTATGTAACCTAGATGGGCCTGGATCTGGATCCTTGACTGTTCACTGGACGCTATCTTTGCTGGACCTGTTACTGGGAGAGAAGGGGATTCTGTCCCATCCAAGAACTGTGGAGAAATGTTCCTCACCTCTTGTCTTCACCCTTACCTCACCAGACCTGGAGCAGATAGTCTTTTTGCTTGATTATCTGTTTGACCTGAGCTGATAACACTTAGGCCTGGTCCACACTAACCCCCCACTTCGAACTAAGATACACAACTTCAGCTACGTTAATAACGTAGCTGAAGTCGAAGTACCTTAGTTCGAACTTACCGCGGGTCCAGATGCGGCAGGCAGGCTCCCCCATCGACTCCGCGTACTCCTCTCGCGGAGCAGGAGTACCGGCGTTGACGGCGAGCACTTCCGGGATCGATCCGGGATCGATTTATCGCGTCTAGACAAGATGCAATAAATCGATCCCAGAAGATCGATTGCTTACCGCCGGACCCGGAGGTAAGTATAGACGTACCCTTAGTGCCACTTCACTGTAAAGCCATATGCCTGACTGTAAAGGAGTACACTTTTTCTTTTGATCCTACTTACCTATTCTGCCTTCTCTTGCTAATTTTTTTGGTCTGGAGGAATTTGACTTAACAAAACTGAAGGCTTGTAAGTAAATTTATTGTATCCTTGTTATAACTCTGTTCATATTTGCCATCATATAACCAGTTTTGTAATTTTCAGTTTTCCTGGCATATGTAAGTTAATAAAGATAGGAGTGAACATCATATGTGGTTATTAAGAAGTAAAATTGGAGGCCGTGAGGGAAGAACTCCTAACAGCTTCGGCCATGGTACCTAATCAGTTAATAAACCATGACAGATATACAGTACATTTAAAAGAAAGGAGATAGATACCATTCAAGAGGAAAGGGGATGGCTCGTCACACATAACATAACTGTCACATGAATTTTGAGCCAACAGGATGCTCTATAACATGGGATTAAAGATGAATTTTCAAAGGGGTTTGCAGGAGTTATACAGCCAAAGCAAGATATAACCTGCTTCTTGTGCATTGGCGCATGACACTGCTATGATAGATACATCTGATGTGGTATCTGGTTCTCAGGACAATTTTTGCCATGAAAATGGATTAATCTTTTTCAACAATTTCCATTTCCCTCACACCTTTAAGACTGGGTTCTATTTTTAATGTGATGTTCCATTCTTATTACTATCTCTGTCCCAAGTATGAAAGTCTGTAACCAGAGTACCTGGTGTTGCAGTGTTATAACTCATCCCTCTGACAAAGCCAGAAATGAGAACTGACAATGGCACAAAATGAATCCATTCCCACCCCGGCTCCCCAGATTGTAATGGGAAAGGAAGATGACACCACATTTACTCATGCGAGCTGTGACAGGAATGAGAAATGGTACAAAGACAGCCCCATCTCCTTCTAGTCAGATGCTCTGAAATGTGTACAGTCCTTTTGGGAGTCTCAAACAATGGCTTTCCCATTGCTCCTATGTGGTTTCTCTACCTGCCCACCTTTTTAACTGAAATATTTAGGAGAAGGAAAACGGTTTCCAATGTTCATTGAATTAGGACTTGATCCTGCAAAGCACCAGTGAAGTGCTTCTATAAGTGCAAGGTTAAAAGCAATACACACGACAGAGAAGGCAAGGAAACCTGATCCTGCAGCAAGCACTGCTGCTTATCTACCAGATTATTTCTGATACTTTGGCCTTGGCTACACTGGCGCTGTACAGCGCTGCAACTTGCTGCACTCAGGGGTGTGAAAACGCCTCCTCCCCCGAGCACAGCGAGTGCAGCGCTGTAAAGTGCCAGTGTAATCAGCGCCTGCAGTGCTGCACGCTCGCTCGCAGCGCTGCAAGCTACTCCCCTCGGAGAGGTGGAGTACTTGCCAGAGAGCTCTCGCAGCGCTGGCGGCGCGACTACACTCGCGCTTCACAGCGCTGCCGCAGCAGCACTGTGAATCCCCAAGTGTAGCCAAGGCCTAAGAGTGGGTAATGTCAAAGAGGGGAGTGAGTAGCTAAGAGCCTCAAATTGTTTGTAACGCACCTACCACAATGGGGTCCTGGTCCATGACTAGGGCTCCTAGGCACTATGGTAATGCAAATTTGCATGCTGAGGATCCATGTCTCCACAGCCATACCCATTCGCTGTCCTCCCATTCTGGTTTTTGCCCTGCACTCTTGCTTGTAAGTGAGCAAGGTAGGCACCAGGCTTGAAACTTCATGTCAGTGGACAGTACCTACTGTTGTACTCTGCTTACCTCCATGCTATCACCTCTCATCCTCTCACTAAGCACAACAACCTTGCACTCCCTGATACACACTATACAAGGAGTTGAAGGACCAAGGCCCTACTGGCTGAAATGATAGTTCTTCCAAAGAGGACAGATATACGTCTTTTGAGTCATAAACGCTGCATCACTCATATTGCATACGATTTGTATATACTGAATAATGTATAGGCCTATGCCCAGAAAGTAGGAAATCAATATGCTTCAAATGTAAAATGTGATCCAGGGGATAGGGCACAGAACTGTGTCTCAGGAGAGCTGTGTTCTGTTCTTGCCTTTGTCTTGTGGTGCGACCATGGGCAAGTCCCTTCACTTCTGTCTGCCCCTGTTTCCCCTTCCATGCTTTGTATGTCTACTTACCTTGTGACCCCAGTCTCTAGGTGCTACCACATTATAAAGAATGAATTACAAGTGAAAGGGAAATGAGGTGCATTTATAAAACACCAGAGACATGACCATATTTTCTAATGAAGAAAGCATATGGGCAAACTAAACACATTACTAAATATGTCTCAACTTGGAATGTAGATAGGAAACAAAGGCAAAGAGCCAGTAGGGTGATTGGGGTGGGAGGGGTCGGGACGAAAAAGGAGCTGACGAAAGACCTCTCAAGAGATGATAGTGAGAGAATGCCCTGGAAGAGATAGAATATGTTTGAGAAGCAGCAGTGGCAGCATGATCCCAGCCCACTGAGAGGAAAGGTGGCTGCTGTGTGACTGCTGCTTTGTGAAATTGCTGACACAGGGCTCTGCACCACCTGCTTGATTTTGTTCCTTTAGAAAATGACAGAAAGCATGACAGGATGCTCTTTGCTACACTTAGCACCGAAAAGAAGCCACTGATAGGAAAACAGATACCAGGGAGACAAAGGTGAAGCACGAAACTGATACAGACTTGCCAACAAATGTTTATAAAACCTTATTGTGAAGGGTCACGAAGAAAGACGTCAGCCATGAGGTAACTGTCCAGCTGTCATGTACGGTCCCATAAATGATTCTCTCACTACAGTATCCATCTGAGCCTAATTGAAGACTCTTCCTTGTTTTATCTGTTTTCTACCAGGAAAATAATTAACTTTCTCTCATTTAAGGAAACAAGAAAAATGGATAAATTGTTCCTCCAGCAGTTAGCTAGTTCGAAATTCAGCTATGATTATGATCAAAGTACAAATTAACTTCAAGATTAAACCAGGGTCCAGAACTCATATCCTGGCTGATGTTTATTTAATATACACATCTGCAGCAGTGATATAAATAAAAAAACAGCCCCACTCAAAGATCCAAAGTACAGGGTGAGTAAAAGCAGTCTCTCATAAAATAAGAATGCTCTGAATCTTTGCCTGAAGCTTGATCTGAACTGAAATAAAATGTTTTCTGAGGCTCAGTAAATTCAGATTTTTTAATTGCCACTTACCTCTTTTCGTAGACAGGGATATGGGGCAGAAATGCCAAAGCTGTCCTGGAAAATTTCCACCAATATTTGTCTGAAATTGTAACTGAATTTGATTTGCCTGTTAAAAAAGGATCAGGGCAAATACATACAGGACAGAAAATGAGATAAAAGGGCTGGAGCCTGATAGAGGAGTCAATAGTGTGTTTCTTTTATCCTATTCTTTACTGTCTCTCTCTCTATTTTATCCTGAAAGTGGGAAGGGTGAGATGGAGGATAGGAAGATGCTTGACTGAGTGGACACCCTTTTCTTTCTCCAGCTGCCCAAATCTTCCCGTACACACATCTCTGACTCCTACCAAAACGGTTCCCTACAAATAACTTCCCCTGCAACACATGTTTGGGTCTAATTATTTGCCCCCAAATCTAGTGTCGTAATCATAACCTTTGCAGTCCAACTAACCACTTTAGAAAAAATGACAGTTTAAATGTCTTATTGCCCCAGGAGACTACCTGTTGTGCTTTCTGTGGTAGAGGAGGTTCTGAGCAGTAGCAGCATTGTATGTGTATATTAATTGGAGAGAGGCCAAAGCCATGGAGTTCAGATCCAAAAATATTATATCCTTCGTTCATGGAAAGGGTGCTGCTGCCGTGTGGCATGGGTTGCAGGTTCACAATGGGTTTCTGCAGAAATATTGTCCCAAAGGTGAATATTTGGGGCCACATGGGCTTACAAAAAGGATTGCTTGACACTGATTCCAAACTAGGGCTTGCTGTGCTGCCTTGAGTATACTGAGTTGGAATGGATCATTGATACCACTGACTTCCAGCTAACCATATCTTTTGTGTGAACACGACATTTTAAAACCATACCATTTCAGATCTGTACATATTTTATCAAATGCTTGTTTTGTGCCTTTTTTATGGTCAGCTTTTAAATGGAGTCTATAACAAAACAGATTCTATAAAGAGAACAAAGTAGAGGCATATTGGTAGGGTACTGAAGGAATATTCACAGGTACAGTCTTGCACCACATTTAGTTTCTCCTAATCCTTATCAGTCATTGTGGACTAAATCAGATATTCCCCTCCACGCCCAAAGCAAACAAACAGAACAAGAGTATAGGTGCAACAACAGTAGTTTTGCCTTGTGGAACTGTAGGAGGTACAGGGAAACCTGCAGAATAAATGTCAGAGCTTTACACAAAAGAAAATAATTTAATAAGGAAGTAGCTGACTGAGAAATCACTGCCAGCAAGATAAGGAGAGTGAAAACAATAAGCAGGGAGCTTCCATGATTAGACAAACCCAAAAAGAAATAGAACTCTGTCAGGAAGATGTTGCAGTTGTCATACACACACAGGCATACAACCTACATAAGAAGTGTTTATAGGTTTGTAATGGCATGTAACTGTAATCTATTATTATGTTTGAAATAGACTTAAGAAAAAACCCTTGGGGTTTACAGTAGAATTAAGATATTGAACATGACCCCAACATGTTGCTGTCACAAAAAAGGAAAATGCAGTGTTGGGCTGTGCAAGTAGAGGTATTGCATGCAAAACTAGGTACGGTAGTTAATTACTTCTCTCTGTTCGGTACTCATGAGACCACACAATATATAGTAAAGGTGCTGTTGTCAGATTAGAGGGCGTGCCAAACAGGGCAACTAAAATAATAATGCTTGGAGAAAATGACCCAGAAAGAATCGTTAGGAGAGCCAAATATGCAGGCATGTCTGGAGTCTGGAAAAAAGACAAACATGATAGAGATTTCCAAGTTTATACATAATAAACAGGTCAGATTTGACAGATTGAGGAATAATGGGTCCAAGTTGCCAGTAGAAATATTAGTTTATATTGTAAAAATAATTTTGTAATCATAAAATAAATTAGGCAATGGAAAGTGGTCAAATCACTACTTCCTTGGGAACCATCACTGGAAATTTTCAAGCCAGAACATAATAGTTTTGAGATCTAACATCTCCTACAGCTGTCCAAGAGATGACTTTCTAGAGGTTCCTTCTAGGATCCAGCCCTAGTGATTCTCAGAATGAACTAGGTCACTCTTCTTCTAGATAGCAGGGCTGGATTCAAGCAATCCACTCTGTACAATCCCCAGTAGGATTGCCATAGCCCTGCCCTTGTATTAAGGCACCACTTATGTATTGTGATTCTAACAGTGCTGGGATGATGGCATAAACCACCCACACATGCTTGCTGAATGGTTGGGGCCCTGCTACCACTCCTCTTTGGGCATGGAAAAGGGAAGTGTAACTTGGGCAGGTAAAAAAATATCTCTGGGAGCAGGGCCGGCTCCAGGCACCAGCCGACCAAGCACGTGCTTGGGGTGGCACCTTGGGGCAGGGCGGCGCTCGATTTTTTATTTATTTATTTTTTATTCGGCGTGGCGCTCGGAAGGGGGGCGGGGCTTCGGGCGGTGTGGTGCTCGGAGGGGGGCGGGGGCTTCAGGCGGCGTGGTGCTCGGAGGCGGGCGGGGCTTCGGGTGGCGTGGTGCTCGGAGGGGGGCGGGGGCTTCAGGCGGCCCGGCGCTTGGGGGGGCAGGGCTTCTGGCAGCGTGGTGCTTGGGGGCGGGGTCTTGGGGGGCGGTGGCTGGCGCGGTGCGGTGCTCGGAGAGGGGGCGGGGGCTTTGGGTGGCGTGGTGCTGGGGGGGCAGGGATTTCGGCGGAGCTCGCGGGGGGGTGCTACGGCGGGACGGCGCTCTTCTTTTTTGCCTGGGGCGGCAAAAAAGTTAGAGCCGGCCCTGTCTGGGAGGATGCAATTGAATCACTGATACGTGTTTGCAAAATTATTTGAGATGCTCAGATGAAAGGTTTTAAAAAGTAAAAATTATTATGAATATTTTGTTAACTAGAATGTAAGGATCCTCTTGCTTTTGCACTTAGGTGTGGATACTCTGAGACCAATAGTTTCATTAGTTTTCTTTATACTGCTCATCTGCTACCACTGCCGCAAGTGAGAGGAGGAGGAAGTTTTACATTTTGATTCTGTATGACTTCCAAGTCCCAGGACACACTTCCCTCTTGCTCTGTTTTATCTTCTCCTAATCGCCCTCTTCCTGCATCTTAAACTGAGCTTTGAAACCTAGATAATATGATTCATAGACTGGAAAAGGCCAGAATGAACCATTGTGACTTTATATCACCTTCCAGCTGAATATCCCAAAATGCTTTATAAATATTAAGCCTACCAACACCCCTGTACAGATTTATACATAGTTTATAATGGATAAAGTCAGGCATATAAGATTAAATGAATAGCCCAGGTTAGACAGCAATAGCTTTAAAGTATGGGTTCTGACTACGGGAGAGACTATCACACACACTGTGTTATATTGCAGCAGTTGAGGTCATCTAAGGCACTCAAGTTAACCCATTTCCTCCTCTCCTTATGGTATAAATGGGAAAGAGCAAGTCATTCCCAGCCATGTGTCACTTGCACTGAAATTTGACAATCATCATGATAAGTTTTAGAACCCACCTACCTATAGTCCCAAGCACCTCTTCCATTTACAAATTTAGGGGTATCTTGATCCTGGAGTGGGGGAGGCTTGACCAGGGAGCTGAGTATGCTGTGATGGGAAAGATAGGGCACCTTTTCTCTGTGATTCAATGAGTCATGGTTGTGTTCCATTGTGGAAGCGATGCAGGGGATGTCTTTTTGTGATCTTGCAACCTATTGAATTGTACCATTTTAAGTTTATATGCACCATTCACAACACCAGATGGCCGCTTTATAAACAAGAATGAATATAATAACTACAAGTTTGGATGAGAGTCAATACAACATATGTGACAGTTCTCCATCTCTACAAAGACAATTGCTTTACTAATTAAATCTTTGGCAGGTATAGTATTAAGACCTGTCATGTTGGGGTGGAATTCTGAGGGGAAGAAGAGGTTAAAAAAGAGTAAATCAATGTAATTCTGCACTAATCCCAAACCTTTCCAAAGAACCTAAACCTAAATCCCATACCTGATATGTGAACCAAAGCTTGACTATGTAAGTGGCCACGCTCACTGGGGGTGACATCTGCTCCTCCCCCTGAAAAAAAGCAGCATCTGTCTCAAGCCCATTGCAGTGATTTTCAAAAACAATTTGCACTTTATCTCTGTGAAACCCAGAGATCACACATCAGCCAACACACTGCCAAGTATCAAAAACAAATCAATGTCTGGCCTACCTCCCAAGGTCGGTCACCTGGTTTTATCATCACTGACAACAGAGTCAGTGTTGTAAGAGCAATGAAAAATGGCCAATTTATAGGTGTGCTAGGCTTTGCACGTTAGCTAAACCTACCAGGGCATGAGTTCCTTGAGAATGATGATAGTAATTAAACAATTTCTGGCACAAGCTCTCAAAAGGGTCACCCGATTTCATCCATCATTTAAAGGCCATAAATGTCTTCTGGAACAGCAGGATAAAAAGTATCCAGCCATGCACAAAATACAAAAGGATGTAATCGCTCAACTTTTTAGAAGTTGGAAGCAAAAAGCCACGCTAAGCATATGGAGGCACATAAAGCAGACACAGGAGAGGCATCTAGCCACTGTAAAAGAGCACCAGGTTTTTCCACCCTTTTTAGGTGGAATAGCAAGCTATATTTTGCAAGTGACACTACTTGTTCTGCCATGCTGGAAGATGTTTTATCTGAGGTATTTGATAGTAAAAGGATTTCCAAACTAAAAATCAAGAGAAGTATTCCCAGTTCATTTTCTCTTGACATGAGAACATAAAAAATTTTAGGAAAAGAAAAAGATTATCCCCACCCAAGAGTCTGCAGTTTTAGCACCCAACCATGGTCCTACTGAAATCAGTGGCAAACTCCCATTGACATCAGTGGGACCAGGATTAGGTCTTTAAAATTTATCTCTATTTATCACACTTGCATATGCTTTCATTACCTCCTCCAGTTACAGTCTAGGAGTATCTTGAACCCATTTATAGTTGTGCTTCAATCATCTTCTAGTAATTTATTCCATGTTTTAACCTTTCACATCCAGTACCCTACTTACTCCTACCTTCCTACTTCTTAGATCTCTCCCATATCTTATAATTTATTACCATATTATAAAGTCACTTGACAAACACTTATAGCATGAACAGGTGATAAGTGCACTGTTCTCTGTTTGTTTGCATCTGACTGATTTTTCTTTAGGTTTCTGATAGAAGAGAAGAGAGACAAGGCAGGTGAGGTAATATTTTTTATTGGACCAACTTATTGGACCCAAGAAAAAAAATAGAAAAAAAAACACATTAGAGCTTCAGTACTAAGTGATATCCAACATGGGTGACAAAAGAGGATATGCTGGGCTCTTTTAAAGAGTCTGAGACAAGGTGCTTCAGTCTACTGTTGGTCATAGTTAATTGGCCCAATTTAGCTCCACACATTTTGGAGGGATTGGTAAGTGGCTATAAGGCAGTGGAGCCTTAAAGATGACTCTTCACCTTCTCAGCTGCAAGTCAAATGAAGAATTAGTGTTCCTGAAAGGAGAAGTGAGTGAAAGTTCTATAACCTAGCTCAGCTTTTGCCCAACATCTAGAGTCCCTGCCTCAGAACAGTGAGAAAACCTCTTTATTATGAGAGAAGGAGACAATTCTAGTGAAAAATTTGGTTTACTTCAAAACGCAGTTTTTGACCAGGCCTGCTCCTTAACCCAGCAAGAGCTTGGGGAGAGATTGTGCCTTTTGACTTCAAAAGTTTGAATGCTGCACCATCCTAAAGGAAGGGAGCAGTCACAGCAGTCAGTCCTCCTGGTGCTTCAGGCCGACTCTGCAGGTCTATGCAGAGGTAGATGGGACATGGTCCTGCATCCTCCCCAGGTTCTATCTGTGTGAGATTATGCATGTCCCTGGGCACCAAAGGAAGGAGAAGTTCCTGTATATCTTTGACTGCAGAGATCTTTCCTGATCTTGGGTCTGCATGGGTTGTGCAGGGGTGAGGTAAGTGTGGGGAGAAATGTTCCTTGCACTCCCCCTGTTCACCCATTCAAGGGTCTATCACAATCTCCTTTGTTAGTGAAAAGCTTTCACATAATAATATTAGGGGTTCTTCTGACAAACCCCAAATAAGGGGTGACTGTGTTTGCAAATTACGAGGCCTTTTAGTTGATCTAAAGAAATGTAAGTGTTAATTGCTCAAGGAGAGGTCCCCCAGGCACAGTTTTGCCTTCAGTGTTCCCTAAAGCTCAGCTGCCTCAGAAGAGGATTTGGATTAGCTATAGAAGAAACAAAAACTAAAACCCAGCACTTCAGTAGAGTGCTGAAAGTGCTCCAAATAGTGAGGCAAGAGTATATCCCCCCAGTCCCTAGAATGTTTTCCTTTTAATTCAGGAAGATTTTTTTTCTCTCTCTTTTTTACACTCTACTGTTTTTTAATTTTATGCTTTCTCTTCTGGTTTCCATTCTATTAGCTTTTGATTTGACAAGAAACTTCTGCTAATATCTGACTGTAAGTCGGAATCTATCCAGGAAAACAGCTTACTTACCATATTGATAGCCTTAGGGGCTTGTCGGTTTCTTGCTACCCAGTGCATAGAACGATATTTAAAGCAGAGCACAGCTTTAAACAAATATTAGATCTAAAATCTAGGTCACCCTTCATATTGAAGGACAGATAAGAGGTTTGTTCATTTCCTAATGAAAAATCATTTTTGCTGGTTGACTTGGTGATTTGAAAAGGGGGTGGGGGGAGTTAAAATAGCAGTGATGTAGGTGACCATGCCATTAAAAATCAGAAGTAATTTCTCTGCATTGGGCTGGGCAGTGTTCAGATGTCAAGGATCAGAATGATTAAGACAAATACCTGACACTCTCTTTACAATGCTCCTCTTGTAGCCCTGCGCTCTCTTGGAACATAGTTACAATCAGGTGCACGTTAATGAGGATTTTTAAATAGTTTTCAAATGTCAAAGTGTTTAGCAACCAAGGAGGCAGGCCTGTGTGTCTAGGGCAATAATACTATGAGATACAGTACATAGTGTCATACATGTTTGTTTTGATATAAAACCAAACTGAGTGTCCTGACAGAGACTTGTTTGCTCTTAATAATCTTAAATCATAGCCCTGTGTTATTTGATCAGTGCTCAGATTTCCAGCTTTATTATTTGTTTCACATTCACTCAGTAGTGCCAGGTAAATCTCTCTCACTCTCTCTCTCACACACACACACACACACACACACTGGTTGGATAGTTTTTAAATACAAACACTGAAAGGCAGAATGACTTGTTATACACTGCTTTTATAATCGCTGCAATTAAAACTGATAAAACAGCTGTTATGCACATCTGAAGGACCAGTAAGATGGTAACCAGGTCATAGATGCTACAGATAAATCTCCTTATCACTGAGGATGATGAGCCAGATCCTCAGTCCACTGCACCATCCAGTAGCACAAAAGGAACTTAAAGTGCCAGTCCTCCCAGCACAATTGCAAAGGAGGCATTCTAGGGTGGGAGGTTGTAGCATGCTGCACTCCAGTGACCCTTTGCCAGTGCCGTGGCTCTTCAGGGATTTTTATGAAGGGCACAATTTAGAGAAGCACTGAAGCTGCTGTAAGCTAACCTGAATCCAAACTGGCTCCTGCATACACTCAAGACCAAGGAGGCAGAAAGGCCTTAGAAAAACAACACACCTGGGAAGGGGACAAAGATTTTAAACGTAACCGTGGCACCCTTGGGGAGTCTATTTGATGTGTCAAAATCGGTCCTAAGTTCCACCTGTGTAGCTCTGTAGCAGTCAAAGAGGTTTCTGCCTGGGAGAAACTGAGGGAAGATTGGATACCTTTTTAAAGGGGGAATTAGAATCTAACTTGCTGAGTACAAAAACAATATAAAACTACATAAAAACTCAATGAGGTTTAACACAATCTGTCCAACAGATTGTCAGACAAAGCAATAAAGGCAGCAATAAATGAGCCTCTGGATCTACATTTTTAATTAATCTGAAGAACAGTGATGACTCAAAAGAAACATACTACAGGACACTGTCTCTTCCAGTGCCCACAGAACATTGTTTAAAGGACACAGATTTAATGGTGGAACTAAACAAATGCCAGAATTCTTCACAAAACTCTGCCCCAAAATGAAAAGCCTAATCTCAAAGCAATCTGAGTTTAAAGCTGCATTTTGCTACATCTTGCAAGATGTCTCTACATTTGAAGCAATTGTGAACTTAGAATTCATCACACAGCCCTCCAACTATGTCTGTCAGAAGGCTGCAAAAATGTGTAACAAGCATGAATAATACCAAATTGATGCTAAGTGCTGAAAAAGAAACATTTTGACCCATGATAGTGCTTCAAAAATCCAGTGTTTTAATTTTAATTCCACCATTAAATCTGTGCCCTTTAAACACCTTTCACTATATCTGATTTATCAGTCCTCGTCCTCAAAAGAAACCTGCACAATACTTTCAAAAGACAAGCCTGGGAGCTTAATTTCATAACTTTGCTAGATGCTAAAAATCATGGAATAGAGACACTGGATTTATGACTTATTACAACAATCTATGACCCACTAACAACTGCCCAGCTGCCTTTCCCTGTCCCCTTCCTTTCCCCTCCTGGAGGGCTGTTAATGGGCCACTTCACCTTGAATGGGCCCTTGAAATATGTATTAACTACTTATGCTAAACAATCTGCTCCACCTTGTATTTAGCTGTGACACTGTGAGTATATTTCCCAGACCCGAAGAAGAGCTCTGTGTAAGCTCTAAAGCAGGGGTCGGCAACCTCTGGCACGCGGCTCGCCAGGGTAAGCACCCTAGCAGGCCGGGCCAGTTTATTTACCTGCTGACGTGGCAGGTTCAGCCGATCGCAGCCCCTACTGGCCGCGGTTCGCCGTCCCAGGCCAATAGGGGTGATGGGAAGTGGCGCGGGCGAGGGATGTGCTGGCCCCGGCTTCCTGCCACCCCTATTGGCCTGGGATGGCGAACCGCGGCCAGTGGGGGCCGCAATCGGCTGAACCTGCCGCGTCAGCAGGTAAATAAACTGGCCTGGCCCGCCAGGGTGTTTACCCTGGCAAGCCGCGTGCCAAAGGTTGCCGACCCCTGCTCTAAAGCTTGTTTCTCTCTCACCAACAGAAGTTGATCCAATGAAAGATATTACCTCACCCACCTTGTCTCTCTTCTCTTCTATCAGACACATAAGAAAAAATCAGTCAGATGCAAACAAACAGAGCAGTGCACTTAACACCTGTTCATATGTCCATGCTGTGTTTGTCAAGTGACTTTAGAATATGGTAATAAATTATATATATGGTTCAAATCATTTTTATACTGTAGCTTATTTAACATTGGCAGGAAAATATGTAAACACCCTAAACTAGATTGTAACTTTACAATCTAGCCTGAGTAAGGGGCAGCATACAGCTACTGTGCCCCAGAAGCAGTCCAGAGAAACAGCTGCTACTCAATCACAATTCCTGATCCACCTGGCTCTGGGGTGAGGGATTAAGGCCCAGGACTTCTAAGGTATTTAGGCACCTACCTTCCTTTAAAATCAATGGGAGGTGAGTGCCTAAATACTTTACTTCATCACTTTTCCTGAAGCAGCTTATTCCGTGTTGTGGTTGTGCACCTAGCCAGCTGGTCTGGCTGATGAAAAGGGGGAAGAGCTAGAGCTCCTTCCATGCACTGCCCCACATGTGTAATTGATACACATTTTTCCAATTTACATACTTAATTTTTGGGAAGGGGAGGTTCATGCTGCTCCTGGGTTCTCTTTAAAAATTACCATTGTTGGGTGAAGGAATTTGTGTTAGTTAAATCGTCTCTCTCATTATTATACATCAGGCCTTACATTTGATGTAGACATAGTGGTAAAGTCTCATCTTGTGAATCAGTGGTTGAACTCCATAAGGTTGAAAAGATTAGTCTAGATATGCAGTAGGGGTGTAAACACTGGTTAGTCTAAAATAAGACCTAAATACACCCTTCACCAATAACCTGAACCAATTTTGAACCAACAATTGAGCTGGATGAAATTTCAAATTTTTTATGTTTAAAAAAACAAAAAAAGGGGGGAAAACACCCCCTCCCTCAAAAAAATACTTTTTTTCTCTTTTTTCAGCAGTAGTGCTTAATTTTTGCAGGACACATTTCCATGAAGATATCTCAGTTCTTTGCAAGTTCCATAAATTCATATTATAGATGGACCCATGCCATGAATTCCCCAAAATTCATAAAATTGGAGGAGGCTTGAATCCAATAATCTGATTCAGATCCATGTCATAGATGGATAGAGATGGACCCAAACTGCAGAATTCAGGTCCGGATTAACTTTCCCAATGTTAAAGAGGGTTTGAATGCAGTATTCACACAGTATAGATTAGCCGCATGAGTGACTGACAATGCTCTGGCTTTCCTGTCTCTGGTTAGTTTGAGTCCCACATGTTCCTTTAAGGGTAAGATTTTCACAGTAGAAGTTCTTTTCTATTGACAAAAAAGGGAAAGAGTGAAATATGTCTTGAGAAATTTGATTCTTCTACTGCAGTGTTTCCCAAACTTGGGACGCCGCTTGTGCAGGGAAAGCCCCTGGTGGGCCGGGCTGGTTTGTTTACCTGCCCCGTCCACAGGTTCGGCCGATCGCAGCTCCCACTGGCCGCGTTTCACTGCTCCCGGCCAATGGGCGCGGGCCGAGGGACATACTGGCCACCGCTTCCAGCAGCTCCTATTGGCCTGGAGCAGCCAACTGTGGCCAGTGGGAGCCGTGATCGGCCGAACCTGTGGACGGGGCAGGTAAACAAACCGGCCCGGCCCGCCAGGGGCTTTCCCTACACAAGCGGCGTCCTAAGTTTGGGAAACACTGTTCTACTGAGATCATGGTGGTTCAGATTTATTACAACCTATCATGTCAACTGATACTTCAGGAATCCTTGAGCCACAGATAATTGGCCTGATCCACTGGAGACATCATGCTCTTTTGCATCAGTGTATGCTTGAAAAGAGTGTTATACACAGATCTGCACATGCAAGGTAACTCTGTGTACTAAAAACTTTTGTGGAATATTTGATATTAAGTGGCCACTGTGCATATACATAATTGAATATGCATAATTTAGTTTTCTAAGTTAAGAATTGTGAGCCTTTTTATGAATATGGGAAGTGAATAAAATTAATAAAAGTGAGGTATTAATATCGCTATGTGAACCCATGCAGAGTGAAGACAGATTTTGTGCAAGGAGGCACTTCCAATCCTATGCTCCTCACGAGCAGAGGCAAACAACTATGCCAATTTTGTGGTGGTTTTATGACGTGCACAAATGACTAATATATAGGGAAAAACCATCAAATTAATTTTCACTTGTGATCTAGTCTGAAATTTTCAGTTCAAGTCTCCAATGGTTAAAGTATAACACATTAATCTACAGACTCATTTTAAGAAATAAATCAATGATCAAGTCCTTAGTCCGTTATGTGGATTAAGAACAAGGATATCATAATTTTAAAATAGAGAGTATGTTTATTGTTAATTGCATGACATAAAACAGGCTAAATATTACGTTATTCTACATAACTATTCCCCCCTCCCTTTGTAACTTTCATATCTTCAATTTTTTTAAAAATCTTACTCCTAACTGACATCTTGCATGAGAAGTTTCAGGAGTGAGATGTTTTTTATACAATCTTTAAAACATGGATTTCAAATGGCAATGGTGACTGTAAGATCAATAGTAGCGCTACTCTAATCAGGGCCTGCTCCAGGCACCAGCTTAACAAGCAGGTGCTTGGGGCGGCCAAGGGAGAGGTACGGCATGTGCGGCAATTCGGGGGCAGAAGGTCCCTCACTCCCTCTAGGAGCGAAGGACCTGCCGCTGATCGCGGCTTTTTTGTTTTGTTTTCCCAATTGCCGCCGCCGGTCGCGATTGCGATCGTGGCTTTTTTTTTTTTTTGCTTGGGGCGGCAGAAATGCTGGAGCCGGCCCTGACTCTAATGATGAGTGGAAACAAGGAGTTGAAATCATTTGTTTTGAAAAACTCTGCTTCGGGTAGAGCTTTTGTTTTTGAGGTTTTTAGATTTTATTAATTTCTTCTCTTTTTTTTAATGGGTGGGGTGTGTGTTGGGTAGGATGAGGTTGTTGGTCATTTTTAGTGTGAAAAGGCATTTAGACTAGTAGGTGACAACTGGAATGTACAACTAATCCAGGCATTATTGCAATTATACTTTACTCATTACAATCATTTTGATATTTGAAAATATGCTTTGCATCAATATCTTCAAAGTTTGTAAGACCACCTTAAACTATCCAGTTCATGTGAGGTAAAATAAATGAAACCAAAAATGAATTATTTTGTGTGTGTGTATGGGGGGGGGGGGATTTACACAATAGATGCCAATACTGAGCACTGTCCAAAAAAAATTATAACTCTCATTACAAACACTTCAGTAATCTCTGTGTAATCTCTGCACCTTCTTCCTCACCTGCCCAGTGGAACTGCTGAGGTTCTGTTTCATGTTTCATCTCAAGCCTTCCATGCCCACAGAGAGTAGAGCAGGATTTGGCCCAAAATAATTAACGTATTGTCATAGGAGGAAATTCACAGAGGCGTAGATAGTTCACACAAGTCCATTTCTTCACGAGGGAGCAGATATGCTTGGGGGTGAGGGCATTCGGGGGAGGGATGTCTCTGGCCACATCCCCAGTGTGCTGGAGTGGTTTTCCCACCAACACTGAATGTTCTGGTGCATAAGGAGGTTGTGAACAGGATGGCTATGTGATCATCTAATCCTGTGACCTAGCTATCTGTCTAGGGGGTGCTGAGCAGCATCACGTGGTTTTCCAGTGTATGGGAGTGATTGCATAGAGGCTGTGTTGCAACCCTGTGCCTGAACAGAGCTTGGGATTTGGTGAATTCCAAGTCTTTTGAAGATCCCCTAAATGAAAATGATATCTCAGGGGATAGTATACATCCTACCGACTATAATTCATTGTGGGGAGTTAAAAAGAAGATTTGAAGAGAAGCAATGTTAAATAATTTAAGATAGTTAACACATTGACCTCAACAGCAACAAAGATAAGACTTGTAACTGCTATTGGTTTGCTCTTTATTATAATGGCCATGGTTTGTTTGAATGATGAGAAGAAAGTGCTGTTAGAAACTGTTCACAAACAAAAAATGAGGGCACAACCAGAAAAAGAAATGTATGTTAATTAAAAGGATTGTGACATCCTGTAGTTGAGCTCCTAACTGAGGGTTTAGCTAGGCAGGCCCAACATAAGCAGGGCCAAGAACATAAATGTTTTTTATGAAAATACTGAATTTTTTTAACACAATGTATTTATTTACACCTTAAGGAATCCTCTGAAATGAACACTTTCCCCAGTCTTCTCCCCACATTTCAGACCTCAACTTTGCATATAGAAGGCAAATTAAAATTATGCAAATCCTTTTGGAAGCTAATGCATTCTGCATCTGGTATTTGGAGAAAGATGTGTGTGTTTGTGTGCATTTAAAATATAATGTGATCAGGCCACGTACTCTAAGTTAAGCGGATATGACAGGCTACCCTGATGGAAATAGTGGCAATCTGAATTAGCTCTTGTCAAAAGAAAAGATGGACAATATAATTGATTCCTATATTCTGTGACTAGCAATCTGAGTTTGAGTGGCAGGTCCCAGTTTCTTTGTACTATTAGATATTCTTCTGCGATGACAATTATTGGAATCTCTAAAATTTAAATAGGTAAAAAGATTGTTAATACTGTTACCAATTGGCTAAGTATTGCACACACAGCTACTCCATGCTAAAACATCTTCTTTTTATTACCTGCCCTTCCCCTGCCCTGCCATCTCCTTGTTTGTCTCATCCTGTGATGCCTTGCCTTTTAGAGTGTAAACTCTTTGGGGCAGGGACTGGCATTCACTAAGGGGCAGATTTTCAAAGGTACATTTAGGCGCCTAATGGGATTTACAAAAACATGTAAGCAGCTTAGGTGCCTAATAAACCAATGGTGCCATACCTGCCTATCCTACTAGATGCATATTTGCATCTTCAGATACCTTTGGAAATCTGGCCATACATGTTTGTACAGTGTGATCCTGAGTTGGTTGAGACATCTGGGCACAACTGCAATATAAGTGTTAAATAAGAATATTCAATAATAGAGCCTGGTCTTTTTTAATCAAAACTGCCATCAGTGTTCTCCTTGTGACCAGTCTCTGTAGCTTATTGGGTGTAAACTTACCAGCAGTGTTATGTAAAGGTTAATGTTAATGTAAACTAGAGAGACTGCTTCAATTTTTCCTTGAGTTTCCCATTCACCTAGGACCGTACAGACTCTAGAGTAAAGAATGGCAGTCTCTAATATCCTCCTCTCCCACAAATACTGCATGCCACTCTACCTGACTATGCAAAGAGGGTGAAATGCACCCCTGTGTACACAGTCAGACCAAAGCTTCTGCCCCACTAAAGTCCAGTTAAAATAGGACTTTAGTGCGTCTTCAGTGGTCTTATATTGATTCTCTGCACAGGACTGAATTTGCAAGTATAGTTGCAGAACGAGAGATCTACTAACTTATGACCAGTTCTTGCTTCCATCGAAGTCAATGGCAAAATCCCCATTAATTTCAGTATGAGCAGGATTCGGCCTCTAATCTGAAATGGAGATAATAAAAATAAGCGGAATGGAGAAATAACCTGTTCATGTACAGGAAGTTTTCTTGAGGATGGCTATCTTCAGTCACACAAAATTGCTGTACTAAACAGGAACATGGTGGAGGTTTCTGGAACTGTAAATGTAACTTGTATTACAACTATTCCAACCAAGTGGAGAACATCCATCAGAGTCTAATGATTTAAGTCTTGTCTTTTTAAAACTACCAATATAAATTATCTCCTTCCCCTAATTCCTATTCCTATATATGGTGTGAAGGCAGTAATAGAGATATGCATTTCCCATCGAAGAGTCTACTTCTTTAGAATGTGTATGAAGTATATAAGATTACCACCAAGTATTGTTTGATCTATATTGGTGCATCACAGAGCATGTTACATCAGAGACTCAAAGAGCACAGAACCATGAACATAGCTATTGGTAAACATAGAAAATTCTGTTCTAAATACAGAGGAAGCTGGGGATGAAGAATGCTTGATACTTCAAATGTCATCTATTTTTAGAGACAGAATGCTCAATTCTCCCATTTGTCTGAACTCACTTGGTATGGGTCAGGATGGACATCAGGGAGCCTGTTACGACAGCTGGTTGGAGACACTATCCTGCAGATTTTTTTTTTTTCTTCAGAAAATGAAAATCCAAAACTTGGTTCTTTTTTTCATTTTTGGGCTAAAAACAATTGATGAAAACCAAACGTTTTCAGCCCAGAACTGCCAAAACCTGAACAATTTGCGAATTTGAGTTTTTGGTTTTCTGATTAAAAAAAATTTTTTTTTTTTTTTTGAGGAAAGCAGATACTTTCCATGAACATTTTTCTTTTGTCAGCTCCATTACTCTGTTCCAGCCTGGCCTCAGCATTAGCTACAGCATCTTAGGAGTGGTAATGCTGTGCCACTTCCCCTACCATGGGTGTGTATGGGGCAGTTGGTGCAGGAGCTGGCTCCACTGGCTTTATGCCAGCAGGGGGCTCCCCTCTGCTAGGGAGATTCTCCAGTGGCCACACAGGTCCAGAATCCATACGCTTGCTCTGCCTGAAAAATGCAAAATGTTTGGAGCAGAACCAAGAATCTGTCCCAGAAAGTACAACAAATGTCTGCCAATGATTCAACTTAATAATTCTGGTTTATCTCTGATTAGCTAAGCGGAAGCCATGGTTCCTTCAGAGCTACAGGGATGCAGTTCTGCAATTATGTCATAATTGATCTTTATAGGTCCATTCTCTCAGGATTCCTTCCTTCCAGATTCTTATAAATGAGACTTAGCAATTAGCAAAGTTAATTAATTTCCCCTGAAGATGGTCTGAGTTTGCACACTGAAACATTGGGATTGGAACAACTTTTAATATATTTTCTGAGCCTCAGGGGTAACTAAAATATCATTTATTTAGTTGTTCCTATTCTATGCAGAATCCTGTAATCCCTCTCATTACAACACAATACATGTATTGGAATAAGAAACATACTGCAACCCAAACAAACAATAGATGATGAATGCGTTTGAGGTCACTCACAATGAGCTACCAAAATCCAAGAATGAGTGGCCATTTATCGCTAACTTTAGCAGCCAGTGCAACCATGGAGACTCTGTTCCAACAATCCCCAGGAGCTCTAAACAGGATTGGATGGAAGACCTGTCATTCATCTCCCTGGGAAGTGCTGGGGGTGACACTGGGGAAAGAGTGTTACTGCTGTCAAGGTTCTCTCTTCTATATAGTTGTCTGAAAATAAGCTTCAAAGTTTGAGGAGGTGGACTCTGATCCTGCAAACATATCCATGAGGGAGGACTTAGATGCCTGTGCAGAGCTCCGTGGAATTCAGTGAGACCCCATGAAAGCATAAGGGTCCACATATGTGGGTCAGATTGCAAGATCAGAACTTTACGGAACAAATGCAAAAACTACTGGGGTTTTATTTCTTTGGGCTTCTCAAAAATGAGATGCTGTATCACCACTTTCTCCATGTGAAATACATTCCTTCAGAAACATTTTATAAGACCTAGTTTAGGAACAAAGAATGAGTAGGAAAGGAAGAATGAATAAGGAGGGAAGAAAATGAGAAAAATGAAGTTCAAGGTTAGAAAGTGTAACAAAAAATGTGAAGTAAAGTCTGAACGTTGTAGACAGTCTGCACTTAGACTTAATTTCTATAAGTTTAATAGTTAAACTACATTGATGAAAAAGCACTGAGAGTGCTTATTATTAGTCATAATCATCACCCAGGCCAAAAAGAATGCGAAAGTGGGCATTTCTGACAAAAGAAGCTATCCATAGCAACAGCTAATTCATTCAAAGCTGCAGCAATCTTCAGTGATCAGCATTTCAATTTGCTATAACTAAGTATTTTATAATAGTTTTTTTAAAATAAAAACTATTTACAGTTGCATAGGGCATTGCATGAAAGTGAAGACCCTGACGGTTATACAGCTGCTGAACTGAAAGAAAATTTTTCAGTACCCTGCTCCTGATGACATCACTGCCACAATATGTGAACTCTTGTGGACTGAATGATTCTCAAGGTTCATCTTGAAACACTGAAGTCAATTGGAGTTTTAACATTGACTTAAATAGGTGTTGGTTCAAGCCCTTAGCTCCTGATCCCAGAAATACTTTGCACATGATGAGTAACTTATGCACTTGAGTAACTCCACTGACTGAATGGCACTTCTCCCATGCATAAGTGTTTGCAGGTATGGCGTTCGGAAACTGAATGTTTCTGAGGTTGCCGATCTATGTGGCAGCCATTGCAGTCACATCATCCTCACTCTCTATTGTGAAGTCTTAATGTAATATAAAGCATTTCAATAAAGGGAAGCTGAGACTTTTATTTTAAAGTAATAGAGATTAAAAGGAATGCAATAGGGTGATAAGAGCCTAAACCAGGTTAAGGGTAGTAAATGGACTGCAACTGGGATATGAGTAATTGGGTAATACAGCTAAGAATATGATTTGTGAGATAAAGATTTATGTGTATCCACTGTCATTTAATCAAGTTCATCCTGAGACACCTAAAATTGGTTTCCTATTTGTACACTGCAATTTTATTGAATCTGTGAGAAGGCATTTCACCCAGTGTCACAAAGCATAGGATGGTCTCATAGACCCACCCATCCATAAAGTGTCATCCAGAGCCTTCCCTTACTGCCAGATGCAGTCATACTACTTTATAAGGAGCCCAGTCTCTGCACACAGAAATATTATTGCTATACAAACTACTCTCATGCACAAAGAGATACAAACACACACTCTTTAGATAGTTGGATTTTAAATTAAATATACCTTAAAACTAACTTTACCTGTAGCTCTCACTAAATTCCTGACCACACCTACGCAGAGCGTCCAGGATTCAGCTCACCATGGGGTTTGCAAACTGAACAATTTGGTTTGTAAGGACTAGAAATGTAACCATGATTGTATATCCACTTGGAGATTTGAGTTCAAGAATTTTCAAGGGGAATTACCCTCCCACCCAAAAAGGGGCCTTTCTATCCTTTCCAAAAAATCCCAGGAATTCAGGTTAGATATTTTCTGGGGGGCCTTATGACCATCTCTTTCCCCCCGTCCTTCATTCTTCAGCCTCTCCCTCTCTCCCTCCGCTGTACCTCCCACAAGTATTTTTGGAAGCCACTCAACAGGGGACAGCCAGGTCTTGACAGTCACCTCCCGCAACTATTGTGAGGTCTTCTGGGGCAATATATTCCTTCATCAGTCACATTTCAATTGGCAGGCAATAGTTTTCCATTATAAGTTTCCTCTCTTGAATACACTTTTCATATACCACAATGGTGGCTATATGCATACACACTAATAGTGGCAAGAAGTTTATCTAAATTAAATTTAGAAGACAGGCTTTTGATGACAGCTGGATTACACTGAATTGCTAGAATGTGGCATTAAACAATGTCTCCTCTGTTTTGCAGAGGGCTAAAACATTGTCAGATGAAATCCTTCTAGAATCATACAGCTTATAAGATTAATAAGATTTAATTATTTTACAATTTATCTCTTTCACATTAGTGATCCTGCTACACTTGCAGTGTCCAAAGCAGCAATATATGTGTTGAATTATGGAAGATAACTCCAGTGTAGAAATATCGGTAATATACACAAGGTCAAAAAACAGGCAAGAGTAATTTGCAACAACTAAATTGCTTGATGTAATAGTTTGGCTTGATAGTCTTTAAGAGGAGGCTTTACATAAGTCAAAGGTCTTTAGAGCAATATGCAAATCAAAATCCTACCACTTTCCTAAATCCTTTTAATCCAGCAGTTAATCTCAATAATGACCTAGTTTTTGGACCCTTTACTGTGCTCAGCCACTTAATCTCATTACCTAGTTTTTCCTGTGCAAAGTTTGAAAGAAGAAAATATGCATGCATATAAAATCCTGCTAAAATTTAGCTGAAGCTCAGGCTAAACAAAATAGCGCTTCAAAGAATAGAGCAGAACTCAGTGTTGTGTCATATAGTCTCTCCAAACCACACTGCTATGCAATTTTACAGTATGCAGAAGATCTTTGTCCATTACAAAGCAAAGATGTTGATGCCTGAGCTGCCACCTTAGCCCAATGAATGTTGGAGAAACATCAAAGGGAGGGCCTCAGTTCAGAATCATAGAAAAGTCTTGACCAGTAAAGAGTGAGCAGGGTCAAAAGGTTTGGGCCTTCTCTGCCTATGCAACCAGCTACCCTGTGCTGTACTGCTGTTTTCTTGTCTGAAATAAATAAAGCACACAGCTGAAGGATGGAGAGGACATTTTGGAAAAGCGAATGAGAGCAAAGGATTTGCGTGGGCTTTGAAATTATAAGGGAGGAGGATAATGAACTACAAAAACAAAGTTCATGTCTTGTCATTGTTTTGTGACTTCCTTGGGGAAAAGACAATACTCCCTATTTCAGAAGAAAATACTTTAATATGGGAGTTCCTTGCAAAGAGGACTTGCAGAATCAGGCTCTATTATAGGACCTAGTAGACAAAAACTTTATATGTCCTCCACTATAAACTGAAGCCAAATATTGTAAACTAACATTTGCTTCTCTTGATTTGCTTTGCCAACACCTAGAAATTCTGTACATCATGTGATAGGAAGCTTATTAGAATAACTGAATATAGTAAATGATATTTTAAAGGCATACAAAGATCATACAAAATATTTTATAAAGTACGTGTGGAACTAACATTTTATGACTGTGTTGAAATGATGAGAATGGTCCTAAGGGCATATTTCAAAAGGGGCAGATTCTCTAATGCTCAGTACAGCTGAGCATGAAAAGGGGCATTGGGAGCCCCTGATTCAGCCCCAGCATCACTTAGCCTTATCAAAGTCCCCCTGTGCCAATGGCTTGCCAGGCTGACACAGTTAAGGCACATCAGTTTCACAGCCAATTGTACACAAGGGAGCAATGTTGCCAGCATCACCTCCTATTACCTTAACCCAATGCACCAAGTACCTGCTTTACAGCTAAGTGAACTGGAAGTGTCCTTTAAGGATGAGATTGAGCAAGACTCAAACTCATAACCTCTAGGATTGTAGTAGAGCCCCTTAACCACTCAGCCACCACACCCCTGAGCTAGTGTCCTACTGGAGCCTTGGCTAGTGGAGGGTTGGTAAAATAGAACAGAGCTTGGCCACATCCCTCTCTGTGCCTGACACAACTCCTCTCAACATGCCCCCTATGCAAGGGTAGGGAGGCAGAGTCTTTACAGCAGCAGAGATGCATCAGCAGGGAGTTCCCTTACACCAGGGCAATTCTCTGCTGGTTATGTGTGGCTGAATTACAACCCCTTTTACACCAACTGAGTGGCACAAAGGGGCTGGAACTGAGTTTGAGAATCAAGCTATAGCTGCAGTTATTAGAGGCTGCTGGATAACTACCAAAGGTGTCAGGGACATTCCCAGATAATCTATAATACAATTTCTTTGAGTTCAGTTGATAGAGTATCAGATCTTCTCTATTTACTCAACACCCCGCAAGGTTTGGAAAATATCTCAAAAATAATGTTAGTACAATATTGAGTTCTTAAAAACCTTTAACTAAAATGTTTAAAAGATACTTCTGCTCAAACCAAAACTGATTGCTCTTTTAGCTGACTAATTCATAGCCATCTCATGTCAAAAAAGTTAAATAAACCATTATTTAACTTTAAAAGTGTTTGTAACTTTGTGCCTTGAAGATACCATACAGTGAAAAATGAATTGCACCAACTTGAACTGGATATGAAAAGAGACACTAATGTATGCACTCTATCCATAGAGTCACAAAAGATAAAAGCATTTGTTAGTGCTATGGGGCCTGAAGGGTATGACAGGTACAGTACATGCTCTAATAACTAAACACAACCAGTCTGAGTTGAGTGGTATCTCTTGTGATAAATCCACACAGGGGCAGATCCTCAGCTGGCATGTATATATAAGTTGCTCCATTGACTTGAATGGAGCCTTCCTAGTTTACCCCAACCGAGAATCTGGATCATAGGCTTTAATAGTGATGATACCAAAAGTGTTCTACAAATATTTAATAGTAATAGAAAATCACTGTACCATCTAGATTCACAAAGGAACTTCAGCATGGTGACACTGACCATTGCCACACCTAACTTTTAGGTGCCTAGAAAATCACTGGGATTGTAGAGAAATTTTTCTGCAAGAAGGGTGCTAACTAAGTATAGAAAAATAAGTTTCCTTCGGACAGCAAACCGCATAGAGAATAGAAATCTCCATTGTGGGGTGGAACACTTAGGGTTTTTCCTCCCAAAATGTTGGTGGCACAATCGGGGCAGGCCCCTTTTCAAATG
Organism: Emys orbicularis; assembly: GCF_028017835.1. NCBI lineage: Eukaryota > Metazoa > Chordata > Testudines > Emydidae > Emys > Emys orbicularis. The sequence goes on from NC_088683.1 coordinate 84,750,920, forward strand.
ATCCTTAGGAGTAAGATGTGGGCATTTCCAGATGCTGTGGAGACTGGACAGCAGGAGAGAAACACCAAAAGAAGATTCCTGGATTATGTTAAAATGGTTTTCAATTAACATATGCAATAAGTAGAGCCTGCTTGTTGCTCAGTACCTGGACACCGCAGATAACAAATGGCTGGTTAATTTGCTGTCCACGGCATCATCCTATCAAAAATTGATAGGGTGGGGGAGCAGATCTAGTATGCATATTATGAATCACCAGAAATCCATGTTGTCTGTTGTTGTTATTTATACTTTTATATTATGGTACCACCTAAAGGCCCAAATCAGGGTCATGGCCCCATTGCTCCAGGCCCTGTCCTGACAAATCTAAGAGATGTCCCTGTGCTGAAGAGATTATAATCTAAATAGACATAGATAGACGGGGGGCAGTGGGGAAAAGAGCTATAATGTACAAATAGTTACCAGAGTGGTGGTTGGCAATACCATGTTAGTTCAAAGGGCTTTAATATTTTTTTTTTGGGGGGGGTGCATTCAATTTGTGCTTATATACACCCACACATATTTTACACATTAGGACCCCAGTTCTGAAAATACTTAGTCACATGCATAACTTTATATGCATGAATATTCCCAATTAAGTCAATGTGAGTACTCATGTGCATAAGGTTAAGTGCACACGTAAATGTTTGCAGTATCAGGACCTAACGAAAAATGGGGCAGGTGTGTGGTCAGGAATGGGGGCAGGTGGGGTTAGTTCATAGAAGCCCAAAGGAGGAAACAAGTTACTGAACAGTACAGACAGCTATAGGGTATCTGTTTGTTAAAACAAATGTCATTGTTTTCCCTTTCAGTGATGCACTGGAACTTCACAAATGTCAGACATAATGAAGCAGAACACAATAAAATCATGCTATATTCTGGGAGATTACACATATAGCAGATGCATGAATAGCTTAGCTCACATATTTAATGGGGAAAAGATTATATATATATATATATATATATATATATAAAATCACACACACACACACACACACACACACACACACACACATACATACACATTATGTATATATATACATACACACAGGTAAAATGCTTTATTCACTGTTCATTTAGAACTGTATGAATAACTGATTTTTCAATTTGCTGGCAATTCCAAAAAGATCAAAAACATATTTTGTTTCAGGTCGACCCAAACAAAATAGTTTTAAAATTTTAAAAAACAACGAGGAGTCCTTGTGGCACCTTAGAGACTAACAAATTTATTGGGGCATAAGCTTTCGTATGAAGTGGGTTTTAGCCCAAAAAAGCTTATACCTAAATAAATCTGTTAATCTCTAAGGTGCCACGAGGACTCCTCGTTGTTTTTGCTGATACAGACTAACATGGCTACCACTCTGAAACATGTCAAAATTTTCAGCAAATCAAAAAAATTTGGAAACATTCATTTTGATTTTGAGTCTTGTTATCCTTTTAAAATAAAATAAAAGGAAATGAAGGGCAGGATTCATAATAGTGCAGCAGCGGCCATATGCACCACAGCTCACTGATTAGGGCACTCATCTGCTAGGGAGAACAACTGGGTTCAAGTCCCTGCTCCAGAGGAGGGATTCAAATCTGCCTCTTCCACATCCCGGATGAGTGCTCTAACCATTGGGATATTTGATGTAGGGGGTACTCTTATTCCTTAGTGAGATCTGACAAAGGGCAGAGAAGAGATAATTTTTCTAATCTTTTTACTTTCCAGCAGCCTTTTTAAACAGCAGCAAAATCTGCTACCACAGTGCAGCAGGTTCTGTGTATCCAAAGCAAGAGTAGCCTTTTGTGAATAGAAATAGGTCTAGCACAGGAAGAAACAGATGGTTGGTGGAACAGGCATCAGTCTGCCACCAATCAATAATGTGAAGCCTGGTGCTATATGATTCTAATAGAATTTGTGGGAACGAGAAGTGTGTGTTGGCTCATAATTCAGACAGATATGATTCAGACATAGAAAGAAGAAAAGAAAAATCAATATTGGGAAATCTCATCTGTGGTTGCCATCTGCAAGCTCTGAAGATTGAGCTTTCTGTAACTTGAAACATTAATCTTGATGATCTGCAGGGGCTAGCGAGGAAGGAAAGGGAACACTGGATAACAGAATAAGACCTCTTAACAATTTAATCATGACCCATTTTCCGTGTCACTCAAATAAAAATTCAGATGGAGAGCACAAAGGTGTGCATCTTTTCAATACTTCAGACTTAAATAAATATATATTCAGATTGTTCAGAAAGTTATTCTGCTTGCTCAGGTGCAAAATGAAAATCACATCACGATGGTAACCCAAATGTAAAAGGAATTAATCAGAAACATCCTTTTGAAAAGTCAAAAATGAAGATACAGGTGAGGCCATCATTGTGTCCCCCACACCCACTTCCAAGAAAGAAGCAAACACCTCTTTCTACAGCACTTTTCCCAAACACACATGCAGAAATATCAAGAAGGCCATGCTTGTACGGGTCATAATTTAACATAAAATAATTGGTAGGAGATCAGCCATTTGTAGAAAGAGTTACCACAGCCACTGCAGCTTAATATAGAGAAGAGATTAATGTATTCAGTACAACCAACTGCAATTTAAGGGTTAAAAGGGCAGAAGGGCTAACGTTGTAATCAACTCAAATCTCATCTAGAGTAAAAATGATTCAGGGCCTGGAAGGAAATATAAAGGAAAAAGAGAAGCTAGATACAGTAAATGATTATTTTTTTTAAGTGCTATTGCAGCAGGACTGTACACTACTTATATCTGAAATTCTCTTCTTAGACAAGGGCTTAGCCAACCTCTCCAGATATGTGATATAAATGGTTGAAAAATCATATTGATTTCCAAAGCTTTTTTGAATGCTTACTTTAATTCTGTTTTTCTGGTCTACGTCTTAATCAAATAATCCTGTTGGAAGTTAGCCAAGGGACACAGCTGGAGCAAATGGTAGGAAATCAAGGAATATAATTTTCCTGACACAGAAAGATTGAACATTTTAGGGTCAGTGTGCTTAGTCGGTGGTGACAGAGGAAGAGGGTAACAGAGAAGGACAAACTAATTAAATAGCTTCTAGGCTGAGAGGAGAGCACCTCCACTGCTGTGTTCATAATACAATATTAATGCTGGCTTTGTATGATGAAAAGAATCATGTATATTTCTAATTATAAATTCTAGGCCAGTGGTTTTCAATCTGTGGTCCGCAGACCCCGGGGTCAATAGACTATGTCTAAGATTTCCAAAGGGGCCTGCACCTCCATTTGAAATATTTTAGGGGTCCGCAAATGAAAAAAGGTTGAAAACCACTGTGCTAGGCCATAGGTTGGCAAGGGAATAAAATAATGCCAAGTATTTTCCACATGTGAAGCCTCCCTAGCACACAGCTGCAAAAGGTGTTCTGCAAAGTTTAGCAAAACATTAAGAACAGCAAGGTACCTCCTGACTATTTGTATGGTTGCCCGCTGGCTGCTATGTAAGAACAAGGATTTTCTAGTTCAGTGGCTCTCAAACTTTTTTAATGGTGACCCCTTTCACATAGCAAGCCTCTGAGTGCGACCCTCCTTATACATTAAAAACACTTTTTAATATATTTAACACCATTATAAATGCTGGAGGCAAAGCAGGGTTTCGGGTGGAGGTTGACAGCTCACGACCCCCCATGTAATAACCTCGCGACCCCCTGAGGGGTCCCGATCCCCAGTTTGATAACCCCAGTTCCAGGTTGTGTAGGGCAGCAGAAAACCTATAGTTGACCCTGTGTCTGACTATGAAGAAAAAACTCATTGGGGCCCTTAAGTGTAAAACACTTTATTAAGTAAGGAAAGTCTCAGGTTAAAGGGTCATAGTGTTTAGGGCCAGAGGGGCCCAGCAGATCATCTAGCTCGACCTGTGCTCCACTGGCCACCCAGTCAGCCCACACCAAGCCAACAACCAGAACCAGTCCAAAGTATTATAGCCCTCAGGATTGTTCAGTTATGCTCTCCAGGGACAAATCCTAGAAGCCTTACTCAGCTAAAATTCCCACTGAAGTAAATAGAAGTCTTGACTGAGTTAGGCCTCTAGGATTTGGCCAAAGGGTTCCTGTTAGGTACAGAAACCACCTTTTTAATAAGCAACAGAAGGTCCTGTGGCACCTTTAAGACTACTTCTGTTAGTCTTAAAGGTGCCACAGGACCCTCTGTTGCTTTTTTCAGATTCAGACTAACACAGCTACCCCTCTGGTACTTGACACCTTTTTAATGACGCTTGATTAAATTTTAGAGTTTGACTTTAGAGCTTGTTGAATGCTGCAATATCTGTTCTGCAGGTGGTCAATGGATTTATCAAAGAGATAACAGGCAGGAACATTTTGTGTAGTTTAAACAAAATTAAAATGACATTTCCATTTGTCCCATTCTGTCCTGCAGCTTTTGGCCACAGACTTGCATTGGGGGCAGTATAGCCCTGGGACCTAATTCACACCCATACTAAACTAGCATTGACAAGCCTTGTGTAGGTCTGGGACTTATCTCACCCCCATACTAAACTAGCCTTGATTAGCCTTGGAATTTCACCACTAAAATGCTCCACTGCTGCTAAGGCACCCCACCTCAAGAATGCCCCTAACAAAAGTTATAACACCAAGGGGTGTAAAGTAGAGACACCCAGGCACTGGGAAGTTTAGGGAGGATACAGAAAGACCCAACAAAGGGTAAAATAGATAAGCTTCGACCAGCGAATTTATTCTGACAATCTGCACAAAAAAAGAAGGTAATAAATAAGTTACAATTCAGGCATGAAAGATAAAATATAAAAAAAGATTTAAGCAGGGAGGAGGAAACATAGGTGCCAGTGCGCAATTGGTTAAATTTTGTTACCTACGGGTATTGAATAATGTGATTGGTTTTGTGAAGTTAAAGGAGATAGCTAGTTTTACCTATATAATGTGAATAAAAAGCAATGCTCTTTGGGAACCATCTCCAGACTGCAGTTCAACATCAAGCTGCCAGAACTCTGACCCCTTTGCATGACCATGATGTGCAGAGGCGTCACCGGAAACCCCCAGACGAGTAAATCCTGATGGGCCATTGGATGAAGTTTGTCCGGATATTGGGAGTGGTGAGCATAAGAGATTTGCTTGGCATAGGTATTCTCTGTGTGTTGCTAATAAATAGATGTGTAGAGCACAGCTATGTAAGGCTCTTTCACTGGGAAAATGTTCTGCAGACCCATATGGTCCTGAGCCCCATAGGTAAGGGTGGGTACTTAAATTGACCAGGATTTCCCTCAGTCCCGTGGGTAAAGATAGGTACTTTACACCCCATGCCCTCAGTAGGGAAAGGGTGGGGGTACCTAAATTAACCAGGTCATGCCTTGAGCCCTCGGTAGGGTATAGGCGGCATGCCCTAGATTTTTGCAGGTAACAGCAGTGCAGAACCTCAGGACCCCAGCAGGAACACTATGCTCCCCAAAGGCCAAGGGTGCACGGGGAAATGCACCTACTGCTACTCCCCTTTCAGAGGGTGCAGCCTATGCTCCCCTGCACAGCCAGCCAGCTGTGCTGACTGCTACAGAGGGAACACAGCCATAGCCGCCTTGGAGCAGCTAGCACCCCAGCGGGTGTTGGCAGGGAGTACTCCCTGCACTGAGGATAGTGCAAAGACTTCAATAATAAATAATAATTATTATTTATTAGCACAGTGGCACCCAGGTATCCCCATCAGGGCCCAATTGCGCTAAGCACTGTACAGAGACACACAAAAGATTTGTCCGTGTAATACAATATAAGAAATTGTGTCCAGCATCTGTCCATGATGAGGAGTGACACCATGTGTAGAAATGTAGGCGCCAGTCAGCCACCATCTATTTTGAATTTTCACACTGCATGCAAGTGGCAATTTTCAAATATCTATGTTTAGGAGACGGTAACACAAGTCTGTATTTATGAAGTGATTCCTGTAATGACTAGATGGTCAATAAATATTTCTAAGATCTATTTGGGCACCAGGTAATTCATAGAGATACCACTAGCCCTCCTCCATTCTCACTGGGCTATACTCCTTTGTCTCAAGAACCAGTTTTGTTTCAGCAACTGACCAGGAAAACTCAGTCAAAACCCTCCTTTGTCCTTCTGATTACAGGTAATGCATGTTTCATTCTTCCCTGGAATTAGAATAGAGTTGGCTCTCCTTAATTTCCACCAACCAAAACAAAGCTAAGTAGCACTCCTCCACAAGTTTTCCACTTTCTAGAACTAAACCATTATATTGTTTTCAGATAAGCAATGAGCCCCAAAGTACTTGAGCAAGTACCTAACTAGAGCAGGACAGGAAATGTTTGTTCCCAAAAATGTTTTTGATGAAAACAAAAATGACTAGCTTCTGGTCAAGGTCCCTTGGCAGGCCTGAGAAAATGGAGAGGGCGTGTTCTTTCCATTCACCCTCAGGCTTAAAGTACATCAGGGGCCATGGATGTCTGTTGAGATCAGCATGGGAACAAACCTGCCAGGTAGTGTGGGGTTTTTACCTGAGTTAGATAAGTTTTAAACAAAGTTGTATTATGGTATCTGCGTCTCATTGGTTCTGTGTCCACCTCAAGGAAAACTCTTTACATTTTGGACTGTCTTAATTCTAAGGGGATGTTTCCTATGTTATTGTATTTGGTTGTTCCACACAGTTCTCTTTTCATGGCATGCCTGTACACTAATATATCTGGGACCAACTTCTTTCCCACATCACACTCTTCTTTACTATTTCACAATAATTTAACTCACACAGACCTGTGTCTAAAATACTAATTAACTAAGACAACTTAATGCTGTAGAATCAAAGGCAAGGAAATCCCTTTGTCTTCAGCTTTTATTTCACAAGTGGGTGAAACTCCATGCTATCATTATTTTATTAATTATTATTATTATTACTAGTTCAGTAGCACCATTGAGCCTCATCTAGGTCAGGATGCTGTTGTTCGAGACTGTACAAACCTGTAGTAAAAAGCAGTCAGTACCCTGAAGAGTTTACAATCTATGGTGGGATTTTTCTGCCTATATTCTCTCTCTCTCTCTCTCTCTCTCTCACACACACACACACACACACACACACACACACACACACACACAGTTAATTAATGTAAAGCAGCTCCAGGGTTCCTTTTAATTATATAAACCATTATAAAAACAATACAATTTAAAACATAAACCTAGGCATTACCAAGCATGGAAACTATCATTTAAGGATTATAACTATCATATTTACATAATTACTGGAGCAACCATAACTATAAATTAACAGAGGCTTTTTTGCATGGACGTTTCCTAGTTTTTAAAATCTATCCCTAAATCAATATAAAGAGACCTGAAATTTAAAATCAAGTTGGGTAAAAAGTTTATGCATTGGGTGGCATTTGTTTTATGCATTTAAATATGGGCCCAACTAAAAGCATATAAGTAAAAAGGGACTGTCCAAGTAACTGAAATTATCGAAGTGAATTGGAGGCCCTTCCTAGGGTAGAGTGCAGAAGGAGGGTAATAGCAACTCCAACATCATTCTTGGCCTGCCAATGACACATGCCTTGCTATATCCCGTGAGCTATCTCACAACTTCTCCTTGGAAAAGTTTTTTAAATGAAAATACAGCCTGGTTTCTTGTTTTTTCTTCTTCCTCCTATTCCTAATCAGTAGAAGAAAGATAACAACCATAAACTGAAATTACCAATAATGATAAACAAATATTTCTCAATACACCAATCAGGTTTCTTTGCCCTTTCTGATCATGACATGATGTCATTGTTCTGCAGCTTTGGCCTATTTTCTGCATAGCATACGATGGGTGGATTTGATGAAAATAAACATCTTACATAACAATCCGGCTGTGCACTCAGACTTTTTTTCTTGTTTCAAGGAGATTTTCCCAGCATGAATTCTGCACATACAATTAACGTTTGCCAAATTTCATCTGCAAAATCTGTTAGGGTATATAAACAGATTAAAAAGCACAGCTGATGTGCTCCACCATCCTTTCCTCCCTATAATCATCACAGCTTTGTACTAGGGGAGGAGAGAGAAAGAGGCAGGTTAAAATTGAAAATCATTCTCTTGAAAGGAGAATTTAAATAGAAGATTGTGGATCAGAGCAATTGTATGGCTGGGATTAAATAAATCAAACCTTTTCAGCATCTGTTCACAGAGAACACAAGAGATCCACCATAGACTAGAGTCACAGTGGAACAAAATATGCTGACCTGGTAGCTTGCAGTGTTCTGTTAACAGTATAGACAGAGATGGATTGTTTTACATACTGTAATCATTAACACAGGCTATCGGCTCTCTTTTATTTTATTGCTTCATGTAATTGTTTTGTTTAAATATGGGCCTTTATCTGTATGTAACAGGATGGGATAGGCTACCGGATTGAGGAATGGGGAAGAAGTATATGAAAAAATTATCTTTAACAAAAAAAGATTAAAAGGAGAAAATTCCCAAAATATGAAAAAAGGAACTACCATTATCCAGTGTAAAGAGCCATATGCTGAATTCTTTCACAGACAAGCAGGAAAGTTTGTACACTGTGGATGGGATTTTCAGGAGCATTTAGCATTGGCCTTTTTTCCTACTGAAGTCAATGTGAGTTTTACCATTGATTTTAATAGGAGGAGAGTTGGGCCAATGTTGAGTGCTTCTGAAAACAGCATTGCCAGCCCCAAACTTTCAAACTCATGGTATTGGTTTAAATAGCATGAGATTTTTAGAAATTAATACATTTAGGGTCCTTTTTCCTTGCCTTCTGGTTTTGAGCCTTAAGCTCTCAAGTTTCCAAGCTTTCCTCCACAACCATGAGGGCTAGGAACTTACTATTGTAAAGAAATGAAGTTGTGATTCTCATGTAATCATATCACTCCAGGAGCTGGAGCTTTAAACACACACAAACGAAAAACAAATATCATGAGACTCATGATAAATGTCAAGAACTGTCAGCTTTGTGAAAATATCACCCTGAAACTCACCCTTGGAGTAGGGTGACCAGATGTCCCATTTTTAAAGGGACGGTCCAGTTTTTTGGGACTTTTTCTTATATAGGCACCTATTACCCCTCACCCCCAGTCCCGTTTTTTCACAGTTGCTATCTGGTCACCCTACCTTGGAGCCATTATTTTCCCTACATGCTTGCTATTTCTGCCACTGCAAAACTGCTAAGAGGCCCATGTAACACGGCCCCTACCAACTCCCATCTTCTCCGTGGTCTTTGGGCTTCTTCCTTGTGTTCTCCTGTCAAAGCCCTTAGTGGTGCACTTTAGTAAAAGAGGACACCTCTGTCCATGTTCTGTTTGACTGAGATCATGAGTGGGGACTCAGACTCCAGGAACTCTTTACCCTTCAGCCCCGCCCTTTACAAGTTGAGGGATTTTTGTTCCTTTCAGGGCAGTTTGCATTAGACAACCATTCAAGAGTGGGCTTCTTAAAACAAGATTTATGAAAAACAAAGAAAAATTGTAGCAAAACAAAAGAAATGGCTTGTATAACATACCTCATCTGAATAATTTGCGAAGCCCAGCTTAAGTTACAGAGAAAAAGAAGATAAAATCTTATGTCCCTCGAAAACAAATTCCCTCAGACCTTTTTTTTTGGTCAGCCTGGAAGCCAGCTCCCTTGCTGTGTTCAGAGATCTCTTTTCCCCCCCCACTCTCTTCCACCCAATCTGTTTATCAAGTCCTTAATGTTAGAGTTCATTAGCATATCAGGATGAGGTTTCATCACTACTTCCAAAGGAAAGTTTTATCAGGAGTACCATCTGGAGGAAATGCCCATGTAAGGTCAATTTTCCCCTCATCACTCTTAGTTGTTCCCCACCTTCCTGTCTCCAAGGCCAGAATTCCATAGGCCATTCTGATCTCCCTAAACAGTTCTTCCAAGTCAAGGTGACTGGCTTTTGATTCAATTATCCATTGTTCTGGGCTATAGCAGTTAGTTCATGCTCTTATGCTTCTTTTAAAATCTCCCCTATCAGTTTCCCTTGCAATGAAATATATACCACTGACATACCCCAGACCCTCTGTCACAGGCGTCTTCTGGCTATTCAGTTTAGCCCTCTCTCGAGAAGACGACATAGGGCTTGATTCTTCACTCTGTTATACCAGTTTTACCTTTATGTCCACTGATTTTAATGGCATCATCCTAGCAGTGAACTGGTACAACAGAGTAAGAGTCAGGCCCACAATTCCAAACGCAGAAGAATTAAAATCTTCCTCTTTATTAAAAAAGAGTTAATTCACATGTGATGCAACTAACTGCATAACTCATCTCTATATTTTAATAAATAAATAATTCGTAAACCCACCTACTTTAATTTACCCTATTGCAAACATGCCTTCAAGAAAATGGCCACCATGCTACAGAACTACATTTACCAAATGCCAGGCTTAGTGTCAGGGTTCATATCATCTTCCCAGGTTTAACAAGCTCAAACTTCTAATCCTGTCTGCAACATGGCAAGCTCCAAACTACAAGGGAAACAGGCAGGAAAAGTACAAGTGTTCTATCTCTCACTGGCAAACCCACTAGATAAACAAACATATAGATCAATTTACAGCAAGCAACAAAACAAGATATCCTTTACCAATTGTAATAGCGCCCTTAGAAGGACAGGTAGTCTAGTGGGTAGCACACCCAGTATTGCCTCTCCATAGGAAGGCCATTCAGTCCAATTCCTCACCTAAGGGTGTGTTTAGCTTCACCTCGGGTTTGCAGTGTCCTTGCCCTCTTTTTATCAGAGGGTGGGTTAAATTGGAATGTGGCTTATGACCCACCTGCAGCAGAGGCATTTGGTAGGGGAGCCCGGGCCCTCCCACTCCACCAGGCTCTGATGTAGGGCCCTATGAGAGTCAACAGTGTCCGGCACCTTGGAGTGCCCTCAGAGTTACCCTCTCTGGGTCACTTCCTACCATCTGTCCCTCCTCCAATGGCTCCAAGTCCAATATAAGGTAACAAAAGGTATCAAGCGGAGTGCTCCAAGGGTCGGTCCTGGGGCCAGTTTTGTTCAATATCTTCATTAATGATCTGGAGGATGGCGTGGACTGCACCCTCAGCAAGTTTGCAGATGACACTAAACTGGGAGGAGTGGTAGATACGCTGGAGGGTAGGGATAGGATACAGAGGGACCCAGACAAATTAGAGGATTGGGCCAAAAGAAATCTGATGAGGTTCAACAAGGACAAGTGCAGAGTCCTGCACTTAGGACAGAAGAATCCCATGCACTGCTACAGACTAGAGACCGAATGGCTAGGCAGCAGTTCTGCAGAAAAGGACCTAGGGGTTACAGTGGGCGAGAAGCTGGATATGAATCAACAGTGTGCCCTTGTTGCCAAGAAGGCTAACGGCATTTTGGGTTGTATAAGTAGGGGCATTGCCAGCAGATCGAGGGACGTGATCATTCCCCTCTATTTGACATTGGTGAGGCCTCATCTGGAGTACTGTGTCCAGTTTTGGGCCCCACACTATAAGAAGGATGTGGAAAAATTGGAAAGAGTCCAGCAGAGGGCAACAAAAATGATTGGGAGGCTGGGGCACATGACTTATGAGGAGAGGCTAAGGGAACTGGGATTGTTTAGTCCGCAAAAGAGAAGAATGAGGGGGGACTTGATAGCTGCTTTCAACTACCTGAAAGGGGGTTCCAAAGAGGATGGATCTAGACTGTTCTCAGTGGTACCAGATGACAGAACAAGGAGTAATGGTGTCAAGTCGCAGTGGGGGAGGTTTAGGTTGGATATTAGGAAAAACTTTTTCACTAGGAGGGTGGTGAAGCACTGGAATGGGTTACCTAGAGAGCTGGTGGAATCTCCTTCCTTAGAGGTTTTTAAGGTCAAGCTTGACAAAGCCCTGGCTGGGATGATTTAGTTGGGGATTGGTCCAGCTTTGAGCAGGGGGTTGGACTAGATGACCTCCTGAGGTCCCTTCCAACCCTGATATTCGATGATTCTATGATTCTATGAAAAGAAAAAGAAAAGACAACTAAACCTTCAGCCCCAATTGGACTCAGCATGCAGTCCTATTTCCCACAGGGAGGCTTCTTTGGCATGCTTGTCCAGGAGCCTCAGGGTAGGTATCTCTTCCTCTCCAGCCTCCCCCCTTCTGAGCTGAGTTGCTACCTTTTAATCTTCCTTTCCAGTTTTAGCAGGCTCTGCAGGTCTGGAGGGGCAGGGGCTACCTGGGCCCAGTACTGTCCTTTAACCCCATTTGGGCTCACATGGGGTTTGTACACTCCATCACACCAATCAATACGTCATCCACCACCTCTCTCTGGGGAGCATGATACAATATTTAGTTGACCTCTCAAATATTTACATTTCCCCAGAAGTAACTCCTCCTATAGTTGACCTTCTTAAAATGTATAGGCTTTTTTAAATATTTGTTTCCCCAATATCCTTCTGCCTTTGGGTAAACTATCCCTAACCTAGCCTAAAGGGATTATTATAACAGAGTATTTCAACGGTCATTTTTAAGATAGCTCTCCCCTAAGTCTCCTTCTCTCCCATTTCCTTCTTTCTCTTTCTTTGTAAATTAAATTACCATACTGGTAACATTAAGGAACATATTTTGAAAGGAGGCATAACCCAGCATCTAAATTAACACCCATCCAGCAGTTTTTCGAGCTACCCAAATCTTGTATTTACATATGCTAATAAGGATTTAACAGACAACTATCCAATTTGCATGTACATATCCATGTGTGTTTTTATGCCTGAAAATGTGTTCATGCAAATGCAAAGGCTGCTTTTGAAAACTTTATCCCAAACAATTAACACCTATAAAAGCAAGAACATTTCACCCTGACTTTGAATAAAGTATTTTCAATGTGCTGGACTTAAGCCAAGCTGCCTCTTGTAATGTTACAGAAATATGTGATGCTAAAGACCAATACATCAGATCAAATGAGAACATATCCTTGCAATTCTGAGTTGGCGGCGACACTAAATTCTTAACTCATGTTTAAATTTAAAAGCACAGCATAAATTAAGGCTAATGAAATTATATAAGATTAAATTATTGCCCAGGGCCATGGAAAGGTTCACTCTTTATTAAAATAAGCTAACTCCATGTTTAATTTTCATTTAGAACCTTCACAGATTGTGAACATTACAATGCCTATATGGTTGGCTTGAAATCACCAACAAAGAATATGTGTACTATGAATATGGGGCCTGATCCATAATTTCATTAGATTGAAATCAATGGGAGTTGCAATAGTGGGGAATCAAGCCCATAAGCAGCAAATGGTCTGAAACTCTCAACAATGTGAAAAGTCTGTATGTGAATTATTCTTAAGATTTGACTTCTTAGACACACTGAATTTGAAGTAAGAATTTCTTAAATAGTCTGTAGCTGAACTTGAAAAGTACAAATTGTGGAGCAATTGGTGTCACATTAAGGCTCGATAAGAGAATGACTTTCAATTCCCTGGTTCATAAGTGTGCTATTGATGGCAGGGTCATGGTGTATCTCTGTTGGGTTTGATCTCAGAGAAGCTCCTTATAAGATGTAAAACACTGAAATAGTGGCTGCTCTATACTGAACAAGGAAGTTGCAGAGTTGGAGTAGGGCTAAAATACAGCGTAGATCGAAGGAGTATGGCAAAGTCAATGACAGACTAACCCTTTTTTGCACTGGACTGAAACAGAAAATGCAGTCATTCCTCCCCAAGACAGGAAGTGCAACCTTCTCCCAAATTCTGTATGACATGAAATATAAGTGAAAATGCATTGCTCACAGAATTCAGGTGATCCGAAAGTATCCAGTATCCAAAACACACACCCAAGTCCAAATAATGTGAAAATGGAAACTCTTCATGAAAGTAATTTGTGTAACCTTTTTTTCTCTTGATTGCTGGATGTTTCCTTTAGCTTATTGCTGCCTGAAGTCTTGTCCCATTCAGCTCATAAATATGGCACTAAATAAAACTCGGGACGTAGAGGGAGGTACTTTAATGAAGAACCCACACCTGAATGCATGTGAGCCCCTCCTAACATTGTGTTTTCAAATAGATTTGGGTACCCTTTGCAAAGTTTTAAATTGGGAGGCCCCAGCTACAAGATGCTGTGTGGAATGTTCATCCCCCTTCCATGTGACCCAAACTCTTGAGAACTGGGAATGGCATGCTTGGAGGTTGCAGATAATAAGTTCTGAAGTGATATATGTGTTCGTGGAAGAAACAGTGGATAGAGATTTCCCTTTAAAAAGGAAGGGGGAACCTATGATGTACTCTAATCATGGTCATGATAAAGGTAGAGACTTGAGACAGTTCATGTTCCACCCCCCTGTGGCAGTAGAGCATGAGCAGTAAACATCACACACATTTTGGTAGGGCCCCTTAAAGCTGTAGTTTTGTGATCATTGACTAAATAGGCCCTCTTGATATAAAAGGTCCTATCTCTCCAGATACAACATTAGCAGGCCCCAGGAATAATGGTCAGTTACTCCCTGATGGATAATCCTACTCCTGTACGTACCATAGTAACTTCCACATCAATGATATTTTTTCTTATATCTTTAGGGGGACAAAGCTGCCCTCCACTGCCCTGCTTCAATCTGCAGGGTTGCCTTTTAATTCGGTTTGAAGGTGAAGAGGGATCTGCCAACATTAAAACTGAATTCCATGGGTATAACTATGGGAAACGTCATGTCAGAGAACACACCCTCAAAAATTCAGATCTGCTGAGACAACCAGCAGCTCAGAGCTGGCAGGTTGAATGATTTGATTTTACAGGTGTTGGTCAACCACACCTTCAGCTGAAGTCAACAGCAGTTGCAGGTGTTCAGCATTCATGAAAATCTTAACCCCTATATTAAAGTATTAAACAGAACTTTCCCCATACTGCATCTGCTTCATTAAAACTGCCCAGCTTGCCAGTTTGTTCAACAACAAAGGGGAAAAATTAGTCAGCCTTAATACTGAAATCAAAACAAATACAACAGAACTCTTGAACACCAAATGGAAAATTATATTATTATTGGCTGGCCTGGAGTTTAGTCAAAGGTAATCCTACATGTACGTTAATGCTGGCCAGGTTGCCATGAAAATTGAAATGTTGTAAGGATATTTGTAAACCCTAGGCATCCAGACCTTATCCAATCAGAACGGATACATACTGTGTATGATTTATGAGTGCTGCCAGTTAAAAATTGGATGCCAAATTGAATTTGTTCCTTAACCCAATTGTGTGTGTGTATATATATAAATGACAAATACAAAATATAATGTCAGAAAGGAAAGGAAAAACCAATCAAGAGGATTAACAAGATTTAATATATCACCTCTCACCACTTCCCCAATTAATACTCAAGAAAAGCCACAGAATGAAAAGAAGAAGAAAAAAAAAAAAACCCTCAGGATTCAGACTTTGCCAGTCCTCCATTCCCCATAATGATAGCACACAAAACTTCTGAAGATATAGGCAGGCAGTGAAAACAAGTTCACTGCATTCCTTTGTGGGAAAAAAATGGGATGTCACTGCTCAGACTGAGTACAACATATTTTTTCTTTCCTGCCATAAGTACCCACCACTATGGGCCTGATTCAAACCCATCCAGATCAATGAAAAGACAATCACTGACTTCAATGGGTGTTGGACCAGGCCCTTAAGTGAGGATCCACTCTGCAGATGTTAACTATACTAGAAGATAGTGCTTTAATTGTGTTTCTCTCTGTATTATGGGTTTCACACAAACATTTTCAAAGTAGGAGCGATTCAAACATTTTCAGTGGAAGGCTTTGTTCATGAGTTTCTTCTAGCTCTCCAACCAATTAACCACCATCATTAACCAGTTTGATAGGGAGGGGAAAAAAACAACCTTAAGGGTGAGATTCTGCAGTGCATATCTAAGCCATCTTTTCACCATCCTGATACCTGTTCCAGGGACTGGAGCCTCAAGAGCTTTCACCAGCCTTCCTGCACTGTCCTATGGACCACAACACTGTCTGCTGCAACCCTACCCTCAAAACAACCCTGCCATTCCCAGCATGCCCCCTACATAACAGGCTGGAAGGGGTCCTCCAATGGTAGCCTTATGGCTGTCTTCCACAGTGCCTGTGCCAAGGAAATCCTCCCCCTCCAGAACCCGGGCCTTTAGGGCCCTTTACACCACCCTGCCCTTTTACCAAGTGTAAAGGGGCTGGAGTGGGGGGTAAGGATCTCACAGTAAGCCTCCAACCTAAAATTATGTAATATTTTACATTTTTTTTCTCTCGGTCTCCTCCCCACCTCCACTTCTATTACTCAACTACTTGGAATTTTTAATGGCCTCCTTTCTTGTTGTGCCCTCTAGCCCCATCTACCAGATGAAGCCAGCAGAGTGGAACTAACGCTCCATAGATTCCATCCTCCTGTTGGGCCACTGGCAAAACTACTCTGCCTAGGAAGTGAAACTGACCTGATCCAATTTAGTTTGATTCTGTACAAAAAGAGTTTTTCCTGCAGCCCAGTAGGGCTCGAGTGAAATTGACTGAATTACACTGATTTCTTTCGAGTGCGGTTACTCTTGCCAGCTCCCTTGTGAAGTATACAATGCAGGAGAGGCAGCTGTGATACTACCCTCTTGCAGAGGAATTTTGAAAGTAGGAAATGCTTGCAATCACATGACTGATTCAAGCACCTGGAAGGGTTTATGTTATATTCTCTCAGCCAAACTGCTCTTGATCCCCTTCAATATGTTCCTAACTTTACGCATGAGTAGTTTCATTGATAGCAATGTGATTACTCATGTGCTTAAAGTTCATCATCACATGCTTAAGTGTTTTGCTGGATCAGGACCTGTAACCACTGGTGCCATGATGTTTGCTGTTTTAATGTGACTTTGTTTAGTTTCTCATTTGAAGTTGTTTCTAAAAAAAAGGGTCATGTAGTGCCACAGCCATTGCCTCATCTATGGGAGAAAAATATGGTTCAATAGCTCAAAAAACTCCCCAGGTACTCTTCCCTAAACTGTTCACTTACTCATAGGTGTTTGAAAGTGGACTTGTTTATTCTTTCCAGGTTCATAACAGAGGACAGGAAATAAATGAGTAGAATCCACCATGGTTTTGGCACTTGCGGACTTCAGCCGGGTTACCAAGGGAGTCCATGCTACTGCAGCTGTGTTTGTATTTGCATACAGTCCTCATATTTCTTCAGTTCTGAAGAAGGCACACACTGACACAGGTACGCACTGCCTGTTTGACACTTTCATTTTTTCCCTTGCCCAGATAAAATAAATATGAGACTTTCTTCAGTTTCTCATTTGGTGTTTAGGGATAATATTTTATTAGGTTTGGATTTTGAACTCCTGGCTTCTTCTTTAAATATCTGTATTCACTAGAATAGTTTTTTAAATTCTTCACAATGATTGACAGTTAAAATAAAGGCATTCTGGAGAGTATATATATCTTATTCCCTTATTCACTAATTGTTGGTGAAAAGAAATGCATGGCTGCTAATTGAAGAGAGATGAGTAGTAACAATTGCAAGCAGTATTTACCACTCATGTCCTGATGAAAATGTTTGAGGGAGTGATATTACTTATCATAATATATGTCATTAACATTAGGTTATTTTGAAAAGAAAATCTCCTAAAACACCATAGTATTTTCTACAGGCTCTTCGTCAGGCAAATTTTTAAAGCTGCTATTTGAAATTTCCCACAGACATCATGCCAAGCCCTTTTCCGCATCAGCTCCCAGCACAAGTCTCAACAAGGTGCACTTCAGTTTTGATTCCCACAGACCTTCCACCAGTGTTTTGAAATGTCACAGTGTTCACATAATGGATTAAGTGTGATTCTTTCATAAGAAAATAGACATAGGCATATCCTGCAGGAGTACAATTATTTATATAGAACCCAGCATGGGCTGGGCATTTATGGCTCTTGACCAATATGAACATCTGGGTGCACCGGTTTGGATAAAATTAGAAATTCTCACCCTGCCACCCAAAATGCAAACCAAACGTAATTTGAAAATACTTCTCCTCATTCTTTGTCATTTCTACGTTCACAGACAAGACCAGGAGTGAAAGTGACAAAGCGCAATGTGAGAGCCAGACATGCTAGCCTGCTGCAACACAGACCCAGGTCTGGTTCATGCCCCCAAAGCTGCAGACTTTAACCAAAAACTGCTCAGCAGGTCACCAATCTCCAACACCCAGCTCCCAATGGGATCCAAACCCCAAATAAATCCATTTTACTCTGTATAAAGCTTATACAGGGTAAATTCATAAATTGTCCTCCCTCTATAACACTGATAGAGAGATATGCACAGCTGTTTGCGCCTCCAGGTATTAATCACTTACTCTGGGTTCATTAATAAACAAAAGTGATTTTATTAAATATAAAAAGTAAGATTTAAGTGGTTCCAAGTAATAACAGACAGAACAAAGTAAGTTACCAAGGAAAATAAAACAATACACGCAAGTCCAAGCCTAATACATTAAGAATCTGTTTACAGGTAAAATCTCACCCTCAGAGATGTTCCAATAAGCTTCTTTCACAGACTAGACTCTTTCCTAGTCTGGGCCGAATCCTTTCCCCTGCTACAGTCCTTGTTAGTTCCAGCAGGCATCTTAGGTGAAAAGCAAGGGCTTTCTCATGACTGGGACCCCCTTTGTTCTGTTCCACCCCCTTTTATAGCTTTGGCACAAGGCGGGAATCTTTTGTCTCTCTGTGTCCCCACCCCTCCTTCTAAATGGAAAAGCACCAGGTTTAAGATAGATTCTAGTTCAGGTGACATGATCACATGTCACTGTAAGACCTCCTTCTTCATTACCTAGGAGCTGGCTGACACATACACAGGAAAGCTTGCAGGTAAACAAACCCATTCACAGTTCATTGATTCTGAAGCACCCTTAATGGCTTCCACTTAATGTGTTTACATCAGTAATACAAATTTATATCTTATCCTCCTAACTCCAGACATAGAAATAATACGTGCAAACAAATAGGATGAACACACTCAGTAGATTATAACCTTTGTAATGATACCTTACAAGAGACCTTTTGCTTAAAGCATATTCCAGTTACATTATATTCACATTCAAAGCATATTTTCATAAAATATTATGGAGTGCAATGTCACATAGGCACCTAAATATCTTTGCAAATCCCACCCTTGGCCTCTCTTGAGTACCAATTCCCTATCTGTAAAATAGGGATAATACTACTCCCTTTCTTTCACCCTTTATATGTCTGGTCTATTTAGATTGTAGTGCACTCTTCTGATCAGGGCTGTCTCTTACTATACTTTTGTGTGAGGTACAACACAAAGTGCTTGCATCTCATTTTGGGCTTCTAGGTGCTACCGTAATAGAAATAAAAAATAATAAACCTTATTGTGAAGTTTGTTCTAGTGTTGCCCATAAACACTGATTTTTTTTTGTATACTGAGATATGTAAACAGCTCTTTGCAATGCATTTATAATAAAATCCTTCTTTTCTTTTATTACTTAGAAATGGTTTTATTCTGTTTTCAGGAGGGTGACCCTGATTTTAATGCTTTGTCCCTGATATTTTTTTCCTAGCCTTGCATTTTGGTTTTCTGAGTCACTCAGTTGAGCTAGGTGAGACAGTCAGGGGAGATTTAGGCCTTCTGTATTAGCTATGTGATATTTAGTGGTAAATTTCCCTAGAGTGCTGGATAAAATATGATCAATTGAAGCCACAATCTTTTTAGATTTTGTTATTGTGCAGTTATTCCCCTTCCCAGATTGTGGCTGCAATGTAAGCTAAATTCACAACTAACCCTTTAACACATTTCGATTGGGGCAAAGAAAATATAGATCTTTGAACTTCCCTGGAAGATCTGGCAGTGCTTCAGGTCTCTCAAGTCCAGGGAGTCCTACAAGAGTAATTGTTGCTGCAAAGAGAAGAGTCATGCCCTAAGGGTTGGCCCTTCCTCAGTCTTTTAGGTCTTGACTAGACTACGATTTAAAGTGTGATGCTAGCATGTGTTAGCTAACACGTGCTAACTAACATGTTTGAGGGTATGTCTATACTTCAAACTGGAGGTATAATTCACAGCTCGAGGAGACATACCTGCACTAGCTCTTATTGAATAGCATGCTAAAAATATAAATGTAGTCACAGTGGCACGAGAGGAGAGAGAGGGGCTAGCCATCCCAAGGACATACCTAGCATCTAAGATGGGTACATACTCAGGGTGGTTAGCCCCTCCTGCCACTCATGGTGCTGTGGCTACACTTTAGCTTTAGCACAGTAGCTCAATCATGGCAGGCATGTCTACCTAAGCTGGAAATTGGACCTCCAACTCAAAGTGTAGACATACCTGAGAAGCCGCCTAGAGTAGGCAAGGCACACTGCTTTAACATGCATTAAAGTGGTTCAGTTAAAGCCTAGAGGGGAAGCTTTAATTTGCCTGTTTTAGCACACATTAAAGGCAGTGTGTCTTGTCTACAATAGACTTTTAGAATGTGTTAGCTTACACATGCAAGCATCAGGCCTTATTGGGTGATGGGTAGAGTGTGCAATAGTAGCCACTGGAGTTAGATCCTTGGCAGGAATTAAAGTACAGTGTCTTATACCACTCCTGAGTGCAAGGTCTTTATTAGGAGAAATGACAGGGGGCACTAGAAGGAAAAGAAGAGAATATGAAAAGTCAGGAAAGTTGCATGATCCCTGTCCTTCATACAGGATACTCTTCATGCTTTTGGGGAGCAAGAATGGAGCTAGTGGATTCTTTGGAGGTGCTCACTTGCTTGTCTGTTGTTAACCTTGTCCCCGACACTTGGAGCACTTCTTTTTGGGCAGGAAACAAGTAACTGAGCCCAACAAATGTGAAAATTATTATGGAGGGAGGGAAATTAGTCTTTTTTCTTTAGACTTGGTTCAGATTCAGTATGAGTTCTGTTGAAAGGCACAGGTCAGTTTTCATGAGAGCTAACCTGTTTCACACATTCTTAATTATGGATTTGATAAGAACATAAGAACATAAGAAAGGCCGTACCGGATCAGATCAAAGGTCCATCTAGCCCAGTATCCTGTCTACCGACAGTGGCCAATGCCAGGTGCCCCAGAGGGAGTGAACCTAACAGGCAATGATCAAGTGATCTCTCTCCTGCCATCCATCTCCACCCTCTGACAGACAGAGGCTAGGGACACCATTCCTTGGCTAAGACTGTTGTGTTGTGAAGACATATACATTATTTTATACTTGATAAGCAGGGTGCCAACTCTTGCAATTTTATTGTGACTCTCACAATATTTGGTGTTTTTCCTAAAGGCCCAGCTGCTGGAATCAACAGATTACATGAGAATCTCAACTTTCTCTCTTTTTTTAAAAAGTAATTTTCTAGCCCTCATAGCTGAGGAGAAAAGCTTAAAAATGTGAAGCAAGAACAACCTAAAGACTTAGAAGGCAAAGAAAAGGAACCTAAAAATGATTATTTTAAAAAAATCTCATGATTTTTCAGTCCTGGCTCATGCTTTTTAAAAACATGGTGGTGTCAGTACTGGATAAGACTAATTTGTTTATTATATGGGCAGTGAAAGATTTACAATGTTCTTAACTATTCATTTCCTTTAAGTGTTTGTGTCTTGTAAATTCATTGATAGAGAAGTGCATTGTTGTCACTCAGCAACATTGATTTATTTTGCAAACTGGTTTATTCTTGGAATTTGCCATTTTTAAAAAAAAAATCTTCTTTTGTGTGGCTGCATGCAAGCCACACTTTTTAAAATTATAAATACATTTCATGGGACATGTTAGCAAACTATTTAATTAAAGGGTTATGTGATGCTATCTAAGATGCTAATGGCTCTGTTGAGCTCTGTCTCATTCAAAGAACACTTGACAATATAGTAGGAAGGGATAAGCAGGGAAGAATAGTTATAGAAGAATGTATATTGCAACACTGGTTAAAACAAAACAAAACTCTCCAGAAAAACATTGTGTAAGCAAAGCAATTATATTTGTCGATCTCCAGGAAGAAGTGTGAGTAATGTGAGAAGTAAATACCATGATAGCACATTAGCATAATGTTCCATACAGTGTTCTTTTTCACTGAATATGAACATTAGAATTTCATAAATTAACAGAGACTTGTCTCACACACCAAAAAGCTAAAAATTAATCACGTTTGTCTAAACTCATATACTACCCAGGTCAAAAAGTTCTTGGAGCGTTGGGAATGCTGTAGCAGACTATAATTATGGACATTTCTGATGAGGTTTTAAAGGGGGCAGGACCCTCCTATTAGGATCTATTTGTGTGCCTTGAGGAAACATATTAGTCATTCTAGATTTGCTATCAGTATTCAGACAAGCATAAAAGTCCAAAGCGACTGTGCTCTAAACAGTATGGGCCCGGTTCTCAGATGGTGTAAATCAGCATATCTCCACTGATGTTGTGGAACCTATGCTGATTTACACTGGCTGAGAATCTGGCCCTGTGAATCTATGGCTCCAGAGGAGTCTTTTACAATGAACATGGAAAATGTATCGAGGAGAAAGCTTTACATAACCTGGACTGTGATGTGTAGGAATTGTTGATTACCTGATGCTTTGGAGAATTAGCAAATCACTTATAAGGGTCAGGAGGGATGTTTCCCCTCCATTGCCTTAAACATCCAACAGAGGCCATCAAGTTATGGGTGGACTGCAGTGCTTCTATGGTGCCCAGTCTACCCATATGTTGTAAACAGCAGGTTTTTGGTAGGCTTTCATTTCCAGTGAAACAGCAGGTAATGGCCACTGTCAGGAGCATAAAGCTGGACCAAAGCTTTGAACTAGCGTATCAATGCCTGGGTTTCTCTGTCAAGCTGCATTACTTTAGATATGTTAAAACAAACTGCTTTTTGACCTGTCATTTGCTAGTTAGTTTATTGTAATCATGTAATTCGTTATGATGGTTTTGTTTTGACTTAGCCATTTCTTACTTACCAGCTGGCTGGAGAGCAACTTGCTAACATCTCCACGTGGGTGTACATCCCCACCTCAAAATCTTTTTCTACACTTCTATGACTGCAGGACTTATTAATCTGTTCCTTAAAAATGCCAAAACAAAGATGCTGAAAGCAATGAAAGTAGAACAGGTGAGAGTCACATGCCAAAACGAAAGAGATCAAAGGATATCTAAAAAACTTGCTGTGTAAAGTAGAGCAAAGTCTAGGCCATGCCAAGATAAGATAATTTCTTAAGTCCCTTTGTTATGCTTCTATCCGTTTCTCCATCAGAGCCACTGAACAAAGAGAACAGCTAATGTATGAGAGCAGGTTTAACTTAAACGCTGTCCAAAATGTAGTTTAATGTCACAACCAAGTAATACAAAGAACTGGTGGTGTGTTTCTGACACAGGGCAAGGCAAAAAGAAATCAAATATACTTCAATTGCTTCTGTATTACATTAATTATTATATTATTATTGTGAGCTGAATGGGCTATAAAGCATTTATGGTCTTCTCATTAGCGGTGAGTGTCCCTGCTTGTCACATAAGGAGCTAGGACTCAATTCCTAAACAGGGAGGTCTTGAGTACTCCCAAGTCCCCGTTGTCTCATCTTGAAGGTCAAACTAAATGATCATAACAAACCCATCTGGCCTTAAAATCATTTTCTATTTGTATTATGCTAACACCAAGATAACGTACCCATTGTGCCAGACACATTGTAAAGACACATGGTAAGAGACAGTCCTTGCCCTGATGAACTTATCATCTAAGGAAGTATGCTCAGTTGAATATTGAAGAAATGAACAAAATTCCCTTATTGTTAGGCACAAAATAGTCTATTTACTCTGTGGTAACGTGAAATTACAATGAATTGTAAAATAAAAAAGCATAGGATTATTGTGTTGTGTCAGTGAGAGTCAGGTATCCTTTCCTATGCTTTTCACTCCTATTTTTTCATACACCACCAGCATTTTCCAATCCTTTAAAATATCTATGGCAAACCATATTGCAACTTAGTATGAAACATGCATTTTCTTTCCAACACTATATTTTAAAAAAAATTGGTTTGCAAAAAGCTACATAAATAGGATAGGTTTCAGAGTAGCAGCCGTGTTAGTCTGTATCCGCAAAAATAACAGGAGTACTTGTGGCACCTTAGAGACTAACAAATTTATTAGAGCATAAGCTTTCGTGGGCTACAACCCACTTCTTCGGATGCATATAGAGTGAAACGTATATTGAGAGATATATATACACACATACAGAGAGCATGAACAGGTGGGAGTTGTCTTACCAAGTCAATATATGTTTCACTCTATATGCATCCGAAGAAGTGGGTTGTAGCCCACGAAAGCTTATGCTCTAATAAATTTGTTAGTCTCTAAGGTGCCACAAGTACTCCTGTTATAAATAGGATAGATACTGTTAAATCCCAGAGGTTTCTGCTCATGTCTCTTAATTTGGAACCAGAACTGAATAGACACTTGTCAATAAATTTAATGGACCCGAATCATTCAAAATATTACAATGGGCTTTCAAAGCATGTATAATATATAAATCTAAAAGTGACGATGTCCATCATCTGTCTAATAAGGTGCTTTTTGCATATATTAAAGACTCTTATTGACCCTGTCCTGTCTTCATGCTATGTGTTCCTTACTCAAGCTTGTTGATATCAGGAAGAATTTTCAATTACAAATGCAGAATGTCTGAAGAGAAGACTGTTTCTTTTCACCCATATTTTTTCTCATACATTTTCTTATTCTATCAAGGGCTCTGGAGAACTCCAAAGACTGCATTATGTCCCATTTATTTACAGTTCCAACACAGCCATCATTTCAGCTAGGTAACGACAAAGTCTAGTTTTTAAATCAACATTACTGGTTCACTAAAAGACATGTGTATATGGATAGTTCTAGGTATAGTTGGGGACCCCAAGGCTTGTCTTTTTGTGAATGAGGTTTGTCACAGCCTTCACTACTCTCTAAGGCCAAACCTGCAGCCTTCATTTTCATCTGTTGACCTCCTATATATCATGGGCCATTACATTTTATGCAGTTACCCCTATGTAGAGCCCAATAACTTGTGTTTGACTGCGCACAACCTATATTTGAATAAAGCACATCTTCCAGCAATGCATACACTCTTGATATCAAGAGATGGAGAATCCACCACTTCCCTCGGTAGCTTGTTTCAATGGTTAATCACCCTCATTGCTAAAATATGTGCCTAATTTCTAATTTAAAATTGTCTGGCTTCAGTTTGCAGCCATTAGTTCTTGTTATGCCTTTCTCTGCTAGCATTAAGAGCCCTTTAGTACCTGGTAGTTTCTTCCTGTATTGGTACTTATACGCTGTAATCAAGTCACTGCTCAATCTCTTTCTGATAAGTTAAACAAATTGAGCTCTTTAAGTCTCTCACCACATTTTCTCCAGCCCTCAACTCAATTTTGTGTCTCTTTTCTACACCATCTCCAATTATTCAACATCCTTTAAAAAATGTGGATACGAGACGTGTACACAGTGTTCTAGTGTCGGTCTCGGCAGTGGTGTATACAGAAGTACTATCATTCTCCCTATTCCTACTCACTTCCAAGGATCGCATTAACGCTTTTTACCACAGCCCCACACTGGGAACTCATGTTGTATTGCTTGTCCACTATGTGCATTAAATCCTTTTCAGAATGACTGCTTTCCAGGATATAGCCCCTCATTCTGTAGGCATGGTCTGCATTCCTTGGTCCTAGATGTATAACTTTGCATTTGACTGCAAGGGATTCAGATTGCTCTGTTTGACTGCCTTGTCCTCATCATTATTTACCATTCTGCCAACCTTGTCATCCACACATTTTATCAACAGCAATTTTATATTTACTTGCAGTTCATTGGTGAAAATATTAAATAGCATTGGGGACCCAGGGCGTGCACAGGAATAAAAATTTGGCCGCTTTTGGAGGGGCACTTTCTGTGCCTCCCGTGGCCAGAGGAGCTAGCTCTCTCTGCCTCCCCCACCCCCACAGCTGGAAGAGCTGGCTCTCCTCCCCTCTCCTCCACCCGTGGTGTAGCCCTGGGGCTGGTGGTGCTGGCTCTCCCCGCAAACCCCTGCAGCCCTGGGGCCAGTGGAGCAGCTGTCATACCCCGGCCCAGCCCAGGCTGGAGGAGCTCGCTCTCCCCACCCAGGCCCCAGAGGAGTTCTGTGCCCCCACTGATTGGAGGGAGCATGCCCCTATTTTCCCCCTCTTGTGCACAGCCCTGATAGAGCCTAATACTGAGTCCTGTGGAATCCCACTAGAAACACCCCCATTCTTTGACTACTGCATTTTGAGATCTGTCAGTTAGCCAGTTCTTAACCCATTTAACATATGCTCTGTTGATATGTACTGTGCTAATTTTTAAATCAGAATTTTATGTGGTACTAAGTTGAATACCTTACAATAGGTAAAGTATATTATATCTACGCAATTACCTTTATCAAACAAATCTGTAATCTCATCAAAGAATGAAATGTTTTGTTTAACAAGATATTTCCCACAAAATGTTTACTGGCATTAATTATATTTCTATTTGACTTTTAATTCTTTATCAGTTGAATCCCGTATCATTTTTTCTATTAACTTGCCCGGGATTGATCTCAGATTAACCAACCTATAGTTATCGAGGTATTCCCAGTTGCCCTTTTTGAATATTGCCACAATTTTAGCAATCTTGCAGTCTTCTGGAATGTCCTCATATTCCAAGTTTTATTAAAAACAATCAGCAAACAGAGGTCTTCTAAAACAACTCTTTTAAGACTGT
The DNA here is from genome assembly GCF_028017835.1 of Emys orbicularis. Taxonomy (NCBI): domain Eukaryota; kingdom Metazoa; phylum Chordata; order Testudines; family Emydidae; genus Emys; species Emys orbicularis. Next base: position 84,777,629 of record NC_088683.1, read on the forward strand.
TGGATGCAAGCTATGGAGCCCTGATTATTTATAAATGCATGTACCTAGTAGATGATGTCTAACATCGTCCTCTCTTACTAAAAGATGGAAAGCACTTAATCATCCTCATGTGATATGAATACATAATCCTGCTTCTTGCCAAATACAGAAAAGAAATATTTATTGAACATTTCTTGTCTGCATCATTATAAACAAGTTTACCGTCTCCATCTAGTAATTGGCCTGTACCATTGTTAGGATTTTCCCCCCTCAAAAAATAGTTTAAAAAACTCTTTTTTAGTGGCTTTTACCCGTGGATTTTTCCCTGATGTCTTTAGCTTCCTTTATAAATTTTTCTACATGTCATAACTTCTAATTTATATATAATTCCATCTATTTCCCTCTTTTTCTATTTGTTTTATATCATTTCTTTATTTCTAAATTGCTACCTTCACTTCTCCACTGAATCAAAATGGTTTTCTAGCCACCGATATCCGCTTTCTTGATTGTGGAATCATGGCTTTTTGGCCATTTAAGAAACTCTCTTTAAAGAATTCCAAATTTTCATTCAGTTTTTAGTTTCTAAATTTTTTCACACCATCAGTTTGGCTCACAATTTTCCTCAACTTTGGGAAATTAGGCCTTTTGAAGCACCAACTAGATATATTGTTCATTGAGGCTGTCCTCTGTTTGCCCAGTCTATGATCTCTCGTCCCTAGGCAACCACCAACTTCCAGTCCAGTGATGAATTCATCTTTATCTGTCATAAATGAGGTCAAATTAGAGAAGCCTCATGATAGGTGCAATATCTTTTGTGAGAAAAGACAGACACCTTGGCATTTCACATACATATTTCCCATCAGATCCAGGAATTGGGGGAGCACAAAGGTGGCCTAAAGCCACCCACATTAGCTGTGCTGAGTAGAGCTCTGAGATCACTGAAGATTTGTGTCTACATATTTATTCTCTCTGTAAAGAGCCATGCCCACATATTGAGATATATACAAATATTGTTAATGCTGGCAGAGGCGCCAAATGCCATCCACTCGTATCAACGATGTGGGAGCCTGATGGGGCCAGCGGTGAAAGGGAGACACTCACTACGGGACAATAAGTAGCTCCTCTCTCTGGGAGTCTTTGGCACCCATTGGCCAGCTGAGGGAAAGGGGTGCTGGTTGGCCAGCATTCCCCAGCTCGCAGGATTTAGCCCAGCACAGCGGCCATGTGGAGCCTCTTTTGGTTCCGTTCCAGCAGCCCATACTACCCACCTGAACTAGGAATAGGAACCCATCCTGACAGATGCTGAGGGTCTAGCTGATTGCCTGTTTAGGGGGTAAGGATGGAATTTTTTTCTCCCATGGATCAAATTGGCAGAGGATCAGAGAGATTTTTGCCTTCCTTGCAGCACCTTCAAGCCACAGTGAGTTAAGTATAAATGCACGTAGTACCTAACTGAGATACTCGGGGCGGGAAGGTATTTGTTGCCACTTACATACGGTTTCCGATGTGGTTAAGAGAATAAAATGAACAATTCCCAGAGGCAAAAGACCTGGGATCTTGGTGTTGGGCTAATGTGATAGGGTGAAACCTTAGGGCCTTCATGGGCCAAGGTCGGACCTTGTGGCCCTTGCAGGCTGAGGTCCCCATCCTGCTGCACCCTCTGTCCCCCTTGCAGGGGGGAGGGTGCTAGGACTCAGAGAGAGCTGAGTCCTAGTGGGTAGGCTGAGGAGAGCCCATCCCACACTCTGGATTATATAGTAAGGATCTCTGTAACCCTGGTGCCAGTTACAGGTTATATGGTAAGATGCCCTGTACCCCCCACTGGAATCAATTAAATGCCTGGTTTAGGCGAATATGGGTGATGGGCAGATAGCACCCCTCCCCTGTGCTAAAGTTTAATAAACGTTGCTGCCAGCTGCTTAATTCCAAGCATGTGGCTGTCCTCATTTCACCACTGTGTCCACATCAAAGGCACTTGTCCAAGAGCAGTTGTAGAGCCAGGAATAGAACCCAGGGTGAAATCCTGACCCTACTGAAGTCAATGACAAATCTCCTTCAATAGGGCCAAGATCACACCCCAGTTTCCCTCTCCAGTGCCCTAGCCATTTAACCACACTACATCTTACTGGAGCTATCCTGATTTACACCAGCTGAACCACCAGCTGGCCCAAAATGTTGTTCAGGTCTGGACAAAAGATTTTGCCTTTGTCTTCTTATACGAACTGGTTCATGCACAAGTCTAAAAATTAGATATTTAAGATGTTGGGCTTACTCTGGCAAAACGACCATTGACATAAAATATTTTGTCTGAGGAAGACACTCAAGATTTGGCCCTAATTGAAAAGAAACTGCATATGTCAGTACAAAAAATAAACAGCTGGAAGCCTTGTGTATTTTACTTTGTAGATAATAACCTCAGTTGAAAGCACCATGTGATGGGTTCATAGAAAAGATTGTTCTGTAGAAACAAGGTCTAAACCTTTTCAGGGCTTGTTATTGATATTTCATGAGGGTTTGATAAAGAGAGGCATTAAAGAGATGGTGTTAAATTTGTGCAGGACAATATGTGCCTTTGGAAGGCAATAGAAGGCGCTTGTTGGACATTGCAGGTTCAAAGTGCTTTAAGTAGCTAATTAATTATCTAAATGAAAAGAGAAACCACTTTAATAATTACCATTTAAATAGAAAGAGAACATGTAGTGTTCAATACTATTGATTGGGCTCTCCCTGTATAAAACTTTGTCTGTGAAAAACTTTTTTTTTTTTTGTCCATTACACTTGCTTTTTGTTGAGGGATATTGTGAGGTTTATGAAATGTTCTGAGTAACTCTAACACTAGGCATCAAATGAAAGGTCACCAGGGATGGAGTATCTGCCTCAAAATAGAAAAGATTGAGAAATATGTCCTAGACTCTTTCGTTATGAATAGATCTGGCTGAAAAATTCTCGATAGAACAGTTTTCTGTCCGATAATGCAGTATTGTCCAAATCAAAACATTTTCTGGGAGAGTGTTGATATTGATAAAACTTTTGTTGTGAAAGTCATTTTGACTTTCTCATTTTGTTTTGATCATCTTAAAATGTTTCATTTCAATAAGGTAAAAATGTTTTTGTTTTGAGTCTCTCATTTTGATTCATTTCATTTTGATTTTTATATTATATTTCATTTTTTATTTGTATATGTGTATATTGTACTTATATACACCTCTACCCCGATATAACATGACCCGATATAACACGAATTCGGATATAACGCGGTAAAGCAGTGCTCCGGGGGTGTGGGGTTGCGCACTCTGGCAGATCAAAGCAAGTTCGATATAACGCGGTAAGATTTTTTGGCTCCCAAGGACAGCGTTATATTGGGGTAGAGGTGTATTATGTAATAGCTTATATTATGTTTTGACATTATCAAAAATAAAATGTTTTACCTTATCAAAATGAAATGTTTCAGTGGTTCCACACGGAAATTTTTTTGAATGTTGTTCTATAGGAAATTTCTGATTGGAACAAAAACAAAATGTCAAAATTTAAATTTCCATTTTCTGACCATCTCTAGTTATGACCACAGGCATATCTTCATTATATTTGAATCAGACACACACAAAAAGTAGGTCTGACATTTTATCAAACCGGTAGAGCACTGTTTTGTTGTTGTTGTTTAGTTTTTTGGTTTTTTTACAGTGAAAATATCTGCAGAATCTACCAAACCATATAAACAGACTCCTCCATAATCAGTAAATGTCTTTGGAGCCCCAGGCCAAATGGCAATTGTACAGAACAATAAATAAGTACATGGCTTATGAAAGGTGAAGGATTAGCAGCCGTGAAGACTGTGTAGTGCAGGGGTTCTCAGACTGGGGTCGTGACCCCTAAGGGGGTTTCAAGGTAGTTACATGGGGGTCGCAAGCTGTCAGCTCCATAGGGCCTAAAGCCACCCACATTACCTGTGCTGAGTAGAGCTCTGAGGTCACTGAAGGGGGCTGTCGGAAACGGCGCGGGCCGAGGGATGTGCTGGCCGCCACTTCCCGCAGTCCCCATTGTCCTAGAACAGTGAACCACGGCCAGTGGGAGCTACGATCAGCCAAACCTGCGGACGCTGCAGGTAAACAAACTGTCCCAGCCCACCAGCAGCTTTCCCTGACAGGCCGCGTGCCAAAGGTTGCCAATCCCTGCTCTGAGGCTTGCTGTGTGAAAGGGGTCACCAATACAAAAAGTTTGAAAACCACTGGTGTAGTGCAAGATTCATCTCCTCACCCCATTAATGTGACCTGAAGGAGTCAACTTTAGAGATGAAAGGGCAGTTTGTTTCAAAGTTCATTCAAAGCTGATCTCTCTGGTGACATTGCTAACGAGGCTGGCCAATTTGTGCAGTGGTTCTGTGACTAGGACGTTTGGCCACTAGGAACAGTCTATAAATGCTAACTCATTTCATAAAGGTTACCAAATACTCACACCTATTAGATTGCAATAATTTTGAGTTACTATTAACCAGGGCTGGATTCAAACTAGCTACCTTGAGATTTAAGTCTCTAACTTCTGAGCCATACAGTTTGTCCAAGAGAACACCCTTCCAATCAAGGTTGTATTTTTATGACTGTTTAGTTATCAGGGTTTTGTTTGGTTTTCTATTAATGTTTTGTAGGCCCTTTGTTTCAGGCACATTTCTTAAAATCTGCTTCATAAATGTACTGTCTCCCCAGTGATAAGTGCCTTACTTATTACCTAAATAGGATTTGTGGGATTTCATCTAGCAAAAATGCTAATGCAGAACGAATTCTTACTTTTTTTCCCTAAGGGCAAACTTAATCCTGGAACTGTAGCTCTTCTGAGTACATCAATACCTGCAATACAATAAAGAGAGGGTTTCTGTATTCAGTATTGCCTTCCAATCAGTCATGCAGAAATGTTTGTAATTTCGAGAAATGTTTAAAATTATAAAAAGTCAGCGAAGTATATTGTAACAAGAGCTAAGTGAAATGTATCTATCATACACGCACGCACACACACACACATTTCACATGACATATCACATGATTATGATTTCTTGTTATTCATGAGCCCAGTGTTTCATTTTTCACAAATATTTGGTTGACCCCAGCTAATTTGTAAAAAATGTTCACAAAACTCTGATCCTGTTCCAATCAAAATCTGTAGGAAAAATTCCATTGATGTCACTGATGTGGATCAAGCCCAAATAGCAAACATTTCATGAATTCATCTTATGCAAATACATTTTCATTCCAATATTCATACTGGAAGTAGTCCCATGAATATTTTGAAATTTCTTTCTTGATGTGATGAGTGAAAGAGGAAGGAATTTTGGATAGAGGTGAGGGAAGAAGTAACAGGAAAATAAAAGGTTTCAGAGTAGCACCTGGGTTAGTCTGTATCTGCAAAAAGAACAGGAGTACTTGTGGCACCTTAGAGACTAACAAATTTTTTTGAGCATAAGCTTTCGTGGGCTACAGCCACTTCTTCGGATGCATAGAATGGAACATATATTGAGGAGATATATATATATACACACATACCGAGAGCATGAAAAGGTGGGAGTTGTCTTACCAACTCTGAGAGGCCAATTAAGTAAGAGGAAAAAAACTTTTGAAGTGATAATCAAGATAGCCCAGTACAGACAGTTTGATAAGAAGTGTGAGAATACTTACATGGGGAGATAGATTCAATGTTTGTAATGGCTCAGCCATTCCCAGTCTCTATTCAAGTCTAAGTTGATTGTATCTAGTTTGTATATCAATTCCAGCTCAGCAGTTTCTCGCTGGAGTCTGTTTTTGAAGCTTTTCTGTTGCAAAATTGCCACCCGCAGGTCTGTTACTGAGTGACCAGACAGGTTAAAGTGTTCTCCTACTGGTTTTTGAACGTTATGATTCCTGATGTCAGATTTGTGTCCATGAATTCTTTTGCATAGAGACTGTCCAGTTTGGCCAATGTACATGGCTCTCTGTATGTGTATGTGTATATATATATGTTCCATTCTATGCATCCGAAGAAGTGGGCTGTAGCCCATGAAAGCTTATGCTCAAATAAATTTGTTAGTCTCTAAGGTGCCACAAGTACTCCTGTTCTTTTTGAGGAAAATAAAAGGAGTTAATTGAACTAATAAGGGCTTGTAAAATACACCCTTTGGAAATGGCATTGTGAACAATTACAGAATTACTGTTGACTTCAGCTGATTGTGATAAAGAAACAATAAGATGGTAGAAAATGCAGATGGTAGAAAATAAAAAAGCAGTGGATTCAAGAAATCTAAAGACTAAAATGGTAACACATGTATCCAATGAGATGCCTTACACCAGTGAGGAGTGTCCCTGAGGCACCTGGTCAGAGACTTGCCACTAGTACAGTTAGGGCCAGATTTACAAAATGTGTTTAAGGGCCTAAAGATACATATGGAAAGATAATGGAGCAAATAACTAAGCAATCAATTTTCAGACACCTGGAAGATAATAAGGTGATAAGCAACAGTCAGTATGGATTTGTCAAGAACAAATCATGTCAAACCAAATAGCTTTCTTTGATAGGGTAACAAACTGTGTGGATGGGGGAAAGTGGTAGTTGCTGTATATCTTTACTTTTGATACTGCCTCACATCCCCTTCTCATAAACAAATTAGGGAAATAAAACCTAGATGGAGCTACTATAAAATGGGTGCATAACTGGTTGGAAAATCATTCCAAGAGAGTAGTTATTAGTGGTTCACTGTCAAGCTGGAAGGGCATATCAAGTGGGGTCATGCCGGAATCAGTTCTGGGTCCGGTTCTGTTCAATATCTTCATCAATGATTTAGATAATGGCATAGAGAGTACATTTAATAAGTTTGCAGATGATACCAAGCTGGGAGGGGTTGCAAGTGCTTTGGAGGATAGGATTAAAATTCAAAATGGTCTGAAGTAAATTCAATAAGGACAAATGCAAAATACTCCACTTAAGAAGGAACAATTAGTTGCACACAAACAAAATGTGTAATGACTACCTAGGAAGCAGTACTGCGGAAAGGGATCTGGGGGTCATAGTGGATCACAATCTAAATATGAGTCAATAGTGTAGCACTGTTACAAAAAAATTAATCATTCTGGGATATATTAACAGGAATGTTGTAAGCAAGACATAGGAAGCAATTCTTCCGCTCTACTCAGCGCTAATTAGGCCTCAGCTGGAGTACTGTATCCAGTTCTGGGTGCCACATTTCAGAAAAGATATGGACAAATTGGAGAAAGTCCAGAGAAGAGCAACAAAAATTATGAAAGGTCTAGAAAACATGACCAATGAGGGAAGATTGAAAAAAAAAAATGGGGTCTGTTTAGTTTGGAGAAGACTGAGATGAGACATGATAACAGTTTTCAAGTACATAAAAGGTTGTTACAAGGAGGAGGGAGAAACATTGTTCTCCTTAACCTCTGAGGATAAGACAAGAAACAATGGGCTTAGATTGCAGCAAGGGAGGTTTAGGTTGGACATTAGGAAAAACTTCTTAACTGTCAAGGTGGTTAAGCACTGGAATAAATTGCCCAGGGAGGTTGTGGCATCTCCATCATTAGAGATTTTTAAGAGCAGGTTAGACAAACATCTGTCAGGGATGGTCTAGATAATACTTAGTCCTGGCACGAGTGCAGGGGACTGGACTAGATGACCTCTTGAGGTCCCTTCCAGTCCTACGATTCTATGATATATGCACCTCGTGGGATTTACAAAAACACCTAAGTGAGTTAGGCATCTCAGTCCCATTGATTTTCACAGTGTTTATATATCTTTTAAATCTAGCCTTTTGAGTTTTTATCCACTAATGCAAATGGGAGCTGGATGAAGCCCTTTATGTAAGATGGACAAGGGCAAATATACGTGGTATAAAAAGCACCACCCAGCTACATGCAGGTGTTAAATTGAAACAATAAAAGTCATGGTACTCTTCCTAGTTCCACACACAAATAAACTCTACCCACAAATAATGCCAAAATGAGAAACCTCTCTCAACAGATTGTGCAGTTGTTCAAAATATGACCATATGTTCTTTCTGAGCTCCTTGGACTTAACTCACTATGGCTTGAATACACCCTACTGGGCTTTTCAAGCTTAGCTTTCTCTTGGTGGGGCTGAGATGCCCAGCTGAGCTATGTGGTCTAGGCATCTTCATTATGGGACATAAAAATAAATTTGTGGTTCCAATTCCCGCCCCCCCAAAAAAGTGGTTCCCATTGCTGGCACCAAAATAAGTGGTCAGGGTAGATTGCGTAGATCTTCTTAATAATATTCTTCCTCTGTATATCGGAATAATAAACAATGTCGGCATTTAAGGTCTCACCATTAGGTATCTGAGTTAGCACCCACTGGAATGAATGGATCAGTGCACACCTCTCAAAGCCCTTGTTTCATACATTCTGCAAACTCAGGAAGATATCACAGCACGGTTTGCATTCAATTTACATAGTCAAGCTTTTCTTCATAACCAAAGCAGCTAGAAACTAAGGTCTGGTCTACACACATTTTTTGTACCAGTATAACTATTTTTTTTACCACTATAATTATACCAGTATAAATGTACTTATACTGGTAGAGCTTATTCTACTTCCTGTACAGGAATATACTATGCCAATATTAGAACCTTTATACCTGTATATCTGAGTTCAAAACTATACAGGTATAGTTAAAACTGTACAATTTGTGTGTGTAGACAAAGCCTTACTTGGGGTTTTTTGTAATGAAACTGAGATTCAGGAGAATGAATAGGAAGCTTCCAGGAGGTGCTGATATGCCATACCACTGTGTATTAGCCCAGTTTGAGCCCTGTTTGCATGTGATTAATAACTATGGTGAATGATTGGAGACAAGTGGATTCAATCCATGCACTTGACAGGTATATAAATTAGCATGTGTATTTACTGTAAATGACATGGGATTCAACAGCTCTCTAGACCACATCAGGCAATCAAATGAGCCACACAAGGGTCTAGTTAAAACTTTCATAAAAAGGACCACACCTGTACACACACAAACAATTAGAATGTGGTATAAGAAATTAGAATGCAACATCTGCAAGAGGCTCAGTCCTAGCCAAATTTGGCTTCCATTTTGCAACTCCACACAGGTATCCAGGAGGACAGAGTTTGGGGCGAAGGAAACATTTTTAGTTCCACCAGTGATTAACAGTATGTGGCAAAGAAAAATAAACAGCTGATTTGGTTGTGGCTTTTTAATTCCTTGGAAGAGACCATATTAATGTATATCTTAATAACTCCAATAGCAATCGCCATTGAAAGATTGTACTAAGAAAAATAGTCAAGAAATAATAATTGGAAAATGATAAGAAATTTGTAAAGAAAAAAATCCTTCAAATATGTATTTCTTACAACTATTCATATTTGTTTAATAGCATGGATGCTAACAGTTACTGCTTAGATCAGATGACTGCCCTTCAGATAAATATTTTTGAATAATGCCTTTAGGCCCCAATCCTGCAAAGATTTATGCACGTGCTTAATGTTACATACTGGGCCTGATTCGTAATTACACTAAGGACTCTTTACATCTGTCTGATGGTGAAAAGGGGACTTAAAAGAGTATAAATGTAATTTATGCCTACTTTAACACCAATTTATACTGCCAAAGCATTGTAACATTGCCTTAGAGTAAATGAGATCCATCCCTTGCGAGTAGTGCCATTGATTTCAAGGGGCCCACTCACAGTGTGTAAAGTTAAATATGCATGTAAATCTTTACAGGATCAGAGCCCTATAGAAACTATCGAGTCTCTGACCTCTAATTTCCTGGCAGAGACTGGAAGAGAACTCTTTGCAATTATATCCTCTCAGCCTTCCTGTCCAATATCATATACTGAGTTATTGCTCCCCTTCTTTAATTATTAGGGATTGTATTGTCCCTGGATCATTGCCTGTTGAGAAGATTAGTTTTGATTCTGAAGTCTATTACATATGATCTATGGTTGTTACCTTTAATATGAAAAGCTTTGTTAATTTGCTATCGAGTATGGATTACCTCTATCATACACTAGCTAGCTGCACATGTTGGAGGTAATTCTTCCCATCTGTGACCCTTTACGATACATTAAACACACCTTTTTCATCTGCATTTCCATTACAGTTAATCACATTGTGGAACAGATTACACCAAATATATTATCAGGACCCAAACATTAACCAAATGTCACTCAGATTTGTCGGTGGACAATGGGCTGAATCCAGTGACACATGTTTTTAATAGACTTTGAGCTTTCAAGTCAATAATAGCTCTGCCTGCTTCACCCAGCAACACAGGCAACTACTGTCAATCCAAACACAGTTTAGATCAAGCAGCTCAATATTTTTATGTGATCAGAATTGTAATTATTTTAATTTGAATATTAATTTATTTTTAAAACAACCTTTCTGGGTCTGTGCTCCATCTGGCATGGTTTCATGTATCATGACATTATTTTACCTGTGGTCTAATGATGAACAATGAGTGTGTTTACATATATTGAAATAATAACGTTTAATAGCTAGAGATGTTACATTTCACAATTATTGAGGCAGACTGCCAGGCATGTAATTGTTAATCTATTAATTTCATTATCTAATTCAGCAATCAATATTCTTTGGAACACAGCTTGAAAAGATATAGGTCAGGAAAGCCACCTAAATGTAGCATACACATAGATCTTTGAAAGGTGGCACAGATCAGATGCATATTTTTAAATAATATCCTCCTCTGTAATTTAAATAAAATATTGCATATGTATATGATTTTTTAATTAGATGAAATTCAGTGTATAGGTAATGGACTTTGGGAGGAACAGTCTGAACTCATCATAAGTTGATGAGTTTTCAATTAACTGGAACCACTCAGAAAAAAAGATCTAAATGTCATTGAGGACAGTTCATGGTGGGAACAGCTGCTCATGCAGAGCAGTAGTAAGAAAAAGCAAACAAACAAGATAATCCAGGTCAGCCCTTCCCTCCCAGCATCTGCTTAAAGTTGCAAGGTAGGAATGTGGTAGCCTGAGTGGTTTTTGTGGGAGATTTATCCCAGCCAATCAGAGCACATCAAGCTTTTCTGGGCAGAGATATTTGGCTGGCAAGGTCCCAAGTAGCTGCAACAGCTTAAATGTGTGGCCTCTACTTTTCCAAGATGGAGACTCTGTTTCTCAGACTCTTTGTGCTGAAAAAAGGCAGCTCTCTTCAGAAACAAGGAGGGGAGCGAATAATCTGCCATGATCTATTTTATTCATCTGAATCCCTAATGAGTGTGAAGCAAGTAGCTCCCTTCCACGTCAGCCACCACCACCACCTTCCTCTTTCCTCCACCCACTTAAAAAAAAAACTACTATTCACTGAGGAAACATGGTTCACTAGCATTTAAACAGGTTTCATACAGCTCACAATTAACCGGTGGAACTCATTGCCATGGGATGTTGTGATGGCCAAAAGTATAACTGGGTTCAAAAAATAGCTAGGTATGTTCACGGAGGACAGGTCCCTCAATGGCTATTAGCTAAGATGGTCAGGGATGCAACACCATGCTCGGATTAATGCTAACCCTCTGACTGCCAGAAGCTGAGAGCAGACAACAGGGATGGATCACTCCAACTGCCCTGTACTGTACATTCTCCTGAAGCTCTGGTACTGGCCTAAGTTCCCTCTAAGGCTATCAAGGACCGCCCAGGTGGGGAGAGGCACCCCTCCCCCAGCCTAGCCCCTCTGGAGCTGCCTCAGCCATGGAAAGGTGCCTCTCCCCTGGCCCAGCCCAGCCGGAGCTGCCGCGGAGAGGCACCCATCCCCAGCTCAGCCCAGCCCAGCCCAGCCGGAGCTGCTGCAGCCAGGGAGAGGCTCCCCTCCCCCAGGCTGGCCCATCCGAGCCCAGCTGGACCTGCCAAGGCCAAGGAGAGGCACTCCTTCCCCAGCGTGGCCATGGAGAGGTACCTCTCCCCCGGCTCAGCCCTGCCAGAGCTGCCGCAGCCGGGGAGAGGTGCCTCTCCCCCCACCCCCAAGCTGCTGCTGCGAGAGAGGGCTGGGGGAGTCCTCGCTCCCCACCGCAGCCCCTGAGCCCCCTTCCACAACCCAAACTCCTCATCCCCTGCTCCACCCCAGAGCTCTCACCCCCCACACGCCCCAACCCTCTGCCCCAGTCCTGAGCCCCCTCCCACACTCCAAACCCCTTGGCCCCGCTACCCATCACCTCCATATTGGTGCACATAACAAAATTCATTCCGCACATAGACATAAAAAGTTAGAGGGAACACTGGACTGGCCACTGTCAAAGATAGGATACTGGGCTAGATGGACTGTTGGTCTGACCCAGGATGGCAGTTCTTATGTTTATTTCTGAGAGTGACAGGAACATTCCTAAGTCATGATCTGATTCGGCAAGACCCCTGCCACCTTACCTAATCATAATTTACAAATCCTGTATATAATATAAAAAACAGTAAATAGAGAGGCATCAATTAGTATTAAGAATGGATGAGTGGAACTAGTGCCTGTCACAAAGTGCACGGGCAATCTCATGAGCTATTTGCTCCCCGTATTAAATTCCCTTTTTCAGTAAAGGTCTGATGCAAAGGCCATTGAAATCAGTGGAAATCGTTCCACCCATCGCAATGGTCTCTGGATCAGGCCCTACGAACCAATCTAGAGTTTATTCTTCCCCAAGTCCAATCTTAATTACCCATTATCAGGAAGTGCCCTCACAAACCTTTAAGGAAATTTCCTTAAATAATTGGAAACATGTGAAAAATGGACATGCCTCGTATTTTCTACAGGAAACAAACACAAATAGGATTTACATGCTGCTTTCCCAATGCCTCATCGGCAAAGTGAACTTTTATTCTGCACCTTATAAAGTTCTAGTGGAAAGGAAAATGGCTAATGGGCAAAGATGGTAAGATTTTTTTTTTAATAAACCTTAACTATTTGCAGCAGTGAATGAACACAATTTGAAGTAAAACCTTTATTTTAATACATACAAATAAAGATATAGTATGCAAATATAAGAAGAGGTACACTGTGTTCATTCAAAGCCTTACACAAATAAAGCCAGTGTTCTGCCAATATTGATAGAGCCAGAATTTCTATACAAAAGAATCTGCCTATTTGTTCTAGTTAAACTGTAAAAATAACTATTACATAGTACAGAGGTTAGCATTGTTCTTCCACCTGCTAACAGCTAGCTTGTTTTTAAAAGCATCTGCAGCAACCTATTTACAGGGTTGATAAATACACAACTCGACAAATTCTGAGCAGGTATTTTCAATAAATCAGGGAATGGATGCAAATAAGAATGTGAATTTCAAGGTATCAGACCTTCCAACATCCCCTAACAAAGAAGCAGCAGATTGTACATTTGCATACTTTTTCATATATTTGCACAAACAATTAAAAGCACCTGCCTTGCACAGTTACAATTATCATGTAAGAAAAACAAATCCTCAAAGAAGGAAGATAATTGCATGCTTTTATGGGCCGCCTAATGTGTTTATGATACATGACATAAAATTAGGTATAGATACAGAGGAGGGGGGATTTCCATGCCATATTTCCAGTATAGTTCCCATCATCTTTTGCATATTGACAATCCCTAAATATGCAGAGTGAGGAGAACATACCAATACTAATGTAATGGTAAAAAGAATGTAGAAAAGTCACACTATGTCATACGAGGGGTCCAAGAAAGACATTCCCATTTTTTCTTCAAAGGAATTCACTCTTTGACTCCAGAAAAAAACCTAATCATTTCTGAGGTAGCGCCAGAAAGTCCTCTTAGCAAATTTAAAAGCAGAACAAGATTAAATGGAAAATCTAAGACTTTGCTTAGAATTATATCTCATGAGAGACCATGAGGCAATCTGGATTTAGATAATCTAGAAGTAAAGGAAACAAAGGATTGCTTCTAAATAATTCCAGTGTCAGGTTATTTCTCAAATTATTCTGTGAGTGAGGCAGAATAAACAACCTCACCCCCATCCTCTACAGAAGCAGCTGGGGATTCAGACCCCACTACCTGGTGCCCTGTTGAAATTTAAACTCTTTAAAAACGCCAATATTAGTAAATATTGTGGATTTAAATGTTTAATACTGCTGATGAGCTTCAATTTCCTCCCACAAGTGTCACACAAATGTTCCTACTCCCCTATATTTTCCATACCGTTGCTCTTATCATCATCATCATCCTTTTACCATTAGCACTGCCAAACAGTACTTGAAAGATCGCAGTGACCCCAACACTGGAAACTCCAGGCAGATGTGGAGGGAAGGCAGACTCTTCTTTCAGGGCATGTCTGTAATTCTGTGTGGATTAAGAGGGAAATGTACTTCTTTCTGTGTCTTCAACACTGAGGAATGTTACACTGGACTTTGCGCTTGCTTTCTAACCAGAAGACATTGATTGTTGGGTTCAGGAAGTTAATAATGCTAGTCTTGGCTTTATAGGTGAACACAATTTTAATATTATGTCTCTTGTATTACTTTTCATGCTCAGGCAACAAAAACTTTTTGGTCTCTTAATACTAAGCTGAGAAACTGGTCATTGCTATAACATAAAACATGCAAATATTTTAGATAGATAGACAGACAGACAACATCCCTGTTCCTGACAGTATCCAGGGAGATTGGTGGGAATGTTAAACCTGCAAGTTTTATGTTATTTAGGAGAAATAGTGCTTCATCCAAAAATTCATTTCAGAAGTGCAGTATTCATTATTCACTACTTGTCATTTATATTCTCCCAGTTAAACAGCTTCAGTTATCCAGTCAGGAACCAAAACAATACCAAATGGGTGAGATGACAAATTACACACCATGAATAACCATAGTAAAAAGTCTATAATGTGGACAAATTAAGTAGTTCACAAGAATCCCATAGGTTGAAATTTGCACACAAACTATTTGGCAAATAGTTTTATACAGTTGCACTAATTGAGATCAATTTGCTAATAATTTGCAAACTAAACAAAAGAGAACAGGAGTACTTGTGGCACCTTAGAGACTAACAAATTTATTTGAGCATAAGCTTTTGTGGGCTACAGCCCACTTCTTCGGATGCATAGAATGGAACATATATTGAGGAGATATATATACACATACAGAGAGCATGAAAAGGTGGGAATTGTCTTACCAACTCTGAGAGGCCAATTAAGTAAGAGAAAAAAAACTTTTGAAGTGATAATCAAGATAGCCCAGTACTGACAGTTTGATAAGAAGTGTGAGAATACTTACAAGGGGAGATAGATTCAATGTGTGTAATGGCTCAGCCATTCCCAGTCTCTATTCAAGCCTAAGTTGATTGTATCTAGTTTGCATATCAATTCCAGCTCAGCAGTTTCTCGTTGGAGTCTGTTTTTGAAGCTTTTCTGTTGCAAAATTGCCACCCGCAGGTCTGTCATTGAATGACCAGACAGGTTAAAGTGTTCTCCTACTGGTTTTTGAGTGTTATGATTCCTGATGTCAGATTTGTGTCCATTAATTCTTTTGCGTAGAGACTGTCCGGTTTGGCCAATGTACATGGCAGAGGGGCATTGCTGGCACATGATGGCATATATCACATTGGTAGATGTGCAGGTGAACGAGCCCCTGATGGTATGGCTGATGTGATTAGCTTGTTTATGTTGGAATAACTCATTGCAAATAAATTATCTATCAACTCTATAAAGCAGGGATCTGGTTAATGTATCAATTTAAATATATGGAAATATTTTGCATCTGCTGACCCAAAATATTTGCAAATTTAAAAGAAAAATGGTGGAAAAATCACTGTTTTCACTTAGCTAAGGACCAAGAATTGAAAAGCAAAGCACATTATGCTAAGAAAAGCATAACATATATTTCCAAAATATTTCCCATGATATTTATTTTATTATCACTCCTCTTGTAAGCTCTTGCAGAACCCTCACCGCTCATGGAAAAGAGAATTCAGGTAGCGTGCAGCTGCTTGTGTCTCTGATCTATGCTCTGCTGTACACACTTAAACAATTAGCTTAATTTTTGTAATTAGTTTTGATCTGTGACTTGGAGCCTGTGGAATATTAGGAACTGTTTCACCAGGCATCCATAAAAGTGGTAAGCAGTGTTATAGCTGTAGCATATGGCTGAATTAATTCTCTCTCTCTCTCTCTCTCTCTCAGAGAACCTGGAATCAATACTATCAGCCAGGAACATGTTCGGTCATGTATTTTTTCCCATTATCTTTCATTTGTGCTTTATGAACTCTAGGTGGGGTGATGTGGAATCTAATGAAGGGAAGAGGAATAATTTGCTGGGTTGACATGATACACTGTGAAGACATACAAGATACTCTCAATGTTCCTTTCACAGACCTGAGAACAATAACGCATTTTTTTTTTTGAGTTACGGTGGTGGTATTGAAACAACCTGCCAACTCTCAATGAATAATATTCCAGCAAATGGTTTTCATCATAGAAAAGAAATTGGAAATAAAACCCATTTCTGAGAGATATACAGAAAGATAACAACAAAGCTGCAGTCCAAAAAGTAAAGAAATGGGACAGAACAATTTATCAATTATTAGTTACCTACACCAACCGATCAAGTTAAGAACCTATACATCTAACAATACAGTGTACTTCCCACAATGGCCTTTGAGTAAATTATAGCCTGTTCAGCTGCTGCAACCTCTCTATTTATAATATTGGCCCCAACCTGCGAGGTAATGAACATAATATGCATGCCACAGTATAGTATTGGTGACTTTAAAGAAACAGTCATGACTCTGAAATCTGAAGAGGTCAAAGAATGGTTTAAGATATTCTACATGAATTAACCCTTTAATAGGTGTAGTCAAAAATAGGGGGGAGGGATCCATTTTTTTCTTAAATTCAAAATTTAAAATTTTTGACTTTTTTTTCCTTTTCTATAGTCAGACCGAAGAATGGGGTAACTTTGTTAATTTTGTTGCAATTTTCCCCAATATTTTTCATTGTGTTTTGTTTTAATTTTAAATTTTGAAATTTGAGAAATTTTAATCAGCTCTACTATCTTAGTGTTACCATATGCAAAACATGCCCACTTTTTAGGTACCTAGCCCCTGAAGGAGGCTTTCCCTGGCATGAAACCATTCCAATATGCAACCATCCATTTCTCCAGTAGGCAGGGCCGGTGCAACCACTTAGGCAAACTAGGTGGCCGCCTAGGGCGCCTAGTGGTTGAGGGCGCCTAAAAGCCCGCTCAGGCGAGGAGATGGAGTGGAAGTGAGCTGGGGGGGGGGCACGGGGAGGGCCGCCTGCACTAACGGGGGGGCACACAGAGGAACCGCTTCCCGCCCCAGATCACCTCCATTCTGCCTCGTCTGCTGAGCACACAGCCCCCGCTCTAAGTCTCCTCCAATCGGTGCCACAAGCCTGGGAGGGGAGGAGAATTAGAGCCGCGCTGGCGTGCTCAGCGGAGGAGAGCTGGGGCAGGCTCCCCGCACGGGGTTAGCTGCTGCAGAGAGGGACGGGGTTAGCTTCCGCGGGGGGGGCTCCCCGGGCGGGGTTAGCTTCCATGGGGGGGCTCCCCGGGCAGGGTTAGCTGCCGCGGAGGGGGGCAGTGTTAGCTGCCGTGGAGGGGGGCTCCCCGGGCCGGGTTAGCTGCCATGGAGGGGGGGCTTGCAAGGGGGGGTAGCTGCCGCGGGGGGCTCCTCGGGTGGGAGGGGCTGGTGGGCGTGGTTAGCTGCCACAGCGGGGGGGGGCGCGCAAGTTGGAAGTTTCGCCTAGGGCGCGAAACTTCCTTGCACCGGCCCTGCCAGTAGGCTCTGGTTTCCCATTCCCAACCACCATTTTATCATTAACAGGGCTTTTTGCCACCCCAAGCAGCAAAAAAAAAAAAAAAAAAAAAGCTGCTCTTCATTCTTCGGCAGCAATTCGGCAGCAGGTCCTTTGCTCCAAGAGGGAGTGAGGGACCCACCGCCGAATTGCCGCCGAAGAGCCGGACGTGCCGCCCCCCTCCGTTGGCTGCCCCAAGCACCTGTTTGCTGCGCTGGTGCCTGGAGCAGGCCCTGATCATTAAGCATCCTCAGAGACTGAACTCCTACCTTTCTCTCCCAACATCTTCACGGGAGGGCCAACTGATTGCTCCTTGACTTACATTTGGGGGACTAGTCGGAACGCCTTCAGAACAATTTTATATTTTATCTACAAATTAATCTGACCTAGAAACGACTGCTCAATGCAGGCAGCCAAATCATCATCTAGTGTACATCAATAAAAAAATTTCACCTGTCTCCAAATATGAACTTGAGCATACTACATGCTGGGAACACTAACCAATTTACATTGGAGTGAGAGGCCTTGCTCACTGCCGACTCTGGCCATATGCATAATTTGAAAATAGGAATGATCATATCAGAGTAGGAAATTAACCTATGTCATCCATCCACTATCATTCCTTTTAGAGTAGCCTATCAGAGACCATGATGACAGGGGGAAAAAATCCCATGGTGAGACAGACATTTAAAAGTCAGAACCGTACGTACTATGATGATTGATGATGATGATGGAGGATAATAGCAGACAGAGAATCCAATAAGTTTGGGGGCACAAAGATACATACGTGAGATTTATAATCTAAAGCCCTGATCTATCAAACAATTAGAAAATGCACCTGCAAAGAGCCTCACTGACTTCAGAGGCCCTCCTACACAGGATCAGGTGCAGGTTAGGGGCTTAATAAGACAAGTGATAAAAAGAGAGGGAAAAGATACAATCAAAGTAATGGGCTTAAATTGCAGCAAGGGCGGTTTAGGTTGGACATTAGGAAAAACTTCCTAACTGCCAGAATGGTTAAGCACTGGAATAAATTGCCTAGGGAGGTTGTGGAATCTCCATCGGGGATTTTTAAGAGCAGGTTGGACAAACATCAGGGATGGTCTAGATAATACTTAGTCCTGCCTTGAGTGCAGGGGACTGGACTAGATGAACCTCTCGAGGTCCCTTCCAGTTCTATGATTCTATGAAATATCTGCAATTTGAACAAGTTTTACTGATATAAAGTGCTACATCCCCCACCTGTGATCTTTAAAAGAATTATTTTTCCACTATTATTTTATCACCAAAGCAAGTGCAGCTTGTCATCCATGCCTCATCAGAGCACATTGTTCCAACTAAGAATGGGCAAACTGGTTTGTATAAGACCCAGCCCATGCCTTCACACAAAGCTCATACCAAAAACAAACACCTCAGCATTTTCTGGTTTTAGGTTGCAAACAGACATACAGTAGAACCTCAGAGTTATGAACACCAGAGTTACGAAGTGACCGGTCAACTACATGCCTCATTTGGAACTGGAAGCATGCAATCAGGCAACAGCAGAGACAAAAAAGCCAAAAAACAAACAGAAAATACAGTACAGTGCTGTGTTAAACATAAACTACTAAAAAAAATAAAATAAAGGAAGAGCAGCATTTTTCTTCTGCATAGTAAAGTTCAAAACTGTATTAAGTCAATGTTCAGTTGTAAACTTTTGAAAGAACAACCATAACATTTTGTTCAGAGTTACGAACATTTCAGAATTACAAGCAACCTCAGTTCCCGAGGTGTTTGTGACTCTGAGGTTCTACTGTACTGCAGAAAAAGGCTATTCTCAGTATTTCATAACATGGAAGTACTAAAGACCACACAGGAAAGTATGTCTTTGAGACATCTCTTGTCCTGGATTCTAGATTTAGAAGATGGAAATACATTTATAAAAATCCCTTGACTTGTGGATGCTTATCCAAACTGAATCTGCAAATCATATGTGGTTATCCTTTGAGGCTGTCTGAGACTTGCTGGACTTCATTTTATTGGTCTGCTTTCCACCCATGCTGAAGTAATACTTATAGCTGGGCTGGTACCTGGGAAATAAATTATAATCTTGTGAGATTGTTGTATCAGAGGTAACTCCCCCTATTCCCTTCTCCATCTTCTTCCTTTCTCCTTTTTTCTTTCCTTGTGGTGTATTGAAAGCTATATTAAAATGATAAATTATCACTTTGAATTCTCAGTGGTTTTCTTGGTCCTGCTTACAGGGTAGGTGTCTCTGTAGGGAAGTATGTGATTGAAGTCTAGCAGCTGCAGTCAGTCTTCAAAGAGCCGGCCTAAAGCAAGATGGGGTGAGTTGTGCCTCTCTGCCTTACAGATCAGCCTGCTTCTCTCTCCCTCTCTCTGTTTTTGGTTCTTGTATGTTAAGGTTCTGAATTTTAAGAAATGAAGTAGTGTTACACTGCAACCTTCCAACAAGAGTGTTCTATGTTTTTATCTATCTGCACTGGGCATATGCCATGAATGTAACGGTCCCTACATCCAGGGCCGGCTCCAGGCACCAGGCAACCAAGCTGGTGCTTGGGGCGGCACCTGGAGGGGGGCGGCGCGGCGCTCGGGCCGCCGGGACAGCGGGGCCACAGCCGGGCTCGCCGCCCTCCCTCCGGCGCTCTGGCCGCCCTCCCCCCGCGCCCTCCCGGGGCTCGCCGCCCTGCACTCTGGCCGCCGGGGGGAGAGCCGAGCCCCAGCCGGGGCTCGCCGCCCTCTCGCCGCCCTGCCCCCGGCGCTCTGGCCGCGGGGGGGGGGAGGGAGAGCCGAGCCCCCGCCGGGGCTCGCCGCCCTCCTCCCAGGGCTCCGGCCACCCTCCTCTCCGGCGCCCTCCCCCCGGGGCTCGCCGCCCTCCCCCCCCCCGCCCTGCCCCCGGCCGCCGGGGGGAGAGCGGAGCCCCCGCCGGGGCTCGCCACCCTCGCCCCGGGGCTCCAGCCGCCCCCCCCCCCCCGGCTCCGCCCCCCC
This sequence comes from Emys orbicularis, assembly GCF_028017835.1. Lineage (NCBI taxonomy): Eukaryota > Metazoa > Chordata > Testudines > Emydidae > Emys > Emys orbicularis. The sequence goes on from NC_088683.1 coordinate 84,798,354, forward strand.
CCCCCCCCGTGGGGGGGGGGGGGGCGGCCGGAGGCTTTTTTGCCTGGGGCGGCAAAAAAGCCAGAGCCGGCCCTGCCTACATCCTCTCTCTTCCTCCTCTCTTTCATCTCTCCCTCAGACATGAGCCCCTGCATGCTGAAGCTGTAAGAAAGCAATATGATCACACTACTTGAGCAGGTCTGATAGCGATATCTTTCAATAGAAGAGGTGGTGTTTCAGAGACCAGATAGACAAATGTACCATACGGTTACAGAGAGTCAAATTGTTGTATTTTGGCACAGCCCTGCATAGCGGATGTTGCAGTGAGGAGCTCCACCACCATCAGTGGTAATACTGGGAGTCATTGTGTCATTTGTGCTTCCTGGAGCAGCTCAGCGTGCAGGTGGAGTGCATCTGCTGCATCACCCTTTAGGTAGGTCAACATGTACTCCTCTTCCATTCCCTGCCTCCATCCCTCCCTTCACTTCCCATTTTGGGATGGCTTGTGTCTCATGGGGCACTAGCTCCCTGCAGTCAGAAAAGTGCCAGAAGGAACTCAATTATAGCTGTTCTTTGTGCAGGAGATGGAACACTACTTATGCCCCCCCACCCACCCACCCACTTGCATATCCACACTGGGCTACCCACAATGTGGCAGAGAGCTTACCAACAACTAGGACAGATTTGCACACACATCTAACTTATTGCACCAGACAATGTTTTGTGGATTTAAAATGCAAAGCATTTTCTCAGTGCTGTACCTGCCTAAAATGTGGCCATCATCGCAACACAAGTACACACAGAAGTGAAAGCACAACAAGAAATAGCTTTTGAAATCAACTAACTACTAGATCTGAAAACATTCAATATATTTTCAAAAAATGTCCAGGTCTATTTTGGACCTATTAGTCCCACAGAAATACAATAGACTTACATGCACGTGTCTATCTCTGTATTTCCTACCTTCCCTTCCCATTTTACTGTTCAGATTCATTAGTAGTAGAAATGATAATCTAGAAAGTAGTAGAGATCAGCAGGATTCCTAATGATTCAGAAGGCACTTGATCAGCGCTCACATACTAAAATCTTTGCTATATACACTGAGGACCAATATTTTTTAATGTGCTACAATTATGGTACCTATTCAAAATGAAAGCTATTTGTTTTCCAAAACCAAAGGGAGATTTTTAAGTCCTGAATGATGTTAAATTCAAAACACAATTAAAAGTAGACTTGATATAGCCAACTGTTTACAGGAAAAATGAAGTAAGTCCTCATTAAAATGCACTTTTCTTTGCTTGAATATGTGCAAACTACCCACTTGCAAATTTGCCAAACACAAATACACACTACTAAGGAGTAGCATATACCTGCTATCCAGTTAATGATAATTTTGACAAATTTTCATGGCACAAAGTATATAGAAAACTAGGGAAGATTCAACATATTTACATACAAAATAAGAACAATATTTGTATCTGCATGTATTGCTTCATGACACGAAATAGTAGCTATGAAAGGTAACAGAAATAGTCAACTAAGAATTTTTCTGTTACTAAGCAATAACCAAAACTTCGGGATAGCAGAGCTAATATCTTGAAACACAATTAAGTTGATGTTACATTCAGAGAGGAATATTTTCCAATTTCCTATTATACTCCATTCAAATCATTATGCTAGTTTGACATGCCTATAAGAATTGTAGATTTCCTTTTTTGCAAGAAATCATTTTTTTCACATTCAATGTGCTCTTAAACTCATGCTTTTCTAAGTTTTAGATATATCTGTTATGAGATCCTTATGGAAAGCACAAATACTACTGCTTCTCAGGAGAAATCAGTACTAAATATTATGTTAATACTATCTATGTCATCCCTGAATGTAAAGTATATTACACACAAAAATATATTAAAAGTATTATAAAGGTTTCAAAGTCAAACACTCAAAATTTAGGAAATGCCAGAATTAAGGTTGCCTGTGCAAATTTAATTTCCCCCATCACCCCCTGTACATTCACATTATGACACACAGGCCCAGATTCACAAAAATACATAAGCACCTAATTCACAAAACTCCCACTGAACCCTGTAGTTATCTAAACTCACTTGGCACCTAAGTGTTTTCAGTCAAAAGTTCCGTAGGTGCCTACGTTTCTGCCTCTCTACACGCACACTATCTCCCTCTAGGTGTCCGGACATCTAACCCCCACCTAAGCCCCAGAGAGATCCACAAGCCAGGGGAAGATAGGCATTCGTCTGCCTAACTTCTGTGCAGGGCCCAATCCAGTAGGCATACTCAGAGGCTGCCTAGTGGATTAAGCCACTATAGGCAAATTTACATAAAGTGGCCAGGGAGTGGGAGGACGAGGACCACCCTTGTAACTTTTAGCCCAGTGGTTAGGGTACTTGCCTGGGCTGTGGGAGACCCCTAGTTCAAGTACTCCCTTCACGTGATGAGGAGGAATCTGAACATGGATCTGCCACTTATCAGGTGAGTGCTCTAACCACTGGGTTATGGAATATTCTGATGTGGGGCTCCCTCAGTCTATCCCGTTGAAGCTGTTCCAGAATCACTTGGGTCAGAGTGAAAGAAAAAGAGAGCACAAGAGCGAGAATGACTCTATAGCTTGGTGGCTAGAGCACTGTCATGCTTGCTCTCTCTCCATCTCTACAGCCCCATGACTCTAAATATTTAATCCAAAGTAGAACAGCTTCAAAAGAATAGAATTAGGGAGCCCCACATCAGAATATTGCATTGCCGAATAGTTAGAGAACTCACCTGAGAGGGGGAAGAGCTCTTTTCAAATCCCTTTGCTTCACCAGGCAGAGGGGCATTTGAACAAGGTCTCCCACATCCCAGGTGAGAACTCTAACCACTAGGTTAAAAGATCTGAGGGATGTCCTCTTCCCCCATTCTGGAAAAAAAAAATGCCGTAGACACCTAACTCCTGAAAGGGTTCACGCTTATGCTTTGCTAGAGAGATAAGCATCTCCCTGCAGTCTGGACTTAGGTGCCTATCTCTGTGAGGGGGTGGAGTTTAGCACACCCCTGTCATCAACATCTCCCATTGACTAGCTGGCTTTAGTAGCTTGCATTCTTGGGCAACACTCTCTCCCCATTCATATTATAGGGAGCCTAGGTGCCTAACTCAGGCTTTGTTCATTGCATTGTGTTCCTCTGATTTTCTAGGCACCTAAGTACCTTTGTGAATCTAGGCTAGTCTTTCATTACATGATCACATACTATTTTTTCCACAGGACCCCTGCCTCATTCAGTGCAAATATTGGACTGTACTCATTTAATGAGCTGCTAGTCAATATTTTGTTTTTTCTTCATGTTCAGTGTGTGGCCTCAGGCCTGCTTTACCACACATTAATAATTCTGTCTTCAGAGCAGGGTCTGAATAATCTGCTCAAGGGTTTTTATATGGTGCTCATCTGTCATCACTATAGTATCTGTGCCTCATAGGGTGCTTCACAAATGTTATTCCATTTATTTTCACAACACCCCTGTGAGAAGAGAGGTTGATATTATCCTCCTGTTACAGATAAGGTACAGAGAGATTGAAGTCAAACGTGTCCAGTAATTCTGGGGTGCCCAATTTGAACGATCTAGGACCTGATTTTTCAGACTACTTAGCATTATATAGCACTCTATATGTTCAAAGTACAGCTTTGACTGTACTTTGAAGTCCCATTGACTTCAGTTGCAGTGTAAATGTTCAGCACTTCTACAAATCAAACCCCAGGGTCTCAAGTTGGGTGTCCAGAGGATGATGAACACTCAATTAGTGACCACCTGTGAAAAAGCTTGGTTTAAGTGAGTTGTCCAGCATCACATAGAAACTCTAGAAGAGCTAGAGATAGAATCCAATACTCCAGGGCAGCTTTCAGCTATCTTAACTGTCTTAAACATCACACCATCCTTTCTCCTCCTGCCAGCCTGCCTCATTCACTACACACCTTCCTATTTCTGCAACAAATGAAGAAGGGGTCCTACAGATAACTGTCTCCTTCACTACCCAGCTCTGGTCCATCCCCAAAGCAGGTCCAGTCTGTGCACTGAATGAGGTTTTTTTAAAAAGCAAGCAAACAAACAAAAACACAGAAATTCTATCATGTGGCCTCATATTGACACCCACACAGCTCATCAGCAGATTGGAACCATTAGATCCACTGCCACTTGAGCTGATAGAGTAACTGGTAGTAGTAGTAGCTTGTCATCCTCTATGTGGACCAGCAGTAGAGGGGAGTGAGACACACACTTTGCCAGTGGATTTCACAGATATTTGCTAACAGGAGAGGAATGGTTAGACTTAGAAATCATGGATTCCATTCAGGCTGTGGAGGGGAGAACACTTTAGTGGTTACAGACCCTTCTGCCTGTTCTCTCCAAGCTCAATCCCTTCTTCCCCATCCCCTTCAACCAGGCCCAGACTGCCCCAGCTCCTTGTCTCCAGTCCTTCTGCCCAGCCAGTTCCCCTTCTTCTGGCTCCTTGTCTGATCCAAGCCCTGACCCCCAACTTCTTTCCCCCACCTCAAAGTTTCCCAATCCCAGTCTTCTTGCCCAGCCAGTTGCAGTCTCACATGCCAGTTCTTCATCTGACTTCAGTCTCTCCCCTTCACTAGCTCCCCCTCCCCCCCCCATTTCCCTCCCCAGATACCAGTTTCCTTGCCCAGTTAGTTCCTGCCTCCTCTGAGATCAAAGATACATTGATTGCTTCTGGCATTAATATATTAGTATATCCCTAACTCTCAATTCTGATGAATAACAATGGAAAAAGCAACGTACCAATCCAAATAGCAAGGGGCCTGATTCACCACTGAATCACTCCAGATCAATTCCTTTGAAATCAGTGTCATTTCTGAAATCAGGGTAGTCATACTGGAGTAAAACTGCAATGGTGAAACAGGCTCTAGGACTCTAGCTTTAATTTCCAAGTTCCAGCAACAGCACACTAGGTTAACGTTACTGAGACCATATTTTTTTTAAGTTCTTATGGAGGCTTGAGATATATTCAAGCAAATGTTATTTTGCATCTGCACTTAAATGATGTTCAGCTTCATCTGTGCAGTGAATTACAGTACTTCAGGCACTTGTCTGCTCCTTCTGTTTCTTAAAAAGACGTGATTGTGGTATGGTATAGCAGACATTTTACAGGGTTGAGCACTGAAGCTTCTGCATCCGCTTGCAAAAACAAACCAAAAAAACCCCAAACCCTCTTAAAACCTGTCTGTATTTGTTTCAGTAGTTGAAGAGCTGCCAAATATAAAGAAACCCTTGGTAATTAAGATCAGGTATCTCTCTTACTACTTTAAATTACAGCATTTTTATTGTTTTTTTCTTCTCTTTGATCCGTTGCATGTTGTTTTCTTCTGGTATTCTCCTTGCTGAGCTTTCTTCACTGGGGTCCAATTTGCTTTTTCTCTGAATTTGGCACAATATCTCCTTTTTAAATTTCAATATCTAGGACAGTCCAAGAATTCAATGGCAACATCCTTACTTACACCTTCCAAAAATCCAATCAAACAAAACAAATTTTCCATGATACTAGCTTAAAGCTGAACAAGTTGTTCTCTTTGATAAGGATGTTGAGGCTTTACATGCATTGTCTCTTTTAGACTTCTTTGGTGTGACTCCTCTGAGTCAAACTGGATTTATCACTCCCTCTGGATAGACCTGGGAATTTGACACACACACACACACACACACACACACACACACACGCTGATTTGTCAAAACTGCAACTTTTTTGCAGGAATGTACTGGGTTTGACAGAAAGTTTTGTTGGGAAGGGTTTCTCAGGTCCAGGATGGAATGTTTATTCCAAAAAGGCAGGGGGAGAGAGCATGCGCATGTATGATAGTCTGGTGATTACAGCATTCACCTGGGATGTGGGAGTACTGGATTAAACTGTCCCCCTCTCTGTATTTTTCATGACAAAAAAATCAAAAGATCTCAGTTTCCATAGAATGGAATGGGAACAGTTTCCAAAACAGTGAAAATTTCCATTGGATGGGAAAACCACTTCCTTCCTAGCTCCACTCCCAGATACACAATTTGCCATGTTAAACCTTCCTTTCATCTTCTTCTGGCTAGGAAGTGGCTTACCCAAAATCAGAGCAAATGAATAATTAAGCAGCAAATCCAGTGTGGCCATCTCTGACAATTTTAACATGAGCATTGTGATATTTGGTGATTTTCTTAAAGGCCAAGCTCATGAAGTCCCGTGAATATGTGAGACTCTCAGATGTGACCCGAGGGGACCGTAAAGGCATCAAACCATAAGTCAAAGAACCATAACCCCAATTGTATCCCCCCCCCCCCTTTTTTTTTTTTTTAATATCACGATTTTTAAGACAATCTCATGATTATTTTGAGTCTGACTCATGTTTTTGGAAGCTTTGGATTTAGCATTCCTGACTATAAGACCCTCCTTTTTTCTCAAGGCCACAATGTCTCCCTGTTGTTTTGGTCATTTATACTAACCAGTTCTCCCATTTCTAATTAAAATAGGTTCCTAGTGCACAGTAATTGTGGTTAAATTATACAGAATAATTAGTTTTATTAGTTTTCTTTTTACTTGGACTTTGTGGCAATAATTTCCTGGAGGGTTTTATTTTTATTTTTTTATACATTTAATGAAGATTTATGAAGCCATGAAATATTCAGTACAAACACCTTAATATTATACAAACATCATAACAATACCTAACAATTAAAATATGCAAGGACAGTAGAAACTGCAAAATAAGCAAGCATCTGTCACTAAATGCAACAAATTGATTTCAGAGTGAGTGTGGGTTCCAAGTCTTTCTGCTGTTATCAATACCGTATATCAGTGCTTTTTGACCATGTGACTCATTCTCTGGCCTCTTCTTTGCTGGGTAAATGTCAACAGGAAGGATCATTTCAGCATTATTAGTGTTTTTTGCCAATTATAAATAACATATTGCTATTATTGGGTGCTTATTTAACTGACAGAGGACTGCAGTCAAGCATGGACAAAGGAGTAAGGTCAGTGATTGAATGACACAGATTACGTGGTATTAAGTAATTAAATTGGCCCTACTCTGTTCTTTTTATTTTATTTTTTCCCTTTAGATGTGCCTATCCTCCATGTATCTTCCGTGCACAGTGATGGACACTTATTCTCCCCTTTTGGAGTACAAGTTGAATAGCCATAACGAAATTTAAATAAAGGTTTGGTTTGGACCAGTGCAATGGTTCTCAAACTTTATTCTTATCTAATCTATCTATCTATATGGTTCCATTTCCTCAGCTTGGGCTCAAATCCACAAGATATTGCTGAGCACTCTGACCCCAATCCAACAAAGCACTTAAACATAAGCTTAGCTTTCATCATGTGAGTAATTCCATTGATTTTCATATGTGCTTAAGTGCGTTTGGATTCATAGATTCAAGGACTGGAAGGGACCTCGAGAGGTCCTCGAGTCCAGTCCCCTGCCCTCATGGCAGGACCAAATACTGTCTAGACCATCCCTGATAGACATTTATCTAACCTACTCTTAAATATCTCCAGAGATGGAGATTCCACAACCTCCCTAGGCAATTTATTCCAGTGTTTAACCACCCTGACAGTTAGGAATTTTTTCCTAATGTCCAATCTAGACCTCCCTTGCTGCAGTTTAAGCCCATTGCTTCTTGTTCTATCCTCAGAGACTAAGGTGAACAAGTTTTCTCCCTCCTCCTTAGGACACCCTTTTAGATACCTGAAAACTGCTATCATGTCCCCTCTCAGTCTTCTCTTTTTCAAACTAAACAAACCCAATTCTTTCAGCCTTCCTTCATAGGTCATAGTCTCAAGACCTTTAATCATTCTTGTTGCTCTTCTCTGGACCCTCTCCAATTTCTCCACATCTTTATTGAAATGCGGTGCCCAGAACTGGACACAATACTCCAGTTGAGGCCTAACCAGCGCAGAGTAGAGCGGAAGAATGACTTCTCGTGTCTTGCTCACTACACACCTGTTAATACATCCCAGAATCACGTTTGCTTTTTTTGCAACAGCATCACACTGTTGACTCATATTTAGCTTGTGGTCCACTATAAGCCCTAGATCCCTTTCTGCTGTACTCCTTCCTAGACAGTCTCTTCCCATTCTGTATGTGTGAAACTGATTTTTCCTTCTTAAGTGGAGCACTTTGCATTTGTCTTTATTAAACTTCATCCTGTTTACCTCAGACCATTTCTCCAATTTGTCCAGATCATTTTGAATTATGACCCTGTCCTCCAAAGCAGTTGCAATCCCTCCCAGTTTGGTATCATCTGCAAACTTAATACGCGTACTTTCTATGCCAATATCTAAGTCGTTAATGAAGATATTGAACAGAGCCAGTCCCAAAACAGATCCCTGCGGAACCCCACTTGTTATGCCTTTCCAACAGGATTGGGAACCATTAATAACAACTCTCTGAGTACGGTTATACAGCCAGTTATGCACCCACCTTATAGTAGCTTCATCTAAATTGTATTTGCCTAGTTTATCGATAAGAATATCATGCGAGACTGTATCAAATGCCTTACTAAAGTCTAGGTATACCACATCCACCGCTTCTCCCTTATCCACAAGACTCGTTATCCTATCAAAGAAAGCTATCAGATTGGTTTGACACGATTTGTTCTTTACAAATCCATGCTGGCTATTCCCTATCACCTTACCACCTTCCAAGCGTTTGCAGATGATTTCCTTAATAACTTGCTCCATTATCTTCCCTGGCACAGAAGTTAAACTAACTGGTCTGTAGTTTCCTGGGTTGTTTTTATTTCCCTTTTTATAGATGGGCACTATATTTGCCCTTTTCCAGTCTTCTGGAATCTCTCCAGTCTCCCATGATTTTCCAACGATAATAGCTAGAGGCTCAGATACCTCCTCTATTAGCTCCTTGAGTATTCTAGGATGCATTTCATCAGGCCCTGGTGACTTGCAGGCATCTAACTTTTCTAAGTGATTTTTAACTTTTTTATTTTATTTTATCTGCTAAACCTACCCCCTTCCCATTAGCATTCACTATGTTAGGCATTCCTTCAGACTTCTCGGTGAAGACCAAAACAAAGTAGTCATTAAGCATCTCTGCCATTTCCAAGTTTCCTGTTACTGTTTCTCCCTCTTCTCTGAGCAGTGGGCCTACCCTATCTTTGGTCTTCCTCTTGCTTCTAATGTATTGATAAAAAGCCTTCTTGTTTCCCTTTATTCCCGTAGCTAGTTTGAGCTCATTTTGTGCCTTTGCCTTTCTAATCTTGCCCCTGCATTCCTGTGTTGTTTGCCTATATTCATCCTTTGTAATCTTGTCCTAGTTTCCATTTTTTATATGAGTCCTTTTTATTTTTTAGATCATGCAAGATCTCGTGGTTAAGCCAAGGTGGTCTTTTGCCACATTTTCTATCTTTCCTAACCTGCGGAATAACTTGCTTTTGGGCCCTTAATAGTGTCCCTTTGAAAAACTGCCAACTCTCCTCAGTTGTTTTTTCCCTCAGTCTTGATTCCCATGGGACCTTACCTATCAGCTCTCTGAGCTTACCAAAATCCGCCTTCCTGAAATCCATTGTCTCTATTTTGCTGTACTCCCTTCTACCCTTCCTTAGAATTGCAAACTCTATGATTTCATGATCACTTTCACCCAAGCTGCCTTCTACTTTCAAATTCTCAATGAGTTCCTCCCTATTTGTTAAAATCAAGTCTAGAACAGCTTCCCCCCTAGTACCTTTTTCAACCTTCTGAAATAAAAAGTTGTCTGCAATGCAGTCCAAGAACTTATTGGATAGTCTGTGCCCCGCTGTGATATTTTCCCAACATATATCTGGATAGTTGAAGTCCCCCATCACCATCAAATCTTGGGCTTTGGATGATTTTGTTAGTTGTTTAAAAAAGCCTCATCCACCTGGTTAGGTGGCCTGTAGTAGACTCCTAGCATGACATCACCCTTGTTTTTTACCCCTTTTAGCCTAACCCAGAGACTCTCAAAACTTCCGTCTCCTATGTCCATCTCCACCTCAGTCCAAGTGTGTACATTTTTAATATATAAGGCAACACCTCCTCCCTTTTTCCCCTGTCTATCCTTCCTGAGCAAGCCGTACCCATCCACACCAACATTCCAATCATGTGTATTATCCCACCAAGTTTCAGTGATGCCAACAATGTCATAGTTGTATTTATTTATTAGCACTTCCAGTTCTTCCTGCTTATTACCCATACTTCTCGCATTTGTATATAGGCATCTAAGATACTGGTTCGATCTTGTTTCCCAGTTTTGCCGTGACCCTCCTTTCTCTCTGCCATTATAGCCCACACTCCCTCTTGTTTCCGACCCATCTCCCAGGTCTCCATGTTCCCCACTTACCTGCGGGCTTTGCTCACCTGTCCCCGTCGAACCTAGTTTAAAGCCCTCCTCACTAGGTTAGCCAGTCTGTGTCCAAATAGGGTCTTTCCCCTCCTCGAAAGGTGAATGCCATCTCTGCCTAGCAGTCCTTCCTCGAATAGCATCCCGTGATTGAGGAAGCCAAAGCCCTCCTGGCGACACCATCTTCGCAGCCAGGCATTCACCTCCATGATGCATCTGTCTCTGCCCGGGCCCCACGTTTGACAGGAAGAATCGAAGAGAATACCACCTGCGCTCCAAACTCCTTCACCTGTACTCCCAGAGCCCTGTAGTCACTCTTGATCCGCTCAGTGTCATTTGTGCCCACATGGATGAGTAGCATGGGGTAGTAGTCAGAGGGCTGGATAATCCTCAACAATGCCTCCGTAACATTTCGGATATGGGCCCCCGGCAGGCAGCATACCTCCAGAGATGAAATGTCAGGGCGACAGATGGGCACCTCCGTCCCCCTCAGCAGAGAGTCTCCGACCACCACTACCCTACGTTTCCTATTCGCAGTGGTGGCAGCAGATCTCCCAGCCTTAGTGGTACGAGGCTTCTCCTCCTTTACTGCAGGGGGTGATTCCTTCTCTCCTGTATCAAGAAGAGCATAATGGTTACCTATTACCATGGCGGGAGGGTTCGGAGCAGGAGTGGAGCACTGCCTGCTGCCAGAAGTAACCAGCTGCCTGTGTCCACCCTGAGCCATCTCCTCCTCCACCAGTGGTGGATCAGCAGTCCTGTGTACTGGGACAGCTACCTCAGCTGTCTCCACATGGACACTGTCCAGGAATTGCTTGTGGATTCGGATGCTCCTCAACCTAGCCACCTCCTCCTGTAGCTCTTCCACCTGCTGCCTGAGAGATTCCACCAGCAGGCACCTTTCACATTGGATGGTCCCCCCAGCCTGGATATCAGTAAGTGGAAATTGCAAGTTACAGTCTCTGCAAAAGCACACCAGGATCTGGGGAGAAGCATCCATGCTCAGGCGCTCTGTCTGGCTACAGGCGCAGGTGGAGGAGACAGAAGCAGTGCTGGCACAGGTGTTGCGGGTCTTCCTAACCATCGTAAGCCTCCCTCTGTCAAACTCCCTCTCAAACTCCCCTGTCTGCAGCCCCCTGTCCGCTGAAAGGGTTGTTTAAGCAAGAAGTTTTGAATGTAGTTGGTTTATAGGTTTTAAGGGGAATAAAGGGAAAACAGATAGAACCGGCAAAGGACCCTCGCCCCCTTCCCGCTCCCTTCCCAAACTCCCTTGCGAAACTCCCTGTTAGCAGCCCCTGTTCGCAAAAGCTCCCTGGTCACTTGTGCACTGCTTTTAAAGCCCTGTGGATTGGGGCCACATTGTTTAGAATATATATTGTAGGACAGAGCCCAGAGTGACACCACTGACTTCCTGAGGAAACTACAATCCTTTGAAAAAAGAACAGGAGTACTTGTCGCACCTTAGAGACTAACAAATTTATTTGAGCATAAGCTTTCGTGGGCTACAGCCCACTTCATTGGATGCATCATCCTTTGGTGATCTTCCAGAAAACACCACCTTAGCCAGTATGGATGTAGAAGCCCTTTACACCAACATTCCACACAAAGATGGACTACAAGCCATCAGGAATACCATCCCCGATACCATCATGGCAAACCTGGTAGCTGAACTTTGTGACTTTGTCCTCATCCACAACTATTTCAGATTTGGGGACAATTTATATCTTCAAGTCAGCGGGACTGCTATGGGTACCCACATGGCCCCTCAGTATGCCAACACTTTTATGACTTAGAACAATGCTTCCTCAGCTCTCGTCCCCTTACACCCCTACTCTACTTACGCTACATTGAGGACATCTTCATTATCTGGACCCATGGGAAGGAGGCCCTAGAGGAATTCCACCAAGATTTCAATGATTTCCACCCTACCATCAACCTGAGCCTGGACCAGTCCACACAAGAGGTCCACTTCCTAGACACTACAGTGCTAATAAGCGATGGTCACATAAACACCACCCTATACTGGAAACTTACTGACCACTATACTTACCTACATGCCTCCAGCTTTCATCCAGACCACATCACATGATCCATTGTCTACAGCCAAGCTCTAAGATACAACAGCATTTGCTCCAATCCCTCAGACAGAAACAAACACCTATAGAATATCTATCAAGCGTTCTTAAAACTGCAGTACCCACTTGGTGAAGTGAAGAAACAGATTGACAGAGCCAGAAGGGTACCGAGAAGTCACCTACTATAAGACAGACCCAACAAAGAAAGTAACAGAACGCCACTAGCCGTCACCTACAGCCCCCAACTAAAACCTCTCCAGCGCATCATCAAGGATCTACAACCTATCCTGAAGGACGATCCCTCACTCTCACAGACCTTGGGAGACAGGCCAGTCCTCGCTTACAGACAGCCCCCCAAACCTAAAGCGAATACTCACACACCACACAACAAAAACACCAACCCAGGAACCAAACCCTGCTACAAACCCCGGTGCCAACTCCGTCCACATATCTATTCAAGGGACACCATCATAGGACCTAGCCACATCAGCCACACCATCAGGGGCTCGTTCAACTGCATATCTACCAATGTGATATATGCCATGTGTCAGCAATGCCCCTCTGCCATGTACATTGGCCAAACAGTCTCTATGCAAAAGAATAAATGGACACAAATCAGTAATCATAACATTCAAAAACCAGTAGGAGAACACTTCAATCTCTCTGGTCTCTCAATAACAGACTTAAAAGTGGCAATTCTTAAAAAAAAAAAAGAACTCCAGCATGAAGCTGCAGAACTGGAATTAATTTGCAAACTGGACACCATCATATTAGGCCTGAATAAAGACGGAGTGGTTGGGTCATTACAAAAGCTAAACTTAATTTCCCCAATACTAATTTCTCCCTACTGTTACTCACACCTTCTTGTCAACTGTCTGTAATGGGCCACTCTCTTACCACTTCAAAAGTTATTTTTCCTCCCTTGGTATCCTGCTGTTAATTGATTTATCTCATTAGACTGACCTCAGACTTGTAACCCCCATCCTTTCATGTATTTATACCTGCTCCTGTATTTTTCACTCCATGCATCTGATGAAGTGGGTTCTAGCCCACGAAAGCTTATGCCCAAATAAATGTGTTAGTCTCTAAGGCGCCACAAGGACTCCTCGTTGTTTTTGCTGATACAGACTAACACGGCTACCACTCTGAAAACTATATAGTTCTTAAACCTTGAATCAAGTAAAACTTAAATAGTCTTTAAAAAAAAAAAGCATAATTTGTAGATTATGCAAGAATTTGTTAACTTTTATGATTCTACTGCAAATCTTTCAATTCATTACAAATCTTGTGAATAGTTAAGTTCAGTGACATAAAAAAAAATCCCACTGCATATTAGTGCTCAAGAAGTGGAGCTACTGACCATTCCATATATGTTAACATTGGAACAATTATAAGGTAAAAATCCCGATTTAAGGTTTGTTTTTTTTTTTTTTAATTTATTTTACTATTTGAAGCACTTTGGTCTAGATCCTCAAACGATATTTAGACACCTAACTCCCATTGAAATAAATGGGAGTATGTAAATACCTTTTAAGATCTGGGCCTTTCAGTCTTTAATTTTTGGGCTCCTGATGAGTATGAATATCCTAAAGTATAACATTTTTATTTTGCTTTCATGCGCCATTTAAATACAGAAAGGAGGGTCCTCAGCTGGTGTAAATTGTCCCAGCTTCATTGAACCTATGAGCTACAGCAGTTTGTACTGGTTGAGAAACATTTACCTGGCCTCTGCTAGCCAGCTCTGTGCTCACATTTGTTTCTGTGGTAGTTGTAATATCACCTAGATTGTTCATGCTGGGTGTTTTATGAAGCAAAAACAGGGAAACCCAACTTCAGGGAAATCCAGCATTAGATAAGGGTAAATGAAAAGTGTTGGGAACTCAGAAAATCAGCATTTATCTAATTCATTTAAGAAGTACAATACTGTCCTTTCAATACTTAGATTTGAAATTGCTCTTCACTGGATTCGATTCTGCACAATTGTATTTTCCAAGTTAAATTTTGTAAAAGCATGAAAAATCCAGTTATTGAAGGAGGCTTTAAAAGAGACAATACTGTATTCTAAATTATTTTACATCTATGAATAATAGAGGTATATAATCCCTTTCCATTAAAAATAATAATAATAAATCCACAGGCTTAAGTGACTGAAGACCTAGATGATAAATCTTATTTAAGATAATGCATTTTGAGTATTGCTGTCCTATTTACTGATTTGATGAGCCAAAGGATTACTCTCAAGAGAATTTTTTTTTAACAGAAGAACTGAGTAATTTGAGAAAGTAATATTTAGAACAACCTCTTACACAGTATAGCAAGAAGCTGGCTTTCACTAGGAAATGCTTTAAATGAGCACAGCTGCTTCTGTTGCTTGGGAGACAGAATGGAGGACTGTAGCAGTAGTTTCTTTTTGAAGTGAAGTCACTAGTCCTCCTCAGGCACAGCTGTGGTGTTCAGCAGGGCCTGAGAACCTTCTAAGCTTCTTTAAACTTTATCCTTACTATGGAAAGATGAATTGGGAGCTATTTTTGGATTCCTAATTTAGTTTCTTTATTAGCAGCAAAACCACAAGGGTTACGCTGTTGGTGTGCTGAGACTACCGCCTATCATGCTGACCAGTTTTGCCTCATTGTTTCTTTGTGCTACCTGTCTGTATCCACCTGTAGTCCCTTGGCTTAGGGTATGTCTACATCACAAGCACTACAGCAACACAACTGCAGAGCTGCAGCTACACTGCTGTAGCGCAGACACTTACTACAGTGACAGGGATTTTTCCATTGCTCTAGTAAATCCACCCCCTCAAAAGGTGCTAGGCAGGTAGATGGAAGAATTCTTCCATCAAACTAGCTGCAACTACAGTGGGGGTGAAGTCAATCTAACTACATCACACATGGTGTGAAATATTTTACAGCCCTGGTGATGTTGCTAGGTCATCCAAAGTTTTAGGTGTAGACCAGGCCTCATACATGGATTGTAAGCTTTTTGGTGCTGTGATCGCCTTTCTGTTCTGTATTTGTACAGCACCTAGCACAATGGGCTCCTGGCCCATGACAAGGGCTCCTGCGCACTATGATAATACAAATAATCATATTTAATAATTCACAGGCACTGCTGGGCACTAAAACTATACTGGAGGAAGGTTGAGAATTGAAATAGAATGTTATAATGATATGTGCATGTTTTTCAGTATAACTTCTCATGGTCTCCTGATATCTGGCAGCATCATAAACTTGTGTGTTTACTTAAAATGGTCACCATGTCTCATTGTTCTCAGTGGGACTGAAGCCAGACTGCGCTCAGTTAAGATGGCAGCCATTTCCATGCAACCTGAGTCAGTGGAAGCCAGGCCTCTATCTTTCATAGTTATAGTGGAACTGAAACCGCTGTGTTCTCAAAGAAGATGGCCGCTCTCACGGTCTCTGTGGCTTGAAAGCTGGACAGGAAACTGTGAGAGGATGAGAAACCCCTCACCTGTGAGGGGGTAGTAGGAAGGCTGAAGGCAGTAAGCAGTGTGTGGGAAGGTAGGGGCAGAAATGAGACTGAGACTAATGCAGGGAGGAAGAGAATGTAGGGTGCAGAGAACATATTATACAGGATGGACAGAACTGAGGGCTTGTTCACAGCAAACTGTGGTGTAAATCTACCCTTCATTAGCCTGCTGCGCACTAAGTGACTGTGTGGACCCTGCAGCCATGCACTAAAAGTTCCTTAGTTCACTTTGATCTACTGCTGTTTGAAATGGGAGTACATCAAAGCATACTAGTGAACTGTTAGTGCATAGCAGCAGGGTCCACGTGGCCACTTAGCATGCAGCAGGCTAGTGCAGGGTAGATTTACACCCCAGCTTGCCACAAACTACATGTTCAAGTAGACAAGCCTTGAGACACAGTAATAAATTGAGCCATGTGAGAAAAAGCAATAGCATTACTGAACTAAATTTGATGGAGAAAACTGAGTAATACCCTGACAATGACAACCAATGTGAATTATTCATTTTGTGGGTTTTGTACAATCCTAATCACATGCAACCCCTCAACCACAAGTTAATAGGTTCCCGCTTTATGGGGAAATTTTAATCTTATTTTTTTAAAACAAAAATCTTCTCACATTTTTACTGAAGTAAACATAGTAAATTGTCTGATTTGCATGTAATTTAGTATGCATGTAGATGTTGGTATGAACAGATTATGTAGTCTAGTGGACATAGGAGCTAAATCATATTTTAAGAATAGGGAATTCAAATCTTAATAAGGTTTGGCTCTGTTACCCTTTGTTTCTTTCCCACCAATTCATTTTTTCCACTTTTTTCAGATACATATCAGATAAGAAAAATTAAAACTGATGAAGAACATTTCCAAAGCAAAAAAGCCAGAGTACAAAAAAAAATGGTTCAGACATAGAAAGATGTGATATCAACTTGTTTTAAAATACTCATTTTAGAAAAAAAAAACAAAAAACCATAGTATCACTGTGTAGAATGCATAACCCCCTCACTTAGGAGCTACATCTATCTCAGTACTAATGGGGCTTTCATCACCATAATATAGCTAAGCACTTCATTGTCATTAATGCATTTCATTCTCAGAACATCCCAGATGAAAGCTGAGGCACAGAGTAGATTAGGTGGTTTGCCCACATTCAAAATGGAAAAATCTATATCAGAGCCAAGAATCAAACCCAGGTCTCTTAAGACCCCATCAGATATAATCTACCAGACCATCTAACCTACCTGCTAGAGAGAGACCAAGACCCCAGTCATGCAGTGAGCTCCACACTCCTGCAATGATCCCCCCATACAGAACTTCTTGTAAAAATTAGGGCACAAATAAGCCCTAAATACATTGTGGGACTTGTCTACACAGAGACAGGAAAATTAATCCAAATTAACTACAGGTGTGTATTTAAAGTGGATTAGTTAAACTGCATTCACTTCAAAGTGAATTAAACTACATTGAATTAAGGCCACTTCAATTCTGAACAACAGCATCCATGCCGACATCTGTATTTAATTTGGATTAATTTTCCTGAGAGTGTCCCTGTGTCGGGGAGCCCCTCCATAATTTGAGCATATAAGCAGCAATGTTTTTCTAATGTGACTGGCTTTGAATCTATCATGTCTTTCTATGACTGAACTTTATTTTTTTTTAATTTTACTTTAAACACTCCCCTTTCCCCCAAAAAGAAACACACAAAGGGGAAAAACTCTGGATCTGAAAATCATATACTTATAATAAGCATTGTTCATTTTTGTAAATCTCACAAACACATGTATTCATTGAGTAGAATCAATAGTGTTGTGTATTTTTGTCCTGTTGTGCCACCTGCATTTGAGAGAGAGATTTTAAATACTTCCACTGTCAATGTTATTGATAATTTAAAAAAAAAAAAAAAAAAGCCTCACATATCTAGTGTGCAATATCAGAGTACTTAAGACTCACTCATTCAGCTGTGTTCTCTATAGCTGAATAATGACTGAACTTTTGCACCATTACATCAGTGTTTGCCTTCAGTATTGAAATGCTGCTTACCATTGCTTGTTTTTCCATACAGGGTGAATTAAAAAAAAAAAAAAAACACAAAATTCAGTGCATTCAACCTTGCTAGTTTAACTGCATAGGTTAGCAACAATGTCACATTTTAATGAGAAAATGAACACTCGGACTTAAAACTTTACCCTGCTATGGATCATCTCAGGCAGATGTGCTTTTTATTCATTTTTAGTATAATTGAAACAGATTCACTGACAGCAACCACAGCAGGACTCCTCCTCTTTGTTCAGCTTTTCCATACAACACAAAATAGATGTCACTCTAGATAGGCTGGTGGATCATGCCAACAACACCTACATCCTCTGTGAGCTTAAAATATATTCCTGTTTATTATACTTCCAGGAAAGTAGAATATTTTCCCCCCTACATATTTTGTTTAAATTCACCCCATAACCTTCCCCGCCTTTCTCCTCTGTTAGTTTGTTTTATCACCCAACTGAAAAGTATAGCTCTAGATTAGCATTTTGTTTTGTTTGTTTTAAAACAAAAATCCACTTTTAAACTATTCTACATGTTTTTAAAAGTAATGGTAATAAAAATAATAATGAATCTTAGGGTGACCAGATAGTTACTGTGAAAAAACGGGCCGGGGGTGGGGGGTAAATAGGCGCCTATATAAGAAAAAGTCCCAAAAAACAGTACTGTCCCTATAAAAACGGGACATCTGGTCACCCTAATGAATCTTATCTTGCTTTGTAAGTAACACCACTCAAAAGCATTATGCAACTCTTTTGATCTCAAGTGATAATGATTCCAGAGAGACCAAACACAAAAGTGATCAATCCGGTTTCTATCTTTTCCATTCTGCACAAATGGGTCTGTTGGTTTTAATTATATGCAAACATGATGGTAGTTATGATGTTTTGGAAATTCTCATCCTGTCCCACACACAGACCCTGCATTTGTGGCTCAAAGAAAATATGTGGTTTCTCTGCTTTTAAAACTAATAGCAGCCCAGTGCATCCCAGGGGTAACTCCACTGAAATAAATGTCCTCCTAGGGCCATGGTCCAGATCCCATTGAAGTCAGTGGGAGAAGGCACTAAGTCTCTTTGTACATTGACTTTGTCCTTTTAGCCTAAAATACACATGAATTTGAAAAACATCATCTTATTTTTTTGTTAAGTTAGACAGTTTTTACTAATAGTGCAATGCTCTTTACCACAGATTGGTCACAAGATCTTATTTGCAGCTAAATACCTCTGGCACACATAGCTTGTAGTTACCTTTTCTGCTGTTCGACAGATACATGCCACTCCATGATACATATTATTCCTAGCGTGCAAAAGGAAACAAAACCAAACCAAAGCTTGAAAACCACTAGACTGATGATTTACTCTCACTTCTTAAAAGGGGTCTTCTAGTTCATAGCAGCCACAGGTTGTGTACGGTGTATATAAAAAGGGACAATTAATTGTATTTTTGTATTTTGCCAATTCTTTTAAAAAACAACAGTTAAAAAGCCCCCCTACTGTTTCCTAGCTTCATTTCTCTGCTATCTATTCCAATACTGGTGCAGTTCACATATGAAACTGTTGCTAACCCAGGTTAGTATTCCTTTACTGAATTGTTCAGACTGGGTATCTACAGTTGGCTTACAGGGCCACCATAATGTGGAGCTTTTTATGTTAATTAATCTCTTTGTTTTTCTCTTACCACTTTAATTATCTCTCTGCAGAATGAAAGATGTTAGATATGTACAAAGCTAACTGTTTCATAGCAAATAAATACTGTATTTATGTTAGACACCACTGAAAATTGACCATTTCCAAAGATTCTTAGAATTTCAATAATCTAAAATCAGTAGCCTGTAGCATTATAGCCAAGCACATGAAGTGTGTGTTTGTATGAATGGTGAAGTATTGTTACTAGGTAATGCTCTAAGGTTGCAGAGTGGTGTCAGAAGAAATGCATGTTTCTGACTTCTTGTAGTATATACAGTAGTCAGCCGTGCTGGGGAACTTTCTAATGGTCTTCACTGTTTGCCAAAAGTGATCAGGAAAAGTACAAGAAATGACGCAATTACTCGCAGTAAGGCCCAGATCCACAAAGATATTTAGGATCCTAACTTAAATTGAAATCAATGGCTGTTAAGAGACTAAATACCTTTGTGCATCTGGGCCTAAGAGCCATGAGTCTGTCACCCTTATTGAGTAGCAACTTACTTCATGAGTAGCATCTAATAACTTCAATGAGACTCTGTGGACTAAGGTACTGTTTAGCTGTTTCTAACATGGGCTATTTGGGGAAATTCACTGCTTAGTAAGGCTAAGGCCTTGGCTACACTTGCAGATGTACAGCGCTGTGAGTTAAACCTGACTTCGTGCAGCTGAGTAGGGAAAGCGCTGCAGTCTGTCCACACTGACAGCTGCCCAGCGCACTGTCGTGGCCACATTTGCGGCAATTGCAGCGCTATTGGGAGCGGGGCATTATGGGCAGCTATCCCACAGAGCACCTCTTCCCATTCTGGCGCCATGGGTTGTGGGAAGGGGGCGTGGGTGTGGGGCATTCTGGGTCCTGTCCCAACGCCCCGTGATGCATCGCTTCGCATCCCAGAAATCCCTTTGTTTCCGTTCACTTTTGGCGCCATCTTTCAACGGTTTCTGTGCAGCGCGATCTGTCTGCGGGAAATGGAGCCCGAACTGCTGAGGCGTATGCTGACTTATCTTGCCAGCACGTCACGTTTGGCTGTCGAACTATTCCTTAAGATCCAAAGTGACAGAGTGAGGAGTCCGATGATGCTATCGAGCCGCGTAATGCATACGACACGAAATTGCTTGTGGCATTCACGGACATGCTCAGCACCGTGGAATGCCGCTTTTGGGCTCGGGAAACAAGCACCGAGTGGTGGGATCACATCGTCATGGAAGTCTGGGATGACGAGCAGTGGCTGCAGAACTTTCGGCTGAGAAAAGCCATTTTCATGGGACTGTGTGAGGAGCTCGCTCCCACCCTGCGGCGCAAGGACACGAGATTGAGAGCTGCCCTGCCAGTGGAGAAGCAGGTGGCTATTGCAATCTGGAAGCTGGCAACTCCAGACAGCTACCGGTCGGTCGCAAACCAGTTTGGAGTGGGAAAGTCGACCGTTGGAATCGTGTTGATGCAAGTTTGCAAGGCCATTAATCGCATCCTACTCAGAAGAACCGTGACTCTGGGTAACGTGCAGGAAATAGTGGGTGGCTTTGCACAAATGGGGTTCCCTAACTGCGGAGGGGCGATAGATGGGACGCACATTCCTATTCTGGCACCACCCCACCTAGGATCCGAGTACATTAATCGGAAGGAGTATTTCTCTATGGTTCTCCAGGCGCTTGTGGATCACCGTGGGCATTTCATTGACATTAACACAGGCTGGCCTGGAAAGGTGCATGACGCACGCATCTTTCGGAACACTTGGCTGTTCAGGAAGATGCAGGCCGGGACTTTTTTCCCAGAGCGGAAGATCACGGTAGGGGAAGTTGAAATGCCCATTGTGATCCTTGGAGATCCCGCTTACCCGTTAATGCCGTGGCTCATGAAACCCTACACAGGGAGCCTTGACAGCAGCAAGGAACAGTTCAACTACAGGCTGAGCCGGTGCCGAATGACTGTGGAGTGTGCCTTTGGCTGTTTAAAGGGCCACTGGCGATCTCTGTATGGGAAGCTGGACTTGGCCGAAAACAGCATCCCCGCGGTTACATCCGCGTGCTGTACCCTCCATAATATTTGTGAAGGGAAGGGTGAAAGCTTCACTCAGGCATGGACCTCTGAGGTTCAACACCTGGAGGCTGAATTTGCACAGCCAGAGAGCAGGGCTATTACAGGGGCCCAGCGCGGGGCTGCAAGGATTAGGGATGCCTTGAGGGAGCAATTCGAGGCTGAAAACCAGCGGTGATATCTGGTGCCCTGCACGGGAGTGAAGAGCAGTAGTTCCAATCTTTAGGAATCAGTGTCTGCTAAGCAGACAAGCAGACTTGCAGTGCCTGTTTATTTCCTGGGCTAAGGAGTCTTTTACTTTATGCAATAATAAAGAATGTTTTCAAAGCCAAAAGATCCATTTATTGAAAAGAAAAAAAAATTATTTATTGAAAAGAAACAAGGGGGTGGAGTGGGGAACAGTACAATCACAGATTCACGTATGTCCTGTCTGGTGTGCTGTGCAGTGAGTGCTGCACTTCGGGGTAGCTATACTGCATGGTGATAGGGGTTGAGAGCAGAGGGTAAGGGTCGTGGTTTTCAGGGCTGGGTGGTGAAGATACTGGTGTTGGAGGCAGCGGGTGGCATGAAGAACACGGAAGTTGGGGAAAGTGGGTTGGAGGTGACAGTGGGGCACAACGGAAAGAGTTTTGGGACAAGGGCTGTGGGGGGGGGGCGTTTGTGGTACTGCTCCTCTTTCTGCATGGCTACGAGCTCCTGGATAGCGTCTGCTTGGCGCTCCAGGATGCTTATGAGCCGATCCGTGCTTTGCTGCCGGTGCTCCGTGCTTTGCCGCCGCTGCGCTGCGTTTTCATGGCGGATCCTGCTTTCTCACTGCCTCCAGTTCTGTGCTTTCTCATTCTCTTTAATAGATTGCCGCATCACTTCTTGCAGCATGTCTTCTTTGCTTTTTTGCGGTCTCTTCCTGAGTCTTTGCAGTCTCTGAGCAGGCAATAAGAGGGACAGCTGAGGTCTCAAGGTTGATGCTGATGTATAGGCAAAATGCAACATTTAACAGAGGCAGCATTGTTTATACCAGACAGAGTAATGATTCCCCCCATACTTAAGGAGTAGAAAACACACAGGGTCTACACAATAGCATAATTTTCCCGTCCAAAACAGAGCACACATATCCCACGGGAGCCTCAAAATGGTGAGTAAGGGGGACTGATTGTTTCAGGGCTGCACTGTCCTCTGGGTTTCTGTGCCTTGGGGAGAGCCAACAGCTTCAGGGGGCACCTACACTGAACACTGTCCCAACATTTTCCACAGGAGTTCGTCCTGGACGATATCTCGCTGCTGAGGATGACCTGGGAAGCAAGGGAGGGTCTTCTACTGGAATGCGGCTTCCGCCCTGGCCCATATGCAGTTTGCCTGTGTGCAGCAATGGTCCCCCCGCCCCTCGCGGCACAGTGGTGCAGACACGTTAGCCTGGCTGGGACTAGGACCATGGTGGCTCTCCCGATAAACCTGCGCAAGCGCATTGCACACGTTCTGGATGAGACATTCGAGGAGATTATCAAGGCCGATTACCGCGATGTGATAAACCACATCAATGCACTATTCCGCATCTAGGCATGCATGCCTAACCCTCCTCTCCCAAAAAGCCCGCACCGAAAAAATTCCTTCCCGAAAAAAAACCCGCTTACCGGGAACCTGCTCTTCTGTTTGTCCTCCACCAAGTACCGGCCGCTGCGACTGGCTACCTTCCTCCTGGCTCGAGAAGAGCTCCTGGCTGCATGGCTCCCGGGATTCCGGGGTGTCTCCATCCGGCCCACCACCATCACTCCCGTTTTCCTCCTCCTCCTCCCCCCCCCCCACCGGCTCTGAAGTGTCCATGGTGGTGCTCGACGTGGAGGTGGGGTTAACCCCAAGTATCGCATCCAGCTCTTTGTAGAATCGGCAGGTCGCGGGAGGAGCACCCAAGCGGCCGTTTGTGTCACGGTCTTTGCGGTAGGCACTCCGCAGCTCCTTCACTTTAATCCAGCGCTGCAGGGCATCCCGGTCATGGCCCCTTTCCATCATGTCCTTTGATACCTTCCCGAAGGTATCGTAATTCCTACGGCTGGAGCGCAGCTGGGACTGGACAGCTTCCTCCCCCCAAACACTGATGAGGTCCAGCAACTCGCCATTGCTCCATGCTAGGGCTCGCTTGGCGCATGGAGGCATGGTCACCTGGAAAGATTCGCTGATAGCACTCCACGCCACGCCTGGCTGAGCAAACAGGAAGGGGATTTTTAAAATTCCCGGGGAATGTAAAGGGTGGGTCACATGGTTGGTTACCTGAGGCCAGGGGCAGTAGAGTTTGAACTGATGACCAGAGTGGCTAGAACAGGCATTGTGGGATACTGCCGAATAATTCTGGAGGCCATTCACAGCGCATTGGGCGGCCACACTGGCGCCGCAGCGCAATACTCGCTATTCCTCTCGGGGAGGTGGAGTACATGCAGCGCTGCAACCACGGAGATACAGCGCTGCAAATGCCTTGCCAGTGTGGACGGGGAGTGAGTTACAGCGCTGCGGGCAGCTTTACAGCGCTGTAATTCGCAAGTGTAGCCAAGGCCTCAGATGATGCCAGTAAACCCCAGTTGTAGAAGTAGAGAATATAAATAATATGCAAAAGTATAAAAAAAAATGAGTTTAGCAGAATTTAATATGCACCTCTTTAAAATAGCGTTTCCTATAAAAATGCACTATTGATATAGACTGTTCTTAAACCAACATATCATTCACACAATATTTGGATTTCATAAAATTAAGATCTGACTCTTCGTTCTGTCCATAAACAACTTATTGGTCACAGGCCTTTAACAGCTCCATAATAGTGTTAAGACACTCAAAGAAGCCCGTTTTTTGTGGGGCCTCCATTGAAGAATTCATAAGGCAGTGAGTCAAAAACAAGTGATCAGATATCACAACCAGACCGGCTCTCTCAAACAAAAAGGCTAGCAAATGACAGGAGCGAGGCCTGTCCTCCAGGTTTGACTTTGAGTGTAGTACTGAAAAGATAAAACACTTGATATAGATTTGTCAAACTAAAATCAACTGGCTTGTGAGACAGTAACTGAAAAGAAATGGAACTAGCAAAACACAGGCCAATCTCCACTTGTCTTTGCTCCTAGGTTGTAATTCTTTCTCCCATTCTTGTCTGTCTCTCTCTTCAGTGGCAGGGGTTGTATTTTCTTTTAATTCTGCATGGTTCCAGGCATAATGTCAATAGACTCTCTAGTCTTAATTATAATATAAATTAACAGTATTTGAAAGACACAATGGCCATACATAGGACTTCAAATCCACCCTGCCTCTTAGCCTAGTTACTCAATGTCACCTTTGGGTTTAAGTGCATATTTTCCATAGCTATGCATCAACTTCACTGCATCAACATATTTTGAAACTGAAACTGAGCAAGAAGCAGAGTCAATGAAGTAATTTTCTAAAAATTCAATTCGCATAAAGTGGCACTATGGCAGCGTACTAACTAATATTCCCATGGATTCTTTTTCATGGCTACACCTACGCCTAGAGTAGCAAATATTTAATCTAGAAATGACAATGCAAAAATAGGATTTTGACACAATCAAGGTGAACAGAGTCATCTATAAAATGTTTGTCACCCCAAGTGATATGCTGCCTTCTAGAGTGTGGGGTAAGCAAGAGTATTTAAACAGGGATATTTACTATAAAATGTTAAGAACATCACTTCAAAGAAAAGAATGCCACTAAAGCATGTTTTTGCCTCACTGTATTAGCACTGCAGGCAGAGGGCTTATTAATATCTTTGGCATGCAAGTTTGGAAAGCAGGAGACAGGAAATTTGCCCATCAGTGTTAAATACTTAGACACTTTTTACTAGGGCTGGTTGAAAAATTTGACAGAACAGTTTTCTGTCAGAAAAGTGCTATTTTATCAAAATATTTTACAGAAACATGTCAATTTTGACAACTTTTTTGAAAATTTTGATGGGAAAATTTCAAATTGAAATAGCAAGATTAATAAAGATGAAATGGCAAGATAGAATATGTTGTTTCAGTTTATTTCACATCAGTTCTGGCATTGTGTTTCTATTAGACATGAAGGGGGAAATGGCTTCAACACTGCATATGTCTGATAGGTCAGACTTGTCAGGTGTTCTGTGTATTTTTTCATTAGATAAAGGCATCCATTAACATTGTGAGGATGTGGGATTGGTTCAATTTACCCACTTATGATGTCATGGCCTGATTTAAAGTGAAGCTTGATATACAGTACAGTTGATGCTCAATAGCAGTTTGGAGGTTAAACGTAGGAGAAGCCACACACAATTCTACAATGAAAAAACTGACTCCTTGCACCCAAATGTGCACCCAAATATTTCAGTTAGTTCCCAGATCTCAGACACAAGTAACACTTGGAAGTCAGCTGTGAACTGTCTTTATTGCACTGGGTGCCTTAATTGCTCTTCCAACTGATAGCAATTTCACAAGAAGTCGTGTGTATGCCTATGGGTGCACAAGACTTTTTTCTGCACATTGTGCAAGCAAAATGTGGAGATGGGCCCAAACCAAAGCCCTGATCCAGAATTCATACACCCAAACAGAACAATATTCCCACATCTGCATACTCACAACCTGAAGGATTCTAAATCAAGATCTAAACTGTCGCAACGTGTGAGGTGTTTTGATTTAGGAAATTTTAGTGAAAGGTAGAGCTGAGCAAATACTTGATTTTTCATTTCAGTGGCCAGATCAAAAAATAAGTCTGTCTGGTTTGAACTGAAACTGATTTTTTTCCTTGCTAAAACAGAAAATGGGAAAAAAATCTATTTGAGTTGAATGAAACACTTCCAATGTCATTTTGATTTGACATTTTCTACACAAAATGTTGATTCAAAACACAATGTCAAAATGAAGTGTTTCAACATTTCTGGAAAAAACTGCCACATTTGCAAATCATTTCAGTGCCCTGAAAAAGGCATATTTTAGTGAATTTACTATTTGCCAAAAAATAGTCCAGCTCTAGCAAAAGATTTAACCAGGGATCAGGGGCACTGGATATGGAGTTTTCATTCAGGCCCATCTCTATTAATAACATCACGGATGCTTTTCCCCCACTTTTAGCAGCCAGATCACATTGTTGTGTTTTGGTTTGTTCTTTTACTTTGAGATTAATTATTGTGCCTGCCCACTATTTATTTTTCAAAATATTTTATCAATACTTTGAACAATGTAGCTATGACAATGGTAAAGTCATAATAACCCCATGGAAATGAGTGTGTCTTACTGCTTAATAGTATCAGAGGGGTAGCCGTGTTAGTCTGAATCTGTAAAAAGCAACAGAGGGTCCTGTGGCACCTTTAAGACTAACAGAAGTATTGGGAGCATAAGCTTTCGTGGGTAAGAACCTCACTTCTTCAGATGCAAGTAATGGAAATCTCCAGAGGCAGGTATAAATCAGTATGGAGATAATGAGGTTAGTTCAATCAGGGAGGGTGAGGTGCTCTGCTAGCAGTTGAGGTGTGAACACCAAGGGAGGAGAAACTGCTTCTGTAGTTGGATAGCCATTCACAGTCTTTGTTTAATTCTGATCTGATGGTGTCAAATTTGCAAATAAACTGGAGCTCAGCAGTTTCTCTTTGGAGTCTGGTCCTGAAGTTTTTTTGCTGTAAGATGGCTACCTTTACATCTGCTATTGTGTGGCCAGGGAGGTTGAAGTGTTCTCCTACAGGTTTTTGTATATTGCCATTCCTGATATCTGACTTGTGTCCATTTATCCTCTTGCATAGTGACTGTCCAGTTTGGCCAATGTACATAGCAGAGGGGCATTGCTGGCACATGATGGCATATATAACATTGGTGGACGTGCAGGTGAATGAGCCGGTGATGTTGTAGCTGATCTGGTTAGGTCCTGTGATGGTGTTGCTGGTGTAGATATGTGGGCAGAGTTGGCATCGAGGTTTGTTGCATGGGTTGGTTCCTGAGTTAGAGTTGTTATGGTGCGGTGCGTGGTTGCTGGTGAGAATATGCTTAAGGTTGGCGGGTTGTCTGTGGGCGAGGACTGGCCTGCCTCCCAAGGTCTGTGAAAGTGAGGGATCATTGTCCAGGATGGGTTGTAGATCACGGATGATGCGTTGGAGAGGTTTAAGCTGAGGACTGTAGGTGATGGCCAGTGGAGTTCTGTTGGTTTCTTTTTTGGGCCTGTCTTGTAGCAGGAGGCTTCTGGGTACACGTCTGGCTCTGTTGATTTGTTTCTTTATTTCCTTGTGTGGGTATCGTAGTTTTGAGAATGCTTGGTGAAGATCTTGTAAGCGTTGGTCTCTGTCTGAGGGGTTGGAGCAGATGCGATTGTACCTCAGCGCTTGGCTGTAGACGATGGATCGTGTGGTGTGTCCGGGGTGGAAGCTGGAGGCATGAAGGTAGGCCTAGCGGTCGGTGGGTTTTCGGTATAGGGTGGTGTTAACGTGGCCATCGCTTATTTGTACGGTGGTGTCTAGGAAGTGGACGTCCCGTGTAGATTGGTCCAGGCTGAGGTTGATGGTGGGGTGGAAGCTGTTGAAATCATGGTGGAATTCTTCCAGGGTCCCCTTCCCATGTGTCCAGATGATGATGTAGATGTCATCAATGTAGCATAGGTAGAGAAGGGGCGTGAGTGCACGAGAGCTGAGGAAGCGTTGTTACAGGTCTGCCATAAAAATGTTGGCATATTGTGGGGCCATGCGGGTGCCCATAGCGGTGCCACTGGTCTGGAGGTATATATTGTCACCAAATTTGAAATAATTGTGCGTGAGGATAAAGTCACAGAGCTCAGCAATAAGTTGTGCTGTGTCATCATCAGGGATACTGTTCCTGACAGCTTGTATTCCATCTGTGTGTGGGATGTTTGTGTAGAGAGCCTCTACATCCATGGTGGCTAGGATGGTGTTTTCTGGGAGGTCACCAATGCATTGTAGTTTTCTCAGGAAATCTGTGGTGTCACGGAGATAGCTGGGAGTGCTGGTGGCGTAGGGTCTGAGTAGGGAGTCCACATATCCAGACAGTCCTTCAGTGAGCGTGCCAATGCCCGAGATGATGGGGCGTCCAGGATTTCCAGGTTTGTGGATCTTGGGTAGTAGATAGAATAACCCCGGTCGGGGCTCTAAGGGTATGTTGATTTGTTCCTGTGTTAGTGTAGGGAGTGTCCTGAGTAGATGGTGCAGTTTCTTAGTATATTCCTCAGTGGGATCTGAGGAAAGTGGCCTGTAGAATTTGGTATTGGAGAGTTGTCTGGCAGCCTCCTTCTGGTAGTCAGACCTGTTCATGATGACAACAGCACCTCCTTTATCAGCCTCTTTGATGATAATGTCAGGGTGGTTTCTGAGGCTGTGGATGGCATTGCGTTCTGCACGACTTAGGTTATGAGGCAAGCAATGTTGTTTTTCCACAATTTCTGCCTGTGCACGTCGGCGGAAGCATTCTATATATAGGTCCAGACTGTCATTTCGACCCTCAGGAGGAGTCCATGTGGCGTTCTTCTTCCTGTGTTGTTGGTGGGAGGGTATCTGTGTATCAGTGCGCTGTTCAGTGTTATCTTGAAAGTATTCTTTGAGTCGGAGGCAGCGAAAGTAGGCTTCCAGATCACCGCAGAACTGTATCATATTCGTGGGGGTGCTGGGGCAAAAAGAGAGTCCCTGAGATAGGACAGACTATTCTGCTGGGTTGAGTGTGTAGCTGGATAAATTGACAATATTGCTGGGTGAGTTAGGGGTACCCCTGTTGTGGCCCCATGTGGCAGGTAGGATTTTAGACAACTTGCGGTCCTTTTTCCTTTGTAGAGAGGTGAAGTGTGTAATGTAGATCTCCTGTCTTATTTTAGTAAAGTCCATTTGTGTGGAGGGTTGGTTATTTATGAAAGTCTCCAGGTTGGAGAGCTCTTTCTTGATGTTTTTCTGTTTGCTGTAGAGGATGCTGATCAGGTGGTTCCTCAGTTTCTTTGATAGTGTATGGCATAATCTCTCACTGTGGTCTGTGCAGTATGTAGATAGCAATGGATTTTTCACCTTCAGTCCATTTGGTATGATGTCCATCCGTTTGCATTTGGAAAGGAAGATGATATCTGTCTGTATTT
Source organism: Emys orbicularis (assembly GCF_028017835.1). Taxonomy (NCBI): domain Eukaryota; kingdom Metazoa; phylum Chordata; order Testudines; family Emydidae; genus Emys; species Emys orbicularis. Next base: position 84,828,071 of record NC_088683.1, read on the forward strand.
GTGCAAGTTTCTTCATGAGGTTGATAGATTTCCATTCCATACGGCTAAATGCAGTGCCTTGCATGGTGTCAAGTATCAGAGGGGTAGCCGTGTTAGTCTGAATCTGTAAAAAGCAACAAAGGGTCCTGTGGCACCTTTAAGACTAGGCCAGTCCTCGCCCACAGACAACCCGCCAACCTTAAGCATATTCTCACCAGCAACCACGCACCGCACCATAACAACTCTAACTCAGGAACCAACCCATGCAACAAACCTCGATGCCAACTCTGCCCACATATCTACACCAGCAACACCATCACAGGACCTAACCAGATCAGCTACAACATCACCGGCTCATTCACCTGCACGTCCACCAATGTTATATATGCCATCATGTGCCAGCAATGCCCCTCTGCTATGTACATTGGCCAAACTGGACAGTCACTACGCAAGAGGACAAATGGACACAAGTCAGATATCAGGAATGGCAATATACAAAAACCTGTAGGAGAACACTTCAACCTCCCTGGCCACACAATAGCAGATGTAAAGGTAGCCATCTTACAGCAAAAAAACTTCAGGACCAGACTCCAAAGAGAAACTGCTGAGCTCCAGTTCATTTGCAAATTTGACACCATCAGATCAGGATTAAACAAAGACTGTGAATGGCTATCCAACTACAGAAGCAGTTTCTCCTCCCTTGGTGTTCACACCTCAACTGCTAGCAGAGCACCTCACCCTCCCTGATTGAACTAACCTCGTTATCTCCATACTGATTTATACCTGCCTCTGGAGATTTCCATTACTTGCATCTGAAGAAGTGAGGTTCTTACCCACGAAAGCTTATGCTCCCAATACTTCTGTTAGTCTTAAAGGTGCCACAGGACCCTCTGTTGCTTAATAGTAGTGTCACTTGCCCTATATAAAGGCTGAAAACTTAAACTAACAAAAACAAGAAAATCCACAGTTGTAACTGACACTTGGGCCAAATACACCTTTCACTGTTGGAGTAAGTCCACTGTTTGTTTCTATTTAACTCAAACTATTGTACCTAAGTGTATAATAGTCTATAAATAAAAGCAGCAGTTAAGAATTTTGAACTATTTAGTCACAGATTCACAGTAGCAGGGGCGTCTCTATGTACTTTGCCGCCCCAAGCACGGCAGTAAGGCGGCTTTCGGCGGCCCGACTGCGGGAGGGCCGCTGGTCGCGCAGATTCGGCGGCATGCCTGCTGGAGGTCCACCGGTCCCGCGCCTTCAGCGTACCTGCCGCCGAATTGCCGCCGAAACGGCAGACCTCCCACAGGCATGCCGCCGAAGACAGCCTGACTGCCGCCCTCACGGCAACCGGCAGGCCGCCCCCGCGGCTTGCCGCCCCAGGCATGTGCTGGTGCCTGGAGCCGCCCCTGCACAGTAGAATAGTTAAGGGAAGAGTGATAGTCTAACCTAAATTTTCGTCTAATGTTTTAACCAAACAAGTTTAAAGTGTGTAAACTACACATTCCACTTAAACTTTGTTCACTCTGAAGAATTTAAGCAATATATATAACAATGGCTCCTGAGAAGCCAAAAAGGTTTTTTTCCCTGAATAGATTGTGATGGTGATTTGACTATTATAAATAATGTCAAAATTAGCACACCTAACAAAATATTATGCAAAATTGTCTGTTACAAAAATTCATTCTGTTCTTTCAGGTAACTAATGTGTGACAAAATACTGTTAGGAGAATTCAAAACACCTACTGTATATATTTTGCAACCATGCAGTAAATAATGTGTTCACATGTATTACAAAAATGAATGGGTTTACTTTAATTTTAATATAGCACAGTCTTAACTCCAATGAAATTTCTAGAATACTGCAGTACAAAGAAAAATCATGGATATTCAGTGATAATTACACTTAAATAACATTCTGGCATAAATCAACAAAAGCCAGAAAAATTAGCTAAAACAGGACAAGGTTTTTAACTACAGAATTTCCAGACTTGTTTGTTTCCATCTCATCCTTAATGTTATCTGAATGTTGTTTCAGTCTGGGAATTTAATTTTCTTTTAGTTTGAGCAGGCCATATATTCATTTGTGGGCTCTCTATCTTCATCAATCAATGTATTATACCAGGCAGCTTCCTCTCCTCACAACAGATAACCCTGGATTATGTCATGGCTCAATTCCCCATTGTTCCACCAAGATAATGAGTTTGCACATGTCAGAAGGATCATTTACAAAAATGAGTGGGGTGCTATTATATCACTTCCATCTGCCATAGGACGATTCCATTTGCAGAAATCAATCCCCTGGAAGAGGATTTCTTAGCTACTGTCTGTGCTGGAGAGGTATTTCAGAGCGGAGTGTGCTTTCTGGCAGGATTTAAAAAAAAGGGAGGGGGGAAAATCACATGGTTGCTGCCTCTGGAAAGCCAAGAGTTGTTTTCATCTTCCTATTTTTGGCCCCTAAACTGGAAAAGTGAACTAGGGTTGAATAAGTGGCCCTCACTCCACATAAGATTGGGTTGCAAGACACTGGGGCTGAAGGAAACATCAGTTCTAATAGATGTGGAAGGGTCAAAGTGGCCATGTAGCTAGGCCACTGCCGGCTACCGATGGGTCTGTGGAGTATGTAATAGTGGAGTGGCATTCTGTTCCCCTTCTCCTGTAGGTGGAGTGTTGGCCATATAGATCTGTGTTGTGCATTAACCCCCTGGCATGCCCCTGGCTGCATGAGCATTGTTCACATTCACATTGTAGGATCTTGGGGAATGATCATGCAAGCCCTGCTACCACACAGCTCGCATCCATGCAAACAGTGCCATTTACTTCAATGGGGCTAGGCAACACTAGTATAGACATGTCCAGCAGAGACCTGAGAGTTATATTGGTGGGAAGGCCCTTGTAATGATCATGGATGGAAGAAGACTAAGGAGGAAGCCAAAGACTCGATACCTGGACCAGATATCAGAAGACCTTAGAGAGACCAATGTGCATGACAGCCAGGTGTACAATCGTGAGTTTTGGATGAAGGGTATAAAAGTCACCAACCCCAGCTAGAGAAGTGGTATAAAAGAAGGAGGAGCGCAATGACTATTCATATGCACGAGGATTACTCACCAGAGCATAAGGTGTTAAAGGATAACACCCCTGTTGTTAATGTCAGAGGAGTGGTTCATTGAGCTGCAGATTTCCCAAGTGTGGGTTGTTGATCACTTTGGTTCCATGTGACAAATATGGCCAGATTTTCAAATGTGCTCAGCACCCAGATTTGGTAACACATTTTCAAAAGAGCACAGATTCCCTTTCGATACCTAGATAATGTGGCCATATTTTTGGAAGTGCTTAACACTCAGCAGCTCTCATTGTGGAAAATCTGCCCACTTATTTATGTACAGGAATTGGGTAATATCCCTTTAAATAGTTTGGGAATCCTCTAGTGGGCCTCCTTATCTTCTATTTCTGTAGCCACCAGAACACTGCCACTGCAGCAGCCTACATATGTACTTAGGCGTTGTAAATTTGTATATAGTTAGTAAACATGGTTATTTGGAACCCAACAGTGTCCGTGTTGTTTCTACATATTCTTAATGTAGTATAAACAGGAAAGGCTTGTTAAGATCATTTGAACATCTGGCACTTATTAATTATGCAGTTAGATCTTTATATACCCACAAAAGTTACCTCAGGATATAGCATACTGTTACATCATCATATCCTCTGCCTTGCTCACCTGTCTGGATTCTAAACAGATATTCAGGATTAGTGTCAATTGTCTTGCCTATAGAAATGCATTAAAGCAGTCTCAGAAGAATAAGAAATTTCTGTTTAATGCAAATCAGTAATTACTGTCAACATTTTGGCTTGAATATTTTGACATTCAATTATGGGAAAACACTTTGCTTTTGTTTTTTCAACATCTATCTTAGCTGTCACATTTCATCCCTCTACTTAGTGTACATTGTGTCACAGTGTGATCTCATCAGGTGTCATGAATCATAGCCTAATTCAACAAAATGTGACCTGATGCAGCTTGACAAAAAGCTTGAAAAAACAAACACCATGTTGATTACTGGCCAACACCCATTGGCCCTAGTGGTTCTGGCACTACCACCATTAAATTGATCACTAACCTATGGACAGCCAGACACTAATCACAAAATGATCTCAAATCATAAAGGAGGGAATAATATAGGTAGTAAATAGTTTCCTGAAGTGTTCAGATTAATATAAAAAAAAAAAAAACTTCTCAAAAATATCCTATGAACATGCACTTAATCCTTTCAACCTGTGTTACACTTGTTATGTTCTTTTCTGACTCTTTCAGCAAAGTGCAAATTACAGCAGAGTGCAAATTCAGTGGAACAAGTTTTTTTTTTTTAAGTTTAGGATTCAATCAAAATAAAACGCTAAAAATTGAATTATTATAGCAAACATCTTTGCTCATAAATCTTGTTATAATTTATTTTTCTTTTAAAAAAATCAATGTTTTATGACAGTTTAAATTTGCACCTGAGACCACTATACTTTATATCAAGTGAAAATGGATAACAAATTAAATTCATGGGGATTGTGGTGTCTGACAGAAAACCATCACAACTATTTGTTAGAATTCACACACACACACACACACACGACCATGTTTATTTCATCTAACAACTTTCAGATGTGAACTCTTATACATGTTTTCAATAATACCTAACTGGATTTTCAATAATGTGATGAATATTTGTTGGCAAATAAAATACTTACAGCAGAAGTCTCTCCTTTACAAATATGAAATAATCATGTACATGCTTTTATGTATTTATCTACATAGTAAATCTCAAACTGGTCAAATGGGGTGTTATCTTCCTCTTGATGGTGATGCCATCAAGAAATAGGAACTACCGTATCTGCGATTTTCTGTGTAATTGTTCAAAATATGGGAGTATTCTTAAAAAACAGAATTAACCCAGATTCACTGTTGGCCATTACAGGGTTTATTGTAGGAAGCTGGACTCTAACGCAGAACAGTATGTAAATTCATACATCATCACTTGCTGGTACAGTTACACTCTCACAAGAAGATGGGAAAATACATCTGAGCCAAGATATATGAAACCGAATACAAAGGGATGCACTATATGTGCTAGATTAAAGAACATCTGATTTACGACAAGAGGTATTTAAATAATAAACCAAACTCCTATAAACAAAGAGATATAAATGAGTATTACTGGTGAAATCTGCCAGAGAAACTACTCTCTTCCCATTTTGGAAGAAAATGAAAAGTTAAAAACTTTAACATGAACTCAAAGACCTTAATGCTTTGTATAAAATAATGATTTTAAATTACTCCACTGTAAAGTATGTGCATAGGTAGATATGTATACAAAAGCAATGATATAACACATTTTCTAATAAAAAGTGTATTAATATAAAGAAAAATGATTAGGGACAGATTTTGTGCTACCACTCTGGATGAAGTCTCTAACAGTGGGTATGATACTTCATGTGTCCTGTACACCACTACAACAGCATATAAAGGCTGGGATGGGAGGGAGCTAGAATTGGCCCTTTTGGGTTTTCAGTATTACATACAGGTAAGTCTTCCAGGTGTCTTACACAATGGAAGGATTCAGTGGGCTTCAAACTAGCCCACAAAAGAAATAGAAAGGCCCCAGGAAGTTTTTAAGAGTCATTTCTGATTTCCACCATTTCCAGAAAATGATTTCTTTTCCTATTATATTATCCGAAAAGACATGATATTAAGGAACATTTCCAAGTAATAACCATGCAGATAATTTGCAAAAACAGAAAAAGTAGAAGTTACTGCCTCCATGTCAGACCCCTCTATCTTTCAAACGTTGACATTAGTCAGATGTCCATTCAACCAACCTGGTTGGGTTCTCACCTCCCCATCCCTCATTTCCAATCTATTTTTGTCATCCCCTTATTGAACAGAACTTTTGCTTTGGGTGTTTGTTTGGGAGGCAATGTGTTCTGGGGGGAGAGCACTGGAGTGGGATTCAGAAGACCTTCGTTTTATTCCTGGCTCTTTCCCTGGTCTGCTAGATGTGAGTCAGTTCCCTATCTGTAAAATACTGACCTCCTTTATAAAGTACTTTGAGATCTATTGATGGAAAGTGCTATATAAGAGTTAGGTATTATTGTTATTGAAGTACTGCATAGAATTGCCATGTAATGGTACCCTGGCAAATTACAGGATACCAAATCATTTGGGACATTTATTTCCACAGACAAAGGTAACGTTCACTTCTTGAATTATGCAGTTATAAGAACCTACCTCATTTTGAGTGTCTCTGAACTCCTTTCATTCTGGAAACTGGTAACATTTCATAACGGATATCATCATCTCTCGCCACTGTAGTGCTTTTCAGCTGGGACAAGAAGGTGCACATAACTCTTCAGTAGAGTATCTTTTAACTAAGAAGAATATACTATCGTTATAAAACCTTGTTTGCAAGTCAAGAACATAACATTATGCATCTACATTTTATGAGATAGGGGCCATGACAATTGATCTTTGGGGAGTTAAGGAGTACTTTATGCCTGCAAGTTTCATGAACTGCTACATTACAACTTCCCAATATTCACAGGTACAGTAAGGCTCTTCATTATGTTCCTACTTGTTCAAAACCAGCCAAAGGGCTTCTGTGGGGATAAACTGTTACCAGTTCTTATTCTGAAGACAATGCGTGTGGCGCAACTGCTATTGTTGTTCTGTAAAGATGTGGGGGAGGCTGCAGAGGCCAAAGATCACACTCCATTTAGGAAGGTGGGGATCTGAATTGCAGAGGGCAGAACAGACTGGGGCAGGCTGCAGCTTACAGCAGGCTCTCATTGCTGTGTTATGAAGTGTTTAAATAAAAAGATAATTATATAAAAAAAAATAAACTGATTCCAATTAAATCGTTACTGCAATTTTAACCTGAGTTAGCTAACCTGGTTTTTGACAAGTGTAGACATACCCCAAGAAGAACACAAAGTGCTATTTGGAACAGAAAAAGACATCATATTTGTGAGCCAATCTATTTATCTTGAAGACAACAGGAGCTTTTCTGTTGACTTCAGCAGGGCCAGGATTTCACCCAAGCTCTTTGTGCTTCATGCAGTACATGTTTACACATTAAAAGGGAATGTTCTTCACCCCCAAAGTAGTAGCTTGAGTTCAACCCCAGGCTTCCCTATAAGTTTTACTCATGCTGCTATCCCAGCTTTTAACTTGGGTTAGCAATTTAAGGAAAGCCTATGGGGAGCCTGGGCTGGAACTCAAGCTACTGCCCCCAGTTAAGAACACACCTTTTTTGTAGTGCAGACATACACAAGCTCTTCCTGCCTCACTGAGTGTAAGAAAACATGGCTCATTTGGAATATTAACACCAAGCCGATACTGGAATACATCTGTATTAGTAATCAGCTCTGAAAAAATATTGCAGTCCATGAAACTTGGACTTCAACCAACAAATAAAGCAAAGTTGTGCAGCTCACATGAACTTTAAGCTGCCCTTTAATTTTTGACATCCATAACCATTTATGATGCTTTTTTATTCCAGTAATGTTCTGCTGTTACTTTGTGTCCTTCAGCGGTGTCTATTTATGTATTGGTAAATCATCATGATGACTGGGTTGTCTTCCCATAAAGCCACTGGCCAAGGAACAAGTTTGATTCTGAAAACACTAACACGTGAATAATTTTACTCATGTGAATAGTCCCACTGATTTAAAGTTATTCACGTGTGTAAATGTTTGCAGGATCAGGCCCTGAATGTTTTGACCTTAAAGTGTTTTGCAGATTGAAGTTGACATTCATATTGCAATAAAATGCTCAAAGCACTGAATGAGGCAAGCAGTAATATAAAATAGATATATTCCCTGGATCATCAGGTTTAACAATTGGATTTGTATTTATTTGCTTTCTTCTTTCAGAAAACATAGATTAGAGACCCAGTTATCAGCAAGAAAAATGCTCAAATGGGACTAGATTCAGAGGTTTGTAAGAGTGAGTATGTGTGTATAAATTTTTCCCATTTTGGCCTACAATTAACCATAAGCTTACAGAACCTAATCAGGGGCAGCTCCAGGCACCAGCGCAGCAAGTGCATGCCTGGGGCTGCAAGCCGCGGGGGCAGCGTGCTGGTCGCCATGAGGGCGGCAGTGAGGCAGCCGTCGGCAGCATGCCTGCGGGAGGTCCGCCGGTCCCGCGGCTTCAGCGGTGGGTACTGGCAGACCACCCGCAGAAATGCCGCCGAATCCGTGTGACCAGCGGACCGCCCGCAGGCGTGCCACCAAAGGCCGCCTGACTGCCGTGCTTGAGGCGGCAAAAAACATAGAGCCACCCCTGAACCTAATGTACTTCACTGCTTTCCTCTAATGGCAAAGAACCATGGAATTAATTACTATTAAAGTTATTATAAACTACAGTATGGAATACTGTATTGCACTGTATAATTTATATTGTGTAGAGATCATTACCATCATGAAATAAACAAACATAACAGAAGACAGGACATTCCAGTCATCACAATAAAACTGAAGCTTCCCATGACAAATACTGTTCTGCTTTTAAGGGGTTACTTTTCTGGAAATGCCTCCACAGTTCATAAGTGAAGGAAAGAGAATGACAATGTTCTATACAAACAGAAGAATACTAACCCCAAAACACTCTGAATAAGCAGTTTGCTTAAAAAGGGAACCTATTTCAAGTGACAGCATTCATGTTTCTATTAAAGTATATTCAAGAGCTTGCCATAAAGTACCAAACATTCTCTCAGTGTAGGAATTTTACACCTAAGTCTTTATAACAAAATTGGGGTGACATCTTCTGCAAGTGTTAGTAAAAAACTAGGAGCATGTCAGAAGAGTTTGGAACCTGCTTGAAAGCGGATTGGCATCAATGGGAGTCTTTTCCCATTCATTTCAGTGGGCTTTGACTCAAGCTCTTGGTTTCTGTAGAATAAATATGGGTTTTTCTTTATTTTATCTTTCTAAAATGTCCCCCTTCAAATGTTTACTGAATTAATACAATAAAGCTATAGAGGAACTGCAGTTTAAATCTCATAACTGTCTTGATAACAACAAAGCCCCACATTCTTCATTAAAACAAAGTCATGTGCGTGTTGTGTCCAGTGATGTGCAATGTCATTTAAGACATTTCATCATTCCCTGCTTGAGCACTTCTCTCTAATCTGATGAGGTGCCCAGGGAAGAGACAATGATAGCCAAGGCATTAAAATGTAATCAAGATATGCAAATTCATATCTAACAGTGATTTGCTTGGAAAAAGAAATTAATCTAGTGATAGCCAAATAAACAGTGTGTAATATGGATAATTAATCACCAAATTAGCAGCTGTAGTCCCATGAGAAAATTATGCAAATGAAAAAGACCCCCCACCTACAGGCACAATTAAACCACTTAATACCAAACAAACTAAACAAAACACAACCTCTGGGAACATCATAAAACAAGCAATCCAGTCAACCTTAGTGGGTTATACTCCAAACTCTGCAGTAATATGTTTGTACAGTACTTCACTATATTAAGTGTGTGGAGACTGAACTATTTGCTCACAAAGATCTATGTCTTATTGCACAGTGTGAGACCACCAATCTTGCTTCAGCACCAGATTACACCATACACTCATATAATATGAGACTTGGATACAGTGAGTGAAACAGAGGCAGGAATTAAGAAGTAAATCTTCAAACCCCAGTGCCTAGCCTGAGTAGCAGGGCTGAATATTGAGGACAGTCATAGCAGAGAGAATTATATAACCAAATCATATCTCCTCTATGCTTGTGCAAGTTGCCGGTCCCAGCTGGAGTTATTGCTTTGAGACAACATTCCATTAGAGCTGGTTGGGGATTTTCTGTTGATTTTTTGGGAAGGGGGGGGGGTAAAAGATGGGGGTTTTGAAAAACTGAAATTTTCCATGGAAAAATGCTGATTTTTTGCTGAAAAATGTTCAATCTTCCATCAGGAAGATCTAATGGAAACATTTAGTTTGGGATTGGTTCGACATTAATCTGTACCTGCCTGAGCCCTGTAGTACCTCATTGGAGTTGTAATTCAGGTGCCTCCTCTCCCCACTTTTGCCAATGGGTTGGGGTCCTAGGCTGGACTACATGTCTCAGGATGCACTGTTTTCTCCCCCTCTGGCCAGGGGCGGCTCCAGGCACCAGCGCAACTTCGGCGGCAATTCGGCGCGGGACCGGCAGATCACCCGCAGAAACGCCACCGAATCCGCGTGACTGCCGTGCTTGGGGCGGCAAAAAACATAGAGCCGCCCCTGCCTCTGGCTGAGCTATGAGCTATGGCCAGGGAGCTCAGTCCAGACAAAAAAATAGGGGCACAAGACTACAGCTACAACTCCCATGAAGCACTACAATGGCTCAGATAGACACGGATTAATGTTGATCTGATCTGGAATGCAATGTTTTGATTGTTTTTGTTTCATTACAAATTTTGATGTTTCAACTTTTTGTCCTAATTTGGGATGAAAACAAATGCGGAAATATTGGAATTTCCCATGGGACAGAAATTCCATCTGATGATCAGCTCAACTTTCAATGTTCCATGTAGAACTGGGAAGGCACGTGTCAAGAAATAACTTTTGCTGGAACACAGGCAAGGGAGCTCCACTGAGAGTTTTGGGCAAGAACAGAATTTCTCACTTTGGATCTATGAAGCCCAAGCAGTTTTAAGCACTTTAAAAAAGGAAGTTACTTTTGAAAGCAAAGCACTGCAGGGTTATGTCTACACTAGGGACTTGGGGAGTGGTTCCCCTGTTCGCAAACACTAGCTCTCGTCAAGCTGGCACGAGTATAAATAGTAGTGTAGCTGCAGTAGCACAGGCAGTGGCACTGCTTAGCTGTGCTGAGTGTAAACCTGCCTGAAACCAGTGGGTACATATTTAGCACAGCTAAGCCATGTCTCCACTGGTGCTACCCATGCTACCACAGCTACACTGCTATTTATATCTGCACTAGCTCAATGAGAGATAGCATGAGTACATGCACATGAGCAGGGGAAATCACAGCCCTAGTTTGTAGTGTGGACATAGCCCAGGAAACCTAGTTCAAAGGATAAGAGCACAGCTGTCCTGAATTCTCACAGTGGGAAAAAACACAAGTTGGGTTGCTTAGATAAGTATGTTATAGTGGAGATGGCTGTAGTTTTGAAAACTGTCAAGCTGGCCTTTCTGATGCTTAGTCCACAATTTGCCTTTTTTAATAGTTTGTTCAAGTATGCTCAGGTGTGCTGTAACCACACCTCCCAGTGGTTGTATAGACATACCCTTAGTAGCTTGAAACAGGGAACATCAAGAAGCCTCTCTACAATCACTATTTCAGCTACACAAGGTATATGACAGACTTCAGTATATTTAATCAAGCAGTGCTCTATTGTTCACATTAACATGTCCAATGTTTTTATCAGTGTCACATTTCTAGCAGTTAAACACAGGTACGCTACGGAAAACCAAATTCTGCTCTTGGGTGCAACTGGTATAAATCCAGAATAAGCCCCATTTGTAACTGAGTAGCTTTTGGCCCATAGAAAAAAAATCATGGATGAATTAGTACTGAAAAGAACAGCAGTAGACCTAACTGGAATTATTCCCCTTATATAACTGATAGTTATGGTTTAGCAAAATGTAATTCTAAATGAAATAGGAAACCTGTGATAAAGACATCAGGGAACAGGTTTTATGTGGAGATGACAATAAATTACCTGGTAAGACAACTGTATTGACAGCATTTTGTTTAATTATTATTATGATGATGATAACATCCAGCACATATGAACAGCATGTTGAGGGAAAATTAATCCCTCTGGGGAAACATTTTAATTAAGATAAAATTGTTAGATTTCTCTGAAATTCTCTGATTGGCAACTTTTGCTATATTATTTTTTTCCTAATAGCTTTTAGGAACAAAAATACAATAATTAACCTCTTATTTGAAGAACTAAAACTATCTTGCTGAGAGTGCAAAAGTATTAGTTGACTGTTTATTTTATGTAGCATAAATGTCCACAGGGATGAGAACATGCAATGATCAGTGCTTTTTCAAAAATGTCTTTTTTTTTTTTTTTTTTTTAAACAGAGCCCTTATCTGATTACTAATGCACACTGAGCATTTTTATCCTTCCAATGCTCCCATTTTGCAATCACAAAGCATCAGTGCTGGTAGGAAAAGATTAGGCCTGATGTCCCATCTGGAAACTAATTTAGTGGGAAATTGCACAGTGACAAAGTGATGATGATTTTAAAGGCAGATGTCTTATTAGTTATGATTTATTGAGATGACCTTCCCAGACTGATGATATTTTCTCCCATCCCCAAACACTCCAGAGAGAACAGAAGTAAATATTGGCTATTTTAGGGCCTAATCTTGCAAACCTGTATTCACATAAGTAGACCCATTGACTTCAGTGGCACAATTCATGTGAGTAATGGAAAGCAGTTTCATGTGATACTTATTAGCAAGTATCTTGAAGAAAAAGAGGGGGGAAATTCTGGTCATTTCATTTTCTCAGTTGACTTACTTGAATTTTCCCAGGATTTTCTGATCTATCATGCAAACTTACAATGAATGTTTTTTTTGGAGAGTGCAGGAATCAAGAATTCCATATGTTTTGATATTTTGGGCTGATTATTATTTTAAAAAAATCAAGTTAATAGATGTATAAACTTGCAGAGTCTTAATGAAACAGCCCATCGGGACTGCAGGAAGTTAGCAACTGTATTCCAGGAACCATAATGGCAGAGTCACGAGTGGTTATAGTCACAAAAAGTCTTCCCACCCACATTCTCATCACTGTACATGTTGTTGAAAAATTCCAAAAAGAAGAATCCCCACCACTATCACCAACAGAAGTAGCAGCTTCTAATTCAAAGCTGTGTTAATCTTTAAAATACACTTTGTTCTGTGTCCTTGAACACATTGCCCATCTAATACTTTATCCAATCAAGTGTATTAATCATACAACACATGCAAATTGTTATGGGGCAAGGAGAAGGATTTTTAATGGCTAGACTTTCTCAGGTTCATAAAATAGCTTCACTTAAGGACCTGATCCCACACATTCCACCCATAGAATTCCTATTTATTTCAAGGAGATTTTCATGGTCAGGACACTTAGTTTGTTCAGATTTTTAAAAAATGTTTAATAACCCAAACCATTTTTACAGCCTCCCCTGAGCAACACTGGGTTTGAATGAGTTTCTTGAAACTAAGAGGGTATCTCTGGTGATAGAAAATGTAGCTCCTTCTCTGTTGGTTGCAGAATTAGATAGTGCTAGTAGTTTGCAAGAGACAGAATACATAGTAGTTAGTTAAAACGAGGAGTCCTTGTGGCACCTTAGAGACTAAGAAATTTATTTGGGCATAAGCTTTCGTGGGCTAAAACCCACTTCATCAGATGCATGGAGTGGAAAATACAGTAGAGAGGTATAAATACACAGCATATGAAAAGATGGCAGTTGCCCAGGCAACTGCCATCTTTTCATATGCTGTGTATTTATACCTCTCTACTGTATTTTCCACTCCATGCATCTGATGAAGTGGGTTTTAGCCCACGAAAGCTTATGCCCAAATAAATTTCTTAGTCTCTAAGGTGCCACAAGGACTCCTCATTGTTTTTGCTGATACAAACTAGCATGGCTACCACTCTGAAACCTGTTACATAGTAGTTGTTATTCTTAGGCAACCTCCTATTTAAGGAGACAACTCAAAAGTAGCTTCAATTCTGCTCTGTTTTTATTAGGCCATCTCCATTACACAACCCATTTTTGCCAGTTTCTTGGAGAGTCATTTAAGACAGATTAAAACAAAACAACCACGACCCTTTTCAAGATTCAGAATCATTAAAGTCAAATCCACTGCTTCCTCCAAAGGTTCCCCAAGCAATACAACTACCATGGTTCCTCTGCACTGGGAGGAGATTGGATGTGGGGTGACACACAGGGAATGCCCCCCCCCCCCCCCCCCGCACCACCATCAGCATAGAACTCAGCTCCACTGTCTCCCCTTCCATTACTGCACAGCATCAGCTAGAGGGGACAGGGCCTGGATAGTCTGCAGAAGGGACAGTCGTGGAGCTGAGGAATTTGCAGCTGCAATGATCTACCCAGTCTGCTGCTCTATTGGGGGCCATAGACTCTGAGTCATCCCTTGGCTGCTTTAATTTACCCTGGGGGAGCCAGTTTGGTCCCCTGACCAGTCCTCAGACTGAGTGAGGTGAAAAGAGGATTTGCAGCCACTGGTAGAGCTGCTTGAAAAGAGAGGTTCCCCCTCCTCGAACCTTAACAGGAAATTGCAACTTTGTCACACACAAAAAAGAGCCTGAAAACCTTTTCTGTTGAAAATTTTTGGTGTTTGGATGTTCAGTTTTCTGATGGAAAAAATATTTTCAAGAAAAGCAGACACTTCCATACACACACAAAAAACCAACATAAAAACCAAAAACCCACCTCTCATTTAATCAAAAACCCAAATTTTCCATCCCAAAAAAGAGTTTTGATGGAAAACTTTCCACCAACCTCTAGCCATCTATGTCTCCCCTTGCTACCGAGATGAACGAAATGTGAGCTCAGGGTATCTGAAGATATAGGCTAATAATTTTAAAAGCACTCACGCCTATGGTTACATGCCAAGTCCTGAGGTCCATGTTCCCCAGTTTTCTCTGAAACCATTAATGATAGCATCACTTCTTTCTATACGAGCACAGGGAACTCCCACAGGGTGGGTCTGTATCTTAAATAGTTTAATTAAAAAAGTCTTTTCCTTTGGAGCTAGCCTGAAGCTGAGGCTTTTGATGGTTACAGATCTGTTAGAAATGACTCCCGCTCTTGCCTCTGCAAGCCTACTCCTCTGGCAGCAGAGTTAGGTCCACGAACAGAAGGGGGCTGGGTTTGGGGTGGGTTTTCCAAGAAATGTCAACCTTCTGCACAGCACATAACCCACTTTGCAGAACTTCCTTGTGCAACAACACTTGGAGGATAAAGCCAGAGGATCTGTGATGGGCCTCTCTCCTATGGCAAGGTGTACTGAGGCCACTATATAGCCCCTATATAGAAGCTGCACAACTTGGGAGGGAGGTTTCCTGCCCTGCTTGAAGCTGTCCAGCCCAGTTACTCAGGATGAGCATTGCAGAGGAGATTTAGGCTGCACTTTTTAAAAAAAGGCAGTTCTTTAATAAATCCCATTGTGGGAATATGGCCCTTTGCAAGCAGAATTCAATGTACTCTGTTCTTGCAGCGTTTGCAGTAGAAATGCAAAAATGCTTCTATTGATATTTTACTAAAATTTATGACATAGAACCCACATTGTGGGACAAATGGATTATCATATAAGGAGTTTTTCCCCCCAAGGAACTTATGTTGAGAACAGCTTACTAGCTGAAACCGAACTAAGTCTGCCTCTGATTGATAATTCATTACACTAATAGATCTGGAGTTGTGAAGGTATTGTCTAGAGGTGAAGAAGTCAAAAGTTAATTATATTCTCCCATTCTCTGTCATTCTAGATAATGAGAATAATGTAAATGTAAAGACCAAAAATGAAAAAGGTACCTGATTGTACTAGCTCTACTTGCTGAAATCCATCTCAAAAATCAGTATAGTGTGAAACCAACCATGTAACACTTGAAAACAGAATTGGTCTGCAGAGCATGTTGAACACTGGAATATTAAACATGGCTTTAGGGGAAAAATCAACTTTTTAAATAAATCATGAAAGCATTAGCAAACTGTCAAACCATACTCCCCATTTAAGTTCAAGGTTTAAGAGACTTTAGATATGACAGAATTTGGGAAATCCATGGAATATTGGGGAAACAGGATTGATAGCACTAATGTTGGTTTTATCTCTGCAAACTCAATAGCTGTGAGTAATTTGAATAATTGCAAGCTTCAAAAGGTTGACAGGTTTCACCTACGCAAATCATTTGCATTATCTGCTGCATCTGTGATCAATTAAAGCCTTCAAAACACACTATTGAACATCAACTTTTCTTCCATCCCCACCCTCTATAAATTCTTGACATGAGTGGATCTACATGCAGTGGAAACACTGTGTGGTGTAGTTTCGAGGAATGTGAAAGTGACACAGTATAGCTAGGAATACCCAAAAATACAAAGTTTTCTTCTTATATAGTCAACCTATCCCAAATCTATCTCCATTTTAACAATTAAAGCATTTGTGCAAAAATGTTCTAGCTTGCTGTTGCAAATTATACTGATTTATTTTGAAAGTCTGTTCTGTATCTGATTCATCTCTCTCTCTGAAGGCCTGGCCGCATGATTATATTTGCTTATCATAAATGTATCAGCCAGTTCTTCTTACCCAGTCATCTGGCAGGATGTTAAAGCTCAATTTTCTAAATTAAAAACAACAACAAAAAACCTCAAACCGACACTCCTTGAACAGAACATATTTCTCTATAGCCAGAAACCAACATTCAAAATGAGTTTTAGATGGTGTGGAATAATCAAAGCCAGGCCTCAGATTTACTGATGCTTAGAACTCATTCTTCTGATGATTTAACATTCATATTACAGTAGTGCCCAGAAGCCACAATCAAGATCAGGTTCCTGTTGTACAGAGTGCTGCACAAACACATTCACAGACAGTCCTGAGGAACTTGCACTCTTTATTCTTTGTTGTTGTAGTTATATACAAACTGATTCCTCTAATATTATGGACCCCAAATTGTTAACAGATGGTCCATTAACAAAGAAATATAGAGCCAAATTCCTGAAAAAAGTTGTTATTTGGCTGTACATTTTTTGGAGCAGCAAAACACAGCAAATTCAGTCTCATTTACATGAGACTGAACCTGAGCTAAAGCCCACTGACAGTAGAAAGACTCCCTCTGACTTCAGTGGGCTTTGGATCATCCTTATTGTGCTTAAGCATATGGAGTTAGTAGTGTGAACCAAAACAATGGTTTTCACTCTCTCTCTCTCTCTCTCTCTCATATAAATCTTTGCTGTACCAGCCAGGGACCTCTTTGTTCCTTTTATGGAGCAGAACAGTCAGCAACCTCCTCAGACTTCAAATCCCAGAAAAAAGCAGATTGAGATGCTCTAACTCAATTCAGGTTAGAGTAGGTACAACAGACTAGGAGACAGGCAGCACTAATGTACGGTCTCAGCACAAGGCTGGCTTCAAAATCATCATTAGAGTAGGGAACATGGTTATGGTGAGGCTTTCCAAGCCAGAGGATGATGACCAGCCAAATATCAATAACTGAAGCTTCGAGTCCCAGTGCTGGCACCTTACCAGTGTATTGGAATGTTTAATAAGCTTCTCTTTTCTAATAGAATTGATCCATTGGTGGAAAACCCACCCAACAGAGTTTTGAGGGGGGGAAATATCTGCACATTTCTCCTGTTCAGGAAGCAGGGCTCTGCTCTATGAACAGCCTGCAGAATCCATGCAAATCTCAGGGATCTGGAGGATCAGCAGGAGGCCAGAGGCACCTGTGCAGATCTCCCAGAAGCCTCCTCCATCACTTGCTTACTAGTACAGCACCATACTAGCAGTCCTGTCCAGGCTCCTGCAGCTGGCAGCTACCCTGAGGATCCCCATTGCAGTGGGGAGCCTGGCTGCAAGATAATGTATGTGTAAGGCCCAACTTAATTTGCAATATTGCAGAAATTGTGGATCCCACAATATTAAGCTTCCACTGCAATTTTGATGCTGAATTCAGGGGTATGTAAGTTACATTTTAACAATCAGCCCCATGCACAGCTCCCTCTGTCAGCTCTGGGTGGCCGGCATTTCCAAATTACCGTAATTAATAAAGATCTGTTGTTACTTTTCTGTGATTTTCCATGTCTTGTCCACAACTCAGGTGCAATTATTTGACAATCATCCCACAGTTTGAGTAGGGCCTTCTGCATGTGATTATTTTTCTGGCCTTATCTGCACAGGTCTAGTGGGAGGATAATGTACATGAAAGACTCCCATTAATTTCAGTGGAAGTAGGATCAAATCCATACTTGGACGCAGACTTTTTAATTGCATCTCTGTTACTGTATCATTCAGATCCTCCCTTAAGAGACAGAAGTTTTTTGGGCATTCAGTACAGGCTCTATATCTTTGTCTGTAAATAGATGAAATCTGTGTTCTAGCAGACTGATTTCTATTATTGCATCTTCCTGTGATTGAAGAAGAGTTGTGTTGTGTGCCTGGAAGAATGAATGAATGATATTTTGTTTAATATTATGCTTGTTCCTATTTGGCCAAGAGGCCAACCAGGTCAGGCTCTATTGTGCTAGACACATAGAAAGTGACAATCCCTCCCCAAAAGGCCTTACAATCTAACAAAACTGGAATCCAGACATTTCAAAAGTTATGTAGGCTAGAAGGAAAAAGCTACTATGGTCCAAGACTGAATTTAACACTGTAGTTTTTTCTGCCTCGTTTTCTTGCCCCACAAAATAGAAGTTATCTAAAGACCAAAACCATGTGCGTTCCACATTTATGATGACAGGACATCATTTGTCTCTTTTGACTGGGGCTCTCTTTCTACCACATTTTTGTAATGCTTTGCTTCTAGCTGACAATTAAGGGCTAGATTGTAATGACGCAATCTGTCCTGAGCAAGGGACAACACATAGCAGCACCACCCCAGAAGCAGATCAGAGAGGGAATTGTGGCTCTTGGTCAGGATTGCTTCCTTGGTCCCCCTTTTTCTCCAAAGCAGCACTAATCTGCTACTGGTTGTACCAACAGCGATTACTTCCCTCTCTGTGCTAATTTAGCTCTGCTGACTGTGCATTAGGTGGGTGGAGCCAAGGTATTAACTATTCATTACCTTTGTCCTGCTAATGGTATGGTGTCATAATGGTGTGGCAGGTCACAATCCAGCAGGATCTGTTTAGCTTGCTTGTATGCTACTAAACATCATTGTGCACTGTGATGTATTCATTCATTTTCTTTTTACTTAGGGCCATATTTTGGGCAGTCTGATATTTCTGCAAATATAAGGGGACATAAAGGTACTCCCTTATTCCTCTGCTTTTAGTACCTGCATCATAGCAAGGACCTCAGCCTCCACAGGGCTGCTACTCCCCCTCCTGCACATATGACTGGATTGAGTGGGTAGGTGTGGGGCGTGATGGAACCAAGTGAGGTGATCTATGCTACATATAGGCCTGGGGCATGAGGGGGAAAAATCAGAAACCAGATTGTGATACTTCCCTTCTAAGATCTCTCTTCCAATGCTATGACATTCCATCAGGGCCGCCCAGGGGGGGCAAGTGGGGCAATTTGCCCCAGACCCCCACGAGAGTTTTTCGGGGCACGTGGAGCGGGGTCCTTCACTCGCTCCGGGGGCCCCAGAAAACTCTCGCGGGGCCCGGGCCCCCGGAGCTTCTTCCACTGCCGGTCTTCGGTGGCGGGGGGTCCTTCCGCTCCGGGACCCGCCGCCGAAGTGCCCTGAAGACCCGCGGCGGGGGGTCCTTCAGCCCCGGGACCCGCTGCCGAAGTGCCGGGTCTTCGGCGGCAATTCGGCGGTGGGGGCCCCCGTCACCGAAGACCCCAGGCCCCCTGAATCCTCTGGGCGGCCCTGCCTTCCATATGGGCAGTGCTAAACTTTTCTAAAACAAGGCCCTGATCTTTTTAAACCTGGCTTTCAAAAAGGCTCAGTGTGAAAATATTCCAGCTTTCCATGGCTGACATTTTTCTGGTCTAACTTGGATTGTTTTGTCCATGCTGTTTTTGACCAGATAAAAGTGTTTTAAGCTTGTGTCGATGCTTCCCAGACAAAGTATGATTTTCATTTTAAACTCTAAACTGTGCTTGAAAGTTTGGTGCACATTCAGCTTTGGGGAGGAAAAAATGGAAATAAAAGTAATAATAATAATCTGCCCAGGGTGTTTATATTTGAGTTAAATGATTTATGAGCTTTTTAAAATAATTTCTAGTACTCCCATACTTTTAATATACTTTTTTTCAGCTGTAATCCCACCTCAATCTATTTTGGAAGACAATCAATATGAAAATAAAGCCTTATTTCATGTTTAATGAGTGAGTTGTTGCTTATGGCTTGACAAACTGTGATCCTCCAAGAAGATCATAGTGTTGGGTTTTTTATGTACTTTAAATTTCTATTAAGTTATTGGCTGATCATCAAAAGAACCTGGTGACTGGATCTGGCATGAATTCATGCCTTCTGATTGATTCAAAGCAATATGTATTCAGTATTTTTCTTTTAGTTAGGCTCTAGTCAATGTGAATTTAAGGTGAGTGTGACATACTACCAGCAGTCTTGAACATACATCCCCTACATTGTACTTTTAAAAAATGTAAAAGTATCTGCACAATCAGATTCAAATGATGCAGGTGATGGAGATGATAATAATACTTAGCACTTATTCATCTCTTTTCAACTTCAAAACACTTGACAAATATTAAAGGCTTAATTTTAACTAATAGAGCAACAGACATGCTGGGGAAGAGTTGCTCCACTTGGGTGGTAGTAGATGGGAGCATTAAGTTTGCAGATGCCAGGAGCACATATGGGGCTGAGATTACCCCTGAACCAGTGCTGAGTCAGCACAGGACTCAATTGGGGAAGCAATGTATGGTCCAGCAGAAAGATCAAATGACTGGGAATGAAGAGAGCTGGTTTCTGTTACCAGCTGTGATACTGAGTCAACCTGTGACCCTGGGACATTGATCCATTGTGTGATTTAAGTCACTTAAGTCCCAAACCTACAAACATTTAGGGATGAGCGTACCTTTACTTTTGCAAGCAGTGCCATGGAAGCCAATGGAATTACTCATCTATGTAAAGTTCAGCATGCGTATAAGTGTTTTCAGGATTAAGGGCTCAGGTCCACATTTTCAAAAGTGGCTTCTAATTTTGGTGCCTCTTTTTTTGGATGCTGGATGTTAAGACTCCCTCCCCCTCAAATATTCGTTTTTGAAAATGTTTATCTTTGACCTGTCAATCCCACAGCCGCTCCACCTGTCAAATGGTAACGATAATACAGACACAGCCTTGCAAAGCATTTTGTGAACATAGATTAAAAGTGCTGTGTAAGTAGGGTGACCAGATGTCCCGATTTTATAAGGACAGTCCCGATTTTGGGGTCTTTTTCTTATATAGGATCCTATTACCCCACCCCCTGTCCTGATTTTTCACACTTGCTGTCTGGTCACGCTATGTGTAAGGGCTAATAAAGGCCCCAGTCCTGCAACTGATAGTATACAGGGACCCAGAAGAAGCTCCATTGATTTCAATGGGAATTTGTATGGGCACAGCAGTCCTCCCATCATTCTATCAATCACAGGATTGGACCATAACTATTATTATCCTTTAGCATGTTTTTAATTGTATATCTGTTTGCTACTATCTGAATCTGATTGTAACGAAACTCCCATTGAACTGACTGGAAGAAGATGAATGAAAGCATTTTCATAATCTTTAACATGGGGGAAAATGTAATTTTTAAAATAATTATCAAATCACATAAAGACCATGTAAACTCTAGGAGAAACTCTTAAGAGACTACGAATTAGGGAACAATTATGCAAGGCTTCCTTTCCTATAGTGTATCCAAGTGCATCAGTAACATACCACAAGTGCACACCACATGAGGAGATTAATGAACTATCATTCTTCCAGGAAGGGATGTAGCTGGATCTACATTCATTATATAGTCCACCCGTCATCTGTTATATATTTAGGTATTTTTGTACTAGTAGCATTAGAGATATCTGAAGGCATATTGTCAAAGTATAAATATTATATATTTGTTGAACATTTTACTCAATATAAGAAAATGGACACCTTGACTATGGCAGTGGCAAAGACAGATACAAAAAGTACAAAGGAACTTACTGTTCTAGAAATAAGCTTTACATTAAAAAACAATGCAAGAGGACAGAACCAGCAATAAAATTTGAATGCCTTCAATTTTAAGAGCCAAATTCTCTCTTTGGTTACACACACGTCCAACTTTTATTGTCTTTCCTGGACGGTGTGTTTGTGTGTGTAACCAAGGAAAACGTTTGGCAATAAAAATCTAATTTACTTCTCCCCATTTATGCTCTTTGTATTACTATTTACACTTCAGTCACCCCAGGCAGTGAAATTAGAATGCACTTACCATGACCAAAAGCAGTGAGAGATGGACTTCAAAAAGGGTAACGCAAAAATGTGCAGGCACTTTTCTGCATATGCAAGGTTTGAGTATGCAAACTAAAATGCACACCTGGTTTGAATATACATATACTCACACACTTTCCTGTGTGCACAAGTGCAAGTCAGGTGTACACAAAGTACACATGCATTACTCCAAATCTGGTGCACATCCACATGCACACACATTATAACACAACTTCCCCTTGTTCTAGTCAGTGTACAGAAAGTTAAAATTCAACCTACATAAATAGAGCAATGACTAACACTGCATAATATTTCTCTAAACAAAATGGGATATTTTTGCAACTGCAAATATTGGTACACGCAGAAGAATCACATTTTAAAGTTGCTTCTATTTCCTTAATCATAGCTATAAAAAAAACCTACAAAAAGGGAATATTCCACAAATTTCAATTAAAGCCAGAGCAGCTGCCAAGCAATAGTACAGCCAGAAGCTTCCACATCAAAAAGTCTCCCCAGAAGAATAAACACACATTTCTAACAATAACAGGTTGCAATATACTGATTCTTAATTTTGCCCCTATTCCAAGACTGAATATTGCCCATCTAGCACCTCAGACAATATATTTTTTTAAATGATGACTATTTGAAATTGCTCCAAAGTTTGGAATATTAGATGCATTCCCGGCAGTGATGGATTAGTGGGCAGAGCTCAGGTAAGGTGGTCAAAGGTACATGATAATTTCTCACATGGATTATAACCATCACATACTGTATATGGTATATAGTCCACACAGATTGAAACTGGATGTTACATTTGCACAAGTGAAACCATCTTATTTCATCAAGTAGTATAGGCAGTCAGTCTTTTTCATTGAGTACAAACCATAACATCTCTTTCCAGCATTATTTTGCAATCTTCCGAAATACTGGTTCAATATAGTTACCAAAAAACCAAACACATCAAGCGTCAGAAAATTCACAGTTAAGATTAAGTACAAAAGACACCCAAACACTTGTTAGTGTGAAAATTCAGTTTAGGCACCCAAACAACCAACCCTAGGTCTGCTCCTATAATGATGTTCTGAGAAAGGAGGAAAACCAAACCAAAATAACAGACAGACTATCCATCCACAACACATACTTTCATCTTATTAGTGATTACAAATGCTAGAGTTTTTTACTCTGAGTCATACAGAGGTTCACCAAACTCTAACTTTTGTACAGCCATGCCCAGTTTATAGAAAAAGACCTACTTTATAAAGCCCTAATTAAGGAGTGGATTCCCCAATCCATACTGATGCTGAGTAATACCTTAACGCCACAAGTGGTGTGATTTAAATTAGTGAAGCTATTTGCAAAGTAAGGTGCCAATAATCATTGTGGGTAAAGGGTGATAGAATTTGGTACTGACCAAGTAGCCACAGGAAATCTATCATTCCATGCCCCTCATTAAGGCTCTATTTGCCATCAAATATGCATGGTTGCTGCCAGATCCCTTTGTTGCAGAGAGACAGCACTAATTCTTTTCCTTGAAAGTCTATTGTCCCAGCTCAATCCTGTGTGGCTTGTGAGGTGTGAAAGGATCACAGCACAAAGTGATAGACGTGTAGTATAATTCCTAATGCTGTTTCTGAAGAATGTGAAAGTAGTGTTTGTCATCAGTAATGCTGCCTAGAAGATTGGAAAGCTTTTGTTCTGTTCTTGGCAGCATGTTATCTGTTAAAGTATTGTTGGAGGCAAACATGGGAAATTATGCTGCTCACAAAAGAATGACAAATGACTGAGCACATGGAAGACCCTGATATTGGTTATTGCAAGCATTTTATTTAGTAGAACTGAATATTTCAGTCACAACAAATGAAGCAAAAGGAGAGGCGTTCCCATATATGTATATGAAAATATATACATGTAAATTTATGCAATATAGTCTTCAGTATTTAGAAACAATAGATGGAAGGAGCATCTGCTGAACACATTAAGAGGAATTACTTTTGACCTGAAGGATAAATGGACAGACTGTGGGCCAAATGCTTCCACAGACTTCTAGAAATATTTACATTAGGTGCATTGTAATGCCCCCTTCCTTATTAGTGATTTTAAGATGTGGCAGCCAACTCTTTCAGCTTACAGTAA
Source organism: Emys orbicularis (assembly GCF_028017835.1). Lineage (NCBI taxonomy): Eukaryota > Metazoa > Chordata > Testudines > Emydidae > Emys > Emys orbicularis. The sequence continues at coordinate 84,852,302 of NC_088683.1, forward strand.
AATCACTGTGGGCCAGATTCTCAGCTAGTGTAAATTGGTGTATTTTCAATGGAACTATACATATTTAAACCATCTGTGAATCTGGCCCACTATTAATATTTATTTTTGCAATGTCATGAATGCACTTTACAAACTTGACATACTTCACAAATGACAGAATAAGAACTGGGGCCAAAATCTGCTCTCATTTATAATGATGTAAATTTGGAGCAACTTCATTGGCTTCAGAGTTACAGCAGTGAAATAAGATCAGAATTTGGCCCTAGTCTGGCTCCACCAGTCATATAAGCCAATGTAGACAAGATAAAGCACAGGACAACAGTTCATGCATGGGAGGATGCTGAAGAAAACAAGGTAGGAAGACTTCCTTTGAGAAGTGAGATTTAAGGAGGGATTTGAATAAGACAATGGCCATTTGGAGGACAAGACTTGTGAGGATGTTGCAGAGCAGAGGTCAGCTTGTAAACAGTGATGAGAAATGATCTCTTGATCCCATTTTTTCACTAATACACAAGTGATCTTAGCTTTTTAAAGGTCTTTTAAAAAAAGAAAGAAACTGCTTAGAAGCCTCCATTATCTATTCCTTCCTTTCTTCTGCCAGCATGAAGATGAATTTGCTTAGACATTTTGGTCTCTTGAAATAAAATATATGAGCATACAGATTTGCTTCCTCCATTTATGCTTAGGTAATCATTTTGTGACTGTAAAACAAAGGCAACAAAGTCAGACTAATCTACAAAGAGCAGCTAACAGCTGAAAACATTTATTATGCTTAGCTGCTTAAATTATAAAAAGGGACAAGTTTATAGCTCAATGGATTTTTTTTCTTCCCACAAGTGCTTCCCTGATCAACTTAGCAAGCATCTTCTATTCTGTGCCAGCTCCCTGATTTCTGTTGCTGAGTTACTCACATATAAAGTTAATTACGCTTTTGACCTGATGTCCCAGTTGCTTCTTAGAATAGGAAAGTCAGTGGCCCACACTGCTCCAAGGAAATAAACGTTTTTTTCAAAGCTGTTGAATTTCCTAACATTTTTATCTTTAAAAAGAGCAGAAGAATTTCCTTCATACTGTATTGCAAAATTGAGTACTGCGGCCACAATCTTACCCAGTGCTTTGCAGCCTTTCACGAGACTAGGAAAAGTAATTTCTTTTTACCCTCTTGTTCTTACTTATTGGCGTGTGCACTGAGTGCTCAGAAAAGGGGTCAGACGGACACCCCTAAAGACCTTCATTTACCCACAGAAGGGACACAACAAGGACAACACTGATGCAATTTCCTCCATCTTTTGTTGCCAATGTGCCTCTACTCAGTTCAAGAGAGATTACTTCTACTAGTTTTCTGAATAAGATCTAGTTAGACAATAAGCCTTTTCCTTCCATTCAAAGGTTAGGTCTGCCTGCAGCTCATCTTTTAGAAGGAGTTGTGTACTACTGTGCATGTATCTGCAAGGCTGGATTATTCCATGACACTTCTGTGAACCACCTGAGAAGGAGGCTAGGAAGTGAGACTTTAGTAGGGAGGGTGAAATGATTTAGCAGGAGATTACAAAGCAACGTTGGAGCAAGAGTACATAAAATAACATCCAATAGCTCTGTAAACTTATTGGACCAGATCCTCAGCTGTTGTAAATAGCTTCAATGGAGCTAATAGAGTTCTCCAATTTACACCAGCTGAAGTTCTAGCACTGTATTTGTTAAAAGAGCAAAAGTAAGCTTTCCAAAAGATCAAGATCAGTAACAAGAAAAGTGTCTCTCTGTCATCAGGAGACATTGAAACTAGACAAGGACCTGAGACACTGAATTCAGATTCTAATCTGGATGGGTGTTTGACTCTAGTCATTTGATTTGAGATAGCGGTCAGCCACAAAATTCAGATTTAAATGCAGACTTTCCTAGTCTTTGGAGGGTATTCATATCTCAGATACCCGAGTTTGTTTGTTTTTCCCTCCCCTCTCTCTCTCTCTCTCTCTCTCTCTCTCTCATTCTTTATATAATGCACACCTTAGACTAAGTGTGTAGAAGACATACTTTGTTGTTATTGTTGCATGTCTACCTTTCTCTTAATTGGATTTATATCAACTCAATATTTGGGGGGGGGGGTAAAGATATTAGTACATCAGACAATGAAAGTAAATTACTTGTTGAACAAACTGTCCTCTTAAAAACAGTGGCATGAATTCTCTGGGAGGGAAAAAAATGTAAATTCTCAACTGCCCCCTTTCTAGATTTATTTTATATTGATTTCCTCCTGGGAAGGTATACAGGTCTTGTTATCATTCAGACTATATTTGGTTTTGTTTGATCATGGGTTTGTTACTATTATTTTATTTTGGAGAGAGGTTGTGGGCTGCAATTCAATTAGTTTTCTAAAACCATGACATTGCATTTTTTTTTTTTAAAGAAATTAGTTTGCTGTAACACTAAGTAGCCAAAAGAAACAATGCCAAGAATAAATACTGATCATATGGATTTTCATCGCTCCCAGCACACCAGCCTTCTCTGGATTAAAGGAAGTAACAGAAAGCTCAATGTGCTAGTTTTACAAAGGAATTTAGGTGTGGTGATGCTCAGGCACCCAGAAAATCACTAACCCAAAGCCAGAGTTAGGTGCCTAGGCTCCCCATACAATTAGTGTGGAGAGAGAGATTTGCCCCCACACTCAGCAGTAAGATTACAGTTATTTCAGTATTCCTTCCCAGCAGGATTCTCCTCTGCTCTTGTTTTGTTTTCCAGTAAAATATCCAGTCTCAATCCACTGAGACACAGCTTCCATCTGTATTTCTTCCCTAATGTAACATTAAGGGTTAAATTCATAAAAGGCCTTGAGTTCCTAACTGCCTAAATCCCCAGAATCAGGCCCCTGCACGGCTGCCGCCAAACCTAAACTCATGCAATGCCTGATATTTTCCAGTAAAAGTTCTCTAAGAACCTATGTTTCTGCATCTGAGCATGCGCACCCCAGAACCATACTGGGAGTCCAGACGCCTAAGCCCCATAGCAATGTGTGAACTGGAGGAAGAGAAGTATTCCTCCATGTAACTCACTTATGGCATCCAATCCAATAAGCATATTCTGAACTTGCCTTCCGGAACAGGCCCCAGTAGGGGGCTTATGCAAAACAGCAACCGCAATCTCGCTTTCAGGAGCTGTTCCACTCGGGCTAAATAATTTTTCATCATTGGGCCACAGAGACAAGAAGCATGACCTGTAGCCTGGTGGTTAGAGCACTTACTGGGGAAGTGGCAGATCCAGAGCCCTATTCATATGACTTGTAAATGTATTGATCCACAGTGGAATGGCTTCACCAGGAGAAACTGAAGGAGCTCCACATCAGAATACCCCATAGCCCAGCAGTTATGTTATTCTCCAGAGAGGTGCCCGAGCCCTCTCAAATCCCTTCTCCCCCATAGGTGGACAGCGGACTTGAACCAAGGATTTCCCATATCCCAGAGGAGTATTCTAAGCACTGGCCTAAAAGTTGTGCGGGAGATTCTTCCCCATCTCTGCACTATTTTTTTGCAAGTTCACCTGTGGGGCCCAATCCAGTAGGTGAGTTCTGAGCATGCTTACAAGATTGGCCCCACAGGCCAGTTAGGTGGAGGAATGCCTATCTTTCTCTGATTTGTGCATCACACTAGAGCAGGGATCGGCAACGTTTGGCACGCGGCTCGCCAGGGTAAGCACCCTGGCGGACCGGGCCAGTTTATCTACCTGCTGACGCGGCAGGTTCGGCAGATCGCGGCCCCCACTAGTCGCGGTTCGCCATCCCGGGCCAATGGGGGTGGCGGGAAGCCGTGGCCAGCACATCCCTCGCCCGCGCCGCTTCCCGCAGCCCCCATTGGCCCAGGACGGCGAACCGCGGCGAGTGGGGACCGCAATCTGCCGAACCTGCCGCGTCAGCAGGTAAATAAACTGGCCCGGCCCCTGGCGAGCCGCGTGCCAAACGTTGCCGATCCCTGCTCTAGTGCATAGGCATCTGGACACCTAGAATGGGGCTGCACTGAGCATGCTCAGAGGTACAAACATAGACACATAGGGAATTTTTACTATAAAAATGTAGGTGTCAAGCAAGTTTAGCACCTACCTGGTTTGGTGGCAGCTGAGTGGGGTTTTTGTGAATCCAGTGGGGCCTGATTCTGGGATTTAGGTGCCTAAAGTGGTAGTTAAGTAGGTGCTAAGTCCCTTTGTGAATCTAGCCCATGTTTCTTACTTTGCACAGGCAAATTGCAAAAGTTCCATTGACTTAAATGGGGTCAGAATTTCACTTGTAAACTTTATGAAACTAAAGGCCAGCCCTGAAATATTATATTATATATGTACTTTTTTGTTACGAGAATTAATAGTTTAATATCTGAATAGTGTTGAGTTAAAAATTATTAAAGAGATTGTTTCATGAACATGAATTTTCACTATTTGATCATCCTGTTTAGAATAAGCCAATGGGCTGATTTAAGGGAGATTGATCAGACATTCTAAATAACAAATACCATATTCCCAAAGTGAACAATTTTTTGTTTCCTTAAAATAGTCCATGAGCAATGGCAAACTGTAGGCTAATTAGTAAAAATCCAAGTCTGTTCATGAATAATTAGCCAAAGGAAGAACAGAGAAAAGGAGCTACCAGATGAATTTTCAATGAATCGATTTGACCCGTTTTATATGGATTCGTCTAGGTATCCGAGTGGGGATTTTGCTCAGATTCTTTATGGTTGCATCACATCTGGAAAAATCTTTGGGGATAGTTTCTATGTTGCTAGCTTTCATTAAAAGTATGGTTTTATTTTCATATAGATGCACTCGAGGCTTAGGCATTTTAATAAATAAATGAAAGGGATACAAAAGGAAAGTACTGGCATCTCAGTTTGTGACTGGCTTTCTCAGACAGTTTTGCTTTTGCTTTTTTCCCCCCTCTGCATGTGTGTCTGTGTTCTCTCTGAAAATTGTGTTGGCTACTAAAATAACCTTAAAGTAAACTGGTTTCTGGTAGCTTTCATCTGCTGCTATAAATACTATTCTGGGAACTACTTTCATTTGATTTACCAGCACCATGAAATATGTGATCTTATGAAATCTCTGTCCACTTTTCCTTGTATGGTTAAAAATACCCCTTGTGTGGATTCTTTGCAGTGTCAGTATAATCTGGGGAGAAAATACGTCTCACAATCACACCGCAGACTATATTTCCAAGCACATGGTCTACCTATATTTTCTTTGTTGATCTGCTGTAAAACTTGAAGCCCCTCTGATATGCAACATTAACATTTTCTTTGTTTTCTATACAACTGATATTTTTCCTAATGGAATATCTAACAGGTATTTTTCATGAGAAATATGAGAATGCATAAATGTATTGGGGGAGGGGAAGTGTTTGTTTTTATGGGGGGAGCAGAGGTGGTTTCTGGCTGGTAGCTCAACAGTATATTAAGATTCTGAATCACTGCAGTTCTGACACTTATCCAAGTACTGTCTTGAATTCATCCTGTCGAGTCTAAGATGCAGTGGGAAGCAGAGTTTTTAAATGCTTCATCCTCTTCCCCTAACCCCCAAATACACAGTCAAGTTATTAAAGAAACACAGTTTTTCAACTATTGCAAAATCATCCCTGTCTCACCAAGCTGTAAATAAAATAAAGGTAGAAAAGATGGAGAGAGATAAAATGATCCTCTTTGAAATTCAGTTAATGATTTGTAAAAATGTTTCAGGAAATAGTCTGTACTAGCCACAGATTATGGAATCTGAACAATTTGAAAGCCCTCAAAACTCTAGTTCAGTAAACAATGTAGCTGCCATTAAAAACATAAATTTCATCTTTATAAAGCACAAAGCAAAGATCTGATCAGTTAAATGTTGAGAGAGAGTGTTGCAACTCCTAATGATTTTTGTGGAAAATTTAGAGCAATAAATTGTGATATATTATTTTGCTCCAGGTTCAGTATTTTAGAGCCTTGTAATTTTATTATTAACCTGGATAAATAAATCTTGTTTTCTACTAATTTCAGCAACAGTTTCCAAGCTCTGGGATGCCATGATAAGAGAATGTGGGTTTTGGCAAGAAATTAAATGATAATAAACATAGTTGGGACTCAGTAGGTGTGAGATTATTTAATGTCAGTGGTGACTGAAACTGCCTTCCAAACGACTGAGGCTTTGTAGGTCTGTTCTCCTTAAATTAATTTCTCCTTCTCAAAGGCCATTATCTTAAATTGCATGTTATATAACCAGTGCCGCCTCCTTCCAGCCCACATCACCATTTCTAAAGCAACCCGGTGATGCATATTGTGGAAAGCATTCTTTCCTGGTCTCAGCATCCAGGAGATTACAATTTCCAGTGTGTAATGGGAATGGATTAGATTTTGTACTATTTCCCATTCTCTCTCGAGCCATTCTCATGTGAATGGATTCATGCTGATGGGCCATTTACTGTTCATTTCTTTTCCCCCCACTTCTCACAAGGATGACACCTTAAGAGTTTTAATATTGCAAGCAATGAGAGCATTGGCCTAGTTTAACCTTCGTGATGTTCTGTATTTCCAGCAGCTAACATCTGCTTTGCAGAACACTGGAGCTATAAAGTAGGGAAGCACTGGCCAACCAAACAAATTAGAGAATATTAAAATGTCAGTGCACTCCAGTTCCATAGCCACTAAATTCAGACCTCTTTCTTTTTGTGGCAAAGATTGTAAGGGGGCAAGGGGGAGAAAGGAAATGTCACAGCATGAACCCATTTGTCCATCCTTGAGACAGTAATTCTAACAAGAAAAGGAAATGGTGCAAAGGTCACCTAATCTCTGATACAGTGGACAATCTTAAGATTCCACACTCATAGCCTCTTAAGCAATGCAGTTCCAGCAGTGGGGGATTGCAAAGCTTCCATACCTGCTTTGATTTCTCATCTGTTCTCGACAGGTTTACCTAAGAAGTTAAGATCATAGAACAGAAAGTTATATATGCCAGTAAACATCACCTACTGCATTACATTCACCAAGAGAGAAGAGAGAAAGACAAAAAAGGGAGTGTGTGTCTTAATTAAAACTAAGATCATATTATCTTCTGAACTTTTTAAAATCTCTTCACTTTAGGTCTTTGGCATTGTCCGGCAGAGATTCCAGATGAAATCCTGGCCCTATTGAAGTCAATAGCAAAACTCCCATTGACTTCAATTCGGTCAGGATTTCATTCTCAGTATTGCATACAATACTAGAGTTTTAAATAGTGTGTTTTCCTTTTATTATCATGTTTACAACATTGTAAATGTTTCCTTTGAAAGATTAATTTGTTTGTTGATTTGTGCCATAAAAATAGGTTTAAAAAAATCTATAATAAAAAATGGATTCAAAGCTTAAGGACTCAGACTTCAAAGAGCATCTTAACATTAGATTTCAAGCTGTAATTTGCTATCTGTATCATAAAGCTTCTGTTGGAATGAAACAGCTAGCCATCATGTAGTTAAACTGATTGGGCTGGATTCTCATCAGCCTCAGTCTGTCAAAGTTCACTTTGTGCCATGTGAATGAACGTAACCTGTGTGGAGATTTGTACTGGAGATCTACTAGAGAATCTCTGCCAGCCTAAAGCTCCTACAAAGTTGACTCCTATCCCAGCATCTTCACATGTCACACACACACACCCATTGCTGCAGAGTGGAAGATGAGGGTATGTTGGGGGTGAGTTGAGGGCAAGCTGGGGGCAGACGTGTGTGTTTGGGGAGCTGAGTTCCTCTAAACCTACTCTCCTGCTGGCCTTAGCAGCAGAAATTAGAGCAACCGGCGGCTCTAATTTCCTCTGAGATGGAGCAACCGGCTTCTTGCAGTTGCCACTCTCCACTAGTTCTGAAAACTGGGGCTCAGTAGCTCAATTCAACAAATGTTTTAACTTATAAATAATAACATATAAATTACATGTATTGCTCATGGAGGAAAACCATAGCTGAAAGTGCTTTGAAAACAGAACAATAAGTCACCGGATCTTGAAAAAAAAAAAAAACACCTCTTCCAAGTTTGACTCACAACAACAGACTCAGGAATTTTTGTGCAAAACCCAGTTCATATTGGTTCACAGGCTCTAGAGTTGCTAAAGCTTTGCATTCAAGCTGGGGTCAAATTTTGTTGTGAACCCACTAGCAAAGTTCAGATTTAATAAATTATTGCCTGTTCACATGAGTTCACATCAGCTTCTGGTGTACTGACCCATAACTGAGTATAAGCCTCTGCTCAGTTACAACAACCGAACTCTGGTCTCAAAGAAACAAGTTCCCCCTCTGAAACTGGGCTATAATTAGGTCAGCCAAAACATGGGAGTTCCCAGCAAATGAGGGAACTGCATAAGATAATAATGCACCAGATCGCTGCCTGCCAGAGTCCAACAGACACTGGAGTTAGGAGAAAATCAAATTTTGACTTTTCCGTCTTGAGCAGAGAGTTCAGCTAAATAGTAGCCTGCATCTCTCTTGTGGGGGGGAAGGGGGAGTGAAAAATATTGCTTAGCCCCAGGGGAGGTGATGGAGCATTGAGTAAAATTTCCATGAAGCCAGTGGAGTGATGAAAAAATTGGTGGTTACTGATACAATTAAACTGGACTGCAGCTAGAACAAAGGATTTGGTCTTTGAAATCAATGGGTTGAACAATTACATTTTCTTGCAGTTTCAACTAGGATATATATACATGTCCTACCTGTTCCCCCCTCCTGTTGAAATATAAAAGGGGACCTTGTCTGAAATAGCCACAGCCATTTCTCACCATAAAAAAACCTTCTACTTCTTGACTATGAGAACTGAGAGAACTATGAGACATGAGAACTCAGACTTATTTCCCCATCTTAATCAGCTTTCCACTTGTCGTGTAGAGTACTGGTGGCATTTCCATACTTCCCAGCCCTTTTGCCTGGACATCGCAAGTGAAGAAATGAGACTCTCTGGGATGGTCATGGTTTAAATGGATGGATACAACTTTACTAACCAGTCTACCTAACTTTAACAGTTAAATGTTCACAACTAATAGCGTTTCCAGTTATGTTACTCCCCAACAAACCTGCCTAAAGGGGTGCGCCATAATTAACAGCTGACCAAAAAGGCCCTTTATTCATGGGAAGGAGGCCACCTACATTCATCCCCTCACCCCCAATCAGCCAAGCCAGATTTAGCTTCAGACCAAAATGCTTCACTCTGCTTTTTCCTTAGGCAAAGAATTTGGGCACTTTAATCCATGGTCAGCACCGAAGTTGAACATCTGATTCAGGCTTCATTCACTCCTCACCTTGTGTTTGAGATTTATCCCAAAAGGGCCACTTATCACAGAACTCCAGCCAAAGAAGTTGCTACAATAAAACTACTTCCTACTAGCACATAACTGAATTGACTGTCTTCCTCAGTCAAATTCCTGCAACTTTCTACCCTTTATAGATGAACCTACCAAATGCTTTAGGGAAGGCAAAGAAAAAACCCTCAGTGGCTCATGTCACTCCCAGTGAATGACCAGCCATGTCCCAAAGCAAACCAGGAAACCCAGAACAAAACCTTCATGTTGTGGAGTAGGGATTTCAAAACGTACTCAGCGTCGGCCTAATTGTTTCCACTGAAGTCAATGGTAAAGTGGGTGGGTCAACACTGAGCACTTTTGAAAATCCAACTCACAAAACTGTATTATACACCACAACCACAAAAACTATGCAGTGGGGAAACAGGACAGGGACACTTCATCTGCTGGAAGCTACAACAAAGTTTCCAGTCCCAGCAGTCAATTATTCTCCCCAGGCCACTGCAGAGATCAACAGGGCAGCCCTTGAAATAGCATGTCCCCATGGATTGAACCAGGCAAGAGATCCATGGACCACAGTGCCCCCTGCCATTTCAGTCAAAGACACATCCCAGTAAGTTAGGATGAGCATTTCTAATAGTATATAAAACTCAGCCAATGAGCCTAATATTGAGGTCTCATTCAGGTGAAAGTTCTACTAGAAATCAATGGGAATTTTGGTTGAACAAGGACTGGTGAGGATCAGAGGACAAAATCCTGAACTCCTTAATTAACCTTCTTGGCTGCTACACAGTTATATACTGAATTAGTCCTCACACCAACTGATGAAGATCAACCCTCCCCACATATTGCTAAACCGTGAGGGCCAAAGATAGAGTAAATAAAAAGTAAGGTTCATAAGTATTCTTCAGAAGAACATCCTTTTGCCTTGGTAACGCATGCAGCATATTGAACCCAAAGTCATGTTCCGTCAAAACAAAATCTGAATGGTATCCGCTCCAGTGGCTGTGCTATTTCACACGCAGTATGTTTTTCAAGAAAGAGGCACACAGCATTAGTCTCTCCAGCAAATGCACTTAAGCTAAATTTGCTATGGTAAGTCCAAGGAAGGGGATAATGACGACAGTTATGAGAAAAGCTTTCTGTTTTAACAGGCAAGCAAATGCATAGATTCCCCTGCCTAGTGTGACCATACATCCCCTTTTGGCTGGGACATTCCCTTTTTTAAGCCCTGTCCTGGCTGTCCTGACGTTTTTGGCAAAACATGCATTCGTCCCATTTGCTCTTGCTGACTGTGGGGCATGGAGGGCAGGGAGGGGATGAGCAGCAACGCCATCCCTGCACAGGAGGGAGGGCTCAGGAGAGCAGCTGGGGCCAGGCCGGGGGCGGGTGGCAGGAGAGGCTCATGCTGGCCCCACATGGGTAGGAGGCGGGGGAGGGGCTTGGGCTGGCCCCATACTGGGTGGGGAAAGCCTTGGGCCAGTCCCATGCGATGTCCCATTTTCCCTTTGAGAAAATATGGTCACCCTACCCCTGCCTCTCAACCCGCCTCTCTCTGAGCTCATATAAACTTGGTACATGGGGTTCATCACAGGTGAAGGGACAACATTTTTGAATGAGAGTTATTAAAATATTGGCAGCACATCATTGTTGCTCTCTAGTGCAAGAAAAAAAAAATCCTTGTAATAAACCATCAGTACTGAGCTGTGTATGTTTTCCCTGGTAATCTCCACTAAACTTTGCTGTTTCTCAGATATTTTCCTGGTGGGATTTAAAAAAATATATATATATTTATTTCTCGCCATTTTAATTTTAAGCCAAGCTGTTCTTCTGCATCTATAAGCATCTTCTTTTCTTAGAGGACCACGCATCTCAGGATCCAATCACATTTTCACATCAGTTATATTATGCTAGTTTGTATTAATTTTAATTCATGTCTTAATAATGGTTGCACCGGTTAGTTTTAAATTGAAGACTTTTTTCAGCAGCCTTGATATCACTGTTTGACCTTTAACAGTCTCAAGCAGGTGCACTATGCGGTGTGGGGTAAATTTCCACAGCAATGCTTGGTGGTTTGTCTGCATGATTTCCATTAACTTGAAGAGGAATCAGACGGATGTAATGTAGTCATCCAAAGATGGTGCAAGGCCCTGTTTATTATAAACATTTTATCATAAATATAAATTGACTAGAAGATTTGTAGACTATCAGGAGGGGTGATTTATCATAGAGTTTGAGATGAATTCTCTTAAGAGTGCATTGGAACAGCCATGGGACTTTTAGATTTGGAGAAGACCTAAGTCATACAGAAGGTCCCACAAACTGCTATGGGGAGAGAAAAATAAAGCAACGATGGTTGCAAACTGAAGTTAGTCGGCCACCAATAGAATGGGAGACAGTTATAGATGGGTGGTGAAATAGAAGCTACAGAGAAGAGACCCTTGCTATGGAATTGGGAGACTCTGAAGCAGGTAACAGTTTATACACTATTTAGATTGTAAATTCTTTGGGGCAAGGATTGTCTCTTTTGTACAGGGCCTAGCACGATAGGATCCTGGTCCACAACCAGGCTGCTTAGGCACTATGGGTAATACAAGTAATTAATAATAAGTAAGGCTACATTTTAGTCATGGGTATTTTTAGTAAATTTCATGGACAAGTCACGGGCCATAAACAAAAATTCACAGGCCCATGACCTGTCCACAACTTTTACTAAAAATACCCGCCGTGACTAAAACTTGGGTGGGGGTCTGCTGGTGCTCGGGGGGGGGGGGTGTCTGGGGGCACTGCAGGTGCTGGGGGAGGTGGCCCGGGACCCATTGGTGCTGATGGGGTGGCCGGGCTGTGGCGCGGGCATGGAACCCCTGCTGGTGCTGGTGGGGGGGGGGGAGGGGGGAGGGTTGGCAGGGGCTTCCTACCCAGCTCCGCATCCCTGCAGCTCCTAGGGGGCAGAGGGGCCAGGGCAGGGGCTCCGCTGCTCCCGCCTAAGCACCAGCTGCCACAGCTCACATTGGCTGGGAACTGCAGCTAGGAGCTGCAGGGCCATGCCAGTGGGAGCAGCCCCTGAGCCAGCACCAGCTGCTGCAGAAGTCACAGAATCCGTGACTTCCATGACAGACTTGCAGCCTTAATAATAAGGTATATATTTTCAGGAAACAGATCTTCTGCAGTCTCAGCAGAGGGTGGAGCACCGGATGTTGATCACAGAGTTTGGGCACTGATACCAAAGATATTGGCTGTCCCTCAAGGACATTCATTTATGAGGATTGGGAAATATTAATACTACGTCATGCCATATTTGTCATCTACTCCCATCAGTATTGCTGCCTAAAACTAGAGATAATTATGTTTTTCATTAGATTTCCCCTGAATTAAGATATTTGTCCTGTTTTATTTATCTTTAGTATTACAATTAAATAAATTCAGGATCAACACTCTTAGAATCTTAAAGTCTTACACAATTTTAAAAAGATTAAACCAGTAAGGTTCTATAGAAATTTAATGGCTTTCTAGAGAATTGACTGAGAGAGACTGATACCCTTTCCATAGCTTTACATTAACCTTTAGAATACTGTAGTAATGGAGAATTTTTATTAAATTCAACAAAATAGTCTCAAAACCTATGGAAAAGTTACTTTTTTCTATTGAATTCTATAATGCTTTTCCACAAGGGATTATTTTACTCAGTTTCCAAATTGTAGACATCACACTAATTTGTCTTTTCAAAAATACACCATAATGTGCATGTTCTAATAACACAGACACTGAAAATGAGCATTTAGAGTCTCATATTTTTGCACAAATGTTTTTGTATAGAAGCAATTTTCACAAAAGCTTGACCTTTTGAACAGACATCAAACGCTCTGGACCAATTCAACTGGATATTCATGTATCAAAGAACCTAACTCCTTTGGTAAGTGAATCACCAGGAAACAATCTAAAAATGACATTCAGTATGTTCTTTTGACAAATTATATCACCACCGTAATTACCAAAAACTCAACAAATGCATGCATTTACATTCCCTTTTATTAAGCAAACGTTAGTGCTTGGCTGTACTCCACAATGTTATTTTTAAAGGTTCTTTTTATCAATGCTGTTTTAAGTAAAAGTACCATCTATAACAGACAATGCATGATGATAATTGAAACTCTCAAGGAAAAAACATCTTATTAGTTGCTATCTGCCTGAAGTGGAGAAAATATGGAGAAATCAAAGCACTTAATTTTACCTTAGGGTACTTGTATCATAAAAACAGACATACATGTACAGAACACCCAGACCTCCTCTAGGTAGTAGTAGGCATCAGTTAAACCCTTTCATCAGTTAAATTTAATGGGTATAATCCTGGCCTCATTGAAGTTATTGGTAAAATTCCCATTGATTTCAAGTCCAACATATGAATTCCTGAACATCTGAGGTACAGTTTTAGGAGCCAAAGCCACACTGGTTTTGCTTCTTTGTATTTTTTTCCTCCAAAGAGTGTACCTCATGTTTAGAGGAACAGAAATTCTCTCCCCACCACCCCCTTTCTAAAAGAATTCATCCTCATTTTATGTGTCTTCATACAACACATTGAGCATCATTGAAAGCCCACTAAGTAACCAAGAGCCTTTCCACTAACTTTAATGGGTTTGGGGTTAAGCCCATAGCTTGATATCACTAATACAAACTTCAGGATTTTTCCAGGCATGAACTAATGGAGTGAGACAATGAATTTGAAGAGGGTGCAAAAAGTATTCTTAAAAGGTTAGATTATGCCATAGTTACTCACACTAATCAGAACTTTACTCCTTGAGTAGACCTATTCATTTCAATGGGATCAACCAAGCTGTGTAAGGTACTACTCAGTGTCAGTAAGGGTGGCATATTAGCAAATAATTTTATTTTGCAAATAAAAGATAAAATTTTTCTTTAATGTCATTAACATTCCATAACATCCATGTGAGGGACATTTTGTTCTCAAGGATGTCTGCAGAAAGTCTCACAACTACTCATGTGAATGTATTATCATATGAGTGTTTTGCAATGGAAGAGGTCACACACCTATCTTGAAAGCACTTTGAGTTTAGGATTCGGAAGGGGAAGGAGAGAAGCAGTTGGTTCTATAAAATCTGGAAATTCTATATGGGAAAAATGACTTCCATTAAAAGAGAAGATGTGCAGTGGTACCTTGAAATCTGATAACCCTTTTCAGATTATGCTGAGGAAGTCCAGAGAGCGAGAGTGAGAGAAAAGCCAACCTCACTTGCCCCATACGGACCAATTTACAATTCATTTCCCCTGTCACAAAGTATTTTCTCCTATATATAATAGTGATAATTATAGGCTTTTTCTTTGACCCTGGCTGACTATGGTAAACTGGAAAGGAAGCACTGTTTATTTATTCATTTTCACTTCAAGTAAAGACTGCTACTATATCTAGAAACAGAATGTTAAGCCTAAACTGTTATTTAGTGGGTCATTTCTTGGGCTATGTTTCACCCTCTATTTTCATATTGGTTCTTTGGTTAGTTGCTTATTATTCTTTAAAAGCTGTTGTGTTTGGTGGTTTTTTTCTGGTACATATGATTCAACCTTTGTGGTCTCAATTTGTAAAAGCCCATTTCCTTGCTTTATGCATGTTTCTTGTTTTTCACTTATTACAACCTACAAAAATCATATAAAGAAAAGAGAGTTGTGTAAATGAAGCCAGTAGTTAGATATACTCTCAAGGTCCAACATTATGATATGGGCTGAGGGTTGATAATGCCTACTGCCGTAATATTAAATCACACTGAAATCTGGTTCAAACCACCTACATTTGTGACATGTCTGTGAAACATGAGGCTGCATGGTAGGCAAAAAGGATTAAAACAGTTGTTGAAACAAATAACTGTGTGTACTGTATTTTAGGGTTGAGAAACTCATTTTGCCAAATTTAGAAGCCACTTAAAAGTCACAGTTTGTGGTTTTAGAATAGAAATTAAACCTTCTAAGAGTTACGTTCCCTTTGTCTTGGCAAAAAGGACATCCTAGGCTGCATCTTGTTTCTCTCACCTTATTTCCCTTCTTAGTCTTAGAAGCAAAGACAAGAATCCAAGAAGAATCTGTCTTGTCTTCATAGTATAGGTTCCCTTTTACACAAAACATATTTAATTTCATTAAATGGGATATGTAAAATATATTGTCTACATAGAGACAACAATATTTTACATAATGTGAAAAGGTTTTGCAAATCTAGAAGTTCTAGAGCATATGTAAAAGCTCAGAACAGGCTCTCAGTTTTCCTTGTATATTGATATACATACAGAGTAAGTTACGTACACACACACACACACACACGAAAAAATCTGAACTTCTATTAAAGCAGTTGGACCTACCTAGTAAGAAACAGTATGCAAACATCACTGGGCTGTCTTTAAAATATATTAACTAAATTGTCCATGTCATCCCATACTGGGGTATATATGCAACTAACCAGCTGTTTGTTTTGTGACTAGAAAACCTCATTAGCAGTTGAATAAAATAGCTACTAAGCAAATCTAATTATTTGTCTGACGCCTTCTGCCATACCAATAGCACTTAGCAAACAACATATTCTGATGTGAGACACGCAGCATGGGGGGTGGGGGTGGACTCCTTGTTCTGGATGTTGATTATTCCCCATGTAATATGAAAAGCTTTCTATTCTCCCAGCTTTATGCAATATATAAGAGGTAATGGATTCATAATCATTATCAAGCTTGATAGAGGCTCGGCTACCGTGACAGATGTCTTCTCAATTTTCCTATCTCATACCTTCTTTTTCCCTCTGGAACATTGCTTACATAAAATCCAGTATTAATATTGCTTTTTTGTTGTTTAGTATCAGTTGTTGATGGCAGCAATCACTCTTTTAATCCAAATGAATAGATAATTGCTACCGAAGTGCCAAACATATTGGCACAAATTAAGCTATCGTCAAGCAAACCGTAATGCTCAGAATTATTGTCCTCAGGTAACATGGGATTTTGTTACAGATTTATGCATCTGAATATTGTTTCTATTGGCAACTATCATACCTAGTTACTGAGTACTGGCAAAAGGCAGCATATGATACTATACTGGTTCAATTTTATACTCATCATGAAAATATATTAGGTAGCTGTGCAAATTGTTCTCCTACTTCAACTACTATTTACTTTTTTAAAATATCTGGCGAGGGAAAGAGACTGCATGGTACCTTAAATCCTTCCAAGAAAAAACAAACAGGTTTATAAAACCTTCCTCCTGGAAATTATTTTTTTCCTTTGCCTCAAGCAGCACTTATTTAAATATCCTGGGCTGACAATCCATTAGAGAGTTTCCAGGCCTACTCTGCGAGAAAATATTTTATTCTACTTAAAGAGAGTTCTTGGGGTTCCTGTGCTTGATCTTCCCCAGTTCACAGTAGGCTCAATCCTGCAAGGTACTGGTGCTTAACTCTTCCACGGGGTCACCAACTCTCACAGAATTCAATAGGAGTTGAGGGCATGCGGCACCCCTCCGAGGGCCGGTGCAACCATTTAGGCGACCTAGGCGGTCGCCTAAGGCACTAGGATTTGGGGGGCGCCATTTTCTTCGGCAGCGACCGCAGCGGCCGGATCTTCGGCCGACCCAGTCGCCACCGGCATTTAGGCGGAGGGAGCTGGGGCAGTGGAGCACGGGGAGGGCTGCCTGCAGCAAGGGGGGGAGGGCGGCACGCAGGGGAACTCCCCACCCCAGCTCACCCCTGCCCTGCCTCCTCCCCGAGCACGCCGTGGCTGCTTCACTTCTCCCGCCTCCCAGGCTTGCGGCGCCAATCAGCTTAGGCGCCGCAAGCCTGGGAGGCGGGAGAAGTGAAGCAGCGACAGCATGCTCGGGGAGGAGGCGGGGCAGGGGTGAGCTGGGGTGGGGAGGGTGCCTCCGGGTGGGGGGGGAGCTGCCGCAGAGGGGGGCACCTCAGGACAGAGGGGAGAGCTGCCACGGGGGGGGGGCGCCTCAGGGCGGGGGGACGGGGATGGGCGCAAGGTGGAAGTTTCGCCTAGAGCGCGAAACATCCTTCCACCGGCCCTGACCTCTCAGCACTCCTCAACTTGAAGGAATGAGCCATATACTCAATAACTTCACTGCCAGTGTATGTTTTGTTCATCTTCTTCTGCACCTCGTTGTGTTGGGCTTGTACATTTTTTTTCTATGTTGGCTTCATCTAAACTACAATATTATGTCGACTTAAGCTACGTTGGCATACAGCCACCGCAGTAATTAAAGCGGTGGTTCACGTGCACACTATTCTCCTGTCAGCAGTTTGCATCCTCACCACTGACTTGACAAATGACATTTTGAAAAATGGGATAGATAAATTAGATTATATTCTAAATGCTCTTAAACCATTTAAACCATATAAATAACATTTTCTTGCTTTTTGTGTTTTGCAATTTTAAACTCTTATATTTATATCACAAGGCATTTAGTGATCTTTTGAGACATTACCTAACTAGTATAAGTTGCAAAAGCAGCTTTCTAATAGAATAGATAGGTGTTATTATGATGTTGCTTAATCACAGTTTACATTGCAGTTTATTGCACTTGGATACTATCTCTGATCCATCACTTATAATTGCCATATGTTCAGAATTATTAAACTGGCATTTTATTAAACACACAGGATAAGGTGTGAAACATTTTTTCTCATCTATCATTTTAAAATTCAAACTACTGAACATAATCTTACCCAATGAGGCCATAAAACACATTACAAAATAAATAAATCATTGTCCTTTTCTCCTCAACAAGCCCCATAAAGACAAAAGCTAACTATCCCCCCGAACTCCACACACACACACACACACACACACACACACACACACACAAGTGTCAGGGTGTTAAGTAAATCAAACAACCAATTGTGACTGCTTATAACATTCATTAGACCAGTCCTATAGAAAACAAAATGCTGTAAAGTCCAATAAAATCTGAATTTAGGCTAAACTTTAGTTAGAAATCAGGGAGTTCGCATTGCATAATGATTTTGAGAGCACTGACAGCATTCTCTTGTGATAATGAATTCAATAGCATATTAAAACTATTTAAATCCAGATTAGTTTATGTTTAAATTTGAGAAGGAAGCCTGGAGAACAAAAAGTTATGATCCTGACCATAACCTAAAGAATATGACCAACATTTTCAAAATTGGAGCCCAGATCCACTAAGGCACCTAGTTTCCATTGAAATCTATGGGAGTTAGGTGCCTAAACTCCCATTAATTTCACTGAAGTTAGGTGCCTAAATATCCTTTGAGGATCTTGCCCCGGGGGCTTAACGTTAGGCACCTCGATTCACATTTAGGTACCCAGCTGAAGACCTGATTCTGTACCATTGATAGTCAATGAGAGCTAGTAGGTACTCAATACCTCTGACAATCTGGTCACTTAGTGAGGTGTCTACATACAGATTTAGAAGCCTCAATTAGGCAGCCACTTTTGTAAATGTTGCCCTATATTTTCAGTATCTTATATAAGATGATCTTTTGCTGAATAAAATATAGTGAACTGAGCATTTAGGGCTTGATCCTGCATCACTGAGATCAGTGGGAATTTGTTTCCTTCCACACACCCCCATTGACATCAGGGGGAGCAGGATCAAGCCCCTGTTTTGGCCTCATCTTATTTCAAAGATTTAATATTACGGGTGAAATCCTGGCCCCATTGCAATCAATGGGGACTTTTGACATTGTCTGCTAATGGGGCCAGGATTTTACTCTAGGCCCTGAGCCTCCAATAAGATTGGTGTGGGAAGAACCCTATAGAAGTCAGTGGAACGCCACACTGGCACAGTAGCTTCTCACACAGATCTTTGGATCAGGCCGGTGTTCTGCAGGAGTGAAGTCCATATCCTCAAAAGGTATTTAAAGGGCAGTTTGTTACCTAAATACCTTTGAGGATCCAGGACTGTGTCTCACGGGCATCATCAAGAAATATCAGACTTTGCTATCCTTTGTACATGACTATTAATGATGATGATGACTTTCCAGATTTGCTCACTATCTTTGAGAGAACTAAAACCAAAAGATTTTACAGCAAACCATCTCTACTCAGCAAAGCACTTGAGCATGTGGTTAAAGTTGTGTCTGTGTGTGTGTTCAACTCCCTTTGATTTTCATGTTAAAAAATGCTCTTAAGTGCTTTGCTGAATTGTGGCCTAAGAGGGGCTTCAGGGGGAGATAAACAAAAAGTCTTTTTTATTGAATAACTTAGGGTCAAGTATTTAAATCAAAAATTCCTGAAATAATTTTGGCACTAAAGTACATGATTATCTCCCTAGGCACCTTCTTTCAAATACTATTACTCACAGGTTGAAGTCTTCGGCTTCTTTCCCAGAGCCTCCAACCTGCACTGCAGTACAGCGTTCTCTTGTGCTAATGAATTCAATAGCATATTAAAGCTATTTAAATCCAGATTAGTTTTATCTTGATCCTTAATTATATCCTTTCAATTCCCTACCCCACTCCCCCACCTGTTCTACGGAAGTTTCCAACTTCTGAATCTTAGGAAGAAAGATATCCAAACTAACTCCATTTTCGGGGGGGAGGAAGAAATGAAATGTCTTAGATTCTCTGGTACAAATGAGCTGTCTTCCCTTGATCTAGGGCTATCTTATGGCCGGTTTAATTTTGGATGTCACTTAGAGTAGCCTTCAGGAGTGCTTTGAGGTCAACTCTAAATAGCACTGAGCTGCCTGTGATCTCCAGGGGCCATTCCAGTAGCGGGTATTGCTGGAGTGCAGCATCACTGTGCATTTGGACATGTTCACTTTTCCCAAGAACATGCCCTTCACCAGCAGCTGAGAGGTAAAGAGTGGCATAGAGCCTTCATACTGACTCTCCACTACCCAGAATTTCCCCCCGTGCAAGAGGAATTCTCAGGGAGACATTCAAGCCAAGTTATGGTACTTTTTTGCTTGAATGGAACAATAGTTGGATCAAGAATTTGACCCACAGCGTTTAAAGCATTATCCTCCTCTCCAGATGCAAAAGAAGCCAAACCTACAGACAAAACTGGGCCTGCCTGGGTAAATGGGAATAGTGGGGAGAGAGTACGAACTATGAGGATACACTAGTCTCTGAGAAGCCTCCAGCTTCTCTGCTGATTTTAAACTCTCTACATTGATCCGAGAAGTCAAACTTATCAAAAATAGTTAGATGACCTGTGCGTCTTTGAGTCTCTGATATCACCCCCGCCAAAAAAAAGAAAAAAAAAAAAAAAAAAAAAACCCATGTACTGTATGTCACTCCAGGGTTTAAGACAGCTAAAAATCTGTACTTATGCATGGCCAAACAGACTCTTGCTGAGAAGGGGACCATCATCATCATGCACACCCCCAGGTCCTGTACTGAAAATAAACCGCAAATCTGCTGGCACATGCCACCTTCACCCAGATGGAGAGAAGCAGGGTACCTGGGGGCTGATGGCTGCTGTCACTCATGGTACCAAGTCATTCCCACCTCCTCTACCCCATCCCTCCCCCCAAAATAGGCTCCTTGGGCTTGACTTCTGTTTGATCTGGGGGGGCAGGGAAGGAGATGGCGGTATCTCCCAATAAACCAGCCACTTGTGGCAGCCAAATGGGACATCCTTCACCATAGGTGCTGGAACTAGGGATCCGGGGGGTGCTGAAGCACCCCCTGGCTTGAAGTGGTTTCCATTATATACAGGGTTTACAGTTTGGTTCAATAGCTCTCAGCACCCCCATTATATAAATTGTTCCAGCACCCCTGTCCTTCACAGTAAATTGCGCAGAGCCTTTCTTACATGAAGAATGAAATAATAACCATGTTCACAATTTAAATCATCACCACTGGGCATTTGAATTAACATCTCACTTAAATGAATAGGGCAGTTTACATTTGCTCAGAGCTATTGTTCCAGGCTCTCCCAAGACACACACACACCCCGGAGATCTCTGCATTGGTTACACTCAGTTCACATCCTTTTCTTTGTAACCATAACAGCTTGTAATTTTTTTTTTCTTAAACTGAAACCTGAGATTCTGGAGAGCAAGACAACACCTCAAGAGAAGCGTGTCATACTGCCATGTTCTAGCCAAAACCTGACTAGGGACATGTTGCATTTAAAAACTGTACCATTACAGTATGTGTGCTAACCCACGATGATGATGCTAAGGTGGATTCAGTATGTGTGAACACACATGTATGGTTCACCTCTCCATATTTGGGTACAACCGGTTATTCTCACAACTGTTGAGGACATGCAATTCCTTTAGCCTTCCCTGACAGGCAAAGCTCCGTTGCAGACATTTTCCCCCAATTTGACCCTGCTTCCACAAATATATTGGAGAAAATGTAGGATGTTCAAGAACAGTGATCAATGATCTCCTGTCAGCCTTGGGTTTTGGCCCCAGAGAACGGGCAAAATGTAAGGAAGACAATATGTGACTTACACGGCTTGCGTGGAAATATACATTTTCATTTTGCTTCTCCTCTATCTTAATAATTCATATATTTGTGGCATTAGCAAAACCAGGAAGTTAAGCTACTCAGGGCCTCACACAACTCTTAAAATATCTTTTCATGCAGGAATGGGGAACCAGCAGAATTACAGAAGAAAGCACTGTCAAATAGCATTGAAATGGAAGATGAAGATAATTAGTGTTTGCTCCATTTTCTGCCTTGCTTGTCAGGCACATCGTATTATCCGAAATACAGATTACAATACTGGAACAATGGCTTTCCAAATTCCCAAAATAGGTGTATACTACATTAAACATTTGGGAGGTATCCATAAAAGTGTACCATTTTGATGTATTGTATTCAGCTGAAAAACTGCATCCCCTGCCAAAACACCAGACCAGGATACAATGTTTTCAGCTTGGAAACCTATTTTCTTTCATTCCATCTTTCATTCCATCTAGGAAACTTCAATAACCTTTTATACCTTGTCTTGCACCTAGTATTTGAATCAGCATCAGAAGTGTAAACTCATCTGATAAGTCTTCCCTTAAGTTTGCACAGTAAATAGGATTGTAAATCAAGAGAAACTTTGTCTGGCTCAAAAGTCACGTAGGTGTAAGTCAGTTCAATTTACAGTGAAGTGTTAAAGATCAAGCATTTTTTGCCAGGTTTGTTGAAAATATATGTGATGCAATGCACAGGGGAGTGAGCAAAATATACAGAGCCAGATCTAGAGCATTACTGATTTGCACTAGTTGCGTATCTTGCCCTCAGTTTTTTTTAAAACGTGCTGCCAGGTGAACACTTCCTAAGTAGTGGCAAATGCTTATCATATTTCAAATATAAATATCAGCCTTGTCCAAGTCTTTTATTATTATTATTATTTTTTATCCATCCTTTCCTCCAAATAAATTCTCTTTTCATGTCCTTTGATCATTCACTCTTGCTAACATCTTCTCTTAACAATGATCATCAAGCCTCTTGGAGTCATTTGTCTACCCATAAAATTCTAAGTTATGAAACATTGCTTATCCAGGCAAAGACTAGTCTCATGAAAAATAAAAACCCATGTTCTCAGCTGTGCCCAGGGTTTTCTGGGAGCAGCTGGGACAAAGAAGCCATTTGCAGCTCAGGGCAGTTTCTATGTGGCATTATTCAAAACTACTCTGTGGACAATCTCAGGGCAAGGGCTCCACTTCACCTGGCAATCCCCTCGTGCCGATGGACTCCTCAGCCAGCTAGCTAGCAAAGCAGGCTTTATGGGCATTTTATGCCATCCAAACATCTCTGAGGATTAATTAGCATAACATTTTTGCATATGCACTCAACATATTAGTCACCTTAATAATTTGTGGATTTGAGTTGTTAGACTATACAGGTGTCAATATTTACAGGTTAACATAACTATTTCCAGTTCACGTGCTACTCTGACAGGGATATACCTTATAAGGTAGTGTACTCATCACCCATAGCATCCCCTTGTGTCAGGGTGTGATGCTGCAAGGGGTCCTTATCTCCAGCACCTCCTGCTGACCATCTGCCTCTTGACAGGTCTTCTGTGGCTCAGTCCTCCAGCCCAGTCACAGAAAGTTAAGATAGTCCAACTAAAAGTTCACAAAACCTCCCAACACAAAAAAGCCTTCAGCCGCCTTTTGGGCTGCTGCTCAGCCTGGCCTGTGGGGTCAGGCTCCAGCCCCACCTTGGGCTCAGCATTGCTTCTGTTGGGCTTCCTCAGGCCCTGATAGGGGAACCCTCCACTCTGGGTTGGGCTCAGGGACCCTATATTAACAGATAGGCCTGCTTCTTCAGATGTGCATCTGTTTCCAGTTCCTACCTCCAACCCCTCTCAGGCTGCTTCACACAGCCTCCCTTTGGTTCTCAAGCCTCTGGCTTCTCCTTTCCCTGTTGAACTAACCACTCTTCTGCCCCTCTCAGGCTCCCCTAAAGTACTTTTACTGACTCTGACCTCAAGGCATCCCCCACAGGAGTCTAACCCATTCCCTGTGGATTCTCCTACCTGCCTTCTTGTCGGTTTAAGCCCCTTTTCAGAGTTTCCCCCCTCCCCATTCCACAGGAGTCTGACTTAACCTCTGTGGGTATCACAAAGAATCCTTTCTCCTCTACAGTCTCCTCCTCTACGGAGTTCTCTCAGCTTCCTTATAAGGGCTCAGGTACCTAGTGATCCTTACCTAGCTCTGCCCACTGCCCCAGTCAATTGGAGGTACACTAATTGGCTCTTAATCACTTGTCTAACAGATGATGGGAATTAGCCTCATCACGTAACCTTCATGGGGTAGTGTAGATAGAGGGTACATCTACACTGCAAAAAACAAACAAAAAAACCCAAAAAACAAAACAAAACAAAAAACACCTGACAGCGTGTCTCAGAGCCCAGGTCAACAGACTAAGGCTCATAGGGCTCATGCTATGGGGCTCAAAATAACAGTGTAGATGTTCCCACTCAGATTGGAGCTCTGAGACAAAGACTTGGATTTCAGAGTCCAGGCTCCAGCCAAGGCTGTAACATCTACACTACTATTTTCAACCCTGTAGTGTGAGCCCCGCAAGCCTGAGTCAGTTGACCTGGGCTCTGAGGCTTACTGCCATGTGAATAGAATGTACACACATTTTAATGAGACTAAAAAATTATCCCCCTTCTGGAGCTTAGCTGTATTGACAACCCCAATACCACCACCCAAAAATATAAACCTCAACCTAAACTTTTCCCTCAAGTTTGCCGGCTCATAGAGTTTCCCCAGCAGGTTCTCCTTTCTCCTAGACCCCAGCAGGTCTACCCTCTCTGTCCCAGATCTTTGAGAGCCAATCTCACCTCCCTTCTGTCCAGAGCAGAGTTAACATGCTACATGTCACAGTAAATCAGCACAGGGGGGAGAATGTAGAAGAAAACCGTATAATTTTCAAAAAGAATGTTCTAAACAAGAAGGTTCTAACCAAAAGGACTACTCTTAGCAAAGAACCTCATGTTCTTAGCAGGCAGAGCTCTAGATGGTCCATTCTATTTCCTGGCTTGATTTTCACTTTGTAAATCATATCTTTTCTCCTAATTTTGCTAACCAAAAAAACCCCCAACAACTTCTCTTTGTTTTAGCATGCAGAATACACCTGCAGACTCTGGGGCAAACTTAGGTCTGGGGTGCACATGGAGCATTCATTGCTTCAAAGGGAGATGCTCCCCCACATCTAAGGACCGACTCTGACTGCAAGATTCCACAATGAATACGAAAACGAGGCAAATGCAGGTCATTTCGGTAACAGTAACTGTAGTCTCAGGATAGCCCAAAAGTGAAAAGACACAAGGAGACACTGATTGTTACAGTGAAACTTTGAGTACCTCATCAGAGAAAAAGTAGAAATGCTGAACATAATTTAACATGACTATTTCAAGTGAGTTGAGTTTTTCTTAGAGAAAGCAGTTTTGCTACTTTGCTTTGGATTCAAGAAAATGTTAATCTTCACTACCATCATTATTACTGTGTGTTCCTTGTGTTTCCCAGAAAAGGGAGGGAAAGATTTATGCATGTATTTCTTCTCTCTTCAGCTTTGTGGACTAAAATAACCCTGGTATATAAGAAAACAAGACAAGATTCTGTCCCGGAGAACCAAGGTAGGGATATATTGTTTCAAATATATTAATTTTGAATTT
Organism: Emys orbicularis; assembly: GCF_028017835.1. Taxonomy (NCBI): domain Eukaryota; kingdom Metazoa; phylum Chordata; order Testudines; family Emydidae; genus Emys; species Emys orbicularis. The sequence goes on from NC_088683.1 coordinate 84,877,669, forward strand.
CACTATATGGTTCATGGTTGAACTACAATCAAGAACAGTAACTTTCACAAAGGCCAGAGCTCAGTAGGTTACATTTGTTAGTCTCTAAGGTGCCACAAGGACTCCTCGTTTTTATTGTCCCTCTGGAGGTACTGGGGCTTGAACACTAAAAAAAAAAAAAAAAAAAAAAAAAAAAGCTGCAAGTAAATCCTCCAAATGGGGAAGGCTAATTGGTTGAAGGTTATAATATGCTCATTCAGAAAATGCTTGGCATTCACAGAATGGTCAGAAATTAGGATACATTGTTTTACATATGTTTTAACTTTTTAGGGTTGTTTGTTTTTTCCAGGTTGGTGGGCTTTTCCCCCTCTTCATTTAAAACATTAAGTGGAGGCATAAATATGGGATTAACAAATATAAACCCCATAAATCCCCCAATGCTGCAAGCAGACCTCTTCATCTGGGCCATTGTTTTGTGGCTCTGCCCAGGAACAGGGATCTGCCCACATAGAAGATTGTGCAGAATCTGAGCCTAAATATATTTTACCCTGATGAAGTGAACAAAATTACAACAAACTACATGAAATGTTTTTAGTAGGAGTTGGAATAACTTCAAACTGTACAAAGTGCTTAACTCACAATAATAGGTTTAGTGGGAAAACACATACATAGGAAGTGGGAAAAAACAAAGGATTTTTATTGTGGTGGTATCAGACAGAGGAAACAATCTTACACCTTTCGGGCTGAGAAAAGCTGCATGCATTACACAAAATTAGAGGTGAGAAAACTATCACTATGGTTCTAAAATCAGATTCCCTTCAGATCTTGAAATGCCTGGTGCTTGCAATTTGATCTGTTAATCTGCACTAAAGTAATGTAACAAAAGTTTAATGGAAAATTAGGGGCTTTTGCACCATGGGCCAAATTCCTCACTGATGTAACTGGTCAGTGGAGTCACACTAAGAATCAATCCAGCCTCATGTTTCAAAAACTGAAGACTAACATGGAGAAAATGGAAGGGAATCGATTTCTATCAGTGCCCTGTGTTGTAGGGAAAGAACTGAACTCAACAGTATTAAAAACCTTTCCATCCCTGATAGTCAAAGAAGATGCTGCCCTATAATGAAAAATTGGGATAATGGAGCAACTGCTCAAATATAGAAACCTCAGGATAATTGGGATTCGTGAAAACACTGATCCATCCAAAGCCCACTGAATCAATGAGTCTTTCCATTGATTTGGATGAGGCCTGAAATGAAAATGGGAAGGCAGTTGAGGTTTGGGATTTAACTGAACTTCTATTTGAGATTAGACCATGGCGGGTTATCGCAGCAAACACTCTCCCACTTGGACCACTGCAGAGCTGTTGGGTCTGCTCAGTATATGGGGAGAGGAGGCTGTGCAGTTCCAGCTGCACTTGAGCCATAGGAATTGGGATACCTAAGGGCAGATTTCTTTAGGCAGGCATACCATAAGGCAAGGGAGGCAAACCATCGCTCAGCTGCTTCACATAAGACCTGCCGGTTCTATAAGGAGCTGGATGCTATCCTCAGTGGCAACCCCACCTCCATCGCCAAGAGCCCTGTGGATACTTTGGAGGACACAGAGGAAGCGGAAAGAGGATGTAACCCAGAAGACGAAGTTATTGATGAAGAGGTGGAGTTAGATGAGGATGTGCAGCTCCCGGTGGGGCAGGCAACCAGGAACTGTTCTCCACTCCAGAGGTGTCTAGCCAGTCTCAGCAGTTGCTCTCTGGTGAGGAAGACGCAGATGAGACGAGACTCCTGGTAAAGTGGCTGTGGCTTGTGTAGTGCGGAGGTGGGTTCAGGGCATAGAAATGTGGGAGGCTGGCTGTGTTTCTGTGCGCTGGACATTTCCCTGTGTAGCTAATCAGTACGGTGGAACAGGGTGTTGATGCACGCCGAGATCTCACAGGAATCCTCCAGAGAGATCTCCAGGAAAGTTTCCTGGAGGTACTCGGTAATCCTCTGCCAACGGTTTCGTGGCAGAGCAGCTTTGTTTCTTCCCCCATTGTAGGAAACTTTCACATGCCATTCGGCAATCACTTGCGCAGGGACCAAAGCAGCACATAGGCGAGCAGCACAGGGAGCAGGGTGGAAGCCACAAGCATGGAATAGGTTTACCCTCGTTTCCCTGCTTACCCTTAGCAGTGAGATGTCTGCTAGAATTACCCCCACCTGTGGAAAAGTGTGGGAGAATTTTAGAATTTGTTCCCTAGAATGCTGCACCACGACCCTTGCAAAGAGTGTGTGCTCTTTTCCCCATGTGGAGCACCCACCTCCCCACCCCTGCCAACACTCGCCATGCTTTGGGTGTTCGCAGAGATGTGTGCCTAGGTAGGGTCAGTGAGAAAGTGATGGCAATGTTGCAAAAGGTGTATTTAACAGAAATGTTTCAATGCTGTGCATGAATTTTACAATCCCACCACTGTGCATTGTCCCCCAGGCTTCACCAGATGTGGCCTTCAGGAACACCTCACACACCCCAGCTGAGCATCTCCACCGATAAGAAAGCACCCAAGATGCAGCAAAGAAGAGATGTTCTGAGGGGTCCTGCAGTGTTCCAGTGCAGAAAAAAGGGAATGAAAGGAGTGCTGGGAAGCCAAACGGCAGGACAGAAAATAAAATCACACGTTTGTTAAGGAGCGAACACAGATGCTGAAGGCCTTAATAATTCTGCAGACTGAGCAGATCAGTGCTCGACCTTCACTGCAGCACATTCAGAACTCTTTTCCATGTCCCCTGTTCAACTCCAACCGCACATTCCTTTCCACCTTCCAGGACTTCTCGGTTTCCCTTTCACTCCACCCCCTCGGACAACTTTCACAATGATAGTTGGACCTGCACACAGCTGTAAAAGTCTGCCCTTCCCTGGTTCCTCCTTTCCCGCCAAGCATCTGTGTGTGCTGTTTCTTGTGAAATAAAAGCAACCTTTTATAATGGTAAATCATCTTTATTTTTTCGACTCGGTGAGATTGCAGGCACTGCCAATACATGCACAGGTATTTTAATAACTTTATTACAGGAATATAAAGCCCCAAATGTCACCATTACCCTCTAGGAAAACTACATGTCATGTAATATTGAAGCAATTCAGACAGAGATATACAGTATGTTATTGGTGGTCATTGTCAAAGTGCTGCCTCAAAGCCTCCTTGATTCAAATAGCTCCCCTCTGGGCTCCTCTGACAGCCCTGGTATCTGGCTGCTCCAAATCAGTGGCCAAGCGGTCTGCCTCAGCATTCCACCCCCGAGAAAACCTTTCACCCTTAGCTTCACAGAGATTATGCAATGTACAGCACGCAGCTATAACCATAGGAATATTATCCTCAGTGAGGTCCAACCTGCCATAAAGGCATCGCCAGCCCGCCTTTAATCTGCCAAAGGCACATTCAACTGTCATCCGGCACCTACTGAGCCTGTGGTTGAACCACTCCTTACTGCTGTCCAGGTGTCCCCGTGTAAGGTTTCATGAGCCACGGCTGTAACGGGTACACAGAGTCCCCCAGGATCACTATAGGCATTTCAACACCCCCCACTGTAATCTTCTAGTTAGGAAAGAAAGTCCCTGCTTGCAGATTTCTGTACAGGCTGGTGTTCCTGAAGATGGTCCACAAGCGCCTGCTATACTATGGAGAAGTACCCCTTCCTATTGATGTACTCTGTCGCAAGGAGGTCTATGCCAAAATTGGAATGTGTGTGCCATCTATCACCCCTTCACAGTAAGAGAAACCCATTTCTGCAAAGCCATCCACTATTTCACGCACATTTCCCAGAGTCACAGTCCTTCGTAGCAGGATGCGATTTAGGGCCCTGAACACTTGTATTAACGGAGTCCCAACAGTCGACTTCCTCACTCCAAATTGATTTGCGACCAACCAGGAGCAGTCTGGAGTTGCCAGCTTCCACAGAGCAATTGCCACACGCTTCTCTACCGAGAGGGCAGCTCTCATTCTGGTGTTCTTGCGCCGCAGGTCAGGGGCAAGCTCCATGCAGTTCCAGGAAGTGGCTTTCCACATCTGAAAGTTCTGTAGCCACTACTCGTCATCCCACACCTGTATGATGAGATGATCCCACCATTCAGTGCTTGTTTCACTAGCCCAAAAGCAATGGTCTACCCTATGCACCTGCTCTGTGAATGCCAAAAGCAATCTAAAGTTGCTCCTATCCATATCACGCAGAATGTCGGGCACCTACGAGTCTTCTTCACTGCCATCTGCGATGTCTTCATGACAGTTAGAGCAAAGGAGAGCAGTGCGGGATCCATCTCTTCTCACAAAGATGCCGGGGTGCACAGAAGGGCCGTTGAAAAAATGCCATGAAAGAAAGCTAGAAGCCCATGGAGTGCTGGGACAGAAAGCAATGCATCACGGGACATTTAGCACTGTCCCAAGATGGGCCGTGATCTGCTCCGTCATCCCACAACCCCTAGTGACAGGACTGTGGGATAGGTACCCACAGTGCATTGCTCACACTGTCGATGATCGTGCCCCCACTGTGGATGCGATCTGCTGACAGAGGGAGCAACTGTGAACATGAAATTGCGATTTTTATTATGTCAACTTTTGAGTACAATCATAATTTTTGTCAACACAAACTGGTAGTGTAGACCAACTGGCTGAACTCTTCAAAAACTCTTATGTGACAGATTTATTATTATTATTATTATTAATGGTAAATTGGGTAACTAAGTTTTTATCCTTTTTTTTATTATGCTTACACTGGTGTTGTACAGCTCCAGTTTAACTAGAAATTTAATATCCTGTGAAGATTCAGAGTCTCTCAAGATTTTCTATTAGGGCATATCATTTTTACTTTGAGCAACATTTGGGTTTTTTTTAATAAATGGATTTGATCACCATGTTGTTAATTGTATCCAGGAGACAGCAGTTGTCTCCTTCTCATAACAACAAAGGAATTGCAGAATGTTGTCATTTCTGTTATTTTTCTGTTTTGTTTTTCCCTCTTCTTCCAGTTCCATTTGTGTAGCAGGACCCCCGTTATGTGATGTCTTCTCTATCTTGAAAGTTTTTGGTTAAAAATGCCCATAAAGAAAAATGTTTAGAAAGGAAAACTCCTGAACAGAAATTGTTTTACAGGTCCAATATAGATTATTGGAAAAGACTCAATGGGTTTTGGATCAGGTTCATAATCCTCTAGAACATAAATGAAATAAACGGGGAAGTGATGAAGCTTTACAGAACAGTTCTTGCTAGATCACTCGGATATTCACTGTCAGAAGTACCAGCCCACTGGAACATGAAGGAAGAGCCCTGAGGTTCTAGTCACACCCATGGTTTTTAGAGGACGCCACCCTTTCCAGTTATTAATTATACAGTTTCATACAAGAAGCTGATTAAGAGCCAGACTGTGATATTTAGCAACAGGCCTAAATTGGGAGCTGTGCTATCGTGGAGGCAGCTCCAGGACAGCTTGTGCCTTAGGAGGGCCAATCCTTTCTCTGGTTTCTGAGTACACCGAGAACAGGTTTCAAACTCCACAGTGTAGATGATATTTTAAGCCTTGTCTACACTACAAATGCTTTGCAGGTATAGTTAAACTGGCAGAACCCAAGTGTAAACACAGCTTATGACACCAGAAGGAATGTTTCTGTCAGCATAATACAACCTCCCTGAACGACATTAGTTATGGTCAACAGAAGCACTTTGTCAGCATAGCTTGCCTCTGCACTGAGGGCTTTGCCAGCATAGCTATGTCAGCTACGGGATATCCAACACAGTTATGTCAACAAAGCTTTGTAGCATAGAGCTGGTCTACATGATACACAAGTAACTGCAATCTTTATAGTTGGCCAACTGTGCTCATTTCTAACCCGAATTTTCTAAATAAGTAGAAATAAGAAATAAGTAGCTAAACCATCTTATATTTCACATACAAAACTAACCCAGGCCTATAACTTGTATATTCTAAACAGAGTGTTTTCATTTTTCCTTACATGGTTGTTCTCATTTGCTCTTTATGAGCCCAGTCTAGCAAAGCACTTAAGCATGTGAGCAGTCTGATTAAAGTCAGTAGGTCTACTCCTGTGCTTACAAATGTTTTTTGGAACAAGGTTTATGGATCCACTCTAGACAGCTATGGGAAACAAATACTTTTGCTTCATGTGAAGTAAGTAGAATTATACCATATCATGAAACCACATCCCTCAGGGGTTTCAGCATTCTTTTAAATTAACAATGCCTTATAATTATCAAAACCACCTGTGAGAGCTTGCTGATGCTGCATAGTTAAGGCCCAAAGTTTAATAAGTCTCATAAGAAATTATTTGAAAGAGCCTCTGGGTTTTCTTTAGTCTGTCAGGAACATGCCATCATGTCCACCCCCAAACAAGCACATACTTTTTTCCTCCTTTGCTATATAGTTTTTTTCTTGGTTTGCTCAGCTGGTAACACAAACTATGTACTTCCTAAAGCAAATGGACAAGCCATAGACATGAGCATGTCTAATCATTTAAAGGAACTGAATACACAGAAGGCCAGATCCCCATGTACACCAGAGCACCTGGGAGGCTGGGGCCACAGGTGCTGATGAGGGGCAGGGGACTGTGATGAGGATATGCGGGAGGTGGCTGGGAAATGGAGCCAAAGTGAGGGAGGGAGAGGGGACCTAGGTGTAGGATGAGAAGTTGGAAAAGGGTTGTGGAGGTGGAGTCAGTGTGAGAAGACAGTGACTGTGGCAAGGGCATGCTGGAGGAGCTAGAGGCAGACGGGTCTGTAGCCATTAGAGACCACTCCCTCACAAGCTGGAAGAGAAGTTATTATTCCTGAGTCTCAACATTCTGCTGCTGCTGGAAAAATGTTCGCCTCATGTCCTCTGTGTGGGCTAGCCACTAGTGGGAGGACAACCTATTACTATTAGATAATCTGTTAGCTCAAGTGACAAAGCTCTGTGCAGTGGATCTAAAGCTTCTAACACTGCTGCTGACCTCTGTGGGAGTCAGTATTGTTCCATATGAAGGAATTTCTGTTTTTTTCCCCATTTGCCTTTTCAAAAAGCTAGGAAATCTCTCTATCACACACACACACAAAAGAAATTTAAGGTTGCAAACTCAAGTACTCAAAGGTTAGTCCCATATAACCTTAATTCAGCCCCCTTGTGAGTATGCATTATAATACAGTTTGTAATCACAATCATATTATTTTTTCCACAGGTCCCGCCTCATTCAGTGCGCAGGATAGACAATATTCAGGGATGAATCAGGATTGTCTAGTCAGTAAGGCTGTAAACCCCCATCTCATTTATTTCAGGTGCGGGAAGATATATAGTGAATGAGGCAGAGAAAGGGTAACCTCATGGTCAAGACAGTTGAATGTTGCTCTGAAGAACTGGATTCCTTCTGCCACATAATTCCTATATGATGCAGGCAAAATACTTAATCCAAACTTTTCGCAGGTGGTCACTAATTGTGTGAATCATTTTCTGGGTGCCCAGCTAGAGACCTTGGAGTCCGATTTGCAGAAGAGTTTGTGACCCAAGGACCTCTTGATGCCAACAGGCAGAGGGCACAGGGGTACATAAGGGGTACAGCAATCCCATGGATCTAAATATACACACTAGTCCAACAAAGAATGTCATGTAAGGTCTCTAATGAAAGCCTGCATCACACTGGACATCATAACTTATTGTGAGATGTATGTACAGAAAATGTGAAGATTACGCACATACATACACACACTCTCTGTGTTCTCCAGGTGTATGAATTAAGACAGGTCACCAAAATGTAATCCACATACTCCTGGCAAGCAGAGGGGAAGAGTCGCTTCTCTTACTCTGCCTGGTCATATGCATATTGAGTATTGTATTGTTAACAATGACTGCCCATTTACAGTCAGAGTGAAATGCTAACTGATAGATTATGGGGGCTAGAGGGGAAAAAAAACAGGAAGAGCAGGGGTTAAAAATGTTGGGACAATGACTTGGGGTCAGCTATCTCGGGGATATGGGAAATGCCTTGTGAGTTAAGTTTAGGTTCTAGAAAGCACATTATGATTTTGTTTTATATGTAACCATTTGTTTCCAATATTCTTACTTTCTGTCGCTTGAATCTCTGTTCTTTGATACACATATTCTTGTTTTCACTATATATATATATATATATATATATATATATATATATATATATATATATATATATATATATACACACACACACACACACACCCCTACCTCCAAGTTTTGTGCATTAAGCAGAGCGGTGATCATGAGCTGAAACTTACAACTTGGGTATACTATTCTCTGGGGAATAGCACATCTAAGAGTTCTGTGAATATTCAGTGTACCTGGGGGCTGGGCACTCCAGAGGCACAGCTGGAGGATGCAGGGGTTGGTATATGCCTGTCGCTAACCAGTACAGAGCGAACAAGGCCTTTGGAGGCCTGGAAGTGCATGTGTTGCCAGAGGCTGGTGGCTTCAGGGAGCTGGTCGACAGGAGGGACAGACAAAACTTCCTTATGCCAAGAGCAGGTGGTGGCGAACTGCCTTGCAATTATGGGTATTCAAAGGAAGCATCCCAGTTCACTGAAAAATTATACTATAAGCATCTCAAATTGGGCACCCCAAATTCATGGGTACATTTGACGTTAATGTTTCTGTGCCCCAGATGTGAAAGGGGAGGAACATCATCATCTCACATCAGGGGCGCTGTGAAGATGAATTAATGCCAGTGAAGCACTCAATGCTATAGTCATGAGTGCCACAAAAAAGCCCATGAGGAAATTAAGAATTCTGTCTCCAGAGGAGTGTTTGAATAGTGTGTAGCAAATAAGGCTTGCTGAATGATCAGGATAAAACAAAATATTGAATCAGTTAAGTGAGCACTGTCCATTCTGTGCACTGAATGAGGCAGAAATCTTATGGAAAAAAAAAAGATAGTGTGTGGAACAATGCATACGGATAAGGGGGCTAAATTAATATTGCAACTGAAACCTTAAATCTGGTGCTTACTAATTTATGAGTGCTTGACTTTGCAATGTTATACTTTTACGTAGTTCCTGGTATGTAATTTATTTATAAAACATATTGGGAGAAGAATACAAAAAGGTCTGATAGTAAATTCTCTCTTTACTACTGACTCGAAAAGGAGGGACCATTTATTTAGGGAAGGCCACTGGAAATTGTTAAATGCCTTAGCAGAATGATGTTCTTTCATACATATATGGGATTTATTTTAAATGCACATTGCATTCCATTGATCTGCACAGCATAGCAGTTCTTTACAATATAAAAGAATGGCAGAAAAAATATTGTAAAGATAAATCATCCCTGTCTTAGCTAAGTGTCCTGACACACATTTATGTTTGCCTCTGGCAGGGATTCTTGTTCTGTTTCTGGGATTATTAAAAAAAAAGCAACTCAATTTTCCTCTTAATACTTCAGTCTTCCAAAATATTGAAGAGACCACAGTTCCAACCGCTAAGCAAGCAATGGCTTTGTGAACCAATTCTGTAGAGATGTAAAACCACAAGGGTTTCAGAAAGCTGTGTCAAGAGATGCAAACTTGGATGCTACCATAATACAAACATTCATGTTATCTGGCGTACATGTAGAGTAAGAATTCAGGAGAGCTTAAAGATGGCTAATGAGGGACTGAAAGTCTTTAAAATAAAGGAAAGGGGAGTGGTTCCTGAAAGAGATGCAGCGATGGTTAAAATATAAATTTTCAGTCCTATCAAGCAACCTGGGATGAATGACAGAGGATGAAAATCTAGGACATTAAAATTCAGGATAGCACTTTTGGCAACCTTTATTGTGCACATCAAGTACACCAATGCAGAGGTGCTTAGTGTTTGTGGATTTTTAAGCTACACAAATGAATGTCTTTTCAAAAGGTGAGGTGCTGTGAGTTTCTAAACACCTTTGGACTTTTTGTTGTTGTTTTTTAATTGCAACACGGTTTGCAAGAGTTCAGATTTTTAGTGCCCTTGCCCAAGCATCTGCAAAAACAAAGTCTTGCAAAAGTAAGGCAAGATGTGAATCTGCATCATTCATAAATTATCCAACACACAGTCTGAGCCTTGGACTGTCAATAAAATGAACTACTCAGAAGAACAACACAGCATTGACTGGAATTCAGTAAATATTCCCAAAGAAAAAGCAAATAGAAATGGGAGTTTCAAGAACATACATAATCCTCAACATTTATTAATCCTTCCATATGAGATTATTTTATTTTCAGTATCAGACCGAAGAAGGAAGTACTGGGCATTATGCAAAACTGTAAAAGTTACATGGTGAGATTGATATTGGAAATGTGTTTTTCCCCCGCTTCTGTTCCCATGGATTTCCCTGTGGATTGATTAAAAACATAAGACCTGGTTCTTCTTTTACTTACAATGAATGAAATCAGGAGTAATTCCATTTGAGTCAATGCAATTATACCAGTGTAAAAATAGAGGGAGATCAGAATTAGGCCCCCTATTTTTCCTAAAGCTTTTGTTCATGCGCTCTAAGTAACAAAACCCCTTTTTTCACATTCAAAGTCTGAATCAGTGGAAGACCCTATAAGAATTTTCTCCTCTTAAAATATTTATAGCACAGAGCAGAAGGGAGCAAAACCCCATAGTTTTCTCCTCTGGAGAACAAGAAGAAAAAAAACCACCACACTTTGGGTGTCTCATATCTTCACTGGGTGGCAAAATCATTTTCTGTATAACAAACAATCCCTTTCTATTTGTAAGTTCTGATACTAGTTTTCCCCTAGCTGTATTTCTTCATTTTTTGTGATGAGTTATTTATGAGTTGGGATTCCCTCACCCCCCATCCCCTAGGGGGAAAAAGTCTGTTTTCAGTAGAGGTAGTTATCTTTCCTGAAAAGATAAAAAAAGCCCTCCAAGGTATGCTGAAGGCCACAGTCCTATAACTGGCAGGGGGCAGCATATGTATGGACAAACTATACTAATAAACCTTTTCTAGTTTTAATTTCTAGTAGTGCTCCTATGGTTAATATGGAAATGACAATCCACTTCTGTTACCTATGCCTGGCTTTTACTCTTCTCTAGATTCAGCATGAGAATATTTTATTTAGTCATCTTTAATCTCCGCAGAACTGTCCTCCATTGAGCATGATGTTAAATGAGCGAAGCAACAAAGATAGTAGTATCTTGGATTTGGCCTCTAGGTGCTGTTACAATATATAATAGATTATAAAGATTTACACCAATGTAACAGAGCAAGTTCTGGCCCAAAACATATGCTGCTCCTACTTCTATGTAAGGTGGTGGGGAGAATCATATTTATGCTTAAGGTGACTTAGGATTTTAAAATTAAGTATGGGAAGCTCAGTATGTAAAAAAATGTGATCTTGTATCCCCCTCCTTCAGCTGAGACAAAGATTGTGCTAAAAAAATCATTTAAAGTTAAATAAAGTTCATTTTTTTGGAAAATATAGGTTTAATGGAAATGTGTTCTTACTAACCCTACCCCAGAATACAAGGTGTTACATCTTGTGAGACCATACTAGTAAGTAGAGTGGGTATTATCTGTTACTGTATAAGTTGTTCAAAAGGTTCTCATGTATTCCCACAGCATGAAGGGTTTATTAAAAAGACTGCAATCAGAACACTTTGCAACTTAAGCATTTTTATCCTTTAGACTTAAAACTTCCATTTAAGTTTTTATTTGCTACAACCCCAAAGAGCCTGCAATGTCAGTGCCTGAAGAAATGAGGTTTCGGAGGTGATTATAGTATTATGTGGAACAAGAGCTGTTATGATCTGGAAGACAGATGCTAATAGTGAGTCAGATAAAGGTACATACTGAGCACTTGCAAGCTATCAAAGTGCCTTTCTTTTAGTCTCTGGCAAAGCAACATGCAGTGTACTACAAAATCAAAATGTATAGATCATACATATGAATATAGGATAGATATACATTTTAGCAAAACTACAAAGCACCACGTTTTCATTTAGGTAATTAAAAAGTGAAGCACACAAAAATCTGAGACCTACTCTAGCACATGAGGCTGGTCAATGTAGATCTCGAAGCTAGGCGCATAGTTACTGGGACTTCACGTGCAACTCTGTTGCCATGGCTGCCAATACTTAGTAACATAGCACTATCCCATATTCGTTGTGAGAAGGATCTGTCATGCTGCTGCCCAAGATTCGTGAGAACAGCGATCTGCCTTTGTACGCAGACCTCTTCAACCACCCACCAGCTTGCCTGGTTTCTAGACACTTTTTATGGTTATTTATGTCACAACAGGACATGACAGTGGAATGTGCTCACCACTCATTGTGCCAAGCAATGACAGTTGTTAATCACTCTCTTGTCACTGACCCAACCATCTATCCACCAGGTTTTGATCTGCCAAGGCACCTGTGGTCATCTCTGAACCATTTTCAAGCAGGACAGGGCAACTATGCAGTAATCTCTTTAAATGGGGTTTTTCTAATGAGCCCCGATGCAGCTGCCATCAACTTCAGGCTATGTTGCATATCCTGGACGAGTGCCCACTGATTTATTTTGATGGTGGGCAACCGGCTCTCTGCCTGGCTGATGAGGATGCCATCAAATGGGTGGGGATATTGTGCCTATGCTGAGAGAGATTATAAAAGCTTAACAATGTGACCATATTCTAAAAATATTTTACATAGAGTCTAGATGACTTTCTAAATTCGTTGTATAGCAGTCAGCCCGTAACCTTAACTTTTCCTAAATACTAATAACAGCACTATTTTTTTAAAATTGGTTCATATGCATTCCTTTGGCATTAATCAATATGAAATCTATCTACTCTATTTTAAACCCAGATCGATTGACCCTGGGTATTAGGAGAAGAAATGAGTTATAGGTAGGCCATTCTCATTTATAGTGAGTCTGAATACATGTTTTTATTCCAAGAACCTGCACAAGGTCTAAACTACCTGAGGAAAAAATTCTGCCCTCTCGTATTGGTATACTTGGTACATGGGAGACAATACAGGGAGCCCCTTTCCGTGTTCAAGCACATATACGGGAACAGAGCAAAACAGGGACCATCTTGCACATCAACAGTAATACAGGGTCTGCAGGCCAAATTATGCCCTCAGACACCTGTGTAAACCTATCGGTTTTGGATTATGTTTTTCTTGACATCTATGCATAACCTGTTTAAATCCGATGGGTTTACATGGGTGTCACTGAGGGCAGAATTTGAAAACAATGGATTTGCAAAGGTGTGATTGAGGGCCTAATCGGTCTTGTAGAAACTTTATTGCTGGTGATGATGCACAAGATAGAAGAACCCAGTTTGGCTGCAAAAGCCAAGAGTGAATTTGCTGGGTATGAGCTTAGATAAAAAGCATTGTTTCTCTTGCAAACTGAGCAAATTTGATAAAGAAATAACTGAGACAGGGAATATGGAACCCCTCAATACCACTTAAAAAAAAAAAAAAAAAGACACCCACAACCCACCACTTTTGTAGAGCAAAAATGCATTTTAACTACAGCTGGCATTACCAGCTGCTATGAAAAACAGCGATGTTCATGATCAAATATTTTTCCCAACCTACACTAATTTTAAGTGTCTAGCTGATGAATTGTTAGGACATGCAGTACTAACAAATAAGAAAATTGATAAGTAAAATATTCATGTTCTGAACTGCTTCATTTTCAGAATGTCAGCACAAAAAAGAATACATTAAAAGAACTCAAAAAAAGTTGGGAAATGCCAGAATTAAAGTTCTCCATGCAACTTTAATTCAGCTCCCTTGTGTGTATGCATTATGATAGAGGTCAATGAAGATCCAGTTTAAGTTATAGATGAGTATTTCCCTGGTCAGTTAACTTGAGCTGCAAATACTGCAAAAAGAGTAATATCTATTTGACTTTTTAAAAGAATTTGTTTTAACTACATTCACATTTCCTTCGTTTGCGCTTTTCACAATTTTCTAGGCAAGTTCTCTTGCACAAATGTTCTATAAAACACAAGATTTTATGAAAATATTGCAGAATATTAAATTATTACTCAATTGTTCACATGAAAAACCCAATTCTAAAAGTCAAACTCATTCAGTCAAGGAACAGAAAAATATTATGTGATCAACATGTATAGTAAAAACAGCTTGTCTTTCAAATACTCAAAGAACTCCTCTTTAGCAAGCTACAGCCCCAGAATTACTTGCAAAAATTTAGTGAATGTCAAATGAGTTAATTCTCATCTGTTCAGAAAATTTGCAATCAGTTAAAGTGAAGCTCATTGAATAAGTTATTTCTAACTATTCACCCATCTCTACACTTAATCAACAGTCTTCCTTAAAATTATAACATATGTACTTTCTAAATTACTCTTTAAATAAGTATCCATGTATAGATGTACAGCATATTATTATGCCATTAGGGGAAAAATCCCACCCACAGTTCCTAGGGAGTTCCACAGCTTCCCCTGCACTCCTGAGTAGTCCCTCCATCCCCAGTCTGTGGGAGAGGGATGCCCAGTAGATTGAAGTCATGCCACCAGCCCTGCTCCTCCTTTGGCCCATTTCCCAACCACCCATCTTGCTCTCCACACTATTAAGCCTGTGACTGAGATGTTTGCTCCAGCTGTTAGTTACTGATATTTCCAATTTTGTTTTAATTTTTGCCCACGGAGAACGTGACTCACTGGCCACTGAGTTCCACAATGCAGCTTGTAGCTACCCTTGATATGGACATGTGGCCTGCAGAAATGACAAATCCTAATATTCAGTACTCCAACTTGATCGCAGAAGAAGCTTCCTGGATGAAGGTGGAGGACTACATGACCTCCTGAGGTCCCTTCCAACCCTGATATTCTAGGATTCTATGGTAGAATATACAATTTCCAAGCATTGTTATAAAAATTAGACTAGCTGCAATCTCTTCTGTTATACGGAGTTGTTGTAGGCCAAGGGTTGTTAGCAAGTTCCAAATGCAGTCTTCATTGGGTAAAATTCACTCACCACTTTTATAGAATTCTTCATTTAACTTTATCAAGGAAAATATATTTATATTCATTATAAATGGGGTTTCTCTTAGGTAGTCAGGGTCCTTTTGTCACAGCCTTTACCAAAGAATTGCAAACACAAGATTTTTGATCTGTTAAAGTTACTCAGCAAGCATTTCAGAAAATGCCTTTAAATCCTAACTGTGTTTCAATTTAAACTGGTGCTAATTTCAATTTAAACTTGTTAAAAGGTGTATGGTTTGATGGAAGATGGCCACATTTTTTTTTAACCTGAGTCATACCATTTCCAGTAAATCTGTTGTCACAGATTAAGGCTCTGATCCAGCAAAGCATCTATGCACATGCTTAACTTTAAGCACATGAGTAATCTCTCTCATGTCAACTATAGGCACTGGATCAGGGCCTAAATGAACAAGGAACTAAAAGCCTGTTGATCCCAAGGCACGGTATCTTCTCTTCTGCAGAAACTCAGATGTGAGGAATTATTTTGGGGTGGGTTTAGCTCCAGCAAGGCAGTGAAAAAATCATGGGGAAATCATATGGTGACTAGCATGTTAAAGTACACTGCAGATTAGGGGGCCACAGTAGCAAAGCAGATCCCAACCCGTGCCTCAGAGACAGAGGTAAACATAGGCAGTGACGGTTGCTAACTGACACGCCGATACTTCACAAGGCAGCACCTGACAGTTTCAGTGGCACATCTCACAGCAGTCAATCACCACCCACGGCATAAGCAATTCAGTCAGTGAGGTGTAGATGTTAGGAGGAGTGGGAACAAAATAGACGGTGGGTGATTGAGGTTAACGGACAGCAAGCCAGGAAAGCAGCACAAAAGCCACAAGGGGCACAGCCCAACAAACCACAATGCACTAAAAATAGCAGTCAGCTGACAATTATGTAGGAGAAGGCCAAGTACAGGACACAGGTGCACTGTCAGATATCAGCTGTAAGATGTACCAACAAGCACTAGCATAATACACCTCTTCCTCATGACAGGCAAATTGTTTCCAGTCAAGTAAGTGCTGGCCATTAATTCACAATTCCTTTTTATTCCAGCTACCTATAACTGGACATTAGCATACTTGTGTGTAGTGTCTGACCACCCATTTTTTTACCCTGCTCTTAATTGATTCAGTGGGAATATTCATGGAAATAAAACTAAGCAAATGCATGAGTTTCCAGGATCAAAGCCTTAGTTAGGACAAGCTTGCCCTGTTATTAAAATGTTTAACAGTCTTCACTTCCCCTAAATCCATTTGATATGATTCATTATTAAACACTTTTCACCTTTGGCTACACATCTTGGGGGCCTCCCATGTTATTCCAGCTAACGTCAGCCATGTTGTATGGAGTTAGCTCAAGGGCTTCCTGTTTCAGATGGTAGCATGCAAAGATCTCCAGGGTTTGACATAAGCCACCTATATTAGGTCAAACTACACCCTTTTTTGTGGATGCAATTTCAGATGTGACGGTAACAAAGGAATCTGAGAATGTGTAAGCATTCAAAAATCATGAGTCAGGCTCTGGAAAATCACTTTTTTTTAAATTGTACATTTGGGGTCGGTTTCTTTGCATTTCTGGTTTTTGAGCATTCAGGGTACATTTGGGTCATGTTTTCAAGCTCTTCTGTGCCACCAGGAGAGCTAGACGCTTTTTTAAAAAAATGAAAGTTGAGATTTCCATGTAATCAATTGTCTTCAGGAACTGGGGCTTTAAGCATATCATCAAATATTGCAAGAGTTGTGATAAAATAATGAGAGTTGGCAATGTTGCCTTTTGGTCCCTGTGCCAGGGCAGGGATGAATCTGGGTAATACATATACAGTGCAATTCTGTAGCAACATCATTGTAGTTTGAGGGCCTATCAGGAATTGCTACAGCATTGCCAGTAGGGCAAGGGAGTATATAGCTGCAAGTTATAGGGAAGAGCAGATCTTAGGGCCCAACCCTCTTCCCATTTAATGAAATGGAAGCCTTAGAGCTCTGTCCAATGCCAAATGAAATCAATGAATCTTTCCATTTACTTTAATTGGTTCTGAATCACACTCTTAGTGAACGCTTGAATTGTTTCTTTTAAGAAACTTGAGATGCTCTCAGGGGCATTCAGATGATAACATACTGAACAAAGGCAAGATGTTCATTTCACAGTTGCTCCCTTTTATAGCATTATTGCTTTTTCTCCGATGTTGTCATCAGCTACTTTTGGTGTGAAGTTAACGGAAGGCTTCTAAAAAGGTGCTGATGCTGCATGTTGTATGTAAGATTGCACATCATATGTGTGATCTGCATCCTGTTTTGTCTTACAATGCAGTACTCATGTCATTATTTCCCCTCAGATTGTGCCCCAAGTATAAAAGCAGCTGCTTCATGGAAAACCATGAGAATGATAGAAGTGTTTGCTTAGGCCTGCATCCAACAAACCCTTATTTGTGTGAGTAAAGCCGATTAAAGCCAATTTCATTGAAAACAACGGTCTGCTCCCTTGCTCTCATATGCAGATAATGGAAATGCTGGCAGACCCATAATTATTCTTTTAGTGCACTTAATACACCAGGAGCCTGAGTCTGAATGCCTTGAACACTTAAAACTCCCACTGAAATGAATGGAAGTTTTAGGGGTAATAAGGTAGCAGGATCAATTCCAAGTTTCCATGTCTTTTTCTAAGTATCTGTAAAAATTGTGCATTTTGCTAAGGCTTAATATTGCATTTAATCATTTTATAGCTCACTGTGACAGGGTGCTGCACTCACTGCTAGGATACGGCCTCTTCTTGGTCACTCTGGGGAATAGCTTGAGAGGTCAATGCCCCTTCCCATAGTTGCACACCATCTCTCTGCCTCACTCTCTGGGTCAGCAGCCCCTCACTCGCTCCACAAGCTGTTGCTCCCTCTTCATGACTTGGCTCTCCAGCCAGATCACTCTAAATATTTTCCCCTTATGGGGAACCAAAGGATTTCAAAGTCTTGCTCCACACTAGAGGCTTCAGGAAGTCTTCCCATTCACTGCCCCACGATGCCACTACCTCAGTGGTTGGCAGGAGAACCTGGACCTGCCCTCTATTCTGTGTTCCAGCTCAGGGACCCTTTAGCCAGCAGTCAAGATATGTTCCCTTTTAGACCTTACTGCCTTTATAGCACCAACCCAGCTCATGCCTCCTAAACTGATCTCCCTCACTCAACCAGGGGATTACTTGGCCACCTGATTCCCCTCAGCTGTAGCCTGTTAGGTTAATTAGCTGTCTTCTCAGTCTGCATTAACCCTCTCAGGGAAAGTGTGGGGTAAATAGCCAAAGGTGAAGAAAATTAGTCAAGTTTTCATGCTGCATAAGCCCACATCTGAGTTTATGGACACCTCAGAATATCACTTTGCAGTGGGTGATGTATCATGAAAGCTTAAACTATTCTTCAGAATCAGCCTCAGAGTAATTAATTTCAGAATCTAGACTGGCAAAAAATGAAAAATGTTACAATGCACACATTCCATAATTTGCTTTTTAGTTCATTCGGAATTACCTCAGCTCAGCCCAGCAATTCATCAGTGCATAAAGCATGCAGGGACTGGAAGTGTGAATTATGCATGAAGTATTATTTAGCTCTGATGTTCTGAAATCCTGCTGCATGTTTGTGCAGGGTATGTTGTGCAGGGTATGTAGCACTAACAGTCATGTGACTATTGGTGCTTTGTCTTTGGAATATACACAGCCCTGTGCTATTTGGAAGTATGGTCAACTGTAATACAAAGCTGGTAAAAAAAAACCTACATCAACAGTGTAAATAAATGATGCCTTTAAAATATGAATCATAGTATAAATAAATGATCCCTCCCCTGTCTCCCTCAGTCTTCAGATAGAAAAAAATCAGTTAAGGGAGTGTGTTATTCACTCCGTACAGACTGCCTGACCAAACAAGTTTATTTACTTCCATGATGTGGACATATCCACCACAGAATGCAAACTTGATGTGCAACCAATAATAAATGTGTCAATGACATAATTTATCTGTTTTGTTCTGGCATGCTTCAGATTTGAATATAGTTCCCTAGGGATTTAAAAAGAAAGAAAGAAAAAGATGCAGAATTAGACCTTTGAAGAAGGAAGCTAAGTTAATCATAGTAATTAAAATAATAAATGAGAAGTCATTTCTGATGCATTATATAATAATCACACAAAAAACATCGTTAAAATGAACGTAAGGCCACAGGCATATATTACTGATGAGTGTATATTGCCTTTCAATAATATTTCATTTCCTGTATTTCTATTTTTTTCAAAATGATAGAGTTAAGATTGCATTTCTCAAACAAGTTACTTCAACTGTATTAATTGTAGAGCTGGTTGAAAAGTTAAAGAGATTGAGACATTTTTTAAAATTCAATATTGTTTTTGCTCCACAAATTTCTAAAATAATTTTTAATTCGTTTGAAGTTTGTGGTGAATTTTTGGTTTAGAAAATTCTCTTTTTTTTTTTTTGGTCCCTCCACCCCCTTTTTCCATTATTCCATTAATGGAAGAAAGGAGGAGTAAGGGATGGTAAATGTTTCTGCAAAAAGATTTTCTTCAATTAAAAAAAAAAATACAAAAAACTGACCACCTCAGTGTAATTCTCACTTTGTGACGACAGCTTGAGGAAATAAGAAACTCTTGCTGTGTTATCCATTAGGTGTGAATTCAGGAACTGCTTGTCCAGTTCATGTCACATTTGGCAGAAAAAAAATCTCCTGGGGCTCTAGACCTAACACCAGTTTTGAGGCTGATATGACTTATGTGAATTCTGGAAGACAGAGAAAAGTTAGGATCATGGAAACTCAGTTGCAACTTTAACTATGAAGCTGCTGATCTGTAATTTAGAGCAGTAGCTTCACCTATTCTGAACTGAATTATACATCTACAGCTATATCTTTAATCTAGTGTATAGTTTATTTTTAAAAATACGAGCAAGATAATTACATCAAAGCATAGCCTTGATTTTATTCTGCGATTTTCCCCCTGTGCCTTACTACAAATTGCAAACACACAGTATGGAAGTGTATAGGATTGGTGGTAGGCTTATTTAAATAATAACTGAAGTGAAAACATATTTGTAAGAGAAAAAGAGATCCTTGATATTCATAAATAAAGAAATGCAAGTTTCCCAAGCCAAAGCATGCTGAGCTCTCTGCCAGGGGTTAAATTAGTTCATGAAGAAATATTTTACTAAAAAATAGCTAGATCACAAACCAACAGCAATCCCTACTCCTCCCACCTCCAAAACTGCACAGTGGAGGAAAAGTCATATTGGATGCCTACCAGATTGTGATTACAACCACTACAGAGAAAAGTTACTCAATCCCTGTTTGCTATCCGCAAAAACTTGGCTAGCAGTACTTTCATCAAGACATGGTAGCTGGCCAGATTCTGTGGTGCAAGGCCCCACTTTGTGTCTAATTGCTGGCGGGCCAGCCCTAGGAAGATTCCTCTAGAGCAAGGAGAATCCTCCAAGGGCACAGTTTTGGAATGGAGACTTCTACACTGACCCAACTGTCCTTGGTGAAAGTGAAGGGATGTGCCTGGAGTAAAGCGGAGGTGGCCACGACACACAGACCCCGTCCCTCCTCCCCACCCCACATTGCAGTAATCACTGGCTGTGGGGTTTTGGATCCTTGATTGGGCTTAAAGGAGAGCTTTATGTCACTTCATCCCCGTGTTGCATGCAGATCAATGAACCCCAGCATCTAGTTCAATAATTAGTAATGAATGCCATGGATGGTACCTTTTATGTAACAATTGTTCCATCTCATGAATGGCATGGCTGAGAGTGTGCTCTGTGTAAAGTTATTGCTGAAATTCATGCCTCCCCTTATAAAGCCTGATTACTCCGGTTTCGTGCTCAGAGTTAAGTGGGTATGGATGCAGAAAGCCTATTACACACTGGTGCCTTACGATTAGCACTGGCTGCCAGTTAGTTCCCAGGTAGAAGTGAAGGTGTTAAGTTGTTTGGGTCCTGGCTATCCGAGAGACCATCTCTCTCCCTGTGAGATACCACGGCAGTTGCAATAACTGAAGGTGCTTAAGTTAGTATGCCCCGTCTCGGTTAAAAAGATGAAAAGCACATTGTCAAGAGCCTTCTGTGAGGAGTCATTGACTCTGGAACTGACTTCTCCCCTTTCTCTGACAGAGCCCCAATATGCTGGCCTTGATAGCATGTGGCAAGCCTCATCATTTTTCAGGTCGGGTGGGCTGAGGGCACTAAGCTAGTTTACTGTGAGCCTTTGTTTACTGTATGTGGAGAAGTTCTAAGCTTTGATTGGGGCTGTTAATATTATTGTGCAACAGTTCTGGTGGCATAAGGGATCTGCAATAGGTGTGGTTTTTCCTTGGGTTCTTGTACAGTCTAGATAGGCATTTCTGGAAAAAAAATTGAAATAAATACATTACATTAAGTAAACCCTGCTGGTTTATGACTCAATGGTTCTAGTGTGCTTAGGTATTCACATCCTGCTTCTTGGACAACTTAGGGTCAGATTTTCAAAAGAAAATAGCAACCAGCAGCTCCCATAGATCTCAAAAGGTGCGAAGCCCTTTTGAAAACCTGGCCACTCATCCTCTTCTCTGGCACCATTACAGTTTTTGCAAACTTCCAACAATTTCCTGACCTACACTTTTCCAAAGTACATTACTTATAGCTCATAAAATGGATACTATGCCCGAGGCAAAAAACATCACCACCTATAACAGTATTCAGCTGGAATCGAAAATGGAGCTGTCATTCCATACACCTTTGTACAGGTTTCTAGGACCTAAATCAGATATTACGGCTGACAAACAAGAAAGCTACAATGCAGAGACCACAGAATAGCTATTCACAGTTCATTTTTCAGTTTGCTGGCAGTTCTGGGGGGGGGGGAGGGAACATTTGGGTCAAACTGCAACAGATTTTTTAAAAATTTCAGGTAATTTTAAAAAAAAGTTGGAAAAATGTTTGTTTTGGGACAAATGAAACCTCTTATTTTGAAAGAGAGCAAAGGAAATGAAGGGCTAGATTCCCAAAAGCTGAGGAGGAGAAGCAGCAGCCACCCATCTTATACTCAATAGCTTAGTAGTTAGGACACACATGAGGAGGAGAGAGAGCTGGGTTAAAGTTCCTGCTCCAGATCAGGGATTCAAATGTAGGCCTCCTCGCTCCCAGCTGAATGCCCTAGCCACCAGGCTACAGTCACTCTCACTCGTTCTCTGGCCCAGTGACTATTCAAATCCCCCAGTACGCCACAGTGCTCAACGCCATAATCTAGATTTTATAATTCAGTTGCTTTTTTGCTAACCTATTACAGCAATAGATTTTAATAGGCATTTGCTGATGTTTATCAAGTATCAAAACAGATACAATGAAAGTAACTGCAAAACAATTACTGGATGTCTTTTGCTTTCATTTAATAAACTGCAATCCCATGCTAGCCAGTGGCAGCATCCTCATTAAAACAAAGTTTGCTACTTCTTATGTGTGGATTATATGGAAACATTTCAGTTTTGCTATAAATACTTCACCTTGCATCCCAGATCAGATGCCATCTGGATTGTGATTTCCTTATTAATGAAATAGTAATGCTCTGGTAACATACTTGTAGATTTAATTTACCTTTTAGACTTTGACAATTCTTACCACGTTGTGTTGCATTCTGAAGAACAAGATCCATTGTGCTACATCAATTTATACCAGCTGAGGATCTGTGCCCTAGTACTGAGTTAGGGAGAGTAGGAGGACTAGAGGAGAAAGCTGGCTGGTTAATACAAGTATTTTCTGTGAACCATTGTCAAAACAGTTTTTCCTCTAGTACTATACTGACCTCAGGCATTATTAACAGAGTTTCATGGAACAGATGTTCTTCAATTTGCATAATGACAGACAGACAGCCTTTTCTTTATTAAAGGTCACTGAAAACCAATGCTTCTGTTTAGTCAGCCCTGCCTTCATTAAGCGATTTCAGGACAAAACTGCTTTGTCTTCACTTACAGCCTTGGTGATCACTACTTTACATACTTTAATCAGTAAAAAGCAACAAAGGGTCCTGTGGCACCTTTAAGACTAACAGAAGTATTGGGAGCATAAGCTTTCGTGGGTAAGAACCTCACTTCTTCAGATGCAAGTAATGGAAATCTCCAGAGGCAGGTATAAATCAGTATGGAGATAACGAGGTTAGTTCAATCAGGGAGGGTGAGGTGCTCTGCTAGCAGTTGAGGTGTGAACACCAAGGGAGGAGAAACTGCTTCTGTAGTTGGATAGCCATTCACAGTCTTTGTTTAATCCTGATCTGATGGTGTCAAATTTGCAAATAAACTGGAGCTCAGCAGTTTCTCTTTGGAGTCTGGTCCTGACGTTTTTTTGCTGTAATATGGCTACCTTTACATCTGCTATTGTGTGGCCAGGGAGGTTGAAGTGTTCTCCTACAGGTTTTTGTATACTTTAATCAGATTCTTTTGCCTCCAAAGCATTTGCCTATTTCATCCCACATATGCCCAGCTTTTCTTAGCTTGGTTAATTTCTACTAATAAAGCACTATTTTTGTTTGAAAGTTCAAATCTCTCTGAACACAGGCCTAGATACTCAGGTTCTGTAGATTGGGGTAGGTCCATTGACATCAGTGGAGCTACACCAATCTATCCTGATTTACATCAGTGAAGGATCTGGCCCTTAGATGCTTCTCCCCTTCTGCCCACCTCCTCACAGCCCAGGTATAGTAGTACTCCTACCACTTAAATTCACATTGATTTCTCACATGGGCAAAAATCAGTTGACATTAAGTTTCTAATTAGAGCTAGTGGAAATATTCATTATGAATTGTATGTGCTACAAATTTAGCCTCACTTATGGTAGCAAATTGTTCACAAACATCCTTATTTTCTTCAAATGTATTCATTATCTGTATGCCAAGTCAAATACCTGGACAAATTATTTTCAGTTTGTGTGTTATTTGCTAATACCTGACTCCGGCTATTTGCTATTCATCATTTGCACTGTGTGGTAAGTCGCATGGAATTGTTTCTTTTCCCTGATTGGATGACAAACATCTAAAGCAGAAGATCACACACTGAATAATGGCCATCAAACACTGAATACATATACAGTAAGTTTTTGCAGATGAATGATCATTTGTGCTAAAATTCATGAAATGTTGCAGTGCCACATGGAAGACAAGGATGTGATACTTTGCTCACTGGATCAATTAAGCTCAAATGAGTTACAAAAGTGACATGTTTAATTTCCAGTGATGCCTTGTGATCAGTGACACCTCACTTCTTAGTGCCAGCCAAGTTCCATAATTAATGTCCCAGATAAGAAATACATGTTTGCCTTCAGGGCAAAAGGTAAGCCCTGTGTTCTCAGCCACATATAACTGTAGAGTAACAGAGAAATCAGCTATAAGGCTTAGGCAGAGGGGAAAGGTAGAAAGACCTCATCTGGACCACCCAGTTGCATCAAGGGGAGAGAAAGAGAAAAACATGCTCAGATGCTTGACAGAGGGAAGGGAAACCCATCACAAAAATAGAAAGTAAAAATAAACACAGAATTTCATGCTTTAAAAATCACTCAAATGACCAAGAAATGAAAGATGTACCCACATGGTAAATAATATTTTTTCTACGTGACATACTTTCAATTTTCAGTTAGCTTTGCAATTTTCCACTATGTGGTTTTTATCACTGAATCACACACTAGCATTTGCTGCTATATTACAAGGAAAGGAACTGTATGATGATGTTAAAATCATCTATTTGCCCATATTTCAGATTAATTTAATATGACTAAGAACACTCATAACGCTAGACTTGCACATGGGCAATTGGATGCTCTGCTGCACAGAACAAAACATGTAGTATTGCTTCCTACCTCTTCTGAATTATGCATAATATTTTGCCTAGTGTTGCAGGGAAGGAAAGGGTGCAGCAGCCCTTCCCACCAACTCCCCCTTCTTCTTGTGGGCAGTGGCCAGTGCAATCCTGTTCCTTCCACTTCTGTACAGCAAGTTTTGGGGGAATCTAAGGTTGGCAGCAGCACAGAACCTACTTAAAGACAGGGAGGAATGGGATAAAGTCCCAGCCGTCTTCACGTGGGCCAGCACCACAAGGCCAAGGTGAGAGGACTAGAATCTGCTGCACCCTGCTGCGGGCTAGATCACACAATTTGAAGGAAGCACAGCACAGGGGCCCATGTGGAGCTGCCCTGCCTTGAGGAAACACCAGGAGAGATTATGCCTCAAGAGAATTTCCTCACAGCGATTCTACCACATCATTTGGTGGGGGGAGAGGAGGAGGTGGTGGTGACATTTACCCCTAGAAAAGGGTGTGGAGCCTACCTTCAAGTCTAACAGGAGGCCAAGGCCATCTATGTTGAGACTATGTGCCTCTGCAACAGCTCTGGTAAACAGTGGGATGTCCCTAGGCTGCAGCAGCCCCCAGTCCCATCAGGAGTGGCTATACAGAGAATACAATACAGTCTGGATCCTTCTACCTTTCCTAAGTATGTTCCTTTTGGCCAAGAGTGAGGTCGGGGTGGTGGGGGGGGTTGAAGGGCCTATCACCTAAATCCTTTTCCTGCCTCTTGCGCCACCCAGTCTACACTGCTTCACCCAGTGTGGTCCCCAAACCACATGGACAGGCCTTTGCTGGGTCCAAGTAGGTTTGGGGGGCAGTGCTAGAAAGGTAGCTGAGCCCCCAGTTCCATGTGGAAGGGGAGATCGGTACATGGAGACCACTATGTATGCAAATCTCAGTAGAAGGGAATGGGGACAACCTGGCCATGGTTATGCTTTCTGAGTCTGTGCCCAGATCCTGGCATGACCATTTGTTATAGTGATAGAATTTGAGTACTGCATGTCGCTTGTTAATAGTCAGGTTTTAACTTCTCTCTGAGGTCCAGTTTTTATTTCCCCCTCCCGTCACCCTCCATTTAAATGGAATTCTGACCTCCCTTCTAGCTGGGGTTTAAGTTGCTGGTGCTGATGAAAGCCCTGAATGGTTTGGGATCTGACTGACAGAGGAATCCCCCCCACCTGATATCATTAGAGGAGCCATCACATGAGCTAATACCACCAGACTTATTTATACAGGCAAGGGCTGGTAGTAAGCTATTGTCTATAGAGAGTCTTTTACTGTGAAATGTGTTCCACGTGCCTGTACAACAGAGCCCGGATTTAGCAATCAAGGCAAGCTACAAAGCTCACTAAATTTTGTGCCTGATGCATGGAGGGTAGTTATTAGACAAATATTACAGGCAACAAAGTAAAAGAAGCAGTGAGAGACAAAAAGTCATCCTTTAAAAGGTGGAAGTTAAATCCTAGTGAGGAAAATAGAAAGGAGCATAAACTCTGGCAAACTAAGTGTAAAAATATAATTAGGAAGGCCAAAAAAGAATTTGAAGAACAGCTAGCCAAAGACTCAAAAAGTACTAGCAAAAAATTTTTTTTTAAGTACACGAGAAGCAGGAAGCCTGCTAAACAACCAGTGGGGCCACTGGACAATCAAGATGCTAAAGGAGCACTCAAGGACGATATGGCCATTGCAGAGAAATTAAATGAATTCTTTGCATCGGTCTTCACAGCTGAGGATGTGTGGGAGATTCACAAACCTGAGACATTCTTTTTAGGTGACAAATCTGAGGAACTCTCCCAGATTGAGGTGTCATTAGAGGAGGTTTCGGAACAAATTGATAAACTAAACAGTAATAAATTACCACGACCAAATGGTATTCACCAAGAGTTCTGAAGGAACTCAAATGTGAGTAACCTATCATTTACATCAGCTTCTGTACCAAATGACTAATAGCTAATGTGACACTAATTTTTAAAAAGGGCTCCAGAGGTGTTCCCGGCAATTACAGGCTGGTAAGCCTCTCTTCAGTACCGAGCAAACTGGTTGAAACTATAGTAAAGAACAGAATTGTCAGACACATAGATGAACATAATTTGTTGGGAAAGAGTCAACATGGTTTTTGTAAAGGGAAATCATGCCTCACCAATCTACTAGAATTTTTTGAGGGGGGTCAACAAGCATGTGGACAAGGGGGTTCCAGTGGATTAGTGTACTTAGATTTTCAGAAAGCCTTTGGCAAGGTCCCTCACCAAAGGCTCTTAAGGAAAGTAAGCTGTCATGGTATTAGAGGGGAGGTCCTCTAATGGATTGGTACCTGGTTAAAAGATAAGAAACAAAGGGTAGGAATAAATGGTCAGTTTTCAGAATGGAGAAGGGTAAATAGTGGTGTCCCCCAGGGGTCTGTACAGGGACCAGTCCTATTCAACATATTCATACATGATCTTGAAAACGGGGTAAACAGTAAGGTGGCAAAAGTTGCAGATGATACAAAATTGCTCAAGATAGTTAAGTCCCAGGCAGACTGCAAAGAGCTACAAAAGGATTTCTCAAAACTAGGTGACTGGGCATCAAAATGGCAGATGAAATTCAATGTTGATAAATGCAAGTTAATGCACATTGGAAAACATAATCCCAACTTATACATATAGAATGATGGGGTCTAAATGAGCTGTTGCCACTCAAGAAAGAGCTCTTGGAGTCATTGCAGATAGTTCTCTGAAAATATCCACTCAATGTGCAGCTGCAGGCAAAAAAGCTAACAGAATGTTGGGAATCGTTAAGAAAGGGATAAATAATAAGACAGAAAATATCATACTGCCTCTATATAAATCCACGGTAATCCTGAATACTGCATGCAGATGTGGTTGCCCCATCTCAAAAAAGATATATTGGAATTGGAAAAAGTTCAGAAAAGGGCAACAAAAATTATTAGGGGTATGGAACGGCTTCCGTATGGGACTTTTTAGCTTGGAAAAGAGACGACTAAGAGGGGATATGATAGAGGTCTATAAAATCATGACTGGTGTGGAGAAAGTAAATAAGGAAGCGTTATTTACTCCTTCTTATAACACAAGAACTAAGGGTCACCAAATGAAATTAATAGGCAGCAGGTTTAAAACAAACAAAAGTAAGTATTTTTTCACACAACGCAGTCAGTCGTCTGTGGAACTCTCTGCCAGAGGATGTTGTGAAGGCCAAGACTATAACAGGGTTCAAAAAAGAACTGGATAAATTCATGGAGGATAGGTCCATCAATGGCTATTAGCCAGGATGGGCAGGGATGGTGTCCCTAGCCTCTGTTTGCCAGAAGCTGAGAATGGGCTATAGGGAATGGATCACTTAATGATTACCTGTTCTTTTCATTCCCTCTGGGGCACATGGCATTGGCCACTGTAGGAAAACAGGATACTGGGCTAGATGGACCTTTGGTCTGACCCACTATGGCCATTCTTATGTTCTGATTCTGCCATCCTTACGCCGTTTCTTCTAATGATTACTGAATGAGAATAACTAAAGGTGAATGAGAGGGCTTAGTCTAAAAGAAGAAAAAAGTGAAGGGGAAAAAAATAAAAGTGTCAGTGAAAATACTTAACAAGAAAAATGATCATATCCAGGAAGCTATTGAAATATACAATACTGTATCTAAAATGACAGGGTAGATTCATGAAACATGTGGGTGGCTACATTTAGGCCATTAAACTACAACAGACTAGGTAAAACCACAACTCATTTTTCATGGGTCAGTGAATTAAGTGCCAGCAAACGCTTTTTCTGTTTCAGATATAGCTGGAAAGAACTCAGAAGTTTGTGGGGACATGATAATATACGTTTAATATCGGTGTTAGCCTAAAAATGTTTCGATAGGCTTTTAAAAATGTTGTATGTTCTCTATAAGATTTGGAGGTTTTTAGTTTTATTTTGACATTGTCAAACTGGGGCAGCAAAAGAAAGGTTGAAGGAGTTTTTGTTCCATGTTTGTAGAGTGCCTAGCACAATGAGGTCCTGGTTGATGACTGAGGCTCTTGGGTACCACAGTAATACAATACAAACCTACTGACCTACCAGGGCTGCAGATTTGTCACAGCATTAAAAAAAAAAAAAAAAAAAAGGCAAAAATCATGGAGCAGACACAGTAAAAGTCACAGGTGTAAGGATTTAATTTTTTTAAAAGTCATGATAAATGAGAAGGCTGCATCTCAGGGCGTGGGTGCTTGGATTCCCCAGGGATCTGTGGACCACAGGTTGAAAACCACTGCTCTAGAGGCCTGATCCTTGAATAGTTAAGTCATTTGGTGCAGAATTGGACTCTAGCAACAGCTATACTAATCCCCTTTGGCCCCCAGTAGAAAACTTCTGTGTAAGGCACATTTGCTCTGGCTTTTCACAGCGCTAGGATCTAAATCCATATAAATCCATTCACTATGAATGTCCATTACCTAATCGCTGAACAGAATTTTAAATTGTGATGCTAGGTAAAACTGTCCTACCATTTTACAGTCCTTAGACAATTTGCAATATATATAGTACATACAATTTATGACTTTCTTCTTTAAACCAATACAACTTCACTTGTTCAACTGCAGTTGAATTTCAGTTTGTGTTGATATTATTGGTGTTTATTTAATATGCCATTGACTTGCATGATATAATGCCAAGTGTAGACCCTCAGGAGTTTACATGCTAAGGGGATAAACAAAAGCCCATTCAAGGTGGTGGGAAAACTCCAATTGACTGTGTTAATTTAGGGTCTAACCCAAAACCTTTCTTACAACTATATTGCCTATTAGAAAAAATGATGAGCTGTTTTCAATGCTAGTATGTCCTTTTTAGCTTCTATTATTCCAATGAACAAGCTCTTGTAAGGAAGTACAAAATAGAAAGCCCATGATTACAAGTTTTTGTTACAGATAAATTTCTTTACTTCAGAGTTAGTACAATAGATGGGAACAAAAGCCTGCAGTGATATTGGTAAACCCTGGGGAGCAAAAGACAGTATTGTTCTGCTTTAATTATCCCATCTGCATTTGAGAGTGATTTATTCATTGGGTGATGATTAAAAAGAATCACTTTCCACCGTAATAGTGCATGATAATGCAATTTGCTGGGAATTGCCATTTTCCTTGAAGGAAAGAGAGCTGAAAGTCATAGTACAGCTAAGTATAAACTGCATCTTTACTATTTAATTTCCCCCCCACACACTGATACGAGTTCTTAATACTGTCAAATATACAAAATATTCCCTCACAGCAAGAACAGAAGGGTGGGAAGCCAGAACCAAACAACAAGAGTGTCATTGCAAAAAGTTATGCTTTAGGTGCCAACATTAAATTATTCCTGCAGAGTGAAATTCACCCTTGTGCAGAGGGCCAGCACAAGACCTGTGCACTACTTAAAGTTCACTCAAGCCCTATTTTAGGTAGTGAAGTGGAACTTAAGTAGTTCATAGCACTAGACTGGCCCTCTAGACGGGGGGTGAATTTCTTCCATTAAATTCAAGTACATGGAAGGATTTTTTAAATGAAAACAAGAGGACAATTTCAAAACTGAAATACCCACTGTCTCTACAAAAAATTGATTGAAAACAAGAATTTGCATATAAACCACAGTGCTGATGTTATCTCAAGTCAAGATCTCTGTAGTTTTACCTTAAGTTTCTCTTTCCTTAGGGCAAGATTTTCCAAAATAGGAGCCTAAAGTTAACACTACTAAGCCCATATTTCAGAATCTGAATATATGCCTGATTTTCAAAGGCTTTGAGCACCCAGCAGCTGCACTGAAACCAGGCCCCCTATTTAGTTGCCTATATATGTCCTTAGAAGCTTCACTTTAGGCACCCATTTTGAAGATCTTGGTCTAACTTATGTTTTAATTATTAAAATCTAAGTGCCCATTATGTTTTGTTTTTAAAGTTAGCATTAATGAGGCAGACAAACCGAAGATTAACTGATCAATCAGTAAGGAGATCAGTAACCTCTCCATCACCACATCCAAAATTAACATTGGTCTGTGATGGAAATGGCAGATGCAGATGGAAATGAATAATGCCTCAGTGCTTACTACTGATGTCTGTGGCAGGAAGGCTAAAGGAAGGGGTTCTTGATGCTGCCTAAGACTCAGTGAGCTCCCATTGATAGTTGGGCATTGGGAAAGCAGGACCAGAAGCTGGGCAACAGCCTTGTACAGTTTCTGATTTTGATAGTACCAAAAAATAGTGCCTTGGCTGGGAAATAAAATTGCACGTCTAACTGCAACCAGCACTGAACTTGCCTTGCAAACATTTAATGGTACAGTGGGGAAGAAAATCAGATAGAAGCTGTGTCTCAGTGGATTAAGACTGGATATTTTACTGGAAAACAACAAGGATTATAAAAGGATTCTGCTGGGAAGGAATATTGAAATAACTAATCTTACTGCTGAGTGTGGGTGTCTAAGTATAAACTAGTAACCAAAAGCACATGGTGAAGGAATACATGAAGATAATTACAGAGACACAGGGCTTCTTTATAGCTTTTTTTTTTTAAATCAAACCACAATAGGAAATATATCCAAGCTTTCTAGAGGGTATGTTGACATACTGTGTGATACTTGGAAAAGTCTCACACACTTTCTTCATGCAAATTTCAGCGTAAATTCTGAAGGAGCAAGTTCCTTGCCATTCATGTAAACTTAGTGACGCACATGGCAAAAAATCAATCATGTGATTTAATGAATAGCGAATAAAAAATTGCAATGATATTTGAAATACTGCCAAAATGATTAACTGTATGTTCTAATTTCAGAGTAGCAGCCGTGTTAGTCTGTATCCGCAAAAAGAACAGGAGTACTTGTGGCACCTTAGAGACTAACAAATTTATTTGAGCACAAGCTTTTTTTTAGCCCACGAAAGCTTATGCTCAAATAAATTTGTTAGTCTCTAAGGTGCCACAAGTACTCCTGTTCTTTTTGTATGTTCTAAGTATTTCATCTTAAGTAGCAGATATTTCTGGCAGTTAATGCAAAACAAAAAAAGGCTGTTTGATAACTTTTGTGCACTCAAACTCACAAATTTTCAAGGAGTCAGCCGAACTAAACTTTATTAAATACACCTCTACCTCGGTATAACGCTGTCCTTGGGAGCCAAAAAAAAATCTTACCACATTATAGGTGAAACCGCGTTATATTGACCTTGCTTTGATCCACCGGAGTGCGCAGCCCCGCCCCCCCCCCCCCCCGGAGCACTGCTTTACCGCGTTATATCCAAATTTGTGTTATATCGGGTCACGTTATATCGAGGTAGAGGTGTATATATATTTTAAAAGGTCTTAGACCAAATTTGGAAAAAAATTGGTCTAAAAGTAGAGATTAGCCCAAACAAAGCCCATGTTCAGAACACAGGAATTGTTTGAAATCCAAACATAGATCCAGATCTAAAGACTGAACCCTAGATACTCAAGCAATACTCTTTAGAGACATGTGCTATCTCATTTTTTTTATCCCATGAATCAGACAGATACATATCTCTTTGGAATGCCCCAAATTCCAAGAACTAAAAATAAATACACAAAGTATCACACACACACTTTATTAACCCCCCCATTCTAAAATTACTTCCTATCTGGATAGCTGCTTAAAATATCTTGCCCGGGCTCTGGGGACCTGCCACTATGGCCTTAGTGATTAATACATCCAATCAAACCCAGAAATGGCAAGATGCCATGTGAAAGTGTAGTATCCTACCTGACAATGCTAAGCAGGAATCACATAACATTTTAACCCTATTTTCACTCACGGTTCTCTTAAGTTTCACCTTTTGGGCTGGCATTTTCCATATTTCATCACTACCCGAAGATGAAAATTTCTTTGCTTTTTTTAAAGTTTGAATAAAGTCCTTTCCACGGATTTCAGTTTATGCAGAAAAAATTGTAGCTTGTGGATGTAGGTAAAACTCACAATCTTGCAGATAAAAATAGAATATTGAAAATCTTTAATGTTAGATCCAAGTGAACTAATGACTGAGGAGCCTATGCCAATCCCTTACGGGAGAGTGGCACACAAAGAGGCAACTGTTGTGCTCCTTCACTAACATAGCTTTGAATTATTAATCCTGCCCACCCAGTTGTGTGCATTTAGTGTAGAGGAAGATGCTGTTAGCTCACATAGCGTTTTATAAAAAACAAACAAACTAACAAGTAGAGAGGAAATGGTTTCCAAATACCAAACTACCATTACGGGAATGTAACAAGTAATTAAATTTAACACATGTAGGGCAAAGGTGGTCTAGTAGAAAGTATTCTTTTCCATCATTGCTTAGAAGCATTTTGGTATATCAGAGGTGCCTAGAAACCCTCTCCCCCTCTCATTCCATGGCACAGAATGGGTTCTCTAATTCATGCTGTATACAGGAGTAGGGTTTACAACATTTTATTTTCATAGTCAGTTCCCCACATGGTGGAGTCCAAATATATACAGTATTCTTTAACACTCATGGCTGGCAAGAGTGTAGTTGTATAGGATACTGAGGCTCAGTCAGTGTCCCCAGGGTGGGTCTGATCTGGCCACTTGCTGAGAGCAAAATGCTCATAATCAGCAGCTTGCAGGAGGAGGCCTTGTATTATGCTGAGAGATAAGATGAAATCACTGTCTCTCTGTTGAGAATATGCCTCTTTTCCTGCATAGCATCATTACAAATTATTCCCTTCTTTGAATTTTAATATAATGAAGCAAAAACTAAATGTCAGAGGAGAAAAAAAATATGTTCCACTATTTTTGTAGCATCCTCTTTTCACATCCAACCTATTCCTTTGTAAGAGCAGGGTGTTACACTTGCTGTCTTGGCCCAACGTCCAGCTTTGGCAATTACATTATGTGTATCCAAATTCAACCTGTCATTTCAGTTGGGTGCAATATTCTTCATTTTCCTTCCTAAATGGTTGTGCAGAGTTAAGGCTGTTAAACAATGACTGTCTTTAGGCTGTTTTTCAGTTACAGGTGACGAGAGCTCAGTGTATAGTTTGTAAACAAATTGATGTACTTCCACTGTAATATAAAGTCATCTTGCTTCACTATAGGCTTAAAGATAAGCATGAGAACTGTATTTTTACAAACCACAGATAAATTAAATATCTTTAAACATAACTTCCATTATTATTGTTAATCAAAATAGCTTTTAGTAGATTGAGTAGTACACTTTAATATTATGTTAAAGGATATAATAATTTTCCTTTCATATAAAGTAAAACCCATCATATAGGTCTGTGTCTTTGCCAGTGTTAATTACTAGGCATTTATGAAACCACCACCACAGAACAAAGGCCAATGAGCAACAAGGTGATTATTAATTCACACCTGCGTCATTACTAAGTCTAGCTTCTGCAGCATACCTTGTTTGAACCCTCATTCTCTCTGATTACTTGCAAGCACTCCCAAGGAATCATTTCATTTTTAGTCACTGAAATTAAAATTCACTCCAAGTTATTGCTGAGTGCTCAGAAGAAAAGAATCAGTTCCACAGCAACTGGGATTAATTCAGACTGTAGCTGCTCAGTCTTTTGCCATATTGTACATGTAAAAGAGCTTTTATAACCAAGGGCTTCACAAGATGTTTTTTTCCAGGCATGATTTTGAATTAGGTAACTCTTCAGCAGTCAGAGCAACAAAGCAAGCCACTGCCAATCAGAGTGAATGGGCCTGTAAATACACTCACAATTTATTGAAGAAGAATTCTGGAATGTAATGTCTAAAAAATGGCCAGAAGGTAAAAGGATCAAGGACTGAGTAGGAACTGGAAAGATGAAAGTAGAAAGATGGAGAAAAGTGCATGCAGTGTATAATACATGAACATCGACTAAATGCAGACAGCCTATGTATTATTTTATGGCACAAGTCCCTGAATGTATTGTGTTTACAGCTACTGTAAATCATCTGAGCCATCTCTAATGCTATACATCAGTAGATATCATCAATCCCATTGGATATAGTATACAGTAACTCCTCACTTAACATTAGAATCATAGAATATCAGGGTTGGAAGGGACCTCAGGAGGTCATCTAGTCCAATCCCCTGCTCAAAGCAGGACCAATCCCCAACTAAATCATCCCAGCCAGGGCTTTGTCAAGCCGGGCCTTAAAAACCTCTAAGGAAGGAGATTCCACCACCTCCCTAGGTAACCCATTCCAGTGCTTCACCACCCTCCTAGTGAAAAAGTGTTTCCTAATATCCAACCTAAACCTCCCTCACTGCAATTTGAGACCATTACTCCTTGTTCTGTCATCTGCTACCACTGAGAACAGTCAAGATCCATCCTTTTTGGAACCCCCTTTCAGGTAGTTGAAAGCAGCTATCAAATCCCCCCTCATTCTTCTCTTCTGCAGACTATATAATCCCAGTTCCCTCAGCCTCACCTCATAAGTCATGTGCTCCAGCCCCCTAATCATTTTTGTTGCCCTCCACTGGGCTCTTTCCAATTTTTCCACATCCTTCTTGTAGTGTGGGGCCCAAAACTGGAAACACTACTCCAGATGAGGTCTCACCAATGCCGAATAGAGGGGAATGATCACGTCCCTCGATCTGCTGGCAATGCCCCTACTTATACAGCCCAAAATGCCATTAGCATTCTTGGCAACAAGGGCACACTGTTGACTCATATCCAGCTTCTCATCCACTGTAACCCCTAGGTCCTTTTCTGCAGAACTGCTGCCTGGCCATTCGTTCCCTAGTCTGTAGCTGTGCATGGGATTCTTCCGTCCTAAGTGCAGGACTCTGCACTTGTCCTTGTTGAACCTCATCAGATTTCTTTTGGCCCAATCCTCTAATTTGTCTAGGTCCCTCTGTATCCTCTCCCTACCCCCCAGCGTATCTACTTCTCCCTCCAGCTTAATGTCATCTGCAAACTTGCTGAGGGTGCAGTCCACACCATCCTCCAGATTATTAATGAAGATATTGAACAAAACCAGCCCCAGGACTGACCCTTGTAGTTATGTTCTTGAAAAATATGACTTTAAGCGAAATTATGTTCAGCAAATCCAATTTCCCCATAAGAATTAATGTAAATAGGGGGAGTTCCGTTCCAGGGAATTTTTTTTACCAGACAAAAGTCATTATATACATATACAGTATAAGTTTTAAACAATTTTAAAACAATTTAATACTGTGCTCAACAATGATGATTGTGAAGCTTGGTTGAGGTGGTGGAGTCAGAGGGTCAATCATCCGACTGCTCCTCTTGCTGTTCTTTCCAAAATGCTGGGGGGTACTCAACCTCCAGCTCTGCCCCAGGCACACCCCCACTCCACCCCTTCCCCCAAAGCCCCACCTCTTCCTCCTCCGCCCCTTCCTGCCCCTGTTTCACCTCCTCCCCCCAAGCGTGCCGTGTCCTCGCTCCTCCCCCTTTCCCCCCAGCCTCCTGAATGCCACAAAACTGCTGATTGCTGCGGGCAGGAGGTGCGGGGAGGCTGTGCGCCGCCTGCAGCAATCAGCTGTTTTGTGGCACAGCCTCCCCCCTCCCTCCCCGCGCCTCCCACCCACAGAAATCAGCTGTTTCACGGCATTCAGGAGTCTCTGGGGGAGGAGGGGGGAGTCTGCGTGCCGCATCCTCGCTCCTCCCGCCCCCAGCCTCTTGAATGCTGCAAAACAGCTGGTTGCTGCTAGCGGGAGGTGCAGGAAGGATGGGGAGAGTTGCTGATCCATGGGGCTGCCGGCAGGGCCATCCTTAGGATTGATGGGGCCCTATGCAGTATTATTAAACTGGTGCCCCTATGCCCGACAGCAACCTGGGCTCACAGCCCGGGGGGGAGGGACGAGGCAGCAAGGATACTGAGCTGCCCAGCCCACCTCATGGTAGCAGAGAGTCACAGTTCCTCACAGAGAGCTCTGTACCCTCTCCCTCATGCAGAATGAGGCTCTGGGAATACTGCCCCTGCCTAAGGAGGCTGCAGCGCGCGCTGAGTGTGCGGGAGCCGACCCGCTCTTACTTGCTGTCATGGGCGGTGGGTGAAGCTGCCGCTTGGGGAGGCTAGCTCCCCAGCCCACCTCTTCTGCCTGTGGCCCTACCCAGGAGCGGCTCTATGTTTTTACCTGCCCCAAGTACGGCAGTCAGGCAGCCTTTGGTGGCACGCCTGCGGGTGGTCCGCTGGTCCTGCGGATTCGGTGGCGTTTCTGCAGGTGATCTGCCGGTCCCGCGCCTTCAGTGTACCTGCCGCTGAATTGCCCCCGGAGCCGCGGGACCGGCGGACCTCCCTTACTGCCGCCCTCACGGCGACCGGCACGCCGCCCCCTGCAGCTTGCTGCCCCAGGCACGCGTTTGCTGCGCTGGTGCCTGGAGCCGCCCCGGCCCCACCCACACTCCACTCCTGCTCTGCCCCAGACCCCACCCCATTCCGCCCAGGCCCTCCCCTCTCCTCACTGTCTCCCTGGTCTCTTCCCTCACCCTCCCTGCTCACCCCCTTCCAGCCAAATCCCTGAACCCAAACGAAGCAAATGACATTAGAAAGAAATTGCAGAAGGTGCCACAAGTACTCCTGTTATTTTTGCGGATACAGACTAACACGGCTGCTACTCTGAAAATTGCAGAAGAGTGTTTTTTTCCAAAAGAAAATGGAGCATGTTTTCCACTGCATGGCAGATGGTGAAGACTGGACATTCAGAAGGTACCTAATTAAAAGCACTAAATTTGGGAATAAAAAATGTCAGTCACAGGTATTTTGATGTACCCTGAAGTTTGTCAGTTGTTTTTTTTGGTAAATAAATAACACTTTGTAGTAAGGGCAAGTCAGCTGTCCTGCTGAATACAACATTAAATATTATGGAATACATGATGCAGCTCTTCTTTGTTTTACATTTTCTTAATCAGTATTTCTAAGTTGCTTTTATATTTTAAATGTACTCTTAAGCCTTCATAAAGTAATCATTCCAGATTTCTACAAATTTAACTCCTGAAACAAAGACGTTCTTTTAAATTAATCAGTCACAGAAGTTTAGTGTGTTCATAACATTCATTGCTCTTAGAAAAAGGGAACACTAATTTACTTTGTGTGATCTCCATAACAATAGACATGTTTACGAAATTTCACCAACTTTAAAAAATATGTTTCCAAAGATTTTAGGCATAACAAAGGATTTTCTATCTTACTAAGGTACTGATTTTGCTGGAGGGTTCTCTTAAAACTAGTTCATCAAATAGTCAGAAGCTAAGAAAGCTGGACAAATGAATTTCCCTATCTGGAAGGAAAGGGGTGTTGTCCCTTTAAGGGCTCTCTTCAACATGGGGGTGAAGGGATAAAGGGATGGACAGAAAGGACAGGAAGACTTTGGAAGCAAGTTTTTTGTACTATAGTAATTAAAATGAAAATGTGTATTTTAGATAAGGGTGATCTTTTGAAGGATTTATTTAAAAATTATACGTCTGAAGATCCAGGCATTTAAGGTTAAATACTCAGATTTGCATCTAAAAATCTATGCAAGGATTTTTTAGAGATGTGATTTTATAATCTTCAGCAATCTCCTAATGAAATATTTTTAAAGCAAATTTTAAACTAAGGTCCTATAGACTAACGTGATCTGAGTAAATATTGCAGTAATGCACAACTGTTTTTATCAGTAAATTCAGAAACTGACAGTATATACCTAGGGATTGGCAGATGCCTGTTAAATGGCTTCATTACCACTTGAATGGCTCTTTAACAGTTTCAGTGTTGTGCTAATAGGTCTGGCAGGCTGGAAGGCTTTTTCA
This sequence comes from Emys orbicularis, assembly GCF_028017835.1. Lineage (NCBI taxonomy): Eukaryota > Metazoa > Chordata > Testudines > Emydidae > Emys > Emys orbicularis. The sequence goes on from NC_088683.1 coordinate 84,916,137, forward strand.
CTTTTAAGTTACTAGATCCCCTCCAGAGGAAGACTCATCAGGCTGCAGCAGCTAGTTGTGGGAGCTTGCAGGAAGAGTCAGATTAGAACAGGAATAGGAAGAGGCAGAGGGTGGACACTAAGACCCAGGGTGCCCCAAATTTTCGGGTGCCCCATGCAGACGTGTATGCTGCATATGTCTAAGGACAGTCCTGGCTGCCGGCGGGTGGAAGATGCTGTGGGGTGGTGGAGGAGAGTTGATGGGGGGCTGCCACCCTGGTTCCAAGACCCTATGGCCAAACAACATTATAAGCAAACGTTGCACAACTTTAAATGACTTTGTTCTCTAATAGATCAGCAATGTATCAATGAAATAACGTTAACCGGGACAACATTAAGTGAGAAGTTACTGTAACTTATTGTCATGCAATACTGAAAGGAATCCAACTTCTTAAGGACTGAATCTGTAAGATGGCCAATGCCTCCCCAGAGGTATCAAAGTCAATGGGAGCAGGAGGTGCCCTAGGCACCTCCCAAGAGGCCTACAGCAGCAAAGGCAGTGATTACTGTTTGTTACACAGTGTTTCTAAGGGGGAGGGTTGGATTTTTGCCCCAGCCTATTAGTATGTGCTCCTTTTTCAGATGGAGTGAAGCACAGTAAGAAAGCAATCGCCCAATCAAAGCTATCAAAAACATCAACTTCATGTCAGCGTTTTTAGAAAAGAGGCTAGGCTTAGTGAGATTGAGGGAGGAACAGTGGACATGCCTCTTTTTCCAATTAAACCCCACATGATTGTGGATTCTACTGCAAGCAAGCAATGTGTTATATGCTTGGCAGCCATACAAGTACAGATAATCCCTATCCTATCTGCTTAACAAGTGCTTAGAACATTACTAGTGATTTTGGAGGTTTCAACTTTTAGGTGCCCAACTTGCAAGATCTAATTTTCAGTAAGTACTGAGCACCCATGCTCTGGAAGTCAGGTCTCTTTAAGGCCCCTTGAGTTAGGCACCCAAAATGGCTAATCACTTTGGAAAAATTTAAGCCAAAATAACCAAAACTTGCCTTATATCACCCTTATTGCCCCCCCCCACACACACACACACACCACAAAGCACAAATTGGTAAGAAGTTTGTTTAAAAATAATATATTCCATGCAAATAATTTGTATTTTAGATAAAAGTTTTTTTTTTAAAATGAAAACCCAAGAGAGGTGTTCAATTATAGCACTATTTCAATTTCCTAGAAAATAGGACCTCTTCATTTTTTTGTATTCATATGTGCAATGGTGCCATGTCTTTTCACATCTCCATCGCCATTCAATTCTTTAATCTGAGTAGCAGCATCTTCTTTTCTCCCATTCTTTATCTTGTTATCTACCCTTGCTGTTATGCTACCTCTCCCCCCCCACACACTCTTCTGTTCTTTCTATTCCCTTTGCCCCCCACATTCTCAGCTCTCTCCATCCATTGCTCTCACTTGTACTTTATTATATTGCCATGGCCTTTCCCCATCTCTCACACACAAAACTTAGCACTCACGCAATATTTAATACCCATTAATGTCAACATCTCAAGACTCTCAGGAGGTAGGTAAGTATACGTTATCCTCAGTGTATCAGTGAGGAAATGTAGCCAGAATGGTTATGTGACTAGTCTAAGTCCACAAATTCGGTGCCAGAGCCTAGATAAGAATGCTGAAGGCCCTGGCTCTCATTCACGTTTAGTCTAGTAGACCATGCTGCTTCTCTTGAGTTGTGCTTGTTTGTGGCCAGTAGCCAATTGCCCAGTCAGCAGAGGAGTTGGATTAGCTTCAGGCAGCCAAACAGTGGCCAAGAGGTAGCTCATAGCATCATTAGTGGCAGCCTGATTCAAAGAGTCAGATTTGGAGAGGGGGCCCCCCTCTCCAAAACAAAAATTGAGAGGCTAATAGACCTGGGTCAAAGTCACACAAAGCCAGGTTAAGTAGCTGCAAAAGGAATGGTAGGTAAAACGTAACTTTTAGGGAAAGACACCATATAACATTTTCATCTGTAGTGTTTGGTTTCTATAAAACCACAATTTTTCAAGGCTATCACCAAAAAAGAAAGAAAGAAAGAAAGAAAGGTTAGACACTTTTATTTAATGAAAAAGGAGGTTAGCCTTGATCTTTGTATAGCCTCAAAAATCTCGGGTCCAACCACCATGGACTTCATTGGCATCAAAGGCTGTTTCTACCCTTTGAACCAGATCCAGCTGATGTAAAACTGCCTAGCTCCACTGAAGTCAGTTTACCCCAGCTGAGAATCTGGTCCTTTAGCTTTACAGATGGAAGCAATATCTCCTGAGATCTGAACAAAAGCAAATTTGATTTAACAGTTGACTTAGTTAACCAGATAATATTTTAAATTGCAGTATACCCTGCATATAATATAATCTAAAAGTCTGCTCTACAGTGAAGACTGTCCTGCTTTGTATAAAAAAAAAAACACACACACTGCACCCTTTTTCTATCTGAAAATGCAGTATATGCAAATATGAATGTCAGCAAATTTGACATAAGATGTAGGACATTTCTGAAGAAAATATATTCACCCTTACATATGTGAATTCACAGGCTGTGTTTGAAAATGATAGTTTTGCCACCTTATGAAGTTGATTTCTCACTTTAAAAAATTCTGCTGTGATATATAAAGTATAAATAGGTCATAATAATGCCTAGAGACTAACTTTGACAGTCACTGCAACCTTGAGAGATAGAAGCTTACCACTATATCCTTCGTAAATTGGAGCTTATGTTTTTACTGACCCACCCCTGAGGGGAGCACTTGTCATGGGGTTTCCTCATTTGGAAATTTCGCAAGGTAATCAAAATACAATTTGCTTTGATAGTAATTTAGCTGAAAAGACAAACTTGCACTGTTTAGGACTTTCCCTGGTTGGTAGGGCACACTCCTTTGAATTGCTGAGAACCCTCTGTGAGGAAAAGAGCATCCTCATTTCCCATTGGCTTTTGGTAGCTTGCTCAGGCCAGGTCCTTTGCAACTCAAAGAACATGAAAGATCGTAAGCTGTGGCAAAATGTAAGTTACCACAAAGTGAATTCAATTTTTTTAAATGCAGTATTTGATTATGTTTCCATTACAAACAGAGAAAAGAAATAGAAACTATACTGATGTATCAGAACATTACAATGATTAACACACAATGAAGTACAACATATTGGAGACTCTTTAGAAAGTTAGATTTAAAAAAATCTTATTAATAGATTTCAAAGTATTTTAACTATGAGGAGATTCTCACCTAATAAGCTACTGGCATCGCATAAATAATGAAATACTGAACTTCCACAGGAACTAAGTTAGCATTTAAAAAAATGCCACAAGTTAGATGGATGAACTCAAGATTTCAATTTAAATAGCTGCTGACAGGCGTCTTCAGATGCTCAGAGCTATTAGGTGGAAATATTAGACTTGCTGACTTTCTACTCCTCTGGATTGACTGAAAAGGCAATCCAGGACATGTAGCTACCAAGGGCTAGACTGTAGTCTGGCCCACACCCCTTCATAGGGGCATATGGGGAATAAGATTCCCCTTTACACTCCTGCACAAAACTACTTAGTGCTTGAGTCTTGGTGCACTGGCGTAAGGGGATGCTGCACACCAAATATTCTCACCACCCCATCGGCTAGCCAGAGAGTGGCTGGAGAGGGATGAGAAGTGAGCAAAACCTTGACTCTACCCATCCAGCAAACCAGCCAGCACTGCTGAGCTGGTGGGGGTGGAATAATTTGTAGTAACGGGCTGGCCACAAAACTACCCTTTTGGACCAAAGGGTGGGTGGTGCTCTGTGGGATCACAACAGAACTTTGGGCAGATTAAAAACGTGTTAGATTGTTGTTATACAATATCCTGGCTCTCTAAAATGAATTGTTAATAGCTACCCTACAAAAGATAGAATGAGCTACTGACTGCTGAGGCCCTGCAGGAAACCGGAGATGACAGTCCATGCCTATAGGTTAGAGAGGTCTAGCAAGAGGTTTTTGGGAGATACGTTTAAAGAAAGAGAGAATGAGAAATTTAAAACTGACCCTATTTTCCTGACTAGAGAGATCAGACAAAACTGTGCTGCTATACTAGAAGACATACAAGATTTCAGACAAGAACCTGGCCTGCACTATGGCCCTTTTGCACCACCAGAGCAGCACAAAGGGGCCATGAAGCTACCCTAAAGTGGTGTAGGGGAATTCTCATAGATACTGCCAGAGGTTTTCAAACTTTTTTCCTGGGGACCCAGTTGAAGAAAATTGTTGATGGCCGCAACCCAACGGAGCTGGGGATGAAGGGTTTGGGGCATGGAAGGGGCTCAGGCCTGGGGCAGAGGGTTGGGGTGCAGGGCTGAGGGCTGCAGGGTGGGGCCATAAATGAGGGGTTCAGGGTATGGGTGGGGGCTCTGGGCTGGGGTGCAGGAGGGGGTCAGAGCTTGGGCTGGGGGTGCAGGCTCTGGACTGGGGATGAGGGGTTTGAGGTGCAGGAAAGGGTTCTGGATTTGAGGGGGCTCAGGGCTGGGGATTGGGGCACAGACTTATCTCTGGCAGCTCCCAGTCAGCGGCGCAGCTGGGGTGCAGTGGCAGGCTTCCCACCTGTCCTGGCACCACGGACCGTGCTGCACCCTGGAGTGGCCAGCAACAGGTCTGGCTCCTAGGCGGAGGCACGCAAGCGGCGCCACGTGGATCTCACCTGCAGGCACTGTCCCCTTTCCCCCGGTGCTGAGCGAGGCGACCCACTTGCCTTACTAGGTCGTGACCCGAACTTTGAAAAACACTGCTCTATGCAATGCCACACCACCACATAAGGGGAATGTGAAGGACGGAATAGAGGTAGGAAGGGTTTGACCTGACCACACTGCTGAATTGAAAGGAGAATATATGGCTGGTCCAATAATGTGAGAGCAATAGCTACACCTGCATTGCAGGAGGATGCAGAATAGCAGTAAGAAGCTGGATGTTGAGATGAGAATTTAGGTAGTTAGCCCAGTTGAACCAAAATTATGAGAACTTTGATAAGGTGTCACTCCCCCCTTCCTTATATCCCAGGTAGCATTCAATGAACTGCACCTGCCACAATCAGTCAGCAGAACTTCGGTGGCTTTATGCAGGAGGCTAACACCGTATTACACTGTGGCCTGGCCATTGTGTGAACATCATCAAGTAGAGTCTAGTTCTAGAGGCCTCTAGGAGTATAATCATAACGCTAAACATGGTTCAGGACGAAGTAGCTTTGGCATAGGCTTGTCATGATTATCAGAGTTCAAATTCATAGATTCTAAGGCCAGAAAGGACTACAGTGATCATCTGGTCAGACCCCCAAAACAGGCCTTAGTTTTAACACTTCCCTGAATTAATTAATTCCCATTAGAATTAGAGCATCTCTCTTTTAGAAAGATCCAGTCAGATTTAAAAATTTCCAGTAATGGAGAAGCCATCACAGCTCTTGGTGAGGTGTTCCAATAGTTAATTACACTCACTGTTAAAAGTTTGCATTTATTTCTTGTTTGAATTTGCCTCACTTCAAACTTCCAGCCATTGGATCATGTTCTTTTTTTGGCCACAGTTTCATACTGAGAACTCATATGTGGCTGATTTTTCACCATGACCCTGAAATCTTTTTCAGAGTAACTGCTTTCCAGGCCAGACCTACATTCTTAGTTCCTAGAGATGTATAACTTTAAATTTGTCTATATTGAAATGCATATTGTTTGCATGTACCCAACTTCCCAAATGATCCAAAGTGCTCTATATCAGTGACCTCTCCTTTTTATTATCACCCCTCCAATTTTTGGGTCATCTGCCAACTTGATCAGTAATAAATAATAAGTAAGATCAGGCACCCTTGTGGTAGGTACTATCCAAACACATAATCTCTTCAGGTCAGGCATTTAATCTAAATAAACAAGACAGACCAAAGGTGTGAGGTGAAATAGATGTACAGAAATGTGAAGTGACTTGCCTAAGGTCACGCATCAGGTCAGTGGCACACTTCCTGACTTCCAGGCCAATGCCCTAGCCATAAAACCACACTGCCTTTGCCAGTGGTTCAGACTTCATTGTGTAGGAGGATGCAAGTAGTAAGCACTATGCAACATGACTCCTTATACTTGTCACATGCAGTTGCAGCTAACAAGAGGAATAGTCAGTTTTCATAACTATTTTATGCAGGTTCCCCCCCCCCCCCCCGCCCCCCAATGAACTTGTTCCTTTCATAGCTTTCAAGGCTGGAAAAGATTGTTATCATCTGGCCTAACCTCCTGTACAACACAGGCCATAAAACTTTCAAAATAATTTCCAAAACAAATCTTTTAAGAAAAAGATTTAATCTTAATTTAAAAATGGTCAGTGATGGAGAATCCACCATGACTCTTGCTAAATTGTTCTGTTACCGAAATATCGGGTCCGCCTAGCTGAGAGCCAATAACAGCCAGACAGGGATAAGGAAGAGATTGCTTTATTCTGCAGAAGAAAGGAGAGCTTTGCAACTTAGTACAAAAACTCTAACTCATACAAAAAAACAAAGATCTTTTATACACACTCAAACACCGGCCCTGGTTGTGTTAACATTTGATTGGTGGTTAACAAACCCTGCACTTCCGCTATATGGTCAGTGAGAACCGGTTTGGGACCAGCTCCCACTGCCTCAAGGCAGAGAAGGGAAGACAGTTCAAAAGTTCAGACTACTGTGTACGTGAGGTGTCTGTTTCCCCCTAATGGCCGCTGGCTGCCATAAAGGTTGCTAGCTGTTAGGGGAGGGGTCGCTGCTGACTGTCACAGTTCTAATGGCTACTTGCACCTTATTTTCAGTCTGAATTTGTCTCGCTTCAACTTCCAGCCATTGGATTGCATTACACCTTTCTCTGCTAGACTGAAGAGCCCATTATTAAATATTTGTTCCTCATGTAGGGACTTACAGACTAATCAAGTTATCCCTTAACCTTCTCTTTAAGATAAACACATTGACCTTCTTGAGTCACTGTGACATCTTCGAATACTTTAATCATTCTTGTGGCTCTTCTCTGAACCCTCCGATTTATAAACATCCTTCTTGAATTGTGGGCACCAGAACTGGACCCAAGTTCCAGCAGCAGTAGCACCAGTGCCAAATGCAAAAATAAAATAACCTGTCTACTCCTACTTGAGGTTCCCCTGCTTATGCAGGAATTGCTTTAGCCCTTTCCTGGCAAATGAGGTGGAACTGAGTCCAATTACTCATTTTAAGCCAGACCATGGGTGAGGCCTAATTTCACCAAAGACAGGATTAGGGGGGTAAATGGATCAGCAGGCTGGAAACAGATTATCTGAGCTAGTACAGACAAGGGGGAAAAACACCCTGGGAGTTATTTACAGCGGCCAAGATAATAATGAATAAGGTAAGCATGGAATAGGAGATGAGGTAGAGTAAGTCATGTATTGACTGTACATGTGGTATAGCAATTGTTTCCCACAAAGTGACTGAGCTAATCCCAAAATGTGTAATGTATTATATAATAAATGCATATTAAGGAAGAGGTTTGCTGTGTAACTTTGGATGTGTGGTACACCTTATACCTACCAGCTATGTTTGACTCTGATCAACTCAGCGTAGCTTTGCTGTATGCCAAATAAAGGAACCTGAGTGACAAGACTGGAATCAAACTCAACTCTTGGGGAATTGAGTGGAGGTCATCTCAGGAGAACCACAACAGTAAGTGAAATAACAGCCTGTCCAGTCCACTGTTATTGGTTGTTCACTATGGCTATGTGGGATTTTTAATTTAGTGTTTTATACATATTTCCAAATGGCAGCCCCAATTACATTGCTATTGATATCTAAGGCTCTGGACAACGATTTAACTAATTCCTTAGCTAGAGTACAATGAGGACAAGACCATTAGTGTTTTGATTTTAAGATTAGTTATAGCTGAGTGAATAATATACAGTGAATAATTTGATATACAACTTCTTCTTCTGCTTGCACAATATCTGCAAACAGATCTCAGTTTCTTTCATTTAGGGTCTGATCCAAAGTACACTGCAGTTAATAGAATTATTCCCATTGACTTCAATGGACTTTGGATTGATAGTTATTGGGGAAAAAACACTCTACATATTTATTACGTGCAAATTCTGAATATTCAAAAACTGCACTATGTTGCTTAGTTGAGATTAGTCAGATAAGTCACAGGGATCAAAGGACAATATTTGCAGAAATAGGTGCCTACCATTAAGCTCGTAAATAAGTGACCTAATTCTCAGAAGTGCTAAGCATCCAGCTGCTCCCACTGATGTGTTCAGATGATAACTTTCGCAGATGACAAAATTAGGTAGCTTAGTCTAAAATAGAAAAAACTTGGAGGAACTTCAGAAGGGTTTAAAGATGATGCATGGCCAACAAGATGGCAGATCTAATGTTGAGAAATAAAAGATAATGCATATTGCAAGGAAAAATTGGTTTAATATACATTACTGGGTCCTAATAGAACCATATCCTCTCGGGAAAAAGTCCTGGGCATCAGTATGAACACTTCATTGAATAGGTCTGTTCAAGATATAGCAGTAGTCAAAAAAGCAAGTAATGATAGAAAATAGCACTTGGTAAATAAATGGGGTGCCCTTCTCTGAAATAAGCTGTAGCAGAAAGATGGGGATCAAAGATGATCAGCAAATAGGATATGAAGCAGGGAAATACTTCCCTGTGAGAAGAGGAGATGAATGACAGGGAGTACCATAGAATATCAGGGTTGGAAGGGACCTCAGGAGGTCATCTAGTCCAACCCGGTGCTCAAAGCAGGACCAATCCCCAGACAGATTTTTGCCCCAGAACCCTAAGTGGCCCCCTCGAGAATTGAACTCCCAACCCTGGGTTTAGCAGGCCAATGCTCAAACCACTCAGCTCAAACCACTCCCTCCCCTTAAAAATTTTATTTTGTCAGGCTATGTTAAGCCTGAACCAGAAGTAGATTGGTGCAGCTGGAGAAGCAGTTCAGCCTCCCCTGAGTAGGATAGAGGTATGTAAAATAATGAATGCTACAGAGAAGCTATACCAAAGAGAACAATTAAATGTGTTGCCTTTCACTCTACAGCAGATAGAGAAAGTACTGTTTTATATAAACATTTTATTTAGGTAATGAGAATATCTACAGTTAGGTTAGAAAACGAGAGAATCGTTCATATTTCAGTGCATAGGCCATTCAATAACCAGTAGAGGCTACAAAGAAATTTCATAATTTTGTGCACTACAGGGTTTTCTGTATCCTCCAACACATCTGGTACAGGCTATTGTTAAATATGTGACAGATGGAACATTGATTTGATACAGTATATTTCCTCTGTTCATATGTTTATTTTATATGAGAGTAAGTAGCTAGTTTGAAAATAGGCTGTAATGTTTGTAGATGGAATAGTGATGAGTGAATTAGAGAGTGAGAGATTAGCTGGCAACCCCCTAAAGGAGGGGGGGGGAAAACAAACAAAAAAAAAAGATAACCGACCATAGTGGAAATTCTGGTTTAGAGTGTCTGGTCTGCATTTACAAAACAGTACGAAAGTTTGCTTGATCTAAACTTTTATTAGTAACGGTGGCTAGTGCAAATATTTGGGATGTAGAAATGTAAGTGCTCATTGCCTACATCAAAATACAGTCTTGGATTTTAGCTTACAGGATGTGGGCAGCACAATCATACCAGAGTAATCCACTACAGTGCTTCAGTGTCCCCGCTCTGAACAACCTGTGACTCACTTCTTGTTTTTATTTTCTCATTCCCAGTAGTCAGTCAATGTGGAGACAGGCAAACTTGGCCTAAATAAGTAACTCTTTCTGCTTGTATTATGGCAGTTATCCTTGCACTGCTTCCCTAAATCACAAAATCTCACAGAAGACCATTCATCATTAAGGCTATGATTTAGTCACAGGTATTTTTAGTAAGAGTCATGGACAGGTCACAGGCAGTAAACAAAAATTCATGGCCCATGACCTGTCCACGACTCTTACTAAAAATACCTGTAATTAAATCTTGGGGGCGGACGACACGGCAGCACTGGGAACATGGGGCGAAGGGTTGCTGCTGGGGGCTGTCTAGAGGGGCGCTGTTGGGGAGTGGACACTCAGGGCCAGTGGCACCAGCTGCTGGGGGCTGCCAGAGCAGTGGCTGGTCCCAGAACCAGCTGCTTGGGCAGCCCTTGGGTCAGCCACACTGGCCCCTGCAGAAGTCACGGAAACTCACGGAATCTGTGACTTCTGCGACCTCCATGACAGACACCTAGCTCTACTCATCATTGCTTTTTCAGATCTCCCCCACTCTTGCACATGATCTACTACAGACTAAGAGAACTTGGTTAGCTAGAATCTTCTTCTGCAGAGCCCTGATACATACACCATGAGAGAATGACAGCAGTAGCTAGACAAAAATTAGAGTCCCTAAAAAGCTCTCCTTCACCACTTTCTAGCTGTCTATGATTCTCCACTCTTGCTCACCACCCTCTGTATGATTGCCCATGATCACCCAATGTCAACCTAACCTATGCTTGGCTAGTATTGCGTGCATAGTATTTAACTATTGCATGCATAGGCCAGTATTTTGACTCATGTAGATTTCACATGACTATAAAAAAAAAATTGTATGAATTTTGTGTTCATACCCATATCTGTGATTAGTTCACAAAATTAAATGCATATTCCAGGAATTCATTAATATTTCCCTTAATGGCTCACTCCTATATAGACTACAATTTGATTCGCCTTTGACTCTGACATTACATTGTGCTATATAGAGAATTGTGGTGTATGTCCCCATGGGATTACTTTAAATTCTGTTTCAGTGGATCACACCTTTACATTTCTAGGAGTCTCCACTTTGCTGGAATTAGATGCTATTTTGTGTTCATAGCAGATCCTGTTGTAAAGGAGGGGAAAACACACACAAAAAATCCATGAAGGACTTGTATGTTGGGGTCCCCCCCCCCAGTTTTGGTGTCTCCACTTAATCTAAAACTAACTTGTTCAGACAAAGTACACAATTGCTCTTATTGTATGGTAAACCAGAAGATGTCCATGATACTTTTCTCAGTCATGTAATTTATCCACACACAATTTTTTCTTTTAGTGTAACATAGATGGGGGTTGATATAATTAAATATAAGTACTGCACATTAAGGTTCATCCTTCAGATCTATTAACTAGTTCAGGTCAGAATTTTTCAAGGTTTTTTTTGGGGGGGGGGAGGAGGAGGAGGAAGAAGTGTGTCAAAGAGCGGCCTTCCCCCTCCCACACAAAAGTCAAACTTGAACCCCAAAAAAATGTTTTGAAACCATTTTTTTTTTGGAGGAGGCTTGTTTAAAGGTTTAATATTTCCTTCCGCCTCCACCATTAGTGGAAAAATGGGGGCGGGGTGGGGGAGGAAGACGGACACATATATATCTCAATGGCTACCAGCACCACCTAGCACTCACGCACTAAACCCAACAACCAAAATTTGACCAGGTATTGCCACCCACAGGAAACTAGACTTATGTGCCACAGGGAGAGAACAGGAAGGACCAAGGTGCACTAATACCCCAGGCCCCTGCAATGGCTAGGAATGGATTAAATGAAATATACCCAGAGTCACGTCATGTGACCTGCACCCACATGCTGCAAAGGACAGTGAAAAACACCTAGGTCACTGCCAACCTAGGCTAGGAGAAAATTCCTCCCCAACCCCAATTGTGGCAATCAGTTAGACCCTGAGCACATGAGCAAGAACCAGCCAGCCAAGTACCTGAGGGAGAGAATGTTCAGTACCACTTCAGAGCACTGGCCCACTTTGGCCCACGGTTCAGGCACAGGTGCCCCCCCCCCCAGTTAAGAAGCTTCTACCATCCTGGGAAGGAGACCAGAAAAAACTTCCCAGAATACACTGGAAGGGAAATTAGGAATCCCTTCCTGACCCCTGCAGTTGGCTAGCTGAAGCTTTGAAGCATTCATTTGTAGAAACACAATACATATGCCAGAAGTGAGCCCCAGGGCTGTTGTGGGGGAAGAAAAACAAAAAACAACAACAAAATAGACATTTTCAAAAAAGTGTTCTAAATAAAGACATTTGAAAGTCCCGAATAAATGAGTCGTTCCTTTCCAAATCCTGGGGAAAGAAAAGAAAGTAGCACACACCAGCTGTACTACTAGTATTTGTACAATTTAATATTTCAGATTCTCTGGTACAGTATGGCTGGAGTATGGACATTGAATCAAAATGCTCATTCATCAAAATGCTCAGTGAGAGGGTTTCCCTCCAAAGTAGGGCTATTTAGAAGCTTTCTGAGGGACCATTTTTCTATTGGAAAATGCTGATTCATTGAAAGGGAAACACCCCACACAAAAAAGTCACCTTTGAGGAAAACTCATTTGGAAACAAAAGTTGAGAAAATGCATTTTGATGAGCTAGAAATGTTCTATTTTGACTATTTTTGGAATAGAATATTTCAATTCTGTATTTAAATTATTTTCCATTTTTCTAAGAAAATGGTTCTACAGTATAAGATTGTAAGTACAAATCCTCACCTCTAGGGGAGCCCCTCATCCCTGGACATAGCATTGTAGGGGACTGTCTTTTGCCCCCCTTTGCAGACTGCTTTTTCAGCCACAGTGACCACTCGTAGCTAGACTTCCCTGGAGTTCCTCAGTGCATTTTCTATGGTGCCAAGTCACACAACAGTTCAGTCCCCTTCCATGACTCAGTTCTAAACAAAGGGTCCTCTGCCCTTCCTAGATTCAACTTCTGTTCCCTTACCCTTGTAGGCCTCAACTCAAGACTCTCCCCACAAGTCCCTACTGTACTCCCTGTGGGTCTTTCAGTCTGCTGTCTACAGAACTTTTTCTCCTTATTCCCTCCTTTAGTGAGTTCCCAGATCTATTTCAATAGTGCTCTCCCTGCTTCACCACCACAGCTGGGGTCAGTCTTTCTAATTTATTGCACACAGCTGGGGTCACTAATGAGCCCTTATTTCTCAGCTCATCAGAAAGGCTGAGGGATAGCTGCTAAGTCACATGCAAGGCTGAACCCAGCTTGCCTCAAAGGGCCAGCCAGCCAGCCCATCAAAATCAGAATGAAGCGTTTTAATTATCTTGAAATGATTTGGGGGGGATGTAGGTGGGGATTTCAGTGCATGGGGATATTTCAAAAAATTTGGTTTCATTGCAGAATGGAAGAAGCTTTGCAGTCACAAAATTCCCCCCAAATGCAAAATCCAACTCCCACACAGTTCTACTCCAAAGCTATTATTTGTTTTCTATGATTGGGTATTTTGTGGGGGTTTAAAGTAGAGCTGACTGGAGGACAACAATTATGTTTTGTGGCATCTTTTGAGGCTGTGATGTTTGTTTTCTTTCTTCATTAAAATGAAAACAAACCCTTTTGAACTGGGATGTGGGAGACCAGGTCCAAGTCCCTGCTCTGTCTCATTTAGAGCAGAGTTTTTCCTTTCAAATCGCTCTGAATTAGGAAGAGCAGGTACTTAACTGTGGATCTTCTTCATCCCAGACTGGTACCCTAACCACACAGTTACACATACTCTTCTGATTAAAATTTTGTCAAAATGTTTGGGCGTTGACAAAATAGCATATTTTGCAGGAATGAGAATGTTCCAACCAGCTCTAATTTAAAGGCTAGTTTAATTGGCAAAATGATAACTTCCTAAGGACAATTTTCATTTTTCCTTTAATATCTTTTTATTCCTTGGAAGGACATTTTTGTCCTGTTTTGCTCTCTCAGAACTTGGAAACCCACAAAAATTTATAAAAAAAACTATAATAAAGGAATTTAGAATTTATGTAAATATCAGGGAGGGGAAAAGCAAGGATAACATTGCTTTTAAGTCCAGAGGACTCCATGAGGAATCTCAGTGAACTCAGTTCATTTATAGTCATTTGAGTGGCCTGTTGGTTGTTTAATTTTTTGGGGAAATAGTTAGAGGAAGACAGACAGGGAATCTCTTTTTTCTTCTGCCCCACTTTTTTTTTTTGTTAAACACTCTAGCTAGTTTTATTTTGTACTGTAGACTTTATAGAAAATTTGCTTTCCATGGGAGAGGGAGAGCATTCAGTTACAACTGCTGTGACAGTAAGCTTGCAAAATGTTTATGGCAAAATACCTGGCTTCAGACTCTGCTTTCTCAATAGAGATGTTGGTTAAGCCTGATCTTCAGTAAATGCAGGGGGGAAATGCCGTGTTTGATGGCTTGACAGTTTCATATGGCCCACACCCAGTCATTAATGAGCCGTTCCAAACTTTGCCTGTCCTATGCTAATAACAAGGTTTGCTAATAACATGTAGGTTCCCATAATCATGTGGCAATTATAGGAAGAGCGGATCAAAACTTCAAACGATCCAAGTAATGGCTCCCAACCAAAAAGAAATTTGATGAAAATATATATTTAGCTTGTGGTGTACTATGTGTTTTACAATATGCTGAGAGAGAAGGCTGTGGTTTGTTATTTTGAACTTTTTTGTATGCAAAAACAGCAACTCCTCCCAAAAAGCCCAGGCGTTCCAATAAAGAGAGCTACAGTCTACACACAAATTCGGTGGAAGATAACGTGGATATATACACTACATTTATTTCTGATTTTATTTCTATATTATTTACGCTCCCACGTCAATCTTTTTGAGAAATCTTGTGTATGGAGATTGCTCTCAGGGCCACAAATGTTGCAAGTTAGTGGGAGGGAGGCAGGTCTATTCTGCCCCCAAACCATGCCTGCCCATGGACCTGGCAGGCCATGGAGAGGGCAATACAATGCACTATCCCAAAGGATGGTGAAATAAGTCTTTGTACACTTCCTGGAGCTTTGGGAAGGACTGCCTCATGACACCACCACTCTTTACCCCTCCTCAGAGCCATAACTAAATGCCATGAGCTGGCCCTAACCCTGAACAATTAAAAAAAAAGTTAAAAGATGCACTCATGTCTTCAGTATAGATGGACCAAGCTGTGAAATTCAGCCCTGGATCTGAATCTGGGGGTCTGCTTAAGCTTACTACAGCAATTAGCCTGCCTTTAGAATCTGGACTTAGATATGAGCTCAAATCTCCCCTCCTCTCTGACACACACACTTCCAAAATTTAGGGGTGTTTGGTGCTGGACCAGAGTTTGGATTCAGATCTCTCTCTAATCCTGAACTACTACTTGTACATATATTTCATTTCTTTTGTGTTCTTTTGCCTGGCACATCCAAAGAAAAGCTAGATATAATTTTCCATGGTGTGAATTATCACATTTTGAACTTTGGCTCACGTGGCTAAAACTAAGCAGTCTTTCAAATAGCAACGTTATATAAATAGACTAAAGTTTACATATTTATGCTTCATGTCATCTACAGCTAGGCAAACCATTCAGACAGAAATCCAAAAGCCATCAAACAATCACAGCAGCAGAGACTGCTGAACTGAACACTGATAGTTTTACTCAGCTGATCTTTGTGTTGCAATGTCATGAAACAAACATGGTGGTGGAGGCCAGACAATCAGAAATCAGCCAACCCTCTACTGCTCCCCTCTTCCTCACTACCATGTACTGTAGATTCCAGGAAGAGAGGGAGGAAAACACGTTTCCCATACTTTCTGCTCTCTTTCTGATTTCAGGAATCCATGGGATTGGGCCTTATAGCCCAAGTCAAAATTCTCTCATGTAGTAATATGGTTAAAGTTAACTTCTAATGGCCGGTATCTGAAGTCAGTGGGGCTCTTCATGGGCATAGAAGTCCACCAACTTGGATGCCCTTGCAGGACGATGGCCTAAAACAGGATTTGTGCCTCACGCAGCCACACGTTACTTCAAATTAGGGAAGCAGTATAGCTTAGTGGATAGGGCACTGAAGTGGGAATCAAGAGAGTGGGATTCTAATACCTAGCTCAGCCACAGACCTCATAAGCAAACTAGGAAAATATGGTCTAGATGAAATTACTATCAAGTGGCTACACAACTGACTGAAAGTCTGTACTCAAAAAGTATTTATCAATGGTTCGTTGTCAAACTAGGCGGGTGTATCTAGTAGGGTCCTGCAGGGATCTGTCCTGGGTGTAATACTATTCAATACATTTAGAAACCTGCGCAGATACAAAATTTATATCCACAGATGCGGATATCCGTGGAGCTGCAAGGCTCTACCAGGAACCGCAGCGGCAATAGCAGCAGCATGTTGAGCTGCCACTCGCAGGAGCCAGCACCCAGCCCAGGTGGCTTCTCCGGCGTGGCTGTATCTCCCCCAGCCCTGCCCACTGGCGCGGACACAAGGCTCACCAGCAGCTGTCCCTGGTCACATTAGTGTGTGCAAGCAGCTCACATGCTCCTGGACAGGAGATGCACACTGCAGATGATACTAAGCTGGAGAGGTTACAAGCACTTTGGAGGACAGGGTTAGAATTCAAAATAACTGTGACGAATTGGAGAATTGGTCTGAAATCAACAGGATGAAATTCAATAAAGACAAGTTCAAAAAACTTCTCTTAGGAAGGAAAAATCAAATGCACATCTACAAAATGGGGAATAACTGGCTTTGTGGTAGCACTGCTGAAAAAGGATCTGGGGGTTATAGTGGATCGCAATTTGAATATGAATCAACCATGTGATACAGATGCAAAAAGAGTTAATATCAATCAGGGGTCTATTAACAGAAGTGTTGTATGTAAGGCATGGGAGGGAATTGTCCCACCTCTATTCAGCACTGGTGAGGCCTCAGCTGGACTAGTGTGTGTAATTCCGGGCATCGCTCTTTAGGAAAGATGTGGACAAATTGGACAAAGGCCAGAAAACAGCAACAAAAATGATAAAAGGTTTTGAAAATGTGACTTATGAGGAAAGGTTAAAAAACTGAACACGTTCAGCCTTTAGAAAAGAGGATTGGGGGGGGGGGGGACACCTGAAAGCGGACTTCAAATATGTTAAGGGCTGTTATAAAGAGCACCCTATTCTCCAAGTCCACTGAAGATAGGACAAGAAGAAACGGGCTTAATCTGCAGCAAGGGGGATTTAGGTTAGATATTAGGAAAAACTTTCTAACAATAAGGGTCGTTAAACTCTGAAATAGGCTTCCATGTGAGGAAGTGGAATCCCCAGCATTGGAAGTTTTTAAAATCAGGTTGGACAAACACTTGTCAGGGATGGTCTAGGTTTATTTGGCCCTGCCACAGCACAGGGGGCTGCACTTGATGACTTCTTGAGGGCTCTTGCAGCCCATATTTCTATGATTCTGTGATTCTATGAACTACCATTGATTTGAAGCTTATCTTTGTTTGCTGAAACACATCATGAATCAGCTTTAAAAAACATTCCCCTCCTCCTGCAATTGCTACTTAAGGCACATATCATCAATATGCGTGTGTTTCACATACTGCCCACAATAGTTTGAGTTCTATCTCAAACTTTTTTTTCCAGACAGTACCATTTAGAAAACATTCATGAACCCTTCATCAAATTCTACTCCCATAACAGAAATTAAACTTTTCTCCCAATGGAGTCCAGGGCATCCATGTGTTTCCCTTTCAAAAACAAACTTGCATAAGTATTACTGAACGACAGTCATTAAAGATACCTTTATTGGTCTTTTTATGGTGTGCTTACTAAAATTCCAGGAAAAATCTATTGAGGCAGCCTACTAAAAAACAGAATAGTTTTGGCCTGATCAACCCATTTTATTAGGCACCGCATTACATTTTCTTTCAATTCAACCAGTATTGATTGTAGTGTCACTGATCTGGCTAGCAGTCATTTAAAATATGTCATGTGCTTCAAAAGGAATTCTGTTTCAATGAAGCGCTAAAATGTACCAGATTTCTAAAATCATATACGGTATCTCAGATGTGTCTATTAACTTAGTTTATTAAGAGGTATTGGACTCACTCATACTGCATTTGGATTAACAGGAACTATCCTTTGGTGGAAAATTGGAAGAAGCAGAAGAGACAGTTTTCCTGAATACACTAACCTAATCTTCAAGTCCTTCCTCCAAACTCATCTCTTCCATAATGCTTACAGTAAACTGCAAACTGATAGTGAGTGGATATGTGGAGAGTTCTGTTCACTGCTCCTGACTAAGAATTACACACATCCTAGTGTTTTTGTTACCCCATCTTCCCTATCTTCCCCCTGACCCTCAGTTTTCTCATCTACCCGTAATGGGTTGTCTTTTAGACTTCGGGTATATTTACACTTGGAGCTGGGGGTGGTTCCCGGCTTGAGCAGGCATACCCCCCACCCACCCCCAGCTCTCATTGAGCTAGTGCACTAAAAATAGTCGTGTAACCGGGGTAGCATGGGCTGTGGCAAGTGGCAGCACAGCCTGGCATCCTCGAGTACAAACCCACACGAACCCTGTGGAAATGTACTTGGCATGACTAGCCCATGTCACCATTTGCCGCTGCCCACGCTACCTCAGCTACACTACTATTTCTAGTGTGCTAGCTTGATGAGAGCTAGTGTGAGTATGTCTGCTCAAGCTGGGAATCACACCCCCAATGCCAAGTGCAATATATACCCCAAGTTCTTAGAGGCAGGGCCTTCATTTTCTATATGTCTGTACAGTTCCTAGAACACACACACCCTCACCCCCAGCTCTGAGGCATCTAGGCGATACGGAACATAAATTGTTTAATAATAGTAATTTAGAACTTATACCTCTACCCCGATATAACGCTGTGCTCGGGAGCCAAAAAATCTTACTGCATTATAGGTGAAACCGCATTATATCGAACTTGCTTTGATCCGCCGGAGTGCGCAGCCTCGCCCCCCTGGAGCACTGCTTTACCGCGTTATATCCGAATTCCTGTTATATCGGGTCGCGTTATATCGGGGTAGAGGTGTATTTCCAAACTGTTGCTATCTACACAGTTCAAAAACTCATCAAGTACTGCACTGCTTTACTTTCAAATGTTTCTATTTCCTTGGTTTTGATAACGCTGGCTGCCTGGTTTAAGTTTTAGTACCCAAGGCATGCATAAATGCAGAATGCCAGCAAAAGAGGACCTGTATGCTAGTTGTAAGCACAGACAGTATTAATGTGGTGACTTTGGCAATTTACTTTAATAACTGGGAAGGAACTCACCACCACCATGTTTCCCTAGTTATTGTACTCACTAATTTACAGTAGTAACCGTAGGAATTGTACAGTATCTATTTGAATGTAACAATTTTTCTTCCAAAAGCCTATAGAAATTATCAACCATTTTATTTATATTTTATTCCTTTTTAGAAACCATGAAAGTAAAAATGGGGAAGATTCTGGCAGACTAGGAAATTTTCCCCACTGGTAAATGTTTGTTTATGTATCTTTATTTCTCCTCTTTCTATAGTATTGAGTAGGCCAACATTTCTAGACTTAACTCTCTTATGTTCCCTTGAAGGGCACTGATGCTTTTGGGTGCTGTCAGAGGTTCCACAGCTCCCCTAAAGGATCTCCCTGATACTTGGAGTTAAATGCCATCTGAGAGAGAGGGGACCCTGTGTGCATATCAAAATTAATATTCATGTCTTGGATGTGGGTGTTGGAGTCAGCAGAACTGAGCTGCTGCCAGATGTGAATATTAAGAATGTGGATCCAGTCCAGAAGAATGAGACTTTCAATGAATCCGGTGGGAAGCATATTTTGTAACTGCTAACATAATTTATTTTCACTGAAGCCTCTGACTCCTGGCTCAGTAAAGTGAACTTTGATTCAAGTGGAAAGAAAAATGAGCTTCCCAGAATGTTAAAATGGCAACATTGGAAGATGGTTATGAAAGTGAATGAAACCAATAAGAAGAGACCCTAAACAAATATTTTACATCATCCACCTATGAGCTACTGCAGTGAACTATGCTCCATTTATCCAGCTCCTGGCAGACCTAATGCTGTTGGTCATCACTAAGTTTAATAAAAGCATTTTACTCACTTCCTTTAGTGACTTATTGATCTTTAAACTTAGATGGTTTTCAGGGTAGTCATGATAGTATCTGATTGATTGTGGAAAAAGTCAGTGGTGTGGCTGGTGCAGCCACCCCATAAAGATTTCTGTACAATGCCAGACCACAGCAGGACCAAATGATGATAGGAAATGTGGGGCACCACCTTAGCTCTGCCTGGTAGAATGCTGGCTTTTCCCTAATTGTCTTCTGTCTCTCTTTGCACCCCTCACAGTCTGTTGACCTGTAAAGCACTGGAGTCCCCACTTCAACAAATGTTTGTGCTGATTATTATTAGTTATTTGCATCATGGAAGTAGCTAGTGACAAACACAGAATAGAAGGATCTTCCCTGTGCTGCAGAGATCACAGTCCAAGAGTGGATGTTACAGTGACTATGACAGGAGTGGGATGGAGGAGAGGGAAGACAAGGAAATCAGCAGCAAGAATATAGGCCAGCTACATGCCCAACTAAATGGTCTTGAGTCTTATTTTAATATGAGACATTAATGACAGATTACTTAGGTTATAAGATCTTTGGGTCAGGGCCCATCTCTTTGTTATATGTGCCTAGCATAGTTGAATCCTGATTCCTGACTGGGGTCTCTAGGTACTACAACACCACAAATTAATTGTAACAGATGAATTAGATAAATATCAGAAGCCCCTACCGGCCAAGACTCTAACCCTTTGCAACTAGCTATATATTGCAGAAAACCTGAGGCTTGATAAGGGATCTGAAGGAGGCTTTGTGAACTAGGGTCTGTTCTCTTTTCCCCAAATCACAAGTTAACACTCCAAGTTAACTATTGAATGAAATCATTAAGGCAAAGCATCCAGTCATCCCTCCAATACCACTTTATTACAAACTGACAGGAAACCATCTTTAACCTCACCATGAGTGGTTTGTCAGCTAATCCTGATATTATAATTGTTGGTGAAGTGGGAAGTTGCCCCCTCAGTGATCTAACTGACGTCCCCACAAGGTTCTTGATAATGGGGGTGGGGAGAAAGGTTTAGTTTCCCCTTGCTGCCATGAACATTATTCTTCTTCTATCAGAAATCATAAGAGATTGAGAATGGTACTAGTATGTTTGTTTGAAAAATTCTGTGGAATAAGTGGCCAGGTTTCCTACTGAACAGTCTGTCACTCAGTCCTCGACTGTGGCACTCCACGTCACATCTCAAAACATGGCTGAGGGATGTGTTACAACCTGGCTTAGTCCCCTTCTGGATGGTCACCAGTCTGCTGTAAATGGACCCAAATGCTAGGTCCCCTTTATGTAACCCTTCTGCCAAGTGACATCAACAAAGGCAAGGTTCAAACATCTAGGTGTTCCTTTAACAATTAATAAACACCATTGGCTCCCAGGAAGCTGGAAAACTAAATACCTTCCCGGTGAGACCTTAATAGACACTACTTCCCCATTCACAAGCACTGAATCTGTGTCTGAAAAAAGGAAAACTTTATTGGGGGGGTGATAGTGGCAGGGAGAATACAGAATCAAGTTGCAAAAACCAGCCATAATAAACCATCAATATCTGTATATGACTAAGCGAGACTCCCTCTCACCCATCCCCAGAAAAGTCTTGGGCAATAGTCTTTAAACTCAGTTCTCCGCCTGCAGTATGAGTGTCCAATAAGGCAATGTTCAACAGCCACTCCCACTGCTCTCCCTCTGTATCCCCATGCACTGTTGTCCAGGGTTGGTAGAGTTCCAAGTTCAAGCAGGTCCGTCTCCAGCCCTTAAAGGAAGTGCTTCCTGGTACGCTCTGCGTGCTGCACCACCTAACCCAGTAATTTCAGCTTTAATAATGCTTGATATATGGATCTTCAGCAGATTTGCTCACCTATGCTGCTGCCTTCTGTGCCACCTCAGGTCACAGAGGCTACCCTTCTGAAAGTCCTCAGAGATAAATTAATAGCATATACAAGCCCAAACAGAGTCCTTATCGCCTAGAATGCACCCTCACCAAAAGATAGAAAACACCCTCTCCCTTTGACTTTGTCCAGACTCCACTAGCCAAGTGTGCTAGACTGAGATTTTGGTTAGGGTGACCCCTCACTCTAAGCACAGCTGGTGTAGTTCTAGTGCCCTTTCATTACCTGACAAGAATAATGAAGCTTTATTACCTCAAAACTTAACAGAATTTGGACCAAACTGTTCCAAGCTGTCACATAATTGAAATGCATATGTGACCTGCTTCATTCAGTCATTTCTTCTTGCTCACCAACAGATTCCAGCATAGAGCTCCCTCCTCCATGGATCCTCTGTCCACCTGGAATTCTGAAGTAGCTCTGGACTGCTCTTTCCCCAGCTCACCAGCAGATGGTTTTAATGAGCTCCCTACTCTTTGGAGCTTCAGGCCACAGGCCTTACATGTGCTTCTAAGCCAACTGGGTCTAGGCTGGGTCTTGTTCCTACCTCCGGGTCTCTAAGAAATCCTCCCAGGCTCAGACTTCATCTGAAACCTTCCTTGGGACATGGAACTCCACAGTCTAGCTTTCTCAGACCTCCTGACCGCCCCCCCCCCCCCAGTTGCTTACACATGCTCCCCAGGGCTCCACCTAGCTCTAGGCATGCTAGCATCTAGTTTAACCCCTTTGGGGATAATGTGACAGGAAAGCAGGAATACAGACTTAGCAAAGGAATTTCTTAACCACAGACACTTGACTCTTAAGAAGAGAGAGTTATAAATCTTTGCAAAGCAAGAAAAATCCTGAGACGCACCCTCCCCTAATCTGATCTCATCCCTTCTGTGAGTCAGAGGTCTTGTCAACATTTCAGTCTTGCCCTTTCTTCCTCTTCTTGCATGTAGTGGTGGATGGCCCCCCTCCACTGAGAAGAACTTCTTCTTAAATACAATCGTCATCCCTTTTGCAATTTACCCAGGCTGAGAGCTGAAAATCTACTCACTCTGTCAGAAGGTGCATAAAGAATAGAAGGAGCTCAGCAGCTACTCAAGTGAGTGGCATGGCCTGCATATTGGCTCCAATGGAGTCATGACTGATAGTTGCAAGAAATCAGCAGCCACAGAAATGGACAATAAATGCTATTTTGTGGCATCAACAGACATCATGTCCAGGAAGAATGGCAGGCCATCAGTGGGCACAGAGATACATGAGGCAGACACCTTTGGGAGAGGACACTGAAGTAACTATACATTTATCCTCATTCACTTGCTCATGTTCGATTGTAAAAAGCAAATCTGATACAGTGGCATGTCAGCTGAGGCCAGTGGAAAGGATAGCATCAATTTTTTGCAATAAATATCCATGCCTTCCATTATAGAGGCCATCGCTTACTTGAAATTTCACACCAACCAATCTACAGTCCACTGTCATGGGAAGACTGGCCACTTCAGATCTCATGCCAGCAACACCTGAGCTTAATCTGGAGTCCATTGTGGCAATTTTAGTGCTAAGGATTGAGTTGGTCTCCATGTGGCTGTGAAGAAGCTAGGATTCTCTAGACATTTTCTGTACCTCTGAGGTCAATACAACGAGAGCTTAGGCCTTAGCTGACATTGGTGGTATCTGACCAATCACCTTCACCGAGGGATGCAACAGACAAAATTAGGCCCGGTTAACTGTGGCTTTCATGCTGGTACGTCATATCTGTATCTGATAAACATGGAAATAAAGACTGTTGAGGAGACATGACACTTGCTAGGAAATTCAGCAGTGTGGATGTTAGTGTGTGTGTGGGGGGAGTATAATTCAACAAAAAGGATTAACTTCAATTAATCAAGTTGCTCCCAAGTTAGAAACATTCATTGTCCCACAGCAGGATCTATGGTAGAGAGAACACTATGAACTAGGCTGTGCCTTCGGTTAACTTGGATGAACTCTCACTCCCATGACCAAACTGCCTGAACCTTAGCTCCATATTGAGGGAGAATGGCAGGGCATCAGATCTTGGTAGGGATCTTAGCTCCAGGTCTGGTGTGGAGCACAGCACCTGCTTTCCAAATACCTGCCCTGGAAGAAAATGGGTGGGAAGGAAGTAGAGAAAAGCAGAGAATGGGTAGAATCTTGGCTTTCGCTTGCTGGTCGGAGCATCTTACCAGGTGCAAAGGTGGAAGTAAACTCAGACAAGGGCTACACTAACTTACTTTCCACTACAAGAAAGAGAAGTAACAGGGGTGCAGGTTAGGAATTGGGCCTCATATGGGTCCCTCTGAAGCACAATGTCTCCTGGATATCCTCCTGCATCTTAGGGCAGGTCTACACTATTGCCTAAGTCAATCTAACTTACGTCACTCAGGGGTGTGAAAAAGCCACCCCCCTGAGAGACGCAAGTTACAGCAACTTAAGTGCTGTCCACACCACGCTATGTTGGCAGGAGACGCTGTCCCGCCGACATAGTTTCTGCCTCTCATGGAGGTGGCGTAATAATTATATGGATGGGAGAGAGCTTACCCATTGGCATAGAGTATCTTCACCAGACACGCTACAGAAGCTCAGCTGCATCAGTGCAGCTGCATTGATATAGCACTTCTAGTGTAGACCTGCCCTTACGCAACACACCTTGCTGAGGGCAGGGCCTAAAAAGTACTATCGCACCCTGTGCAATAACAGCAAAGGAAGCAATAGCTAAGGCCTTCCTTCCCCTTTAACATTCCTTTGTGATGCCACGGCTCTGAGTGAATATAAAAGCCAAGGTTAGAAAGGGAAGTTTTAATACACATCTTCCCCAATCATAAATATATACCTTGGATCATGCAAATAATATGTAATTACATGCTCTATAACAAGGAAATACAGAGTAGACAGAAGAATACTGACTGTAATAGCCGAGAGGGAAAGTTTCTGAGCCTCACCACTGGTCTTTCACTTTTTGTGTGCATAACAGAGAAGGACAGTCTTGAGTATAAGGCTAGGAACCAGCTGTCCTGGATTCCATTCCTAGCTCTGCATTTCAACAATAGGGTTTGCCCAGGAATTGATTAATTTTATAATGCAATCTAGTGAGTTTTTTTCTGGAATTAGAAGTCACAGAAAACACCAAGAACAAATTCTACCTCTCAGTTACACAGGTCTAGCATTTATACTGTTCTCAGCATTGTGGGATCTCAAGCAAAGGGAACAGATTATAGAACTGTGATTCACCTGAGACTGAGGTCAGTGGAAATACTCTGGTTTTACACCAATGTAAATTGCAAAGTTTAAGTAGACTGATCTTTAGTCTATCAGACAAAGGCATAACACGATCTGATGGTGGTTAGAAGCTGAAGCTTGACAAATTGACACTAGCGACAAGGCACACATTTTTAACAGAGGGTAATTAACCATTGGAACAATTTACCTAGGGATCTGGGGGAATCATCCATCACTCGACCTCTGTAAATTTAGTTTGGATGTCTTTCTAAAATATATGTTCTAGCTCAGCTAGAAGTTAAGGACTTGGTGCAGGAATTACTGGGTGAAATTCTATGTGCTATATTATACAGAGAGATCGGACTAGGTGATCATAATGGTTCATTCTGGCCTTACCATTTACAAAATCTATGAATCTTCAGTAAGTAGCTTGGTGAGTTTTTACCTTTGGCCACTGCAAACCATCAAATATTTTAGGGCTAATGGAGTGTAATTGAAGAGGAAGAAATCAGGGTGGTACGGCAAGGCAATGAGTCAATCTTGCCACTTATCTGGAAACCCTTGTGTTGTTGAAGTAGCATTCATATGAAAAGAGGCATGTTTTGAGATATGAATCACTCTCTTGTGAGTACAGAATGGTGATTCATCTGAGATGGCACTGGAATAGTACAGATGTGTATACGGTAAAATACTTGGTACCTTTATGACATCTGCCTACAAGAGGAACTCCTGTCATTCCTGCTGATTCAAAACACTGAAACAGAACTGCTGGAAGAACCACCCCAGGGTTGACAGATTAGGGGTAGCAGGTTATGATGCTTCTCAGGGCACCCAGGGCTGTGAGTCACTTTGTTACCACCTGCTTCCAGTGTGAGGGAGTCTTGCATGTACCAGAGAGATGCTAGCTCCCTAATGCAATCAGCCTGCCAGACACTCAAGCACTCTCCTCTGGGCTACACCAGTTCTATCTTTGCCTTACAGATTGCACACCAGCCCCTGAGTCCATTCAAAGTGTCCCCCTGTTGTATCTAGCCCCCAATCACTGGATATCCACAGAAATCCCAGTTCCTCTGTTCTCAAAGGAACAGTGTACCACGGTTCACCAGTTTTACTTTGGATCACCTTTCCTGTATTACAGAGAGCACTTGAGTTCAGTTATAAAACAAAAGGAAATTTAGTTAAGAAAAAATAGGGATTCAAATAGAAATCAGAGTGAGAGATGGGAACAAATGGTTACATATAAAACATCATAACATGCATTCTAAAGCCTAAACTTAACTAATAAGTTACCTTTCTGTGTCAAGAAGCTTTTCTCATCCAAAGTTCTCTCCAGAGTTTTCAGCCAAGCCTGGGTGAGATCCCTTTTTCCATAAAGCAAACTCGCTGTTCATTTACTTCCTTGTTGAAGGATGCCAAGGTGTCTCTTTGCACCTCTCAATATACCAGAACAGACCTTTGATGTTCACCTCAAGAGACGGTTCCCCCACTGCCCCACTGTTTACCTCTTCCTATTTGTTTCCTTCTCAAGTCTCCGCCAGCTCTTCATTAGCATTTGACTCAGAATGTTAACAGACTTCTATTGTATGACAATACATAAGGTTAAGATTTTGTCACAGTTACTTTTAGTAAAAGTCAGAGACAGGTAAAGGCAATAAACAAAAATTCATGGAAGCCCATGACCTGTCCCTCACTTTTACTAAAAATAACTGACAGAATGGGGCTGATGGGGAGATGAGAGGCCAAACACTGGCCACTGCTGTGGATGACAGTTCTGCACGGCCCCCTGCCATCTGGGGCGACTCGGAGTTCTGGTGGCCCCCCACTGCCCATGGCGACTCAGAGCTCTGGGGCTGCCAACTGGAAGCTGCAGGGTCCCTGTGCCAGCTGTGGCATCTGAGAGCTACGGGGTGCCCTGCTGCCCAAAAGCTGTGGGGGCCACTGCCACCCAAAGCAGCTCGGAGCTCTGGGTCCGCACACCGCTGCAGCAGCTGGGAGCTCCAGGGCCCCCACTGGCTGACAACTCCAGCCCCGCCGCCCAGGGGCTGATGCGGAAAATGTCATGGAGGTCCCTGGAAGTCATGAAATCCGTGACTTCTGTGACCTCCGTGACATAATCTTGCCTTAACAATACATAATGGTCACCCCTGTAGATAAGTGTCTCCCACCTCCTGTCTAGAGGGGTTTGTCTGAAGACACGCTACCTTTGAGTGACCTGTTTTTAACTACAGACCTAGACAACATACATTGTAATGTAATAACTCCTCACATATTCTCTGTACATACATCTTGCAATAGTTCTGATGTCCTATGAGACAAGTTTTCATTAGAGACTTTACATGACACTCTGTTTGTGATCCCCAGGGATCTCTGTATCCCTATGTACTCCAGTGCCCTCTGCCAGTTGGCATCCAGAGGTTCTTGGGTCACACATGGACTCTGTCAAGGCCATATTTCTGAGGAAGATAGCTCAGCACTAGTAAACAGCATTAACATCTTTGAGACTTGTCATGTTCTCTTTTCATGTCTGTTCAATGTTACCCAAACGTCCTGACCTCTCCCAGAGATTAGTCCCAGTTTTCTTTTCTGAATAAATGCAATTTTTAAGATTAGATCTATATTTTCCTAAGATCTTAGTATTTACTTTGTGGTATCCTTTCTTTCTTAAATGTCCAAGTACCTACTTTTACTGACCTTAATAGAAAGGGAAGCCCAAGACCCTAAAATCTTGGGAAAGGATTCCTACAACCTGAAAAATAAATACAAATTATTTTGGTTTCTGAGAAACAAGGTGTCTTTTAAGTCAAACATGAGTCTTCCAAGCAGACTGAAACTTCCCTCTATATAATAATTCTGTTGTTCTGTTGAAATGCAAAATCATGTAGATTTCTGTGTTCTCTGGAGCTTGTCTTTTTGCATTGCCATGTCATCCTGTGAACTAGCTGGGTGAAAGGAAGGAGTGCATGAAGCTCAGTGGTTTTCTCATCCAAATTCTGAGTGAAATGATACTAATGCGGAAAGAAGCAGACTCTAGAGCAGGTAGAAATATACTATGAAAGATGAGAGCACACAGTAAGTAACTGTATATAAGAAGCAACTTTTGCTATAGCTCAACTGGGAACAAAAAACCACATACACACTCCCCATATAGTTGTGATAATTAGAAGGATGAAAACATCATTCTTACAAAACAGTGTTACAAAGATATGCTTTGGTTATTGAATGTGATTACTCCTGAGTTCATCAAAGTATTATGATATTCAAAGGGGGAGGAGGGGAGAGCATAAAACCCACAACTACAAAGCCAGTGTTAAAGATCCACATGCTATAGGAGCTATTAGTCACTCATAAATGTATTATCAGACAGCTCTCTAAATGTGTAATAATTTTCACTATGGAGAACTGGTACAGTCAAGTGTACTGTATAACTGTATAACTACACAATTGTACTGTATAACTACACAATTGTTAAAACATTATCTATCTTCTAGATTGCTGTGTACAGTGAATATATATTTAGTTATCAACAAAAGGTCTGTATTTTTTCAGCACTCCTTGTTTTCTTTATCTTCAGTACATGAAGCTAATATTTATGTTCTCTTTTGCCTTTCAACCAGCTTACTGATCTGTCAAAATTATAACTTACTATTTGAAGTTTGTTGATCTAACACAATTGTGAATCTCTCAGGATCTCTTGATTTGGATATTAAAATCTTTTTTCCTCCAGCAACAGCGTTAGAAGTTGCAGTATGCGCTATAAAAGCTTTTCATTAATTCATCTATTGACACTCAGAAATAAACAGTCCCTTTGGGGGGCTTTTTACTGAACGATCAAGATTTTTACTTTATGATCCTTCCATTGCCTTTTTCGGTGGATCATTTTAGATGATGAGATTGCCAGGACATATCAGGCATAGCTATTCCGTGGACCTATATTTTGCAAAGCACTTTGGAAGTCAAGCTGACTGTTGCTAACCAGGGTAGTTTGCATCCAAATACATAGCACAATTGACAAGATTAGTGCTGTAACACACAAAGCTCATTGGACTCAGTGCAGCTGTTACTGAAAATTTTAATCCCTTACATGATCCCAACAATATATTCTTCTGCTCTAAGATTTTGTATAAGAGCTTTTCTTTCATCACGCCTTTGTTCCAATGTTCCCTTTATACAGAATTTGTCCTCTTCTTAATGCCTTTCCTCCCTTTTTATTCCACCACCACAGACTGTAAAAATACAGTATATTCTTATTGAGGCATTAATAGAATCATGCATGCTTTACTTGACTTTAATGCTTTAGGCCTTATGAGAAAGGGTCATATTGTTGTTGCATGTATCAGTTAATTACGTCTCCTTTAACAGTATTGAAATTCCCTTTTCAGCTCTTTCTTATGCATATATAGTTCACCTGGAGTCGTCCTAATCAGTCAGTTTTTTCAATAAAACATTATAAGTCTAACTTAATGGGGAAAATTTCTGTGCAAGCAGAGTGCCAGTTTTCAAAAAAATTAAATTATCTTGACTTCCCCCATTCATTTTATCAAAAAGTTTATTTTATGGGCTGAATCTTTGCCAACTTTTTAAAAAGTATATATTCCATATGATTTCGTATAAAGTCAGCCCAAAATAAAATACATTTCTTTATTTCTATGTTATATTCATATAATTTAAGAATGGCCAAACTGATTTTTTTTTATTAAGTTAAATAATGCTAAGTTTGGACAGAGATCTGCTCTGTCATGTTTTGGCTTGGAACAATTTTTTACAGTTCAAAAGACAGTTTGTAATGGCTGCTGAACAAACCTCACCTCTTCTAGCCAAGAAGGAAAATGCTGGTGAAAGTGCAGATAGTAGCACAGTATTGCTTTTGAAGAAAGCATAAGCTACCAAAATCTGCTTTGATTTCTAGCTACTGAATCTTGTATTTGAGCATTTGGGCTCCGAATACAAACGATAGATGGGCCAAACATCTTCTTACTTAGAGTCTACATTTTAAAAAATCTCTTAATGGGCCATCTTAGTCCCTTCAAATGACTTTGAATAAGGTTGGATCAGCATACTAGATTCACAGCAACAATGCCAGGTTCTACAGTAGATCTACAGCTGGTTGGGAAATTATGTTTTATTTCCTCACAAAAACTGACATAAAAATTTGTTTTTCTTGGTTTTGTCAAAATTTTTCTTTGAAGAATTTCTGTTTTTTGTTTGTTTGTTTGGTTTTTTTGTTTTTTTGTTTTTGGTTTTTTTTTTGGTCAAAAGCCTGAAAAGCAAGATTTTGTCTGTGTTCATTTTTATTTGTTTTGATCTCTGAAAGCAAAAGTTTTTGGTTGCCAGTAAGTAAATAAACAAAAACCTGAAAACTGATTTTTTTCCCGACAAAAATGGACTTGTTTGCAAAAATAAAAAAATTAAAAAATAAAATCATTTTTTTCAAAAAGACCATTTTCTCTCAAAAAGGTTGAGATGGAAATGTTTTTGACCAGCTCTAGGCAGAACTCCTGGGTCATATGCTGGCCCCCCATTCCATCTGCTTTTGCACTTGTGACAGTGCAAAGTATCTGAAAAGCCAATGTACCTGTCTCTTTGTGGAGTCCCTGGTACTATGCCACTCTCTCTGCTGTAGGAGTCATCAGGGAATTGTTGAGGAAAGGTGGACACTTCACTGGTAGGCAGAATAGCCCTTGGCAAACGTTATCAGTCAACACAATGTAGAGCAGCCCTGAGGCTGCTTTAAGTTGAACAGGAACATAAAAAGTCACCTTTTACCCCCTAGATGTTTTTCACACTGTATCATTGTTGTTCCCCAGTTCCCTTCACCTCCTCCTCTGCCCTGTTACTCTAAACTCATTCACATACACTGAAACTGTAGGGACAAGAGTAAGTCTCCAGCATGTTGCTTATAACCAGGGGGATGAATGACTAACCCTTTCCAAAGATGACCTCTATGGACTCTCTGGAAACAGATGTTCATATAAATTACAGTAGCTCTCCTGGCCCTACATGTCCCCTGTGATTAGCATACTCCCTGGCAACTGCCAGCTATTGTTCAGGCAGAATTTGGAAAGATTCTTATAAATATTTGGAAAAGTTCTTTGTTTTTTCAAAACATGTATTCTTTATCATTTTGAAGGAAAAGCCATTCCAGATATAGCCGCCCATCCACCAGCCAAAACTTAGTTTGTTTTCAAGGTGTGGTTTAAACATTCTATCCAAATCCAACAAACCTATCAATGTATCATTTTACAGTTCTTTTCCTTTCTCCTGCCACCTTTTGTTTCACAAAATATTGAATCCATAACAGCGTGCAGATAAGATATTTTATCTGGCTCGGTTATTTTCCTCATCATCTTTTTTTTGTAGCCAATATTAAAACCTTATCAATCTCATAAACACAACGACAAAAATGTACGTGTTTGTGCATCTAGGATTTCTTGTACGAACTTCCTTTCAAACAGCTGCTACTTGTATGGCATTATCTAGTGTGAGCCAAAGGGGAAAGCACCAGTATATAAGGATGCCAACTACTGTAGAAAATAGATAGCAGCTTCCTCCCAGAATCTTGTTATGATTCGTGACAGAAAGCTTTAGAGCATACATACTGTACTTATAGATTGGCAAAAGCACTTTATCAAAAGTCAAGAGGCCATTACATAAAAGCATAAGGAATAAGCATCAAAGGTGAATTGCAGAGCTCAAATGAAAATTAAGTTAAGGCCAGAAATATTTGCTGATTGTCCCTAAGAGGGGAGAGGGAGGGCATACAACAAAGGAATATGTTTGCAGTAGCTTTTAAAAAAAGAAAAACCCTGTGTGAAATTTTCTGGCAATTTCATGTTCTCTAAAGACATCCCAGATGACAACATTCTGTGACATCATTATCCTGAGACATTCTGTGAAAGCAAGGGTTTCCATGGGACTCTTGTTATCCATAGTATCACAAAGTCAGTAGTGTAGCTGAGGATAAACACAAGTAAAGTGAGTTTACCTACTTTTCATTTGGGGAATATGGAGTTTAGTTTAGGTTCGTTTACCCACTTCACTTTTTACCACTATACTACTGCCCAGCATGCTGCACTCTGTGATGCGTTTAGCAAACTAGGAATTGCCACTCGCTTTCCAGGAAGCAAATGAGATATTTAAAAGGTTAGTTTGAACTTAATTTTGAGTTGATGACCTGCCACGACGAGGTAACCTTTAGCCCTTTCTTGGCGGGCAACACAACTGGCCATGCTTTCATTGCCTGCCCCGAACCTCAATCCTGTAACATGGAGTAGTGGGGTCATGGAAATCTTTTAGGGGGGTTAATACTGGTTGCCAGAGCTGCTCCCCACTTTTCCTGGCCCCAGTTCATCCTTGGCTTCCCTCTTCTGCCCCCTCCTGTGCGCAGATCCATGGATCTTTGGCGGGTTCCTCCCTGGGATGCGGGATGAGGGGGAAGGTGCCATCGAGGTGACTGATCCCATGGGAGAGGGAGGAAACATTCATGCAGCAGGCACCTTCCATCCACAAAGGCTGAAGAAATGATGCCCTCTTATGTTTAGTCCTATGTGCAAGTTAAGCAAAAACACCTGTTCTTGAGCAGGTAGGTGGGGAGGGAAGGGAAACTGGGTGAGCTTGGCTCTATGTCCTCTCCTCTTATGCCAGTGCTGCAGAGCCAGTGTTCTCTGAATCATACTGTGTTGCTGGCCTAGGCCAGAAGGATATGATTTAAAAATACCCTCCACTCCACAGCCCTAGGGGGAAGAACAGGAGGAGGTGTGGTTCAGAGGGGTGTCTCTGAGGCACACAGCCTCTTGAGGCTCCTTTTGAAGCAGTGCAGTTTATGCACCTCCCCTTACTCAGTAAAAAAACAGTGTCATTTATCCGGCACATCCATACCAATGTGCCATTGAAAGTCCCTCAGTTAGTGATTGCTGAAAACCCAGGATTATTGATAAATGATCAAAATAGAGGCTGATGGAACAAGGTGATCCATTTAGTCAATATGAAATGAAGACTTAGCTATTTACATGCTCTCAAGCACCAACCCATACTAAACACAAGGCCAGACTTCTTTTAGGTCATCACACATGGGAGAACCCAAAACTATTTTACAAGAGCATGTTCCAATTTAATTTTAGATAGGCAGAGACATATGGCTTAATTTATTCTCCTTTGCCTAACTAAATGACTAGGCTAAGTTTCCCACCT
Source organism: Emys orbicularis (assembly GCF_028017835.1). Lineage (NCBI taxonomy): Eukaryota > Metazoa > Chordata > Testudines > Emydidae > Emys > Emys orbicularis. Next base: position 84,949,320 of record NC_088683.1, read on the forward strand.
GTATAAAATATATGCCAACATTTTTAGCAAACATTTTATACCTATTGCAGATTTGGTCACAAACCAGGCTGGATTGTTGACTCTGCTGGAATAGATTCTGCAGTGACTTTTCTTGTTCAGTTGACCAAGGCTACGTCTATAAATCTGTAATGATCCATCCAAGTGTGATTTAAATATAAAGCAATGGAGCTGCCAATCCTGTGAAACAGGGGGTCAAAAATCATGACTCAGGCCTCAAAAATCATGAGATCGACTTTAAAATCATGATGTCTTAAAAAAATAAAATACATTTTGGACTTGTTTTATTTTCCTTCTGGTTTCAGAGCTTTTAGCCTACACTGGAGTCATGCTTTCAAGCTTGTCCCTGTGAGTAGGTCCAGTAAACCTAGCAGTAACTTAAAGTAGGTTAGAAAATGCCTGTATAGTCCGAACTATATCACAGCACTCTAAAGTTTAAACTCTTAACTCTTAAAAAACAAAAACAAAACAAAGCAAAAAACAGCTTTAAATGGGAGTTTGCCTGGTCAAGGACTGAGGGCCAGATTGTACAACCCTTCTTTGGGATGAGCAATTTCTTACTCTGAGTAGTCCCATTAACTTCAGTGAAATTAGTAATGGAGTCAGGTACTACTTACTGTGAATAAGGGTGACAGAATTTGATCCTGGGTAAGGACTTAAGGATTTTACCCAATAATAGGTCAGACCCTTGAGTAAGGAGTGGTGCACAAACTGTATCACACCCCTTGAGTAGCTCCAGGAGTCACTGAGTCACAAAAATCCTGGAGATGCAATTCCTCCCTGCTTCCCCATTGCTCTTTGGTGGGATGACACAAGCGTAGTAATTGGCTGCTGGCCTATAACAGCAGCAAATTACAATACACCCCATGCAGCCGTGGCTGTACTGGCTAATGCATTTGAAGAGTGGAGATTGGCCAACGCTCTCCCATTTGCCAGCCCTCACTGCCGCTGGCTCCAGGAGGGAGTAATAAGTGAGCACACAGCACCCACTTGCCTCTGTACACCCAAACCCAACGTCAGGGTAGTCTTCATTGCCCCACTGCACTGGGCATGAAGACAAGTTACAATATAGCTCGGTGCTTCTCAAACTTTTTTTTTTTTTCACGGACCACTTGAAAATTGCTAAGGGTCTTGGCGGACCACTTAATGATCTTTCCAAATGTTGTTTGTACCGTTACTAACTATGGTAGTAGCTTTGGATAAAAGTGCTATAGAAAAAAACGTAATAATAAAAGTTTTTTTGTTCTACAAATAAAAGCACACAACTCATATTTTAATATCAGTAGTCTCTCCCCCGCTGCGGCAGCCCCTGAGCTGGGGCTGGGAAGGAGGGGGTTCTCTCCCCGGCAGCCACAGCCCTGGAGCTGGGGAAAATTGCCTCTTTCTCTGGCTGCCGCAGCCCTGCACATTCCAAATTCCCCCTACTCCCTCTTCTCACTCCACTTCCCCCTCCCACCTACCTCCTATTCCCCCCAAGGCCACCACCTCACCTTACATGTGCATCTTCTCCAGAGTCTAGGCACCTATTTAGTGGAGCCACGCCTGCGCAGCTCCACTAATTAGGTGGGCCCTTTATTCTCTCATGTGCAGCCACCCAGGTGCACACCTTAGAGGGAACTATCCACGGACCACTAGAATGGAGCTCACGGACCACTGGTGGTCCGTGGACCAAATTTGAGAACCTCTGATATAGCTCATAGTTGGCTGACCTTAAGAGGCCTTGCACTCAACTCAACAGCATCTCTCTGTTTGTCTGTAACGTGATAACTCTGGAACACCACATCTGGTCAATTCCAAGGTTTCAGGGAATGCTCTAGGCAGCAATGGGCAGAATCCTGGTGATTTTGGTGAAATGCAGAAGAGGGTTGAATGGATGGTAACCATTAACACATTCAATGTTCATGTTTCTCTCACACAGGCCCCTTCTTACTTCAGCAGCTGGCTTGGGAGCTCAGAGTTCATTTAAACCATTTTCTCCCTCCTTTCACTCTTTTCATTTGCTTCTTCAGAGAGATCCCGTGAAGATGCCCCCCCTTTGGAAATCAGTGCTGCTTGAACTTTGTGAGTAATGAAATTTCAATCTATCACACAATGGCAGATGCAGCCTTTTCTGCTCTCCTACTGGAGGAAGAATAGCAACTGCCCAGCGTGAACAACAGAACTGCTTTCCAGTTCTCAACAATTGGCTGTCACTGAACAGCAGTGCATAAAAATAATCCATGGTGATCTCAGAGGTGGCATTTCTTATCGGCTCTGCCACACACACCAGAAGTTGATAAGACAGACAGCAAGGAGATAATCGCTGCTATCAAGCTGTCCAGGGAGTTTATTGTTATTTCATCACCATCATCATCATCATCATATATTTAAGGAAAAGCAGTTTTTATAATAAAAATAACAGAATAAATTTTCCCCTTTTACCCTTCTGAACTGTGATAGCTGACAGAGTAGACCTCATGCTTAATATTAAAGTAATAGACGAACGGCCTTACATATGTCTTAAGCAATCCCAAATTTCTTCTGTTTGGTTCATAAAATGAAAAAAATCAAAAATGTTCTTTGAAAATATCATGTGCCCTAAAAAAATAATTCACAGCCATATCTTGTCCTCCTGACTCCAAGTGTTTGCAAAGGAATAATATACATAATTCTGTTAAAATTATTTTGAGGCTTAACACATAGTAATTGCTGTGCTGGAACAGATTGATGGTCTGTCCAGTCCATTATCCTCTCTCATACAGTGATTTATAGCAGATGTTTCAGAGGAAGGAATAAAATCTCCATGATGTACTTGGCAATTCTATAATATTATCCCTTGGGGGAAAATTTAATCCTTTCCCCAGCTGGCTATCAGCCCATACCCTAAAGTCTGAGGATAGGTAATTGTTATCCTAATCATATAACTGCAAATGATATTCTTATTCATGAGTGCTTCTTTTCGAGTGTTACTAATCTATTTCCCTTCGTGAGATCAAGTGGCAGTGAGTTCCACAAACTAATTCTACTTTGCACCTCCTTTTACTTTATCTGGCCTACATGTGTGCTTCACTGAATTTCCCCTTGTATTTTTATTACAGAATGGGATTAAAAGGAGCTTCTTCCTGACTTTCTTGGTCTGTATTTTATATAGCTGTATTATATCTCCTCTTACTCCTCATCTTTCCAAAAGAAAAAATATCCTTGTTTTGAAAGACTCTCCCCATGTGGAAGTCACTCCCTATTTACACACACACACACACCACTACTTCATGTACAGCTAATCAATCTCATTGCTCTTCATGGCTAGGCCTGATCATAGCATGCCAGGTGAAGTTTGTATCAATTACAGGTTAGGGCCAGACTCCGCAATTTCTAAACATGTTGAACAGCACATATTCATGCTGAGTAATCCCCGTCCAGAGAACGGGATTACTTGGGTGAGTAAATGTTACCTGCTCTAAGGATGCAGAAGTGCGCTCTCATATTCAGTAGCATTATAATATAACCCATTGTACACAGAATTACCAAAGGTGTCCCTTTTCTGATCCACTCTAGTGCTATTGCCTAATAGACTGAAAGCTTTCTACATTCTATTATGGTCACCAAATTATTTTCTCTGAGCTAGGAGGAAAAGTAGTAACAACTCCTGTTTCTTATTTACCCCAATTTGATTGAAAAACAAAGAGAAAAATAATTTCTCAATTAAAAAAAGAAAACTAACTCTTTATGTCTTCATGATATACAGGGCTACAGGGCAAGGAAATGTATATGGAGCCGTAAAGGTAGGAGATATAATGAAGCACACTAGAGGGAATAGAAGTCAGCATGGGGCACTGATGCTTCCTTTCAGAATGTAGCCAACAGGGTTAATGTCTGGCCTGCTGATAAAATTCTGGCAGCTATTACAGAAAACACAATGGGCATTGTTGTCATTGATAAAGTGGCTTTGTTTTTCCTGGCATGAGTTACTGTTTGGAAGCAGTCTTAAAATAGAGAAAAAAGAAAAAAAAAGCCAGTCAGATAACTTAAAAATAAAAGGGGTTGTGCCAGAGTTGTTACTCTGCTATATTCCTGGGAAGAATTATTGGTTCATTGTTCTGCAAAGGTACCTGAAATGAAACTACCTTCAAAACTCATTGCACACTTAATGCAGCTTCTGTCAGAAATATGATCCACCATACTTAAAATGTACCAACTCAGACATGGTGTCTAAATGTCCAGTATATTTACATATGAAATGCAGTTACATCCTGTTTTAGTCACTTCTCCTCACTCACTAAGGGGCTCCCATTTCTTTGTGTGTGTTTCCCCAACAAGTAAAAAGATGCTGAAAGTATACTTCTATTATATGGGGCAATGGCACATACCTCATATCCTCCTGCAATGTTGAAATGTTTTGCCATCCAGTGTCTGCCTTCCAGACATGATATCAGATCCTCAGCACACCCTGATTTACAGTAACTGAGTCTCCGGACCAGTGAGCATGACAATAGATATTTTGTTTGTTCCACTGATCTTTATTTCTATTCTCTGTGATAGCTTGCCATTAAATGGGCATTAGCAAAATTAACAAACAGGAGAAAGATGTGACTAATAATTATAAAACTTTGCATTTGAAGTTGCTGATTCCTCTGTTCTGTAAACTCACAAATGACAAGCAAAGATACAGATACAGACTACAGGAGATACTGTACATACCCCCATACTATGCGGCTTGCCTCAAGGCAATGGAAAGAGACTCAATGGATGCTGGTATTTGTTAACTCGAAATTAAGCCACTATTTTCTTTCTTTAAAATTATTTCAAACAAAGCTTCTACCCTGAACAAATCTCAGACTCAGATGTTAAAAAAAAAAACAGTGCACAGAAATTGTGTACATCTGATCACCAATTAAACATAGATTGGACCAACTGACTTATGTTTCTTTCATTCCCATGAAGTCAATGGACTAACATTGGGGTAAATGAGATCAGAATCAGATTTAGTGGACCAGATTCTCTGGCTTTCTCTGGATCCTTTTGCCACTCCAGTAGCACAAAAAGGCCAAAACTGGCTAAATTTCCTCAAGCTGAGATGTTTCTCAGTCTGAGGAATCATCCGATGACATAGGCAACTCCTGACCCCAATGGAGGGGACATGTTGAGGCCAAAAATCTACTGTGCTCAAGCTAAGCTGACAGTCTTTATGGGGTCTTTACCAGCTGGCACAAGTTAGAGCAGACCAGAGGTGGCCCTAAACTACTCCGGGGCCAAGGCAAGCATAGAGCTGTACAGAGAACCAGGGGTCCACAAATGACTTCTTTGTATACTTATGTCCCATGCCAATCCAGAGAATTGATGCAGCAAAGAATCTGAACCAGGGTCATTTTAAACTGATTTAGTATTGTAGCCATGCTTGGCATCAGCTGGTGCAGAGCAATCACACTACAAATCTGTTGGTTTTTTTTAAATGATTATGCCATATATCCACAAAGCTATTGCTGTACCCATGAATTCTGAGAATCCTGAGTCACCTATCCTACAATTCCCAGCTCAGCCTCTGGGAGAAAGTGCATTTAAAGAGACAGGGGTGGGAGGAGCTAACCTGAAGCAAAATTGCAGAGCGTCTCTCATTTTCATATGATACAAGATTTTTGCAAGAGGCAAGAGCTTTTTCACAGGAGTAACAAGTGCAATGCTAATGTTTCCGTTTTGCTGTTTAGAGAAAAAAGGCAACAAAATATTTTGAGCAAATTCTGGTAAAGAAAGAAGAATCCAGTTTTTAGCAGACAAGATGTTTATTGTTTAACCATATATTACCAGAGATACATAGTAAATTATATTCTCTAGTTTGGTAGAACTATAGATCATATTCCAGGCAAAGAATTTCACTAAACTACAATTAAATGTAGCAATACAGATAAGTAATTTAAGGGTTAAATTCCTAGATCAAACTGGTCTAGTTATTCAAAAACAACCTTTCAAAAGGCAGGAAATTCAGAGTTAAGGTTAAATTTAAAGGAAATCCAATCCCTGCCTTATTCCTCAACCACCACTTTACAAGATACACAAGAACTGAGCCAATAGCTCAGTTGTATTACTGTGCTAAGCATACAGAGATACTGTTGAAATTAGACTGATGTAAAAGGTGGTAGCAGACTTTGATCTTATATTTGTAGCATAATGGTGCACTGATACGTAAAAACACATTGAATTGTTTGGATTAGTTTCCAGGTTTCCACCCTCAAACCCCAAAACACACTATTGGAAACCTGGAATTTACATTTTGCTAACCTACACACCCCATAATCTACTCAGCCAAAACTGTCACTCTCGCCTCTTTTCTCAGCAAAGATGTAATAGCAGAGAGCTGCTGTTAATCTCATATTGCGGGTTTCATTCTTTTCACAAACTACTGTGTATTTGTACAGAGCATTTACTGGTAAACCAGGAAGTATCATAGGCACAATAGGGATTAGTTAATATTATCAAAAATATTTTAAACTAACTAAATTACACTTTCAGATTATAGGGACAGCTCCAGCAGCTAAGGATCAGTGTGTGTGCTATGCACTCTGGCCCCTTCTCATGACACACTCACAACATGCCCTTGGTGTACCTCTCCCTGTCCCCACAATCCCACCCAACACACCTCTCATTCACAAGAGAGAAATGGGTGGTGTAAAGCTGACTCCAAATGTTTTTTCCATGGATGATGCCCTTATGCCAGGGGAATCCCCAGTTCACCCTTAAGGGCAGATTCTGATGCCTGAAATAGCACAATGTGGTCAGAACAGGGGCAGAGGATCAAGGTCTCAGACACTGGGAATGGGTCTCCCAGCAGAACCTCCCTGAATTAGCAAGCTTCTGCTGTACCTGAAGCCCCTAGTGCTTTTAAAGATGAAGGATGAAAGTTCCTTGATCAAAGTAGTTATTTGATCTTTTGCATAAATCACAACAAATTGTCAATGAAATCCTTCAGTTTGGTTCATGTAATAAGCAAATATCAGGTGCATTATACTAGTTCAATTTTTATCTGATGTGAAATATGGTCTTACAATGAGCTAGCTGATCTTATTCTAAGCAAAATAATGTCCAGTCTAACAGTTTATTATAGCATGCAGTAAAATAAACTAACTGAGCACCACAATGCAGAATGAAAATTAGAGAATTCATTCTAGTTGCATTCTAACCCACTTGCATAGCTTCGGACAGAAATTCCTCTTTCAACGATTTGGCTGCTCATACAGAACGCAGCTATATTTTCATGTCAAGGAAAATGAGAGCTGGAAGGAGGAAACAGAGACAGACTGCACTCTAAAACAAAATTTAACAAAAAGGACCATTTTGTTTACACACAGACTTTAAAATGGAAAGTCATAATTTTTGCCCACAGAAATATTATTACAATGATCCCTACCTGAAAGTTCACAAAATGCTGTGTACGTTTTCTGAAGTTCACTTATTTTTTTTTCAAAACACAATTTTGATTGTGGAAAAGAAAAAAGGGAGTAGGGGACATTGTAAGCATTTAAAAACATCAGTCATTGTGCAGTGGCACTTATGCTCCTGCATCCTTTCAAGCCAATGGGAATTTGTGCCCGGTTACAGAACATGATGAAAATCCTGTTATCATGGCAAAATGGAACTGTGCTGCAAGATAGTATACCCCAGAACTGACTGTGGCAGGCAGTGATCCATCTATCCATTTTCACTCATACATGACACCTGCAGCTATTGATTCTTTAAAATGTTTTTGTAACTGTGAATGAGAGGGGCTGATGGAAAACTTTCATACTCATCTTAAGGAGGTATTTGAGGCATAGGTGTGATGGGAATACCTCCATGAGCTGAGTGTGAAAGTTCTCCCATCAGCCCCACACATTCCACCCTCTCCTCATAATGTTAACCAGCAGAACTACCTGCTGCCCTTTGCCCAGGGCTTCTGGGAAAGCACAGTTTAGCCTTTACGTGGTACATAGGTTTCATGCTAACTCTGTGCACTGGGATGAATTTCACCCTTTGTGAACTAAGGAACTAGTAAACCAGTTCACTGTACTCACCTAAACAGAGCAGCAGCAACAAGCTACAAAATGCAAAAGCATACTTATGGCAACATGCTGTCCATTTCATATGTGTCCCATCTCTTTCAATGTCTGCAACAAAAGGATTCCAAATGCTGTAGCTTCCTTTTTCCCCTTCGCTTGCCTCTACATAGTGCAGTAGCTGTCTCAAAAAAGCAAGATGCATTATAGGAGAAAGATGCTGCCACATCCATCCCCACCTCTTCCTTTCTCCATTTTGTCATGGAAACAGTGGGGCTCTGTTCATATGTGCAGGTTCTCTATTTTCTCTGAACCATTATTATGTAGTGTAGCTGCTTTTCCTATCCTTATTTGTGTTAATTTCCATGTTTTAACCTGGTCTCCTTGCCCACATTTATATGGATACCTGTTTTGAGGAGAGGGACTGCAAGACTCTTAGTAAGTTCCAAAAGATCTAGGTTTTTTTATGTCAGTTCAAAATAAGAAGCTAGTTTTGTGCTCTGTGGTCCATCCACTCATTATTTTCTCATAGGCAGGCTGTGGCTACCCCTATGGTTTCCTTCCCACAGTCCCCACCCTCTTTCCCCACCAAAAACAAAAGGAGGAAAGGAGATAGTTACACCTTGCTCAACAAGTCCCTCCGTGTGTGGATCTTGCTTTTTTGCAGAGATGAAGAGGTTTTAAACCACTTCCATGACACTATCTCACCCTTGGACTGGATCCCCTCTCCCCAAAGATCCCTTGTGGGTCTCGGGCTGTGCATATAGGAAATAGCCACCAAGGGCTAGGCTGGGGACATATGTATCACCTCAGCCCACCAACTAGAGCTGGTTGGGGGGAAAATATCCATTTAATTACACAAAGTGACATAGCGCCAACAGAATAGACTGACTTGACACCCTCCAAACCAGGCAGAGCAGGGCCTTGAATGTAGCTCTCCCACCTCCTACAAGAGCTCCCTTACCTCCAGGCTATGAGCTATTTTAGGGAGGGGGGGAGGGGCGCTACCTCTCTCCCTCTCTCATTTTTCCACCAAAACTTTCGAAAGATCTCATCTTCGGTCCACATTGAAACAAAAACAAATTCCAGACTTGACATTTTTTATTAACTAGAAATGTGTTTGGCTGGTCATGGAAAAAAATGCAAATTAAAAACACATAGCCAGAAGCTGTATTAACTTTCTTAAAGTCTTTCCTCTATGTTGGGAACCCCCTTGAAGATGGACTCTCTGACAGCGGGGCTTTAAACTCCACCTCCTAGGACAAAAATCTGAAAGGAACTGTGCAATCAGGCCCCTGATTTTTAGAGTTTCTCTGAAGATGGCTGGGGCACAATTTTACATCTTTCTTTTGATGTGATTTGATTTCCCGTTATCATCCCTTTTCCTTTGTTCATCAGGCTCCCCTTGTTGTGACAAGCAAAACTGCTGATCATATCGGTTAGCTTCAAATCAAGAGCTTAGGTTTTAAAATTTTGATCTTCTGCTCCTCAGACACATAATTTTCCATCTCTCCTAAGGGAAAATGTGTGAAACTACTCAACACAGAACCAATGAATTGGTCTGCGTATGAAAATGGAGAAAAAGGCAATACATTTTGGAGGGGAATATTTGAATTTGGTCTTATCTAACACATTTCATATTTGATACATTGCACTTTATCATGTGAAGAGTTAGACATGTATTCAGCAATAGCATGTACAGAGCACTGCCTGGAGAAGCTGTGTTATTGGAAGAGGAAATGTTGGTCCAGACACTACAGCTGTGCTTTATTCTAACCACACAGAATGGAGATAAAACAATCCAACTCAGGCACACAATCTAATCATCCACCAAATGCAGGATGAAGATAATAGGATATTTTACTCACCCATCAAAAAATTATATGCATTGGGTGAGGGGACAGGTAGAATTTTAAAAGACTGTCATATGCTTTTCAAAGAGGGACATGGGATCTATAGATTGTACTTGATGACTGACGTTAGGGACCTCACTTTATACCTCCTCTAAACAATAGCACCTGTAACAGTGCATCATTCCTAGTGAGAGTGGTGGATATGAGCTCCTCATGTGTTTGTAAATTAAATTCACCATAACCTTACCAACGACAAGCAATAAAAAAGATGAAAAGCTTTGTAAGTGTTTTAAACATGGGTGCACTTTTTTTTGCCTTTAAAATGTTTCCCTTTTATTGAAATTTGCCAGTAAAATTTTGCAAAATAGATTGCATGCAGTTTTAACAACTGAGTATAGTTTGACATAGCACGTTGACATATTGGGTCAAAGTCATCCCTGGTGTAATATCACTGAAATAAATGGAATTATACCAGGGATCAACCTACAGAATAAAATGTGTATACTTTAAAGTATTACTAATGCTGTACTTTAAACTCTTCAACAAAAGTACAAAACTTACAAGTTAATGACATGGGGGTGGCAGAGATGAAGCTAGGATAAAGCAAACTTATCCATGGTATAGAGTTGAATGTACTTTTCCTATGTGTAACTATTATACAGTTTATCTTTACCTCATCTCTAGCCAATCCAAATGCAAAAAAAGGCTGATGTCTAACCATCATTACCCACAGAAATTGCATAGCTTGCTGAGCACTTTCATCCTGATTGGCTGATGAAAACAGAATTTGATAGCTGCAGGAGAGATCCAAGATGTTGTTGTTTGCTTTTAAAGTATATTCATATCTAAGCTTTGAGATAAACTGTTCATAAATCAAGAAAATGCCATTGCATATTGTCTAGCATCTATTTGCGTGATACTTTATTTCTTAAATACTTCTCAGGGGGAAACAAATAATTACCTCATATCTATAACATTATAGCATCAAAGATAATGGGAGTGCAGAATTGCAGCTTACTTGCCCACGCACGAAAGAAAATTATATATCATTGCCACATCCTGATTGGCTGATGATTACAAGAGACTGGTAGCTAGATTAATTTTCTTCCTCCTTTTTATTCTTAGGAGATTTGAATGTTCTGTTTCTTTGGTTTCCTCACTTTGTCCAGCCAAAGCCTGTAAATCTGAATTCATACCAATTATGGCTGAGGAAAAAAGTGTATTGTCAAGAGTCGTTTCAAAGAACAATGGAGAATGTTACCAATTGTGGCCTTCTGATGCAAGGGAAAAATTATGGCACTGAGCAAAAAGGCAGCATTAAACATAATCTCTGGTATGTTCAAGTAAATAAAATGAAGATTGAATTTCTAGGGGGCTTTCAAGGTAGCAATGAGCTTTATTATTTTTTACATTTTGATCACACATAAGTAAGCAGCATATAAAGCAATGCAAATTAGAATGTTACTAATATATAGTTGTTGCTTCATATTCTGCTTTTTCAGGCCCCAAATCACCCCTCCCCCTCTTTTACGTTTTATAGCATATACGTTATAACAGTGGTTTGGTTTTGGTTTTTCCGTAAGGCATGAAGATAGACCATGCATGAATCAATACATGAATGAATCTGCTCCTGCTCTAGCTTATTGATGCACTTATCCTTTAGGTCTTTGAATAATCTGCAGAAACTGAAATTGTAGCTGGGCTACACTTCAGCTGAAATTGTCCAATGAGGTTTCATGTTCCAGATGAGGCCCTTCGTTAGGGATTGTGGAAGCAGAAATAAAAATATCCAAAGCTCTGTACTAAATTGTATGCTCCTCATGCAAGCATTTAGGACTCAGAGCACACTCAAGGCCAAATTTTGGTGTGAGCAACACCACTGCCAGCTCTTAGCTTTGCCACATCTGATCGTACTTAAGTCAATGAGATTTTTGGTTTTGACTTCAGTGAAACAAGGATTTGGTCCTGTTACATTCTATACATTGGGGGAATGTACTGTAACCCCTATATTCCTCATTTTCATATAATCGTGATCTTACATATAAAGCATGCCTTGTAAGGTATCAGGGGAAAGCTTATGATCTGCTGAAAGTCATTTCTCTATCCATATATGTGTATCATTAATGCATATGAAGTTATGAGAATTGTGTTGTATGGTGGTCACTAAAACATGCTGTAAATTGGGGAATCAGCCAGATATTAGTTCCTCAGAGGCAACAGCAAGGAAAGTAACCAACGCCCAGGCAGAGTGTCAAAAAACCCATCATCAGCCATTGTCCAGCAAGGGAGCTACAATGCAATGACTCACCTGCAGGAGGCCACACCAGGGGAATTGCTCAACCATGCTTGGAGAGACTCAGCAATGCCCCCCAGACATGCCTGGACTTGTGCTCTCCAAGCACATGGACTGAGGGTATAAAACAGACAGATTGGACACATGCTGGGCCCTTCTCCTGCCCCCCAATGCTGCAAGCAACCAAGACACTGAGAAGAAGATAAGACTCCAACACAGGAGATTGGCCCAGGTTTAAGGAACAAACCTGTATATTAAGGACTGCAATATCCAGTGGGGTGAGAAAAACTGCTTAATCTAGTTGCTGCTCAGTCTAATAGGGTTGAGAGTTTAGACCGCGTGCTTATATTGTATTTCTTTTGGTAACTAACTATGACTTTTTGCCCATCTCTTAATATCACTTAAAATCTACCCTTTATAGTCAATAAATTTGTTTAATTGTTTATCTTTACCAGTGAGTTTGTATGAAGTGTGGGGCAAATCTGCTCAGGTTTGACAAAGGCTGGTGTATGTCCACTTTCCATTGTTGAAGTGGTGAACCAATTAATAACTTTGCACTGCCCATCTTGAGCAGTGCAAGATGGTATATTCCTGGGGTACTGTGCTGGAAGCTTGGGGGATTTGGCTCTAGTGCCTTTCTCTGTGTGATTCGTGAGTGGCTCTGGGAGCATTCATGCAATCCAGCTGGGTATGGGGGCTCCACATGCAGTTGTGCTGAGTGATCACAGAGCCTGGAGGGGCTTGCTGCTGGTCACTAGCAAGGCATTGTGAGAGACAGTCCAGGCTGGAGACAGTTAAGGGGGCACAGCAGTCCCACAATCCCAGTCTGTACCCCGGGGGGATCCCGTCACAGGTCCATCAAGTCAATGGGCCTGGCCTCGTCACTTTGAAATCAACGGGTCTTCTGGTGCAAATTCAGTTGGAGCAGGACAGAGACTCCCTTGGCTCCAGCTGCTGCAGGGGCCGACCGTGGAGGGGGATTCTCATAGTGTTTGATGGGGAGAAGATGAGGGAGCACAAAAAAAGTAATCCAGATCTAGGTTGGTGGGCCTCAGAGAAGTGGGGGAAGGTATTTCCACAGAGGCAGCTGAGAGTTGGGTTTTTTTTGGGGGGGGGATTTCCATGTAGGGAGGGTCCCATTCAAATGCAGATTCTTAGGACTCAATCTGATCAATTATTAATAATTATGTGTACTACCACAGTACCTAGGAGGCTTCACCTTGGACCAGGGACCCATTATGCTAGGTGCTGTACAAACACAGAACAAAAATAGTCCCTGGCCCAGTGAATTTACACTCTAAATAGATTATGACCAAGAGGCTCATATGTATATTAATTGTTTGTCCTCTTTTCTATCCAAATGGCAAAGGTTCTCCCTAACAATCCTCACCTCGCAACCCTTTTTCCAATATCTGCAGCCAGCTCTGAGTACTGAGGCAAATTCCAGACACACTGTGGTAAACAGCAGGCCCGCATTACAGCAGAGAAGCCAGCAAACACGGTAGTGAAGTGGAGGACTGGTTCTTCAGTTGTTCTTAAGTTTATAAAAACTATGCTTGTAATGTTTAGTCTCAGCCCAAAGACAACTTTGGGGTTTTTTTAAGCGGGCACAAAACTGGTTGAACTATTTGTGTCTCCTATACCGCCGATATATTTGTAAGTGTACTAACTGTTCTATCCATTAATCTGGTTCCTGAGGACCCAATTCTACCATTCACACTCCTACAGAGTAGCACATTACTATGTAAGTAGACTGATTTATTTCAGTGGAATCACTCATGGACTAAAGGTGCCACTCAGCATGAGCAAGGGGGCAGAATCTAGCCTGGAATGAATGGAAGGTTTCAATGCATTTGGGGAGAAGCTGTTTGGACTAGTGACAGTAAAATGTAATCTTGTGGATAGTGACTAAGAAATATGTACAAATGCTTTCTCTCTCTTTCAGAGTTTGCACCATAAAGATGCATCATTGAACTGTAGTTTCCCCTCAGTTTTCTCTGTACGTGTTGCTGATGTGGTTTCCAACATGCCTCTCTTGCCCAAAAAATGATTTAGAGTAACATTCACCCCCCTGAAGAAGTCAGAAAAAGGTACACACACATCTTAAGCCCTCAGAATAGGTCTTCCATGGCTCATTGGCCTTGCACAGGGGCAAATGTCATTCTTATTTCACATTTAGGTCACTGGATGAAGGAGCATGGATTGAAAAGTCTTTGTGTGGCATTTGACAGGACAACATAACCCGTTTGAAACAGATGTGTGAGAACAGGATGATTACCCAGGGAACATTTTACATTGGGTGGGAAGTGGGAGGCCCATATATAAAAACCTGATTCACCCTTCACGTGGCACATTTCCATATTCAAAGAGAACAAACTAAACTGGAAAAAATACCTTTATTACCAATGTAGAGTAATTACCATAACCAGGAGTGGATACATTGTTTTGACACGTTGACTGCAGACTGAAGCTATATACCACTACCACTGCCTCAGGATTGTTGCTCTCAGTACATCTTGCTAGCTCATGCTAGTGGCCCATTACTCAACTGTTGCCATAAGTAACAACTCTCCTGGTGTCTTCGGAGAGTGCTAGATACCAGTTACCACACAGGCAAAGGTAGATAGGTTAGATGTCACAATGCTATGATTATATGCAGTGTTGAAGCCACGTCGGCTATAGGCTATTAGAAAGAATAGGTGGGTGAGGTAATATCTTTTATAGGACCAAATTCTGTTGGTGAGAGAGACAAGCTTTTGAACTTAAACAGGCCTGAAGAAGAGCTCTTGGTAGCTAGAAAGCTTGTCTTTCTCACCAACAGAAGTTGGTCCAATAAAAGACATTACCTCGCCCACCTTATCTATACAATTCAATAACATCAGTCTCAGGTTTTGGCTCTTTTATTGGTTAGTATGTTTGTTTATTTAGTTTTAAGATTACCTGGTTCTGAAGCAGTAGGTATCTAACTAGAGTAGATATTTTGGTATTTTGTAGGTATCTAACTAGAGGAGACCATGTACCCAGCTAGCTTGTGGCTATTGCTAGATGCAACTTATTCCAACTTTATTTGAATCGAGGACACTGGGGGTATAATAAAAACTGATCCAAAATGTCATTTGTGAGGGGGAGTAGGAAGGGAGCTCACATCACACAAGAAAGGGTTTGTAAACAAAAAGAGGTGAGCCTACAAAGAAGCCCTCCTAGCTTAAAGCCAATTGCCTTCTAGATAGATTCTATTCCATGGGACATTGATAAGTGCATTTGACTTATTAATCACACAAACCTCTATGGTTGCTAACCAGACTGGGTTGATTAATGTACCTTCAGAGGTGGAATAAGAGTACTTCACATTTTATTCAGCTTTGCCATTTGCAATCTTTCCATTTGTTTCTGTAACTGCATACCGATTTCAGAAGCAGAATTAAACAATAAATAAACAAACCCATAAAGACGGGCTGAGACAGACTCGGCATCTGGGATATTTCTAAAGTCAAAAACAGGGGAAAATACTTTGTGAGGCCTTCTTTATATATAATAAAGAAAAGACGCAAAAAAGGGCACAAACTGATCTTTCTCCTTCCATAGCAGGCACTTCTAAGACCCAATCCTGCTATTTCTATGCAGAGTTAAACTTCACTGACATCAAGGGGCATTTTGTCTCCATAAGGAAAGCAGGATCAGCCCCTAGGTGGGATTTATAGAAAATGTAGCTAATTGTGTTCATATGTAAAAATTTAGACTGAAACAGCAACAGCTTTGCCCAGTAACATGTGGAGTAGTTTGGTCTGTTTTTGTAAGAGGATATATTTAGCCATACCACAGGGGTGCCCTTCCTGTTTACATAGAAATGTTCATGTTATATAGACATGGGCCTTGCCAATAGTTTTGGCCACATGCTGCTTTGTCTGGCCTGATTAATATTTTATTGACTTTTCATATAAGCAGCATATTTAAGTATATATGGTTTTAAATAAGAAGTATTCCTATGTTACATCATGGGGATATGTGCCAACATAGTTGTGACACCTGGCCTAGATAGAGTATATGATCATATTTTATTTATAGGCATTTATGTGACCTAGAAATAGGATTCTTGTAAGGTAATTTGTTATGACAGATAAACACTAAACCAGATGATTGATAAACAGAATATAAAAAGGAAATGTTTTATTTTGGAATACTGACAAGTGTCAAAAAATAAATAAAATAAATAAGACCTTCAGTATATTTAACTGAGAAATGTCCATGCCTTTCCTTTTTTTTAAGATTGTGTGAAATGTGGTTTATGATCCGTTATGATGTGGAGATATATATTTCTAAAAATAAATGTGTCATCATATTAAAGCCTAATCCAGCAGAATAAATGGGAACACATTTAAATTCTGCCCTCAGACTTTGGTCCATGGGACTGGAGTCTACTTGTGCAGATTATGGTTTTAATCTTATCGTAGGACAGATTCAAAGGCCATTGAAGTCAATGGAAGTCTTACTATTGACTTCATTGGGCTTTGGATCATGCCCTGTTTCCCAGATCATCAATTTTCAACGTGATAGCATCTAAGGATGGGAGTCTAAATAAATGTACCTGAGGGTTTGTTTGTTTTTTGACCTTGCCCTCAGATTATTGCAGAATCAACTATTCTTTCTATGCTTTCTTTTGTACTATCTTATTTTGGCTGCTTTGTGTTGACAATTAAACTAGAAAATTGTTCTCAGAGAAAGAGGAGAGACACTATCCCCCCCAGTCAGAGGTCAGGATGGGATTTTATGCTTGCAAGTTCCTGATAGTGAAAAAAACAAGGAAAGAAAAACATCTTACGGTGCAGCAATATCAGGCTTTGGATGTTGATTTCATGTATTTGTTGTACATTGTGCAGTTAGGAGTCCTAACCAGCTCTACAGAAGCATAGATCTTATGACTGTGATAATGACCTATGCTACGCTGCCTTTTTCTAGTACCCTGGACATATATGTTAATGCATAGTTGCTTTTTACTCTTCTTTTTCTATGTAAGCATCTCTTTGTGATGCAAACTGGTATGATTGCATACAACCCTATCAGAGCTCCCAAGGTAAACAGGTTGACCTAGGTGCTACTGGACAGTGTTTCCCAATCTGAGACTTTCCCTCTTGGAGGTGGGAAGAGCTAGACTGATTCAGGAAAGGTGTGGTGCAGAGGAAAGGATCACTGTTGGCAGGGAAAACTGCAATTCCCACAAACACTGCAAATGCGTGGGCAGAGTCTGCAGGTGACTCCTTGAAAGCCATCTCTCTTCCCTTCCTTGCTCCCATTGTGAGCCCTCTTGTAGCCGGGGAAGGGAGTTGCTCACAGGCACAGGACTGCTGAACCAGGCAGCAGCCTATTAGCCCATGCCTTCCTTCTCTGCTCCTCTGGCACTCAGCTCCACTTTACCTGGCACCAAAGGACACCTTGTTCTCCCGGCTTCCCCAGCAGCAAGTAGTGGGGGAGTGGAAAGCAGCATCAGAGATACCATAGAAGAGGGAGCTGAAGAGTCAGCAAACAAAATAAAAGCATAAGAATGGGGGGAAATGAGGGGAGCGGGGAAGAGAAAGGAGAAAAGTGAATGCATGAGAGAAAATTGACAGAAAAGAGCAACTGTCTGAGGACATGGTGTAAAGGAACATCGGGGTTGCCCATGTGGCAGTCTCTCCCAACGGGGCTCCAAAAAAAAAAAAAAAAAAAATGTAGGGCCCTCTGCTGTGAGCAGGAGAGATGACAAGGCAGCAGGTGGCACCCTTCCCTTTGAGTCAGTGCTGAACCAGTGCCCCAGCACGGTATTATGGGGAACTGTGCTGCCAGAGGTGCGGCCTTGGATTGAGACAAAGCCAAGAGCTTTACTACCTGTGATCATTAAAGAGCCTATGGCATGTTTTGGCCAAAGTAGGGTGTGAAGCCTGGTTTCCTGATCAAACTTCAACCTGGGTCCTTATATTTACCAGCTGAAGATCTGGCCCTGAAGTATTTTGG
Source organism: Emys orbicularis (assembly GCF_028017835.1). Taxonomy (NCBI): domain Eukaryota; kingdom Metazoa; phylum Chordata; order Testudines; family Emydidae; genus Emys; species Emys orbicularis. Next base: position 84,967,475 of record NC_088683.1, read on the forward strand.
CATTAGCCAACATCAATGTAATGATTAATAAGGGAAAGAATTTTTAAAACACAAAGGAGTGTCCCACTCACTAATCCCCTTGTTACAAAGCTGAATAGTATTTTCTTTTTTAAAATGATTGTACAGATGTCTATCTAGGGAGGGTCCGAGGAAGGGGACAGACAGGGACCATGCTGACATAAAGAGGTGAGCTATTTGTTTTAATATCTAGTCCAACATCCTAAAGCCATAGGATAACTTATCAAAAATAAAACATAATATTTAAACATTAACATGTAAATTCCTATTTCATCACGAACAAAAAGCACCACACTCTGTTTACCTAAGCAAAGAAAAATGGTTCAGATTTGCAGCAGTAATACATTTTAAAGCTCCTTACGTTTTCTACCCTGTAATTAAGCACATGTCTATGAATACTCAGGGTTACTGAATTAACAAAGTGTACCATGGGACTGGATGCTTTCAGACTGAACATGCTGTAGTCATCTTCTGGCTGAAGTTTCTGTCAGCAGAACTCACACTATTGATGTATGATGAACTGTACAGTCACCTGCTAAGTCTGGTAGACTTCCTGCCTACTTTTGTGTAAGTATTATTTCCAGACTATTTTCCATAGATGAAACAGCCAAGATCTATGGACCCAACCAATGGGATTTTCATATGGACAAGGATTACTTACATGAGTAATGGTTGCAGTACTGGACTCTATGGGCCTGATTGGCTATTCTGTCATATCAGTTATACATGGGTATAACTCCACTGAAGTTGATGGTGTTGCACTGCTGTACATGGAGTGGTGAACCAGGCCCTATGACTTTAATTAGGAAGATGTTCAGAGGGAAAGAATCATAAGCACCCCAAAACAGTCGTTTTAGGGTCTGACCCTCTTTCAGTTGAAGTCAAATGATGTTTTGCCCTTGATTTTAGTGAGAGCAGAATCAAGTCCCTACACTGCAAAACTATATTAAATGACGAACTAGATTCGGATTGTGGTGCTGGGAAAAGTGAGTGTAGGTGGATATGCCTTTGAAAAGATGTGTCATAAAATGTACAATATCATAAAAAACATGTACTGAAACCAGTTTTCCCATGGTTTGCTTTTGTGTAATGTTCTCACTTCTTTCATAATGGTGCTATTTGAATTTCTGTAGTTATTCCTGAGTCAATCTTTCTATTTCTAACCCTTGCATTAGTGTCTTTACCTTCCCTTCCTGGCTTCTTTTCGTTCCCATTGGCTCAGACAGGTTGCAAGATGAAAGCAGCACCATGACTATACTTCTGGGCTTTGCACCAGTTCTGTGATTCACCAATATTCTCATCATGCCCATACATACTGAGAAATACCACCTCTTCTATGAAAGGAGCACTTTCACGGTTAAAAGGCCTATAAATTAAAATCAGCCTAAAAAATAGATTGTGGTAAGTCTGCTTGTTCTTTATCCCACAAAGCAGAAATACAATCAGGCTTCTTAAAGGATGGCTGTATGCTCCTCAGCGGGGCATCCCTCCAGAAACAAACTGAGTTGCTGAGTTTCTTACAGAATCCATGTGCTGCAAGCATGGACAGTCACAATGCACGCTTCCTATCTGCTACCCTTTGCTCTTCAGCTTTGTCCTGCTAGGAAAATCCACACTTCACATCAGCCATACCATCAGGGGCTCGTTCACCTGCACATCTACCAATGTGATATATGCCATCATGTGCCAGCAATGCCCCTCTGCCATGTACATTGGCCAAACCGGACAGTCTCTACGCAAAAGAATTAATGGACACAAATCTGACATCAGGAATCATAATACTCAAAAACCAGTGGGAGAACACTTTAACCTGTCTGGCCATTCTATGACAGACCTGCGGGTGGCTATCTTAAAACAGAAAAACTTCAAAAACAGACTCCAACGAGAGACTGCTGAGCTGGAATTGATATGCAAACTAGACACAATCAACTCAGGATTAAATAAAGACTGGGAATGGCTGAGCCATTACAAACATTGAATCTATCTCCCCTTGTAAGTATTTTCACACTTGCTTCTTATCAAACTGTCTGTACTGAGCTATCTTGATTATCACTTCAAAAGTTTGTTTTCTCTTACTTAATTGGCCTCTCAGAGTTGGTAAGACAACTCCCACCTGTTCATGCTCTATGTATGTGTGTATATATATCTCCTCAATATATGTTTCACTCTATATGCATCCGAAGAAGTGGGTTGTAGCCCACGAAAGCTTATGCTCTAATAAATTTGTTAGTCTCTAAGGTGCCACAAGTACTCCTGTTCTTTTTGCAGAGGCTATGTAATCCACAGGGCTCAGGTATTTATCACCAGGTGGCCTAGCCTCATTCAGAGCAGAGTCTGATGATGCAGCAATACAAACGCTCAAGCCTTGTCAACACTGGCTCCGCTACCACAGATGGAACTGTGTTGAATTACACACAAGTCCTAATTTTTCTAAAGTCACAAATTCTCCTAATCTTGTTAGTTGGCAAGGGACGGCTATTGATTATATGCTTCCACAGTGCCCAGTACAATAGGCGCCAACCTGATTGTGGCCTTTCACACTACCATAGTATAAATAAGTGTTGATTAATAATAATAGATGGGGCTGGCAGCACCACCTATGTACTTAATACTGCCTAGCACTTCCCATTAAAAGATCCTGTTTTCAGTTGGTTATAATTTTGTCAAATGTTACCTGTTCTGGCTGAAGTTTTCTATGTCAGGTGTCTGCTTTAGCCTCTTATTTATTTTCTTACCTATTTTCAAGAATGAGATTAGGGAGAAATCCATTGTTAAGGGAAGATTAAATCTGTCCTTTTCTCACAATTAAATTTTATGTGGAAAAATGATTATTTTCATTGAAATTCTTTGAACAAAATTAATTAAAAAAACCTATTTTTTAAAATTGTGGGGGAAATCCCATTCTCTCTCTCACTTTATTTTTTTACTCTCTCTTCCCCCACTTTTTTCCACTACAAAAAGGGGTGAAAGTAAAAAATGTGAAGGGAAAACCTCCGACCAGTGAAAAGCATGATAGTTTACCCACTCCGGAAAAAGCCATGTTACTCCTACTGAAGACCACAGGAGCAGCCCATGGGAAAATCAGTCCACTCTTACGTAATTTTAAAACGGACAAATTTGAAAATGTTGACTATTAGGCATAGCACATAGCACAGGCCATATGGAACTAGAGGACAACAGTGAACCTGTGATAGCAGTCTCCAGACCCATTACCTAGCGTGGGACATCAATCCATTCCATATAGATGATTACCATGGGTATGCACTTGAGTGAGCTTACTACAGGGGAGACACAAACACACACACACATTATGGCTGGATGAGGGCAACAGGATCTTTACACAGTTGATGCCACATCCTGTCCTATTGTACCATGGTAAGTGATATGGAACAGGTACCATCCATTCACAAGGTATGCTAGCATGTGCTGCACTGTCGTAGATCCTTACACATGTTCTTTATCCACTTGGCTTAATTTAAGGCTACTTTCCACACCAGGGATTGGCTGCCTATCCATCATGTGCCCGGGAAGTTACCACTGCCCTACTTCCTCCCATGTTTCCACGGCTGCATATCTTTCTGCTTTTGAAAGCGGGGATACACTTTTTATTTGTTTGTTTAAATTCTCTGTGTACCTGACAGCCTGTGCAACATTGTATCTGGTTTATATGTGCACAGGTGCTGAATTCAACGCAGGGTTCTTGTATATGCCTGTTGCGTAAATGCAGCTTGAGAACAGATTTGACATTTTCAAAACCCAGTAAATGTGCTTACAACAATACAAGGCAATTGGTTAGCAGTGCTAAAAAGAATTTCTTAGAACCACAAAGAAGAGCGTTTCTCTACAACAACAAAAATAAACCAAACAAGAAGAACAGGAGTACTTGTGGCACCTTAGAGACTAACAAATTTATTAGAGCATAAGCTTTCGTGGGCTACAACCCACTTCTTCGGATAAGAAGTGGGTTGTAGCCCACGAAAGCTTATGCTCTAATAAATTTGTTAGTCTCTAAGGTGCAACAAGTACTCCTGTTCTTTTTGCGGATACAGACTAACACGGCTGCTACTCTGAAACCAAACAAGGAACAGCAAAGCACATTTGTTAAATATCAGCAAAATCAGCCACTGTGAAAATCTGACAAGCGGTTATTGACTGCAGAGGAGTACGTGTGCATTCACCACATCACTGCCACAGAGGTACAGGATGTTATTAGTACAATATGACCCTTTACTCAGCTGTCACTAAACCACACTGTGCTTGCTGTCAGTTTGTTTACAGAATTCTAATAGACATTTCATGGGATCTATTTTAGAAGGCACGGGAACTGTTATCCACCTTACATGGTAATTAAATAACCTCTCCAGATATCATAGTATTAAAGAAACAAATCCAATGTCCCCCCCACCATTAAAATAAGGGTCTCTGAAGTTGTACACTGATGACTTGAGCACCAAACCGTCAAACTCTCATGCTTCTGCTTAACTTTACTACTACAGGTACTTCCTAGCTTTTGTTAGTACGGGAGTGGTGGGGAGTGGTTGCACCTGCTTGCATATAAGTCAGTGGCAAAACTCCCAGTGACTTCAGTGAGACTACCCATGGCAGTACAGTTAAGCACATGTGGGCTTGCAGGATCAGGCCCTTGATCCTGCACTCATTGAAGTCAGGGGGAAATTTGCCACTGACTTAATTGCATGCAGGACTGAACCATCTGAACTAATAAAAACTGGCAAGTACCTCTCACCAATGAGCTAGATGCACTTGACCAGGACTGTGAAGTAGAAGCTGGCTGTAGGTATTCTGGTAATCATCTCATCTTTCAAAAGTGGAATCTACTCAGGGCCAGATCTTTAAAGATATTTAGGCACCAACTGGGATTTCAAAAGCACCTAGGCACTTAAAATATATTAATTTCAATGATTGTTAGGTGCTTTTGAAAATCCCAATAGGTGCCTAAATACCTTTAAAGAACTGGCCCTTATGCTAGGTAATAATTTTGTGCACTTCTACAGAACTGTTCATCTGACTGACTCTCTCAGTGTTTTACAAACATGAATTAATAAAGCCTCATGACACCCCTAATTATCCCCAGGTTTAATTATTGGCAAACTGAGGGGTAGAGAGTTTATATGACTTTTCCAAGGTTTCACAGTGATCAGCACTAGAAATGGAACTCAGGTCCTGATTTCAATGCCTGACTATTGGAACACACTGCAAACAGAAGGTGAGAACAAGATTAACAGAAATAAACATTAAGACATTTGCAGAGGGGGGATTTCAGTGAATTTACAGAGATGGTAAATGCATTTTTAATACGCTAAAGTGCAACTGGGATGCTGTGTTCTGCTCTAAGCTACGTTATCTGACACTTACGTATCTGTTCATGTACAGGGTACAGAATGTGATAGCGTTTATTTGTCTTGCTAAATAAAACAAAACACCTGTGATCTCAGGCTCCCATGATCAACCTTGCCTCTTTTTTCCTCAAGGACCACTACAGCTATCTTTTCTGCATAGTGAATTAATGGCACTTCTGCAGTTTAAACCTTTGCTTTGTGTACTCTGGGTTCATTTCTATGAGTCACGAGGCTGTTCTTTGTTCTCAAGTTCACAGTTTGGGGCTGCAAAAATATGATTTCCTTCTTCCCCCACACCACACACACACAGCTTAGTGACAGAAGACAGACGCAAAAATTACTGTTCTCATTTCCTTTCTGAGCTGATTTGAAGAGATCTTCTCCACCCCTAAAGTAACAGGGTATTGTTTTGTTTATATTTCTGCTCTGACACTGAAGCAGGTACAGACATGGCAGAACAACACGTGTATCTACGGCAGCAGAGTCTGGTGACTCATTTCACAAAACACAAATGTTTGTTCCAAAAGCTGAAGTTCTGCCAATGGGAAACTCACAAGTCTCTTCACAGAATCTGAGGGGGGAGATTAGCACTTGCAGTTGCATGCAATTTTTAAATTTCCTGGGGCAACATTTCTCACGCTGTACAGGCAGGGTTGTCGTTTTAATCACTCAACAAACCTCTTATAAAAAGATTGCTTGATCGCTATCTAAGCTGCATTTGCTGGGTTAGTGATCATATCTGCCAATAATATCCACATCTGTCCTGACAAACAAGTATTCTGTGAACTGGGCTGAGGATAGCAAAAAGGGAGAGTGTGTGACCGCAAATCATTAGATAGATCCCTAGCTTAGTACTTTTAGAACATAAAAATGAACAGCAGCTGCTCCCTCCATCTTGTCCTACTAAAAGTCTGATTTGGCCTCACTTTTCACGTGTGACTAGTGAATTTGGGTACCTATGTTTTTGGGAATCCAATATTACACATCATAACAGGGCTGACTTCCAGAGGGGAGTCCTGAACCCCCATTGACTTCACTGTGCAGAATCCAGCCCCCAATCAACACAAGAGAAGCCCAGAATTCAGATGTGGGGGTGTGGTGGGAATAAGGGGCTTTTTTATTTGTTATATTTAAAAAGCTGGCTTCCTGTTTGCCCTGCTGCCAGCAATTCTGTCACTCATCTCCTGCCCTGCCCTGCCTTTTCAAACCTCCCATCTGGAGACAGCAGCACTTCCTTTCAACAACTGAGAAGAAGCGTTGTTTTGGGTGGTACCCGCTGAGACCCTGATCCCACTCGCATTGAAATGAATGTGACAGACAAGCTATGCAATAATGATCCAGCCCTTGTAGCTGGGGAAAAGAGCAGTGAGGAGAGAAGAGAGAGAAGCTATATGGGAACAGCTGAATGGGGACAGCACTGACTTTTTGAAAAATCAGAAGTGGCCCATCTAAACTGAGGCATCTGGTCACTTTAAAGAGAGGCTCCTGAAATAAACACATGGCTCTTTGCACCAGCCATGTCAGATATTTGTTACTGTTGCTCTTAATGTCCTCTAGTCTCTTACTGCCTTAGTTCTTCTACTGCATTACCACTTTTACATTCCAAGTAATGTAGCCCCAAATGTCTCATTGTCTATACAATTCATGCTTCTCCTAGTAAATTGCTGCTTATTGCTGACATGGTGAGTAAAAGCTCTTGGAAAGGTTTTTTTAAGATTCACATCTCTTTGATCTTGGCAAGGATAGAGGGAAGCTACCCAGCTTTTATGACTCAACCCTCAGGCTGCTAGGTGGTATAGATCAACTTAGGGAAGAAATTCTTCTTTATTTGTTACAGCTTCCAAAAAAATAGCTATTAGATTTGTACATCTTCTTATATAGCTGTAGACTTGGCTCTGACTGTCATCCAGAGACTGCTGGAAATTTTATATAGTCCCCACTTACCTTTTTTTTTTTTTTAAATAAAAGTACCTAGAAACGTTTATGACCCTTAGCACCATAATAGTGGAGTGCCTCATAATCATTAATGGATTTTATCCTCAGAGCGGTTGAGTAGTGTCTTTATACAGGTGGAAAATGAGGAACAGGGTCAATCCATTGACTTGCCCAAGGTCACACAGGAAATTGCACCTAGTTCTCTTGAGTCTTACTCCACTGCAGTCTAAACACACACACACACACACACACACACACACACACACACACACACACACACACACACACGTGATGACCTATTTCACTGAAATGACTGTATTTAGTTGTTAAGGACAAAAACTAAAGAGGAAATAAACACATAACATTTCTCATCAGTGATGAAACTCAAGCTCAAAAATGGAATGAAGCCTAAAAGTTGCAAGATCCTTCTACAGTTTATTTATAATTAATTATATAATATATAAGGGGGAAATTAACCCTTGTGTAGGCAGCCAGCATAAGGCCTATACAACATTTAAGTCTCATTTAACTTCTCAAAATAGGGCTGTAACCCTAAGAAACCCTCAGTGCCAACTGGCAAAGAGTTCACTGTACTGTAACAGCAACTGCTATCAGGCCTGACAAACTCACAACACCTAACACACTGCTTTCTTAATATTTACCCAAAAAGTGTTGTGCAAGGTGTCTAACAGAAGCTTACATCATAATGATCCTCCTAATAATTGTGTGAAATACGTACAGATGATATTTGAGAAATTGCACGTACGTATTGAAAATATGTTTAGAATCTGTGTTCCAGGCAGGTTTTTGCCAGGCAAAAGGATGTGGAATCACATGACTGCCTAGGTCTCCAATGTAAATTAAGCATTGTAAAGCCAACACAAAGCAAGACCCATTTCCATGTAAAGTCAACAGGAGAAACAGGTTGATGGGGAAAAGTAAACTCAACAGGGGAGAGCTCACCAGAATCTGAACTCCCTGGGGTCATCCTGCCTCTGGAGACAAAGACAATTAACTTTGGGGGTATAAGAAGGCAGCACCAGGATCCCTCTTTTATCCTCTACTTGAGGGGTAACTGGGCAGTGCAGTTATATCCATGAAAACAAGTTCTCAACTGACCTGGATTGAAATGTTGCAGAAAAGGCTTAGGTGAGATAAGACTGCTTTAGATAAGGATTGTAGCCTGTAAAGTTAATTTGTAGTCTCTAGAAAGACTACACTTTTGTTTTATTTGTAACCTGTTGTTCTTATTACCCTTGCTTACTATCTCTTAAACCTTAACCTTTGTTAATAAAAACTGTTTGTTTTCACTATAAACAGATTATAGAACTGTGGTATATTGGAGCTCATGCTCAGCTGAATCAAACAAGGGATATACCAGGGATGGGCAACCTTTGGCACACGGCCCGCCAGGGTGCTTACCCTGGCGGGCCAGGCGGTTTTGTTTACCTGCCGCAGGTTTGGCCGACCGCAGCTTCCACTGGTCATGGTTCACCGCTCTAGGCCAATGGGGGGGATGGGAAGTGGCGACCAGCACATCCCTCAGCCTGCGCCGCTTCCCGCAGCCCTCATTGGCCTGGAGCAGCGAACCGCGGCCAGTGGCAGCCACAATCGGCCGAACCTGTGGATGCGGCAGGTAAACAAATCAGCCCAGCTCACCAGGGTGCCAAAAGTTGCCAATCCCTGGTATATACTATTCCCTTGGGAGTAGTGAACCAGGTAACTACTGTGAATGTCCAGTCACAAGGACTGGATACTGCAGGGGAATGCTCTTCAAGGGGGCTCAGGGACTGGGTGCACCTATTGTTATTCTTCACAGCAAAGTAGGACTTGTAGAATCCTGAGGAGAGTGCTTGCGTGGTTGGAAGGCCGATGCTGTACAGTCTCTGACACTCAACTCCTACAAGACAGACTTCCTCATACTAGAGGCAGGGAGGTAACAAGATGACTCCGTCCTGGGCACCCCGAGAAAGTGTCACAAGGGCTTAAGCAAGACCTAAAATTTGTGCACAGGTCTTGCCTTGGCCCTTGGGACAGGGGTTGAATAAAGGGAAGGGTAACAGCTCTCCTGTGTACAGTACTATAAAATCCCTCCTGGCCAGAGACTCCAAAATCCTTTTACCTGTAAAGGGTTAAGAAGCTCGGGTAACCTGATTGACATCAGACCCAAAGGACCAATAAGGGGACAAGATACTTTCAAATCTTGGGGCGGGGGGAAGGCTTTTGTTTGTGCTCTTTGTTTTGGTGGTTGTTCGCTCTTGGGACTGAGAGGGACCAGACATCAATCCAGGTTCTCCCCATCTTTCTAAACAAGTCTCATATTTCAAACTTGTAAGTAAACAGCCAGGCAAGGCATGTTAGTTTTTATCTTTGTTTTCTCAACTTGTAAATGTACCTTTTACTAGAGTGTTTATCTTTGTTTGCTATACTTTGAACCTGAGGCTAGAGGGAGGTCCTCTGAGCTCTTTAAGTTTGATTACCCTGTAAAGTTATTTTCCATACTGATTTTACAGAGATGATTTTTACCTTTTTCTTTAATTAAAAGCCTTCTTTTTAAGAACCTGATTGATTTTTCCTTGTTTTAGATCCAAGGGGGTTGGATCTGTATTCACCAGGAGTTGGTGGGAGAAAGAAGGGGGGATGGTTAATTTCTCCTTGTTTTAAGATCCAAGGGGTTTGGATCTGTATTCACCAGGGAATTGGTGAAAGGTTTCTCAAGGCTTCCCAGGGAAGGGAATTAGCTTTGGGAATGGTGGCAGCGGACCAGATCTAAGCTGGTAGTTAAGCTTAGAAGTTTTCATGCAGGCCCCCACATTTGTACCCTAAAGTTCAAAGTGGGGAAGCAGCCTTGACAATCATACAACCATATTCTCCCTTCAGATGGATCCACACTGTTTCCATTGCAGTTAACAAGAGAAAGTGGCACTGGCACATCCAAAAGGCAGAACTTGACCCAAAGTAGACAAGAACTCAGTTTGCGCACAAGCCGACGCCACACTTACTCCTTGATGTTTGTTCCTTGCATTCAGATAAAGATAGCTGGAAGAGCATTTTGGATAGTGTTTTGTATATAATTCCAGCCAGTGTCCCACTTCCATTCAGAAATCCCATGACCAGGGCTACTACAACTTCAATCCTAGCCCTACATTTCTATAAGGGACCTTGAGAAATCATTAAGTCCAGCCCTCTGTGCTGTGGCAGGAACAAGTAAACCTAGATCATCACTGACAGGCGTTTGTCCAATCTGTTTTTAAAAATCTCCAGTGATGGGATTCCACAACCTCCCTTGGAAGCCTATTCCAGAGTTTAATTACCCCATGGTTAGAAAGTTTTTCTTAATATGTAACCTAAATCTCCATTGCTGCAGATTAAGCCCATTACTTATTGTCCTACCTTCAGTGGACATGCAGAACAATTGATCATCATCTTCTTTATAACAGCCCTTAACATATTGGAAGTCTGTTATCAGGTGTCTCCCCCCTCACCCCAATCTTCTCTTCTCAAGACGAAACATGCCCAGTTTTTTCAACCTTTCCTCAAAGATCAGGTCTTCTAAACTTTTTCTCATTTTTATTTCTCTCCTCTTGACTCTCTCCAATTTGTCAACGTCTTTCCTAAAGTGTGGCACCCAGAACCGGACACAATACTCCAGCTGAGGCCTCACCAGTACCAAGTACAGTGGGACAATTACCTCCTATGTCTTACATACAACACTCTTGTTAACATACCCCAGAATGATGTTAGCCTTTTTTGCAGTTGCATCACATCGTTGATTCATATTCAATTTGTCATCCACTATTAACCCCCAGATCTTTTCAGCAGTATCACCACCTAGCCAGTTATTCCCCAGTTCGTAGTTGTGCATTTGAGTTTTCCTTTCTAAGTGAAGTACTTTGTGCTTGTCTTTATTGAATTTCTTCTTGTAGGTTTCAAACTAGTCTCTAATTTGTCAAGGACATTTTGAATTCTAATTCTATTATCTAAGTCATTAATGAAACTATTGAATAATACCAGACCCAACACTGACTCCTGTGGAACCACACTAGATATACCCTCTCAGTTTGATAGCAAACCATTGATAACTATTCTTTGAGTAGGTCTCTCAACCGGTTGTGCACCCACCTTATAGTAATTTCATTCTGTAGTCTGCTTTTGAGAATGTCACCTGGGACTGTTTCAAAAGCCTTACTAAAACCAAGATATATCACATCTACTGCTTCCCCCCTAACCACTAGGCCAGTAAACCTGTCAAAGAAGGAAATTAGGTTGGTTTGGCATGATTTGTTTTTGACAAATCCATGCTAGCTTTTCCTTATAAGCCTATTATCCTCCAGGTGCTTACAAATTGTTTAATAATTTGTTCCAATATCTTTCCAGGTATCAAAGTTAGACTGATTAGTCTATAGTTTCCCAGGTCCTCTTTGTTCCCCTTTTTAAAGACAGGTATTACATTTGCCCTTCTCCAGTCTTCTGGAACCTCACCTGTCCTCCATGAGTTGTCAAAGATAATTGCTAATGGTTCAAAAACTGCTTCAGCTAGTTTCTTAAGTACCTTTGGATGAATTTCATCAGGCACTGCTGACTTGAATACATCTAACTTACTTAAATATTCTTTAACCCATTCATTCTCTATTTTGGCTTGCATTCCTTCCCCCTTATTGGACATGTGATTTTACAAAGCAGAGCAGGATTATTTCTTTAATGACAAAAGATTTTCCAGCCAGCTCTGCATTCATGATTGGTTCATGATACAAGATCACCAAGCATATTTCATCAGCAAATAGTGAAGCTGAATGCAGGTTAAGTTGAACAAATGGAACTTTATTAAACTCTGTGCATTTCTCTGTCCAGGGGGCGGCTCTATGTATTTTGCCGCCCCAAGCACAGCAGTGAGGCAGCTTTCGGCAGCACGCCTGCGGGAAGTCCACTGGTAACGCAGATTCGGCGGCATGCCTGCGGGAGGTCTGCCAGTCCTGCGCCTTCGGCGTACCCGCCGACGAATTACCGCCAAAACCGCGGGACCGGGCGGACCTCCTGCAGGCATGCCACTGAAGGCAGCCTGACTGCAGCCCTCACGGCAACCAGCAGGCCGCCCCCTGCAGCTTGCCGCCCCAAGCACGCGCTTGCTGCGCTCGTGCCTGGAACCGCCCCTGTCTCTGTCCATGTGGCCGAGTTGCTTCCAGCTTAATTCCATCTATTTCCTATTCCTCTGGCATACCCTAAATAACAGTCCCTCCAGGGAACATGAGCCCTCTGACTCCAGTTCCACTGAATATGATACAAAGTAGATATGCAACACATGACAAAACTTTGGCAGCTTCTGTCAGTCATGGACATACGTTAGAGTCCAATTCCTATTCTCTGTCAGTTATGGCGAAAGATGACATTGGAAATACACTGCACCAGATATGATCCTGGGTTCTATATAGTCCTGGTAGAAGCAGAGGGTGCATTCTAATGGAATTGTACCCTCTTATACCAGAGCTGAAGCTGGCTCATTGTAACCAACACAGCTAGTATTGAGGATTCCCCAAAGTCAGATAAATTAGAGCGGAAGCAGAACATTGAAATTGATTATTTAGCATCTATCAAACAATTTGGTGAGAAGGTTTGTAGCTGTGGGCCTCTATAGAGAGAAATCTAGGAGCAGAACTCAGCACAGTGCTGATAATAGGAGGCCATGTAGTCTACAGCGAAAGCCAGAGAGCCCTGAGGGAACATCATTATCTCACTTTGTTGCCTATGACAATTATCTTGAGCATCAGTCAACCCACCTGTAAAATTAGGTAGAGGCAGAACCACATTACACCACACCCTAGCTGAACTCTACTGGCCAAAAAAAATCCTGTGAGGCAACCATAAAACCTGCCTAATAAACTATATTACAGCTGGCAGGAGATGTCTGGCTACTACTTGAAAAATTTATTACAAATCACCAATATTCTTCATGCCCAGCCTCACATAGCTTTGTTCATTATACATTATTTAGAGGAGAGCTGGGAGAGACTTCTAGGATGATTGACCTTTATTTAACAAACGGTGCTGTGTGAGCAACAGGAAAAACGGAAAGCCCATGCACACCTCCACTACTTAAGTTTATAAGCAAACAATTCATGCTCCGGCTGCTGAAAGGTTGTTTATAAGATTTATGCAAAAAGATAGTATGAATTTATTTGTGCAGAAACAATTGAGTTATTGTCTCTTAAATTCCATCGTCTGAAGTGCAAGGGAAGATGTCTGGAAAGGTGATTGTAAGAAATATGTGAGAAACAAAATAAAAGATTATTGTAAGCCAGGCCAGCTCACCATCTATGTTACTCAGAATTGTATAGTGAGGTTTGGGTAATAATAGGGTGGAATTCTCTTATCAGTTTTAAAATTAGTGACACTGGTTTAACTTGTGCCTAGACTAAAACTGATAAGTCAACTAAATCAATACAAGCCAGGTTTAAACTGATGAGAGAGCCCACACATACAAGTTTAACTCCACTGGTATGAAACCACATTTCTAGTTATACTGGTACAATTTAGACTAGGCCTAAGATCAGAAAGAGAGAAAATGAAATGGAGCAATAGAAAAAACAACATATAGATCCTCCCCTTGCAAACACAAAGATGTATCAAAATAACTCATGGTTCTATAATATCCATCTCCATAGCTGTTGATTATTTAGCGTCAATGAGGGTCCTGCTCTGGATCTCCTACACCAGTGCCCAGATTTTCCTGTCTGCTAAGATAATGGAGTACTGTGTTGCCAGTACTTGGTATGTTTATGGACTAGCAAAAACATATAATATATCACCTGTCAATGAAAACTATTTAAAAACAAATCCTATTGTGATGAAGGGAAAAAGTGTAAAATGTCGGTAAAACCATTTGAGCATTTCCTGGACCAGCAATGCTTTCCTTGCCAGTTGGTAAGCCTTGTTCTCTAACCCATTTCATACTGAGAGAAGGGTTGTGTAGTGAGAGGTGAAATTCACCCCTGTGCAGACAGCTGTGGCCAGGCATATGCACCACTTATTAAACCTATTTTGAGGGATTACATGGGATTCAGATGGAGCACAGGCCTTTTCCTGGCCCTTTGCACAAGGGTGAATTTCACCCTTCGATAGCTTTTATGATATGAAATCTAAGTAATTGCTTTAAAACAACAACATTTTTCCAAGAGCACTTTGGAAATCTCTGACACATTTCTGTAGGTCCCAGTTCAGTAAGGTACTCTAGCCCATACCTCACTTTTAGCATGTGAGTAGTCCCGTTGAAATTAATAGGACAACTTTGAAATTAATTGAATCAGGGCCAAAAGATCTAGAAGTTCACATTAATTTTTGTAATGATCACTTTAATTATAATTGATCACATGATGTATTCCACTGGCGATAACGGGACAGGAAATGTAATCAGTTTGTTTCCATCAGGCTAAGTAGCAGACTTTATAGCTGAGGTTTTAGCAGATAAACTATTGGGAAAGCACCTGAGATAAGCAGGTCAGTGAACAAAGTGTACCTATGTGCAGAGGGTGCACACAGATCTATGTTCCACTGGTCCCACCACTAAGCCTCTGCACTGGACAGAATTTCACCTATTGTGAATAGCAGCTGGTATTGTCATCCTCATCATTGTTTTTCTGCTAGAAACCTATACAATGGGAAGCACCTACCTCAAATTGTTGATTATGATCCAAGAAATCTTGTCTAAATCTGGCTTGTTTTCCATCAGGATTCTTGGAAGTGGACTAGACAGTAGATTGCTGATTGCTACAAAAACAGGAGTTAGCAGGCAGAAGAACTAAGTTTATGCCTTTGTGCCAAAAGCAATTGACCTGGCTGCACTGATTGCAACTGATACTCTGATATTCGCCCAAAGTATCAGAACGAGAAGTACATTAATGTCTTGACTTTAAAATCAGGTTCATTGACTCTTTTGCCACTGGGAAGGAAAAATAAATACACAGAATAACCACTGTAAATAACACCGGATACTTGTTTTACATTGTGCAAACTTTATGTTATGTCTCAGTGCTTGGCCTGTTAATATGAATTCAGTCTAGTGATATTATGGAATGGATAATGAAACATCACCAGCTGTAAACTGTTCAAGATACTGGAGAATGCGTTGCCCAGTTTAAAAGTAACATTGTCAAGATTTATAGGCCCCAAAGGTAACATACAGCATTTGTATTTCAATTTTTTCCTAATCTTGAAAAAAAACAAACCCACCTCTACTCCTCCTAAAGGCAGGTAGCAGCAACAAATGAAATTCCAGTTTTAGAAACCTAAAAGCCACAAAGTCGGAGCACTGGGTCTCTTTGGAAGTATAATGCACACAAACCCGGCTTACAAGATTCCTGCTGTCACAAAAATGGAGTCATTTCAATAGTGAAAGAATAGAGCAGGAAGGCAAAGGGGAGGAAGAAAATTACATTCATAAGCATGCCCACAAAAAAGCTGGTAGGTCTAATTTTAGAACTGGCATCCTTTAGTCTCCATTAGTACCCAACATACCATGTCTAGGAAGTAAATCAGATATGGCAAATATATGTATTTGATACCCTAGGATCACATTGCTTTGCCACATTAAGAATAATTTACAATCCCCTCTGTGACTATTTCCAAAGCAGAACAAGCAGTAAAATGATAATAGGAAAACTGGAATAAACATCATCGTTCTGGGCAAAATCCTCCTCTCAAATCAGCCTCGTAGGACTCAGTATCAGCATACTGTTCCAGGGGTGCTGGAACACTTTGTATAGTGTGGGTGCTGAGAGCCATTGAACAAAACTGTAAACTCTGTATCTGATGGAAAGCACGTCAAGCCAGGGGTGTGGCAGCACCCCTAGTTCCAGCACCTATGGTATGTTCTCCTGATTGGAATCCTGGAGTGCCCTGATCTGCTAGCAATATGTTGACAAGGGAGTCGCATAATATTTTCCACCACAGCACCCAATAAACTCTGTGCCCCTGAGTTGTGTACGCAGCAGAGAGGAAGGGTGAGAGAGTGGGTAATCTATTCATTTGTATTCCCATTTAAACAAACGGGCTTTTTCATGCCTATAACCAAACAAGAAGCCAATGTCACTGGGGAACCAAAAAACTGAAGACGCTTTGCTGCATGTTAGTATGATTTTCAGGAATGATATAAAAAGTATGGACCAAATTGTGACTCATTGAAGACCCCCACATCGCAGGGAGCAGCACGTGAGTAGGAGCAGCTCCTGTACAGTTACTGCTACCCCTGTTCCCATGCCGTTGGTCAGGGATTGAGCAAGCCGGCATAGCTGTGCCATTGTGCTGAGGGCAGTAATCTGCACCATGGATAGGCCTGGCTTGGACTGTTTCCTCCCAGAGCAGGTGTGGGGGAACCAGGAAACAGACTGTGACCTTGAGTCCCTGTTTGGTTCCCAGACTGCTCCTGGGGCAGCAGAACACGATTCTGCCCCTTATTTGGGGCTTGGGTCAAAGCCCCTGTGACGATGCGGCCTCTGGCGGGACACTACTGAGCGTATCAATTCAGGACAAATTGCTTAGAGCAGGGCAGTCACTGCCCAAGGTGGGGTTCCTCCACTATTAAGGCACACCAAACCAGCCAAACAGAGAGGACTTTGGTTTCACCCCACTGGCTAACCAGAAGTCATACAAGCAATTCCCTCAGACACGCCAGTTTCCCAGTATCATCACCAGCGCCACTTCTTATGGGGATGAATGATTATGAAAACCAATACCCCAGTAAAAGAAAAAAGGTTCTTCCGATCCCAAAGGACCAAGCCCCAGACCCAGGTCAATATACCAGTTAGATCTTACCCACAAATCACACTGTTGCCGATCCTTTAGAATCCAAAATCTAAAGGTTTATTCATAAAAAGAAAGAAATATAGATGAGAGCTAAAACTGATTAAATGCCATACAGTAATGGCAAAGTTCTTGGTTCAGGCTTGTAGCAGTGATGAAATAAACTACAGGTTCAAATCAAGTCTCTGGAGTACATCCACAGCTGGGATGGGTCATGCAGTCCTTTGTTCAGAGCTTCAGTTTGTAGCAAAGTTCCTCCAGAGGTAAGAAGCAAGATTGAAGACAAAATGGAGGCGTTTTCAGGGCCTTTTACATCCTTTGCCATGTGGAAGGACACGCCTTTGTTCTTACTGTGGAAAATCACAGCAGCGGAAAGTGGAGTTTGGAGTCACATGGGCAAGTCACATGTCCATGCATGACTCAGTTTTTTACTGGGAGAGCAGGCATTGCTCACATGCTACCTTGAATGTTCCCAGGAAGATTCCTCACGTGGATTGGAGTCTCCCAAGGTCCACTGTCAGTTAAGTGTTTCTTGATAGGGCACTTAATCTGAAGAGTCCCTTCTCAATGAGCTGGCCAAATGCTTCACTGGTGCTATGTAGAATCAAACACATTGAGATACAAGTACATAGCCAATATTTATAACTTCAAATACAAAATGATACATGAATACAGATAGCATAATCATAACCTGCAAATCATAACCTTTTCATAGACACCTCCCACGACAACCTTTGTACAATATTTGCTGCAAATATATAACAGTGGTTGCAACAATGATCTATATGGTCACAGTTCATGTCAATAACGTCACACCCCAGTATAGCCCGATATGGATAGTACACCAGAGAGTTCATCTTGTGTCATTTAATGATTGGGGGTGGGGAGTGAAGACTTTGCGGGAGGGACATATCCTCTTCTGTGAATCTCTTTGCAAAATGCCTGTCTTCTAATGCAATCTGGACCATTCCAAAGGCAAAAGAATGCTGCTCTTCTGAAGTATTGTTATGGGCCCCAGAGATAAGTCACCTCTGCAGGGCTGTCCCGACCAATTATGGTGCACTACGCAGCCTGAGCACCTGCTCCCCCTCCTCCCGCGGAGGGTCTGGGCTGCGCTCAAGGCCTGCGGGGCCAGGGAGGCAGGAGCTGTAGGGGGGCCCCACAGGCCCAGAGTGGCCTGGGGGATTAGCAGGGGGCCTGGTGCCGGCAGCAGGAAGTGGAACGACCCGGCCCCAGCCCGATCCGCTCCCCCCACCCCAGCCGTGTCGCTCAGGGGAAAGGGTCCACCCCTCCCCTTGCACTCACCGGCGGCGGGAAGTGGAGTGACCCAGCCCCAGCCCGATCCGCTCCTCCCACCCCAGCCGTGTCGCTCAGGGGAAAGGGTCCACCCCTCCCCCCGCACTCACCAGCGGCGGGAAGTGGAGCGATCCAGCCCCAGCCCGCTCCTCTTCCCCTGCCCCAGCCCCAGACGTGTTGCTTGGGGGAGGGGGAAGGACCACCCTCCGGACTCACCGGCAGCAGGAAGCGGAGTGACGCGGCTGGGAGCTGGCGGAGTGGAGCGGGCTGGGGCCGGGTTGCTCTGCTTCCCACCGCTGCTGGTGAGTGCAGAGTCGCTGGGGGAAGAGGCTTGGGGGAGAAGAGGTGGAATGGGGGGGCAGGCTGGGGGCAGAGCAGGGGGGAAGGCTAAGAGGCAGGGCGGAATGAATTGTCCAGGGCCCCACACACTCCTAGGGATGGCCCTGCCCCTTGCAGTGGGCGCAGCCCGTGCAGGGGCCGGCCAGGAGATAGGGCTGGCTGCCGGAGCTGGCGCTGCCATATATGCAGCATACAGCTGCATAGGGCACCATGAAATTTGGGGCAATTTGGTGCCCCAAATTTCATGGTGCCCTATGCAGCTGCATATCCTGTGTATGCCTAGGGACGGCCCGGCACCTCTGGCAGGAATGGTTTAGCAGTAACCAGAGAGGGGGGAGAACTCTATCAGCAGCAGGAGGATCATCTTGACTCACCCTTTACCTTGGGGAGAGGATTTTAACAAGGGGCTCCCAATAATGCCTTCCAGTCTGAGAACAAGGTTATGAATTTGAGAGAAGAATTTAGCTCTTTTGAGTCAGGAGCAGTATATGCCAGGCATCAAGGAGGCCATTTTCCATCATTGGAAAGTTTTAAAGGCAGACAGATTCTTGTTTGATGTTTTCAGACATACCAGTTTAAAGCTAATCAGGCAAAGTAATTTTCTAGTCCTCTGAGTTTTGTACTTGTGTGTTGTGCTGGCTAAAGGACCTGATATTAGCCATACTATAAAGAGCTATGAAATCTGAGATTACTGCTGAGCCCTTATGGTTCATGCAGGAACCTGTAGCGCTTTTAAGCTCAACCATCTTTATGGGAAATTGACTTGATCCAGGTAAAGGGAAGTTTTGTCAAAGTGCTCTCACTATTAAAGCTGAATAGTTTGGTAAATTTACATGGTTGCATTTCCAAAACACTGTGCTTAAAACAATTAGAGCTAAACGAGAGCCAGAGTCATTGCAAGATTTCACTGGCAGTTCCCATTTGTGTCAATGGTGGGAAAGATGTATCAAATCAAAAATGGTTTACAACTGCTTTATATAAGTGACAGCTGTATTAACTATTCGTACCAGACTAAAGTGTTTTACTGCTGGTTTTTAAATGTAGGCTCTTTAAAAAAAAACACTGTATCATGTTAAGATATTTTTGTTATGAATAAATAGGAACATATGAACTTTATCAAATTAAACTGGGGACATATTGGTTTAATTCCTGCTCACCGTGCCCATATAACCCCACAGACTTCAGCAAGAAAATGTTCATGAGCAAGGCAAGAAAGATTTGGTTTATTGTAAATAAATTTCAAATAAACCCACTATTTATTTTACAAAAGGGAAAATATTTTCAAACTACAATCCAATTAAAATTACAGGGCTCCAGTCTCATTTTCACACTCGTGCAGCTCCTTACACTCCAGCAGAGTTACTCTCAACATAAACCAGTGTATGTGAGAGCAGAATCAAACCTAGAGGTGTCAGTCCTATTTTGTTACCTGTCATTTGGTTCTGGAGGGGGGCGGTCAGGAGGGAGGTGTGGAGAGATTGTAGCGATATGAGCCAGGAAAAATTATGCTTCTCGTCTATCCTTGACATAGATGAACAATTCTCTTTGTCTCTTCTGTGCTTGGTGTTATCTTTGACTGGAATAAAGTGAAAATCTGAGCAGATTTCAAAGAAATAGTTGGGAAAAAAACAAAAACCTTAAATGTAATCTATATTTTAAAACCCACCAAAACATACAGAATCTGACCTTGTTTAGGATAGCATCTCCAACTACTTTACACTAATTGCAGAGGATACACGGATGTTGCTTGTAAAATACAAAGCAGAGTAGTGTAATATACTGACACTGCTGTTGTGCTCTTTTTCCAAACACAACAGCAAAATCACAATAATAATGACAGTATGTGGGAATAATATGTAAACAGTGAAGCAATGGGACTAAACACTGGAAGAAAGCCAAGTATTAAAGTAATAGAATGGATATTAGATTAGTTCAAGGCTTTCTATTACTTTTTTAACATATTTTCAGAGTAGAGAGTTTGGGGAGGCCTGGGCAAAACTTTGAAAGTATTCTGGGACATTCCTCTGTAGGTAAACCTATTAGCCATGTGGTCCGCTTCTGTATCTCTTGAAAGGAAAAAGCCTTTCTTTTTGGTAAAGTGCAACCATTTTAAAAACGGTGTCAGCAACAGTTTTTATGGAACATGGCCCAACATGTCTCCTTTTGATTAACACTAAACCTTTCCACTGACTGACCACGATTAATGGACAAATCCTATTCCCTGTTTCGACACTGACTCCCTGATTTCCAAGATATGCCCCTAAGTGCAGTACTAGTTGTGTTTGACATGTCCTAAAAGTGATCACATCTCCTTGGCACTTATCTAAACAGTTGCTCTAGAAAGAGAGAAACACCAGTGGTAGCACCAAGCATTCATTCTCTATTTAGACAGAGATTTTCAGTACGAGTAGAGACTTCCCCTTTTCTCGCAGGATAACCTGGAGGAAGAATAGACTTCTTGTGTGAACATGTGCTGTAGCTGAGCTCTTGTAGAATTAAACAGTAAATTTACTTTTAGAGGCTGAACCCCTCACCTCCCTCCCCCCCCAACCACATGACTTTAAAACAAACACCAGTCACTAGAGAATTACCAGCTGTTCTGGTTAGAAAAGTGTATTCATCCTCTACAGACCATAATTCCCCCCCCCCAACCAAGAATGTAGCCTAAAGGCTATAAAAATATAAATACATTTTCCATCAGGGATATATATATATATATATATATATATATATATATATATATATATATATATAGCTCCTTGATATAATTTTGCTATAATACAGAGTAGTAAAACGGCACAAAGTGTGACTGAATCAGACCATAGACTTTACAGACATCAAATTTTTCTAAATACACAATCAATCAATAAATAAATATGAAGAATAACACTGCTCTACAGCCAAAATGCTTCTGAAATAAATGTAGTCAAACTTTACTAATTCTGGGTCACTGAGAACAAAAATGATGCTTAAAATTCTTGATTGGCTCTAGTTTTCAAGATATGCTATTGGGTCAGTATATACGACCCTTGACTTGGGAATGGCAGAGGATAAGTGAGTTATAAAGGGAAGGGATCTCAATTTAAACCAGAAATGACTAAAATACATCTTTGACTGGATCTATGAATAAATCTATGACTGGGTTTGGACAGTACTTGCTTTTTAGGCAAAACAATGAATGATGCAATCTGAAGCTGGTATTGCGTCATACATGATATGAATTGCATCATGTTATTCCTAGAAGTCATGGATGATGCAATCATAACGAAGCTTACATCACTCTGCTGAACAAATTGCCCTATATCAGCTCTAGAAATCATACAGTGTCGTGCTCTCTTATTTGTCAGTGTTTGATTTTGCAAAGGGACACATTTCTGTTTAGCCAAAGTGAGCAGAAATGCCTCGTACTTGTGTGAACAGTGCAGATAACTTCTGCTATGTTTGTGGTGAAGTGACTTTTGCATCACAAAAGCGCAGTATAACCACTATGGTTAAGAAAGCCTATCACCTTTATTTTGGCTGCAAAATTGGAGATCAGGACAAGAGGTGGGCCCCACACAGATGCTGCAACACTTGTGCAACAAATCTTCGCCAGTGGTTGAACAGGAAAAGGAAATCTATGCCTTTTTCAATGCCAATGATTTGGAGAGAGCCAACAGATCATACCAGCAATTGTTACTTCTGCATGGTGCCTCCAGTTGGGAAAGGTGTGTCAAAGAAGAAAAAGTGGACTGTGCATTATCCAAACATTCCATCAGCTATACGCCCAGTACCCCACGGAGAAGGACTGCCGGTTCCTGATGCACCAGAATCATTCTCACTTGAGTCAGACGAGGAAGAGGATGAAACTTCTGGTCCTGAACCATCAATGTCACAGGACCCACATTTTCTCCCATCCTCCTCCTCTGAATCACACCTCATAGCACAAGGTGAACTGAATGATCTTGTCAGGGATTTGGAACTACCCAAGAGTAAGGCAGAGCTGTTGGGCTCCAGACTACAGCAGTGGAATCTCCTGGCAGGTGATGTTAGGGTTTCCATGTTCCGTGACCGTCAAAAGGATCTTGTCCCATTCTTCTTCATGGAAGGTGATCTTGTAGCCTGCAACAACATCGATGGTGTGATGGCAGCCCTCAACATCGTTCACGATCCAGATGAGTGGAGACTGTTCATTGATTCATCGAAGACGAGTCTTAAAGCTCTTTTACTGCATAATGGCAATGTTTTGCCATCAATTCCAGTTGGTCATGCAGTCCATATGAAGGAAACCTATGACAACATGAAACAACTTTTGAGGTGCATAAACTATGACCAACATCAGTGGCAGCTTTATGGCGATTTGAAGGTTGTTGCTCTCTTGCTTGGTCTGCAGACTGGATACACAAAGTACTGCTGTTTTCTCTGCGAATGGGATAGTCGTGCAAGAGATTCCCACTACATCAAGAAAGATTGGCCACTCCGACAGTCATTGGAGCCTGGGAGGAAAAGTGTTCAGTATCCACCACTTGTTGAATCAAGGAAGATTTTGTTACAACCCTTACACATCAAGCTGGGTCTGATGAAGAACTTTGTCAAGGCCATTGACAAAACACAAGCAGCTTTCAAGTACCTCCGTGGAAAATTTCCAAGGTTAAGTGAAGCTAAGATAAAGGAAGGTGTCTTTGTTGGTCCTCAGATTCGTGAACTTCTTCGAGATGATGCATTTGACCATGCACTGCGTGGCAAGGAAAAGACGGCATGGAAAGCCTTCCAGTTAGTGGCAATAAATTTTCTCGGAAACAACAAGGCAGACAACTACAGGTTGTTGGTGGAAAACCTCCTCAAGGCATACAAAAGCCTTGGTTGCAACATGTCACTAAAGATACATTTTTTGCACTCTCATCTAGATTTTTTTCCACCGAACTGCGGAGCAGTGAGCGACGAGCACGGCGAGCGATTTCACCAGGACATTGCAACAATGGAGAAACGCTATCAGGGCAAATGGAGCCCATCAATGCTTGCAGACTATTGCTGGACAGTGACAAGAGATGCTCCATTTAATGAATACAAGAGACAAGCCAAGAAGCGCCGAGTAGACACTGAATAGGACTAAACTATGTACATAATAGTTTTTTGCCTTTTGTTTCATAATAAATTTTATTTATATAACCCTTTTGCTGATTTTTAAAGTGTTACATAAACAGGACAGGTGAAATATTATCATGTAAAGCAACCATAAACACATGAAAAGACCTAGGTTTACAATTTATGATTAAAACTCTACTATCTACACAATATACATAGACATAAAATGTAAAAACTTAAATATCTTAGAAACAGTAGCCAATCAGTTGTTTTAATTGTCATATTTGAATTCAGCACATCAAAATACATAATAAATAGCACATTTTATCTCTGAAGCAGACGACTTCTCAAAAATTGTAGACCAGTGTAATTAAATTCAGCTGGGGAGGTGTCACTCATATGTTAAGCAATCCACTTACAGTCCTTGACTCAAAATGATAAAAAAGTCTTGGCAACAGAGCTTGTTCTGCAGAGATCACAACTTCTTGGCCTTTTTATTATTATTATTTTGGATGGAGTTGAGATGGACAGTTAATCTCCCTGTTGATGTGAGCAAGAAAAGAAGTGGTTTGCATGTAGCTTTTCACCAAATATAAAACAAAAGGCAGTGCTTTTTCCTCTGTTAGTCTTTTTCAAAGAAGCCAATATGAAACTAGTTCTAGTGCAGAGTCCCTTAACACAGAAAGAAAATTATGGACTATTGACCTGGAATGTAGTGAAGGAATCACAACTCTACATCGGTTTAGCCTTATAACAAAGATCCTTTAAAGGGGAATGAGGTGTGCATGATGTATGTCACTTCAACCCAGGTAAATTATCCAAACTACCAGGGCTAGACTAGAACCTGATAGTCTGCCCTAAGTAAGTGAGGATGTACAACTGCACCACATCGGCAGAGAGACGCAATTCCTCCCCTGCTCCCCACTTGTTCTGTGGGGAGAAGCTAACTACTTCTCCCTTTTTTCCCCGCACAGAGCACCTTCCCTATGCCCAGCCAGCTGCTCTGACTGACAAGTGGGATGGAACCAGGTCTCTTCCCACTCCCTTCCTGCCCACTAGCTCACAGTGGGGAGTACCAGGAGAGCAGCCCCTCAACCAGGCCTCATGGTTGAAGTCACAATCTGAGCAGAGAAATAAAGAAGGGGCCCTGCATTGCCAGGTGTGGGCTGTGACAATCTGGTCTTAATTCTTTGACTACAGCTGTGAGAAATTCAACAGTTACAATTTGCCCAGGTTGTGGTAAAGGGGAAGTTTCAGTGGATCAAGAGCAAAACACACACACCTTCCTTCAGAATGCCCTTCATGCCACAGCAAGGGAATGGCAAAAGAAAGTATGTCACCATGAGAGAGAACACAGTCTGTGTCACTATGAACCAAAATGGCAGCTACCTTCCCTCTGCAGCAGGGAAAGTAATGCCTCCCCCTTTATAGGTGCAGCGGAGAGATAAGTGAATAGAATCAAGCTATTTACCCCACTCCAGGTGTTCAATTTTCTTTTTAATGTTCACGTGGGTTCACATACCATGAGTTTCCGTTTGAGTTTCACACTCAGACAAGCCCCCAAAACTCAAAATGAAATTCAGATTAAGTCACCAAGTTTTGCATTTTTCCCCACATGTGGTTCCATGAATTGCTCCTAGGCACCAGTTTTGCGCAAAAGTTTTGTGAGCTTTTCAATAAATCTGGCCTGAGTTTTGGATTCATAATGAACATGCCTGGTTTCAGATTTCGTTATGAATGCTGAGCATAGCTCTAGTTTAATCTTGTTCCTGGTCATGCCTGCTTTCTCTGTGGCACTGTCATTCTAGGAAACATCCATCAGAATCATAGAACACCCCAGCCCTTACCGGTTGATAAACAGTAGATAGCAAAAGTGCACCTCAGTCTATTTGGTAAAAGACTGAATTCTAGCATGAAAATATCAGGAGGATGTTTTGGTCAACAAAATATCCTGATCTAAGGTGTCGAACTGCCCATGTGGGGTTGAAAGCAAGTAGCACTTTACAAGCTTAGAAAGATTTCACTAGCATATTCTTTGTATCAGTGTTAATTGCACACACACACAAATCTACGTTAAAAGAATAGTATTAAGGTTGCAAAGTCAAGTACCCCAAAAACGAACAAGGCCAAATTTTTCTCCTGCAACCAAGTTCTGCTCAGCATGGGGCTATGTGAGGGAGCCAGTTAAAATTTCCTGATTCAAAGGGCCAGCCCCAGCTGAGAGGCTGTTCTAAGTAATGCCACCAGTGCAGGGTCCTTAATGGACTGTTTGTCAGTGTAGATTAGCCACGGCAGAGTTCTACTGCACAATAATCTTCCCCATCCCAACACACTGAGAAGGGGGAGGTAAGTGACACCAGAGCTGGTTACAGCAGCTTTCCATCAGCACAAAGTTTCCCAATAACAGGGGAATTCCCAGCTGGCCATTTGCAGCCAGAATTCAGCATTGTGGAGCTTCCTGAGCAGTACAAAGGTGTTGGATCTTATTTGAAAATATGGCCCACAGACCCTGCCTGAAAGATCTCATCACCTAAGTTTTAGGCATGACAATACAAATGGATGTGACAAATGTGGGAAGGGGAAAGGATGGGGAAGGATGAGGGTTACACAGCCCGGTGATCATGTGGTTATTCAGTTTAAGTATGTGCCAATCGTGGTGGTTTAGTTGAGCTATTATAACTAATTAACTAATATAAATAAAGGAAGATTAAAAGATAAGATTGAGAGGATTATGGAGGCACAGAGCACAAGCATTGTGGAAGAGGGGAATTTTCCAGGAGAAGCTATAGTCGGAGTGAAGTAGATTGGCAGACCAGACCAAGTAGAGCCCTGTGCATCCACACATAGGGACAGCAGCAAGCAAAAAAGGTGCAGAGACACTAGTTTCTGAGTTAAGAAGTGGACTCAGTGGCAAATTTCGCAGGGCCCTGAAATTAGGAATTAGTATGATGTCATTAGAAATCTTTGCGAGAGCAATTAGGGGTATGTCTACACTAGAAAAAATCGTAAGCATTTTTCTGCACTGGCATAGTTCTACTGGTGCTTTCAATGGTAGAAAACTGTAATACAGTTTTCTGTAAGACAGGTCATGGACATGTTTACCACTGTGGCCAGAGCAAAGTTAAATGATCCATTGATACAAACACATGCACTGTATCTAACCTACCCATCCCAATGCTGGATCAGCAGTCGGGTTGTGCCAGTGCAGAAGAATAGTGAGTGGATATAGATGGCATGAGTTCAAAGGTAAAGTGGTGTACACTGGGAAGGCAGGGAGGGCACAAGGCCTATTTTTTGTTAGGAGGTGGGAAACTAGAGTGTGTGTACTTAAAGGGAAAGGAACCAGAAGAGAGCAAGAGGCTGAGGGGAGTGAGGTTAACAGTTGGGAAGATAGGAGGTTCGGGGGTTAGAGGTGCAAAGCAGGTGAATAACCTCAGAGTCTAGGAAAAGGTGCTGGGAAGAGAACGGAGGGAAGGAAGTCTCAAAGGAACTAGTCTATCTTTGCAAAGGGTCTTGCTGACCCTTTGCAGAGAGGAAGGGAGCTGCAGGAAGGGAGAGGGTCTTAGGAGGGACCCAAAGGAGGCCAACAAGTGATGGCAGTTGCAAGCCAGAGATGTAACATATGGAAGAAGTAGTGGTGCTAGGCAATGAAGATGGCAGGGCTGAATGAGGACAGTATACATATTTATAGTGAAGAAAAGCCATTTGGACTCAGCATTTCCTCCAGAGCAGCTCACAAGGTGTTTTTTTGGGAGCGGTCAATACCTTTTGATTGGACTCATAGATCATACAGTGCGTTTGTTTCCTGAGCAGAAGACTGGTACAACGGAGGGCTAGTCAACAGTGGGTGTTTTTCACTGATGTAGTTGCATCAGTGCAAATTCCTACTGCACCTGTGCAACTCACCCACATCCAAGCTGTTCTTCACATAAGAGTTACAGTAAGCTGTACCATGCAATTCACATCTTAGACCAATGCAGCACATCTACAGTAGAGATTTATATCGGGGTACACTATGTAGCTATACTGATGCAAAAACACAACAAGGTAGACAGTCTCTTGCCCAGCTTTGTTTTGCCATGAGAAATGTTGAGATTTTGAAAAAAAATTATTGTCCAAAATAGGGATGAAAAGTCAGAAAATGCCGATACAGGTTTTTATTTGCAGGTTGACATGATTATGGAGCAGCTAGTGGATATTCTCCAAACTTAATGGAATTTGTGAAGCAGGTGAGTGTTGCGATCCATAAGTACTTCACTACCTGCACACTTTTCACTGGACACTCCAAGGGCTGATCTTTCTCATGCTAAGGTAAGTGGGAGTTTTGCCATTGATTTCAGTGGGGCCCACTGAACTGAGACTATTCAGTGTTTCATGTTGTGGATTTGTGACAACAACATCATTACATATACACGTGACACAATCACAAACCCATGTTCTCCTGCAAGGGTGTAGGCCTGAGTCTTAAAGATCCTTAAATACCCAGTGCTTAATCTGTTCCTGACAGCTGTCATAAAGACAAATAAATATTACTTATGTTATTAGATGGTGAAATTCACCCATCAAACAGCAACACAAATGAGTTTCTAGCTTTTTAAACTTAGTTATTGCTTCATCCTTGTTTATACTTTTCTCTTCTGTCAGTTTGGATGGGATTTTAAAAGCAGAACTGAATATTTTTTATATAAACATTTGTGGTAAGCATTGAGCCATAACTGTGTCGCAACCAAAATACAGTTGCTCAACTGCACCTGTTAGTGCAATTACTTTGACATAAAAATGTGTTCTTCAGTGTTCTCTACAGGGAAAACCAGCAGCAGCCTGTTATCCGCAGTTCCAGCTGGCAACAAATTTTGTTACCTTTTCTTGATCTTGCATAATGTTTTACTTGCAACAACAGAATTCCAGTGATAAAACTTGTTTTTCATTTGTTATCAAGTGCAAATCAAGACCAGCAACTAGATAACCTTGAGGAATGAGGCTAAACTGAACTATGTATTTACAGCCAAATACTTCCATGGGATGTGCATTTATCAATTTCAGTAGGAGCCAGGCGTAACTGAGAGCAACATTTTCCCTTTATTTTTATTCACAGCTAAGTTTGTGCTAAAGAGAATCACAGAAATGTAGGGCTGGAAGGGACCTCAAGAAGTCATCAAGTCCAGCCCCCTGCGCTGTGGCAGGAGCAAGTAAACCTAGACCATCTCTGACAGCTGTTTGTCCAGCCTGTTCTTAAAAGCTTCCAATGATGGGGACTCCATGAACTCCCTTGGAAGCCTATTCCATAGCTTAACTACCCTTATAGTTAGAAAGTTTTTCCTAATATCTAACCTAAATCTCCCTTGCTGTAGATTAAGCCCATTCCTTCTTGTCCTACCTTCAGTGGACATGGAGAATAACTGATCACCATCTTCTTTATAACAGCCCTTAACACACTGAAAGACTGATCAGGTCCCCCCTCAATCTTCTTTTCTCAAGAATAAACATGCCCAGGTTTTTGTAACCTTTCCTCATAGGTCAAATTTTCTAAACCTCTTTGTTGCTCTCCTCTGGTCTCTTCCTAATTTGTCCACATCCTTCCTAAATTGTGGTGCCCAGAATTGGGTACAGAACTCCAGCTGGGGCCTCACCAGTGCCAAGAAGAGCAGGCCAATTACCTCCTTTGTCTTTCATACAACATGCCAGTTAATACACCCCAGAATCACATTAGCCTTTTTTGCAGCTGCATCACATTGACGACTCACATTCATTTTGTGGTCCACTATAACCCCTAGATCCTCTTCAGTAGTGCTACCACCTAGACAGTTATCCCCCATTTTGTAGTTGTGCATTTGATTTTTTCCTAAGTGAAGTACTTTGCACTTGTCTTTACTGAGGAGAGAAGGTAGCAGCCTACTGAAAGTTTTATTATCTTGTATATTCCTAGATGTTCTTCCACAATACTAAGTGGAGGGAGACTTTTAATTAGGGAAGATAACACTTGTAAGACCCAGATCATGAGCAGCCCTTATGCGTGTGCTAAGAAGCCTTCCTCCACTAGGGCAGCTCTGCAAAGGCTTCTCAAAATAGCAGTCCCTGTGCATTGGGCAATGCAGATGTTACCCCCAGTTGCTGCAGCTCAGGTTATCTGTGGGGACTGAACCCAGAATGTCTGTATCCAAAAGCCTGAACCCAGCTCCTTTTGCTCAGAGGAAATAGCAGACTCATTCATCTTCTACACATGGTGTAGCCACTAGAGGGGAGGCATGTTAGCATGGGTTACATAGGGGAGCAAGACTATGCCTGCCTGAAGCAATGTCTCTCCAGATCTTCTTCTAGGGTAGTGCACCTCTGTACTATGCGCTCTACAGAGCAATAGCACAAATGCCACAATCTGGCTCTTAATATTTATTGTTTCTACACTACCGCAGAACATGTACAGTGCCTAACACAGACTGTAGTCTAGAGTAAATGGCATAGGAATTAGAAAGGAGGAAAAGTGGGGAACAAGCAGATAGGAGGATATATAAATTTTCTCAGTAAAATGAGAGAAAAGGATGTTGAAGGTGAACTGAAAAGCCTGCCAAGATTTTATTTCAGGCTTAAAGCCCTGACACTGCAAGGGGCTGAGTGCTCCCTGTAACAAATGGGAGTTAAAGGGTACTCAGCACCTCACAGGAAGTGGTCAGAGCCTCATAAGATAAGACCCCTACAGCAAATTGTGGAGAGGGCAGGAAAATTCTCTGCATCTAAAGAAACTCACAGAGTCAGCTGGTGAAATCTTGGATGCACCCAGGCCTTTCATGCCATGGGACAAGATGGACCTTTTAAGGGAATTTGAGGAGTGGAATTTGGGTGACCTGAAAGCGGAGAGACAAAACTGAAATCTAAGAGATTTGTTCAGAGCCCATTGACAGCAGTGAGTAATTAGTAGAGGAGCCCAGAGAGCTTTTGTTATTTTAAAAAAATAATTTTACCTTTATAAATCAGAAAATAAATGTTTGGAAAACAGCAAAAGACTCAGAAGAGGATACTTGAGGAAACAGGGTTCTTCTTTAAAACTTGCAACGCCAACATTGGATAATAACAGAAGGAATAAATGTCGGGGGGGGGGGGGAAACCATTGTGTACAGTGCTAGCAAAAGGGCATTACTCATAGCTTGATATAAGCAGCCAGCAACTCCCACCTGGCAACAAAAGTCTTTGTAAAGAAAAATATTCTGAAACTACTGCAGTTGATAACTGAGGCCTGTTTTGGGAAATGCCTTCAGGATCTAACTGTGATTGCAGCAGAGGGAGAGGAAATGACATGTTTGTATCCAAAATAGCTAAAAGTCTAACAATACTTGAGACGTTTCAAAATAGTGGATGCATTCAGAACTGAAAAGCAAACATAATTGGATCTGTAACGTGATATGCACAATCCAAATATATTTTTCTATCCATTTGCCTGGGTCTCAGCTGGGGAGAGTGAAGGAGGCTCACTTGTACCTTTCTAATCAAACTACTTCACCCTAAGTCAACTGGGCACATACAAGCAGCAAATGTATTGGAACAAATGGAAAAAGTGCCAACTGAAAATGAGGCATTATAGTTAAGTCTAGAAAAGGTGTTCATTCATATAGGGCCCATGCCAAAGCCCACTGAAGTCAATGGGACTCGTTCCACTGAGTTCAATGGGCTTTGGCTCAGTCTCATATGGCTAAATCCTTGCCCTGGCATGTTAACAGTTTGATTTAGAACTGCACAGCCAGACTCAAAGACATGGTTCATAACCTTTAAAAAAAAAAAAAAAAAAAAAAAGCAAGCTATTGGACAGCAAATTATGGCCCCAGTTCTGCAATTGTCTCTGCATAGGTGTTAGCCACAACATCAGTACTAGGCCAGACAACCATATAAAAGGCCAAGAATCAGCGCAAGGGCATTTAAAGGGGCA
Source organism: Emys orbicularis (assembly GCF_028017835.1). NCBI lineage: Eukaryota > Metazoa > Chordata > Testudines > Emydidae > Emys > Emys orbicularis. The sequence continues at coordinate 84,999,191 of NC_088683.1, forward strand.
CAAGGTGTTACCTATGGACACTGACATTTTTGGGCAAAATTAACATTTTTGCAATAAGGTCAAGAGCTTTAGAAAATATTCCAAGCATAATTTTTAGTTTTGCTACAGCAGGACTTGCCAACCTCTTAAAAGGAAATATATTAAAATGGAATCAGTACAGCAGAGAGCAACAGGAATAGCAAGGTACTTGAAAGGATCTTCATGTTGAAAGAGATAAAGGAATTTAAGTCTATATTTTGGGGGAAAGATGGACAGGGAAAGTGTGAAGAGGAGTCCTTGTTAAGGAGATGGAATACGGGTGCAAAGCGAGAGCCTATTTACAACAAGTCTATCTGGAATAATGCAAACTGGAAGATTTAAAGATACACAAATTGAAATTAGAGGGCCCATCCCTTGCAGACAGAATTTCTTTACACACTGTGCTTGCCACCTTTTGATAAGCCCATCCCCTACACTCAAAATAACCAGTTAAACTGGGAGGGGAAGGGGAGAAGCACTGAATCAATCACGGATAAATATGTACTGATCCCTTCTTCCATTGTAAGCAAGAGCAGGCTGAATTACGCACAAACTTCTCTAGCATACAATTCACTGGGACCACAAGCAGGAGATTTTACACTGCATTGTGCAACCTCCACACAGGTATTTTATTGGCTATTTGCTGTGACATGGACAAAGACATAGAACACATTTATAGTTTAATAACTATCCAAGACTAAAGGAAATTTCTTTGCCAGTAATAAAGGTATTTCCTAGGAGGACAATAGAGCCTGATTCTCTGATGCCTTGCCCCTTGTGAAGTCATTTACCCCACTGCCAATCGGGTGTAACACGCTACCGTTCTGATGAGGCAGCATTCTATACTCAGCATTCTAAACTCCCAATGACTTCAATGGGGCCAGGATTCACAAGTCTCCCCAGGGAAGTTTTATTTCCTTTAGGCTTGAGCTTAGCACCGTTTCCCCTCTGACACACACACCACCCCACCCCTCGCACTAGGCACAGACACAGGAAAGAAGTCGCCATTTTGAAGCAAAAAGTTGTGTATAGTGAGTTCCGGGGGGGGGGGGGGGGAGGGAGAGGGGCGGAAATAGTGGAATTGATTCCTCTTCATATGTTCTGAATCTTTGTGAGCACAGGGTTAGTGAGCAACATGGATACTGTAAGAGGAGATGTGTCTATCTAATGGGGGATATCCCTGTTTTCTTCATTATCCTTCTTTATCTCCCCAAGCAGGTTTCCACCACACTCCCAGAAAGACTTCCACGCTGACCCACAAAAACTCCAACAATGCTCAGGGGAGACTTTCAAAGGCACAGATGGCAGGGAGGTGCCCAGCTCTCATTGACAGTCAATGGCAGTTGGGTACCTAACTGGTCTTTGTGCCTGTGAAAATCTCCCCCTTCATCCTTTACATCTTTGTATTTAAGAAAAAGTCAAGGTTATTGTGGCTTCTTGCAACCCCAGCATTGCAGCCATGGGCAAGAGATTGCCATTAGTGGCATAAATCTCACCACCCTATTGCAAGGAGGCAGAGAAAATTTGCCTCCTGGGCTCTACAGGAGTAGATTAGAAGCACCCTACTGCTGAGGTAAGAGCTGTACCCTTGTGCAATCCAGATGTAACGTCCTGCTTGGACGGAGACTGGGCTGCTGTGGAACAAGGACTTCTGGTAGGTCTGTATGGGTCTCATCCACTCCTTCCACTGTTCAACCTCCAGACAGACTTGTTCTACTTCTTGCCCCCTGCTATGAAGCCTCCTACCCCATCTGTTACCCTCCAATGATGCATTAGTCCTTCCACCTGACACCACTCCCCGTCCTGCATCCTCTCTGTGCCATATCTCTACCCCCAACCCCATTGCACCTTAACTCACTACTTCACAGAGACTCATTTCCCCTCTTGTCCCTTCTCATTGCTCCCTAAGAGGCTCAATATCAGCCTTCCTCCCAAAAATATAAATTCAGCTGTGTTGCTAACTATACCACTCTGAAGGATCTTTTGCACCTGAGGCAGGGAAAAGGAGATATTGTTTCATGAAACAGCTCTGAGGTACTAAGCCTACTGCTTCAGGCTGGGGTAGTGGGTTGGGTGATCAAATCAGGTGGGGATAATTGTGCTGCTGGGAATGAGGCAGGAGGATGCTATTGGGGGAAGGTACAGTGCATGGGAAGGAAGGGCACTTAGTTATGATTAAGGCCCTTCGTTTTCAGTTTAAACCATTTTTTACCAGAAAATTTCCAGGTTTTACAAAAAGTATTATTCAGTTTTACAAGAATACATTAGTCTGTGTGTATATGCAAAGCTGCCTGTTGAAGTAAGGCTACATATTAGTCTAGAAGATACACACAATAAACAAACAGGCATGCACGCAAGCTCTGAAGTGCGTGCACATCTGAACATACTGATGAATCTCACACCCACCACATACACATATCAAGTTGTTAGCAGATAACAGTTTACAGATTTGACACACTAAAATGAGATTAGAGATATATTGTTTTCTTAAACTCAGAAGTGGCATTGTGTTTTGAGTTCTGTTTTAATTCTGCAGCAAACCACATTGATTAACAGAATTCAAAGCATTAATCTACTGAATACTTTCCCCCGTCTTTCTGTCCACCAAAATAAACCCCCATATTTACCCAGAAAAATTATTAATAGTTTTTTGCACTGATTTTCACCTGTTTTTGTTGTGGTGGTAATAAACACTGATAAATTCCCAGGAAAAATTAAATGAAATAAAAGCTTAAAATGAAGGGCCCTCGTTATGACACAAGGGCCACTTGGAAATTGCATTTGGGAGACTGCCCATTAATCATTGTGCCCCAGGGCTGCCGCTACCTGCGACCGATTTGCACCAGACCTAGATGAGAGCATAATTTTACCATTTGGCCTCCACAAAAAGGGGGTTTGGTTTGGTTTCAGTAAAGCCCTGCTCCAAAGATAGTTTATTTTCACAAAGTGAAAATGAAAACATCATTTTACCAGCTGGATCTAAGAACTGGGCCTTATCCTTCCCCTGCCCCCACCATGGGGGGAAAAAGCAGTCTAACAGAAATATTTACTCTAGTTAACTGTAACCTATGTTTAGCAGTTTGGAGGCCAAATTCTACAACTGAATCAACATACTCTGATCTCTTATTATGACTTTTATATCATTTTCTCTAGCAATAAATAGTTAGGGTTTCATTCCAAATCTCTGCAGTTCCATTATAAACACTGCTCATTAGCAGTTCGCTGTAAGGCACTGAGCTTATTTCTTAGTTTCCAACAACCTGACAGAAGGAGCATTGAATTTACTCAGGAAGCAGGACAATGGCAGATTGTGCAGGTTTGCTTTCTCAAGCAACCTCACACACATAAGAAATATACATCTAAAAAGTTCAAACCTGAGGTGGTAATATAAATGCACTGTATATAGTACACAATCACGTATCCTGACAGCAAAACTTTCGAAGAGTTTGTCAGGCAATGAAAGAACCAAAAGAAAGGAGTATGAAAACCTCTCTTTCCTCCCACTTCTTTTTAAATGCTCTGTGTTTCTGGTCAAATTACATCACTAGTTTGGAAACTAGTCAGCTACTCATCCTGCTTGTACCAATAAATGAAGTAGCAAGAGTTGGGGGAAAGAGGGAAGCATACCACAGTATCTCAGTAGACATGAAGTTTGTCACCAAGTGTGGACATAATTATGACCAGCCTTTTGCTCTATTGGTTCATATTCCTACCATGTTCTGGTCAATATATACACATACAAAAACCTAGGTTCAAAGGACATTTGTGCAAAATCAATCACTCAAAAACTAGGAAATGTGCCTGTGCAACCTTAATTCAGTCCCTTGTGAGTATGCATTATTATACAGTCTTTAACTACATGATTACAGGCTATTTTTTCCACAGGACACTTGCCTCATTCAGTGCATAGGATGCATGGTGCTCTAGCAAGTATTCAATATTTCATTTTAGCCTCATCGTTCAAAGCCTCGTGCCTTATTTACTTTGCAGATCAGCCACTAGAGAGCAATGTGACACACACACTTTGCCAGGGGGTTTCACAGATATATTTGCTGAATGCAGAGGAATGGTGAGATGCAAGAATCTTAGCTTCCATTGCAGCCTGTGTTCTATTGTAGTGACAGACCCTCCTGCACCTGTTTCCCCCAAGCGTGACCATTTCTGCCCCCTCCCATCCAGCCTGCCCCTTTCCTAGTCCTGTCTGTTCCTTGTCCCCATTGGTTCCTCATCCCAGTCTCCTTAAACAGCCAGGCCCAGTCTCCCACTATAGGCTCCCCGTCTAGGTCCTAGTCTTCCCTTCACTCTCTATACCAGTCCTAGGTCTCCCCCATGCTTTTCACCCAAGCTCAACATGCCACATTCCCATCCCCAGTCTTGTACCAATCTCTTTGCACTCCCCCAACTCCTCATCCAATCAGTCTTCCCACTACAACCCTTGTCTCTCTGTTCCCACATCAGCTCCTTGTCCCAACTTATTCCCTCCATCACACCGGCACCTGCAGGTCTAGCTCTTGTCCACTATGCTGATTCCTGGATACGAAGTGAAGGAAAGAAGCTGGGTGAAAAATCACTGAGTGCATGTCTATGCTGCAGATGGGAGTGTTTCCCCCAGCCCAGATACGTGCTACGTCTGCTCAAACTAGTGTGCTAAAAATGGCACCATGGCCTATGGCTCAGACTAGCCACGCAAGTACATACCCAGCAGTAGGGGAGGCTTATACTTGGGTGGCTAGCTCATGCCACTGCGCATGCTGTAACCTCCACACTGCTATTTTTAGCGCAGTGGCTCAAGCAGAGCTAGCATGTGTCTATCTACCCATGCTGGGAGGCTCCAGTGGTGACTTAGCCTAAGAGTTCTATCATGGCTTCACAGGCCCAGGCCAGGCTGTAGAGAGGAGGTTAGAGAAAGCAAATGCACCATGAGCAGTTCCTGGAGACATTCTGCCTTTGGCGTATCCAGCCGGAGAGAATGTCTTTGGCAGGCAGCAGAGAAGGGAGTATGCTCAGGTGTAGTTCCTAAACCTCCCTTATTGGAGGCGTCGTGTGTGCTCCCCTCCCTTACAAGTGTCATTCCTTTGGAGAGACTTGTATTGCTGGCAGCCCTTGAGATTCCCATGCCCAGTGTACAACAGGAAGGAGAGCATTTTACATCCTCACCATCTCTTTGTGCAATCACACAGGACAGCCACAATCTCACCCGAATAGTGTGAAGTCCTAAATTAGGTTCCTTAGAATAAGGAAATAATAGCTGGGGGGGGGGGGGGATCCAAGGGCAAGCATTAGTAGTAACTGGGCTCACCAAACTGATCAGATATTCAGAAGAGAGCAGGATCAGTTAAGAAAATAGCTAATTCATCTTGTTGAAATCATGACAGCAATATCAGCAGAAGAAACAGAGAGAACATGAACAGAATGAGACAAGATATGACAACAGGTCAGACTGGGAAGAAGCAGCATGGCATCCACACTGCAAGAAGAAAACTTCCTAAATCCTACTGATCTTCTTGTAAAAGAACATAGTCAACTGGAGGGTCAAAACTTTTTTTTAACCCTGAGGAAAAATGGCCTTTCAACTAAAATGAAAATGTTCATGGAAAAATGTTAAAAATTTCAAAAAAAAACCCCAAACACACTGGAAACTCAAAAAAATGTGGGGGGGGGTTGTAAAAATTTTTTAAACTAAACATTTTTTAAAATAAAAACCAAAACGTATAAAATAAAATAAAATATGTAATTGAACATGAAATTAAGAAGACAAAAATCCTATGAAAAATTATCCTAGTTTTTCAGCTAGTTCTACTAGTCATTCATTTCTACATTTTCCCTGGGTGTGAACCGGAGGGCCAGGAAGAAGGCACTTAACATAGATAATCTAACATTTCAGGGCCTCCAAGGAATAAAAATGTAATTTAATTGAACATGAAATTGTTGGACAGAGTAAGCTAAAACTTTCCATACAGGTTATATTGGAAGAAACACTTAGTTTCTTCACTCAGCCCTTTAGTAGATTTCCACGGCCACCCCTCATAATGGGAAAGCAGCTATCATAGGTTATATAGCTCAGATGAACCATAGCTGAGAGAAAGACTTCTTTCTTTCTAGAAACCAGAGGCCTCATCCACTGAGGTAAATGCATTCAAGGCATGGGAGATCAATTTTATTCAGTCAGTCAATCTTATTTAAAAAAATTAAAAGGTAATGTAGAGTTAGTAACAAAGGAACGTGAGGCAAACAAGTCAGTATTTTCATCTATCAAATTATTAATATAAATAGCTCCAAAGTTGCAGCATTGGAACCGGGAGTTCAACAAAATGGAATTTTGAATGAGATCAAGTTATCATCCAGAAATGAGAAACTGTTTTCTGATAGAACTCCAGAGAACACGGTCACATAATCCCGAGTGGAGACTGTGACAAACTGAGTGTGTTGCCTCAGCAACCCAGGATGTTAAAAGAATCAATTATGCATTAATAAAGTTAAGGATTGAAGGTTGAGAGGACTGATAAAAATGCAAATTGAAATGGCCAAAAATCCACAAAGGACAAGCAATGGAGATGAACCCAGAAAGCAGTTCAGCCAGGAAGTTAGCTAGTGAATCAGGAGAATGATGAATGACAAGGAGTCTTTGAAAAATGTGATGAAAATACTGATACCGAACTGCACACAAATGACGTTAAAGAACCAGGCCAGGAACAAGGAAAAAAGCTAAATCCATCACTGCTACCCAACAGCTTAAGGGAATATGAAGCTGGTGGTTATTTTTTTTCCAAACACACTGGGAATGAAATGGCCAAGAGATGACCACACCTCTATCAACACAGACATAAGGGTATGTCTACACTTACTTCCTGGTTCGGCGGCAGGCAATCGATCTTCTGGGATCGATCCCGGAAGTGCTCGCCGTCGACGCCGGTACTCCAGCTCGGCGAGAGGAGTACGCGGCATCGACAGGGGAGCCTGCCTGCCGCGTCTGGACCCGCGGTAAGTTCGGACTAAGGTACTTTGAATTCAGCTACGTTAATAACGTAGCTGAATTTGCGTACCTTAGTCCAAAGTGGGGGGTTAGTGTGGACCAGGCCTTCGAGTGGCTGAAGTAACAGAATAAGTCTTAATAAAAAATTATTTAGGTAACTAGGACAATGCACAAAAACCCTCATCACTAAGGAGAATGTAGCCAACTATGATATGTTCATCCATCTCCGCAAAATCACTGTGAAAAGAACATACCCCGGGACTACAGGAAACCTGTACTTTCTGCTGGTTCACAGACATGTAGGCACTTAAAGGAGTACAGGCCAACAGGTAACCCTGTTACTGCAACCATGGTGATGTCCAAGGCTACAATCCAGAACCATTCAGATATTTTGAGAAATCCTTATGCTGGAATTTGGTATGTCAGAAGGTGACATTCAGACCCTTCTTTTTGATGGTGGTTATTCACGTGGAATGTGGAAAAAGGTGGTTTTTGAGGGTTCACAGTCAGAGTTCCCATAACAATAGTACTCCTCCAGTATTTTCAGCTCTTCTGTTAGGATACGTCCACTTGGGTGAAAGTGCTTGCTCGGATGGCAAGTGCAAGATCATCCACATATCCGAATTTCCATGACTGGGTCAACGGCATATCACTGATATAAATATTAAAGCATGATGGTGCCAGGATAGATCCCTGTGGGAGCCTATTGTTCAGTAGATGAAGTCTGCTGGTCTGTTCCATTAGACATACGCAAAACTTGAGGTTCATGAGCATAATTGTCAGTAGGCGCAATGCTGTTCTGCAGCATGCTGTTTTCAACACTTTTGGTAACAGGCCATGCCACTAATACATGTTGGATACGGACAGGTCCACAAAGGCTGCTGCTGTTTTGAGTACATTTTGATAGCCAGCTTTGATGTGGGTAATCAGTGCGATTACCTGATTGCAGGTGCTTCATCCCAGTCTGAACCCGGATTGCTCTTTAGGGATGTAGTCCTCAATGATGCGTGTACGTCTCTGGAATAGCATCCTTTCCAAGAGCTTGCATGTTACACACAGTAGTGATATTGCCCGGTTGTTTTATGGATCTTCAGCTGCTTTCCCAATTTAAGGATGGTGGTGAACTTTGCTTGTTGCCATAGTTTGGATATTTGGCCAAAGACATGCTTGTTGATAAAGAACTGCATTAGCCAGTTGCGACCATACTGACCTAGGTTTTACAGAACATTTGGGAAGATGCCATCTGAGTTTGGTAACTTATCACCTTGTCCGCTTCTCTAATGAATGGCTTTGATAGATTCGATGTTGCTGAGCAGTAAGATCGGGAGCAATGAAGCTCTTTCTTCACTTTCCTTTTGTGGTGACACTCTATTTGGGCCTTGGAATTTGGGAGGTGATGGCATCAACTGTGACATGTTGCCATTCTGCATTGGGGAGGGTGTGATGGGATCCCCGGGATACAAGCTGAAAATAGGGTACTGCTGTGCCCCGTTAACTCTCCAGTCTGGGCAGTCTCTAACAATGCTTTTCTAGTGACAAGCAGCAAACCCCTCCAGGAGCTGTTATCACTCAGCACAACCACATGTAGAGCCCCACACCCAACTAGATTGCATGAATGCTCCCAAAGCCATTCATGAATCACACAGAGCAAGACACCAGCCAATTCCCCCCAGTTCCCCAGCCTTGCACCCCAGAGCTATACCGTCTGACCTTGGTCCGAAGCCTGACCAGTGTAAGTTTATTACCCAGTCCGCCCCTCCCTCCATGTGGAGAAGACACGCACCAGCCTTTGTAAATTGAGTTGAGATATCTCAAGCACTTCAAGCAAAATACACTGTTTTAGTTAAAGTATAAAACAGATTTATTAACTTCAGAAAGATAGATTTTAAGTGATTATAAGTGCTAGGCATAAAAGGTCAGAGATAGTTACCAAAGAAAATAAAAGAAACACACAATCTAAATCTTAAACCTTATTACACTAGGCAGTATTTAGAGCAAGCAATTTTCTCACCCCAGTGGATGTTACAGTTCTTAAATACACAGGCCTCTCTTAAACCTGGATCATTCTCCTCAGTTGAAGTTTTCGTCTTCTCGGTGCTCTTGTTGCTTCCAGCATAGGTGGGGGAGGAGAAAGACCAAGGCATGCTACACCTGTTCCCTGTTTTATATCCTTAGTCCATGTGCCTAGAAGACACTTGCCCAGACATGTCCTGGTGGGCTTTGCCGAGTCACTGGGCTGGGCAATCACCCTGGTGTGGTCTTGTGCAACTCAGTCAGAGTTGAGCAGGCCCCTTTGAGTGGTGCTTGGGCAGCTGTCATTGAATTGTACATCCCTTGATTAATCATCAAGGGATCCCCTTGATGATTGTACATCCCCTGCTGATTAATGGTCATTGAACACCCTCCTGGGCGGGGGTCCTTTTGTATGTCACTAGCAAACTTACAACATATTTCAGTAACAACCATATAGCAAAATCCCATAACTTGATATACACTAACAATATACATATTTGGACAGAACAATGGGTTTCAGCAGATCAGGACCTTTCATATGATATCCTACATGGCATGCTTTGTATATATCATAATTAGATGACAGTGATGAATATGGGGTTTCCAGGGTGCTGCTGCTTCGAGGTACAGAGTGCCACAGAAGGTTAGCACCACCAAGATTGAGGAGTGGGTGCCTGCTTGAGTGGGTGAAATCTAGGCTCTGCGTAGCTTTTTCCCATCATTTTTGCCTGGCGGTATTCAGTGATTCCGGGAACATCTGACAGAGACTGGTGCCAAGATAAAGGCTAGGAACAATATAATCCACAAACTATCCAGGACCAGTTGGGGACCTGATGTTAACACTCCGCGGACAGCCACCTTGGCTTTCATCTTTTCAGCAGCTGAATATTGTGCACCAGTAAGGGCAGATAGCTTGTGTACAAAATTTGTTGACATGCAATTGCACATTGCTATGAGAATTATCACAGGGGTGCTCATCGCCAACAGTTTGACTCTCTGTCCTCACACATCTCTTCAAAGGGTTGGTGGTAAGATAAGCAGCAATAATATGAGAATACGACTGTGTAATAATGAATCCAGACTTTCCCATCTCTGAAGATCTCCCATCCCCCAACATGGTGCCTTAAGTCCAGGAATCCCTTCTGGTTAATGGCCATAGTTCTCAAAACCTCAGGACTGTCACCGAAAGACAGTGGCAGAGGCTGTGAGAAAACAGCAGGGTCAAGAATCAACGTCTGATCATGGATAAGGCTAAGATTTTGTCGGATATTTTTAGTAAAAGTCACGGACAGGTCACGGGCAATAAAGAAAAATTCACAGAAGCCGTGATCTGTCCCTGACTTTTACTAAAAATGTTGCTTTTTAAGTTGCCATCAGAAGGAGCCATCAGTGGTGGAGCCAATAGAAGGACAGAGGGGGCAGTCACACACCCCGGCCTTTTAGGTGTATCTTTTCAAGCATATTTTTCTGTAGAAAAATGGGCACCAATGACTCATTGCTGACCCACCCTTCCTCTTAGATACAAAGCCTTGCTCTGGTATTGAGAAGATGATGATCCCAGAAGTGCTTAGACGCACAAAAAATAAGAAGGGGACAGAGGGTCCTAAGAATTCATCTGAACCTTGGAAAAATATTCTATTTCAATGCATTTTGAGTTTGGGGAGATAATTGAGCAAGGGGTCATTATTGTTTTGCCTTAACCTGTTGTAAAGATCTTAGGCCTGGTCCCCACTAAGCCCCCACTTCGGACCAAGGTACGCAAATTCAGCTACGTTAATAACGTAGCTGAATTCGAAGTACCTTAGTCCGAACTTACCGCGGGTCCAGACGCGGCAGGCAGGCTCCCCCGTCGATGCCGCGTACTCCTCTCGCCGAGCTGGAGTACCGGCGTCGACGGCGAGCACTTCCGGGATCGATCCGGGATCGATTTATCGCGTCTAAACCAGACGCGATAAATCGATCCCAGAACATCGATTGCCTGCCGCCGGACCCTCCGGTAACTGTAGACGTACCCTTACAGAGGCTAAAAGCCAAGCAGCTGCCACTTCTACCAGAAATCATATCAAAGCAGAAGAAACAAATGAAAGGCAGGTGGGATTGCAACTCTGTTCTCTGCAGAACAAGAGAGAGGAGGACACACACACAAAAAACAGAAATGCAAATCGCAATAACCACCCCAACACCAGGATACAAAGAGAAAAGCAGTTTTGAAATGGGCAGCAAATCTGAAAACATACAAACAAAAGAGGTTAAAAACAGCAACCACCAATAAAAATACAATATAAATAGTAGCTTCAAGGCCAAAGTCTAGAGATTAGCAGAGCAATCAAGGAGTAACAAACAGCTTTAAGTCTTTGAAATAGTTCAGCAATCAACCAACCACTCTAGAAAGATGATTTAGAAGACAAGCATTATGAAAGGAGGATTCTAATTAACTGACAATGACAGCCATAGATCCACGCTGGATGGAATTTGTTAATAAGTGTCAATTCCATAAAAGCAACTAACTACATATTTCCAGAATGGCAGGTCATAGCAAATACAGCAAAATTTTGCTGCCCACCCTCTCCCCTAATTTGCATACCAAATATGGCTATTTCCACTTGTCAGCAAAGTTCTGTTATTGCAGTGTTGTAGTGAAGTCTCATTACTTTTATTTTAGAAAATATATCACAAAACTCCGATGGGATAATATTAAACATCATAAATAACTAAAATTAAACTGAACTTGTCATCTAAATGGTTAAAATACTCATTGTGATGCCGTATCCTTGTGTGTATATATGTTTGCTTACTGCCTAATTAGCAAAATTCAGCATTTTGCAATGAATCACCTAATCATTCATGCAAATTAGTGAGGCTTTACTGTAAGTACAATTCTTAGGTAATCAAAGGGCTTGTGATCTTCAGGCTGAAGCTTCCCAGCACACCCAGGGCGTGTCTAACCTGCATGTAACCTTGGTCAGATAGCTATGCTTACATAGTGGAGAGTAGTGCAAGGTAGTGGATAGTAACATCATTGAACTAATCCAGCAGTAGGAACAGGGTGATTGGAAAGTCAAAAGCTTATAGTTACACACTAATATTTAAGGATTTGATTCGGCTGTAAAAAAGCAAACAAACAAAAAACAATTTCTGCAAAGTAACAAAAGGCGTTATTCCCTGCTTCCCAAAAAAGTAATGTTTTGCATGGCATAGACTTTAATTGTACCTCTTCATTATTCTTTATGATGACAGATATTCCTAACTGACATCCATCTTGCACAAATGTGCTGTTGTCTCAAGCCCCAATCCTGCAAACACCATACACATGCGTAACCTCACACAGATAAGCAGTCCCACTGAAGTTAATAGAACAATTAACGTGCATGAAGATCAGCACGTTTCACTAAGTGTTTGCAGGATCATGGCCTAAATTATTAACATGATACATGTTAATCATTTAACTGAGAATAGAAATTTTTATTTATGCTAAAGGAACAAATCCCACATCATTGTAAATGTCCAGAATGAATAGGGTGTGTGTGTGTGTGTGTGTGTGTGTGTGTTTGGTCTGAGTGTTCTCCTCCCATTTCAGAACTTTGTTTCTCATTGTGTCCCACATCTGTGCCTTGGCAGACTACAAAGGAAGTCTGGACATATATTTTTGTTTTCACTGAGTCAGGCCTCACACTAGTCATCACTGAAAAGGAAACCAATGAAAATTACATGACCAATGAGATTTCTGGCAAATATATTTTTGTTTAAAAGTTTGCCTAAGTATGGTGGCTCTAACACTTTTTCCTTCTTGCTTCTAAATGAAGCCTTCCTAGGACAGAATCTAGAAGGTGAACATGTTAAGACCATAAAACTTGATGAATCCACTTTTCCTTTGCCTTGGGCACACCACTTCCATTCAGCAGAGAAAATAATACCCCACCTACAGCAGCTTGCCCAGAAGCTGCACAGCAACAAGCCTCGGTTTCTTCCCCCGCTCCTTGAGACTGACATTGCCTTGGTGCTGAATAGTCTGGTGGGAAGAGTTCAATGCAGGGTTTGCACTTTCCCAGCCATTAGCCAGCTGCCACTGCATTTCATTATCTTAGGCAGGAGGGGTGCAGGCAAGGCGGGGACGGGGACGGGATATACATCAAAGGCAGTTCCAAACAGGGTGATGGTGTGGAAGTAACTGAGCCTGGTCAACATTATAAGTTGCAAAGTTTTGTTGGTTTTTTGGAGGAGGGGTTGCACACATGTGATGCCATCTGGCACACTAACTGCAAAGGCCAGTGGTAGATAAAAAAAAAAAAAAAAAAACCCTGCTTCCCCTACTTTGTTTATTCGTGTAACAGTTAGTCCTGATAAACAGCAAGGCCATGGAGCAACTGCCTGCTCTTGTTGTGCATATCTATTGTTTTGCAGGAGAACTGTAAAGAGCTAGGGAAAAACAAAGGTAGGGCACAGGATTTCATGTAAAACAAAGTAAGTAGACCATGAAAAACAGCCTTTAGTTGGCTTTTTGTGTTTGCTTTATTTCTTGGCTGTGACAAAAAGAAAGAGTTGAAAAAGTGTTCACCCTTCTAAAAAAGCTGCCTGCAAACTAAAATAGGTAGTGGGCTTTGCACAACACTGTCTAGATCCATTGTTCATCTCTTTCAACATACTTCATCTTTTGTCCCACTCCTAATAATTATAGTTCATTACAAAACCCAATATGCTTTAGCAGTTCTCATCTATGCTTGTCCAAAAGCACTTGGAACCTGGTTTCCATTAACAGAAATGTCTAATTAATGATGTTGTAAAACTCTGAGTCTTACATTAAGGAAAAAAGAAAACCTCACTGAATGTTACAGAATATCAATGAATATCTGTACTGGGAAGTTGTCTGTACTAAACTGAGCTCTCTTGTATTTCAAATTTGTTTGCAGATCAGAGAATAAACTCCAGCACATTTTATAATTTTCAATTTACTGTGTATTCTAACCGCCAAAATGCAACATTTTCAAGCTTCTTTTCCTGGCGAGAAGGGCTCTGAACTGCCACAGCTAAATACTGTGGTATATTCTTTGGCCAACAGATTATTTTATTACCACTTTCCCTTACTCAATTAACTCAAGGCTTTAAAAACAAGAGTCTTTTGATTGTTTATGAATCAGATGGAAAAGAGAATCACATGCCAAAAAATCTGCCTTGAAAAATGCACCAACTTGCAACATCACCTTAAAAAATATTATGCATATATTTCAGGTTTTTTAGTGAAATGTTCAAGTTTTTAAAAATTGCTTGCTACAGAGAGTACATCTTTGTAGTTGTGGTTGTGGGTTCTAATTTATAAGGCCTTGATCTTGCAAGCTGATCCACATGGACAAACCTCTGTACTCACACAGATTCCAACAGGGGTCTGTTTACAATATCAGGGCCTCAGGGTCCAATTCAGAAGCCCTTACTAAGGCAAAATCTCCACTGACTTCACTTGAGATTTGTGTGAATAAGAGTTGCAGCAGCATTGGGCCTTTGAACTGGTCCTATTATCTCCTGCTGTTTTGTACTTACTGTAACTACCTTAGCTGCAATATATCTTGCGGTAAGCTAACAACTAGATTGCTATCTCAGACTTATTTAGAAATTGTGCTCAGAGAAATGAAGCTGCTGGCAGCCAATATTAAAAACAAATCCCTGACCTTGACTGTTCTCAGTACAATAGCTCTTTTCCTGCTGTTTTCTGAGCAGTAGTGGGTGGGACGGGGGAGGGGGGGAGAGAAGAGAGGGCCACAAATAATAGGACAGACACATTCTACTAAAAGGATAAAAGAATATATGTTTTATTACTATGCAAATTTTTCATCAAGTATGAAGACAGGAGGCTACTGCTGGAAAAATGCATAAGAACTTGATTTATATTGAATAGACCCTCTTCTTTCTCCTGTATAGCATGGAGAATAAAGAAGGCACAGAGAGTTTCCTGAGCTTTTGCAATTTTCCTGGGAAATGTGTTCCCCTTACCTTATTTCTCCATATCAGAAAAAAACACAAATATTTGTGGCAGTAAGTTGTTAATTCCATTTAAAATTAAACTGACTCTTACAATCTCTCCCCTGCCTTTATCCTGGCTTTGTGCCTAATTTGAATGAACAAATGGTGCTCCATGGCTTTGTTGTTCATACTCCATGCAAATGATATTCTTCTCCCTTTTAGAATGTGGTGGGCATGCTTTGGTGGGTAGAAGTCAGAGTACCCTGGTCCAAAGGAAGAGGTGGAGGAAGGAGAACAGTCTCAGTTAAATAAGCTGAGCATTCTGTTCTGTTTATTTATTTATTTTAAGAAATCATGGACAATTAGGTATGTGCATTATATCAACGCATCCACCAGGCAGATTTGTGCCAGCAGGCCTAGCACTTCCTTAGCAGATCACACAAGCTGTAAATAGACATGGCAGCATTAGACTTCTGGGGGACACATTTTTACATGAATGACCTGGACAAATTGTTCAAGGGCAATACGATAAATGCAAACAGGCTTTCCTTCAACATAAGGAAAGCAGATAAAAATACAGTGAATGATGTCTCCTCAATGAGCATTTATTAAAAAAAATAAAATATTTTTATATTTTATTGGAGCTATGCCATGTAATGACAGCTGAGGACCTCTCCCTCAGAGTTTTCAGTCCACCTGAGAGAACATGGAACTGAATATTTTAGTTCAACATCACTGGCAATTGCATGCTTAGAGCTAGATTATGGCTTACCTGATTGCACCTGCACAGGGGAATAAGATCTCCTCTACCTCGAGTGGCTGTTTTAGGGATACTTCTCATTGCCAGCTTGTTCATAACAGTCAGACTACTATAGTAGCTTGGCCCTGGATGGTGGGAGCGAGAATTAGGACTGTGGGCCCAATACTTCCTCCCTGCCAGCAGGTAGCTAGGCAAGTTGTGGATTCAGAGAAAGTAAACTGAATCCTTTTTGGGGCTGCAATAAATTATTTCTCTCCATGAACAAAGAGGGCAGTTGGGAAGAAATTGTGGCGCTCGGAATCACTGACCTAGCTACTCACAAATTCTAGCTCAGAGCTGAGCCTTATGGCTCAACAGAGCCCTTAATTTGAATCACAGAGACAGTAGAGAATCCATTCGACCAGTGGCGGATTTAGAGTTAGTGGGGCCCTGTGCGCAACTTCATTTTCTGGGAGCCCCCCTGAGACCCAGCCAAGAAAAAGAACATTCTCTCCTATTTCCCCCCCCCCGTGTTTTTCATTCTTTTTTTCCCTTCATCCTCCTCCTATATTATAAATAATGGGAAGTAAATGAAAATAAAGTGAGGTACCTTGATTGGGGCCGGGGGTTGGAGTGCAGGAAGAGGGTGGGGGGCAGGCTCTGGGAGGAAGTTTGGTTCCTGGGTGCAGGCTCTGGCCTGGGGCAGGGGGTTGGGGTGTGGGAGGGGATGAGGGGTGCGGGCTCTGGGAGGAAGTTTGGGTGCAGGGTGCAGGCTCTGGGCTGGGGTGAAGGAGGGGGCAGGGGAGTGGCGCTTGCCTCAGGCGGCGCGGCTCCCAAAGTGACCGACACACACACCCCTCCGGCAGCGGCTCCTAGACGGGGGGAGGACAGGCGGTCTCTGTGTGCCGCTGTCTGCAGGTGACCCCCCAGCTCCCATTGGCCGCAGTTCCCAGCCAATGGGAGCTGCAGAGTCAGTGCTTGGGGTGGGGGCAGCGCACGGAGACACCCCCGCCCCAGGGGCTGCTGGGACATGCTGTCCACTTCCGGGAGCGAAGTGGCGCAGAGGAAGAGAGACAGAGTGGGCAGGGATCCACCTTAGCCCTGCTGCTGACACATCTCTGCACGCTCCTTGGGGGAAGGGGGGCAGTGGGTCTCCATGCACTGCCTGGGGCTTCCCACCCTCCACCTCCCCCCGCCAGGGGTGCACAGAGATGTGCCAGCAGCCGGCTGCTTCCGGGAGCGGTGTGAGGCCACCAGCCACGGTATGCAGGCAGCCTGCCTGCCGGCACCCTGCTGTACTGCTGGCTGGGACTCAGGGGCAGGTTGTCAGATATTTGTCCTGCATTTTGGGGGCCCCTCTGTCATTGGGTTTGTTTCATGGTACATCCAGTTCCTGCATTCAACCCATCTCATTCACAAAGGAATCATAAAATAGCATCCCACATGCAGTATATCCCCAGTTTATCACAATACTGCAAAATACCAGGAGAGAGAGGACCAAGAAAAATAATGGCTCTTATGTTGTTTTTGATGGTGTCAAGTAAGAGTCATTCTTCAGCTCTGCCCCCTTTCCATTTCACTAAATGTCACTGTGACTGAGAGTTTCTAACCTTTCCTGTAAACTTCCAAGCTGTTTTCAGGCTCTGTTACCATTAGAAGACTGCTCTTAACACCAGCAACTAATGAGTAATGACAATGATTTGTGATGGCACAATTCAAGGAAACAAAAATAAAACGAAAGGATATGAATTCTATGGGAAACAAACACACTGTGGGTGGGATGCTCCAGTTTCCTAAAACTATATAACAACTTCATAACTCTGCTACAAATTATTTCTTGCTAGGAGATTAGCCCATATTCCACCTTCACATTCTGTTTATACCAACCTGCAGTAGCATCAGATGTCTATTTCTTTTAGTTTGTGGGATTTTAATTTTTTACGACATTTTAAAATACCAAACCAGGTCACTGAAAGAATGAAAATCACAGTACAAAATTACACTAATTTGGTGTTCCCAGGAAATGAAAGTGCTTAGTCCATCTTCAGCAAGACAACAAATTAAGGATAAATCATAACATATTGATAGAAACAAGATTTTCTTAAAACAATTTAAGACTATGTTAAGGTCTTTATCGTCTCATCAAGATGCCTGCATTTCGGATAAGATTTTTTTCTTTTCTTATTTTTTAGTCAGGCTCAATCCTAGCCATCTATTTCTTCATTATCTAAATTTCTTCTCATCAGCATTTTCTCTTTCATTTGTTTCAAAATGTGTACATATTTCATATGTAAAACACACACACACCCCTGTTTAGGGTTCTGAACCAAACTAACATATTATGATCTACTGTATCCTACAATATGAGGCATAGACCATAGCTGATAATCATGTTACACTGGCATATATTGTATATACAACATGTACAGTACACCACCATTTATCCAAATGGTCTAGGGGACAGCCAAACATGGATAACCAGGCAATCCAGATAAACAGAAGTGCTATTAACTAACATAGAGGATACTGTGGATTCAGATAAGTAGGATTTTCAGATAAATGGAATTGGGATAACTAGAATTATGTTGTATTTGCAAGATGTCAGACTATTTCTTTGTAATTTAACAGTCTGAATCATTACCCTGTCTAATGAGGACTATAAATCTCCTTTGATTTAGGAATGAGGGAGATTCCTGAATATGCTATTTTTTTTAATTTCAGTTCTCCTGGTCTAACAAAATGTCTTACTTTTCATATTTTCTGAAATATCAGAAAGCTCCAAGTTTTCCAGGATATGTGGAGAGGGGACATTTTCCTATGTGAGAATATTATATACAGTATCCATTTTTAAGTGAATCCTGAATGTAAAACAGACTTTCTTTGGCCGATATGAAAGATCATGGCCTTCCACAGGCGGATAAAGATATTAATGATAAAGTATTTGAAGACTGAATCTGGTACACAATGTGTTTTTTATTTCTTTCCTTTCAAGAAGCACACAAATTGGATACGAATTCAAAGATAATTAACCAAACTCAAAGATAGTTTAGTAAATTAGTGTTATACAGTAGAAGATGCTTAGTAGCAAGCTAAATTTAGTTTGACAATGTTAAACAGAAATGAATAGCTGCTACCCACAGGGAATACATACCTAGGATTCAATTGATTGACCTCATGTGATTGCTATGCCACATAACTACAGCTGACAGTGCATTGATTTGGCAGTAAATAAGGTGGACCGTTAAGGAAACAGCTTGGCAGACAGCAGTTTACCATGTTTGGCACATTCCAAATCCCCACCACAATATTCATGTTGTATATACAGAGAAGAGAAAAAATAGTTCACTCGTGAAAGATTCATATGTATAGAGAAAAAAAACACTAGCTACTGTTTTTAAAGGACTAATTAATAACCTAATGTGCAAATGACAGTATTACAGAGTTCCAATCACAATAATGCCTCCATCGTAGGGATTTCATACTTAAGAATGGAGGACAGATTATATTGTACACCTTGTTTTTGACCTCCTAATCTAACGTTCACCCCTAATTTCTCATGCTTGCATATTAAAATAAAAGTAGCAAATAAACACATCAACTCAGAAAATCAAGAGCAGAAACAAGATTATCCAGCAATTGATGCTGCTCTCACAAAAACAGTTTTACTTTGTTTTGTGCCAGCACATTTGCATCAATGCTTTCATCATAAAGCTAAAGGGGTATGGCTAACTGTTTACTCAGCTCTATTGCACAAGAACCTATTTAAACATTTGCTCAAGTCACGCATGGCTTTAGTCACATACACAATAGCCTACAGACAAAAGGCACAAGAGACAAGGAGCGCTTTATTTATCAAACTGAAAATAGTATTTCCCTGTGCTAATACACGTAAACAACACAGAGCTGCAGGATATCACTTTAATCTCTCTCAAACAAAGCAGGTTAATTAATACTTAAAAGCTACACTACCTGTGTCTGGAGGAAAATACACTGGTTTGTAGGTGAAAAGGTCGTATAAAAAAAAAACTCTACCCATATAGAATATATTCCTTTGACCTGGATTAATTTAAAGCTGTTCCATAATGGCATCGAAATGACACATTTATTTATTCATTTTATTGGATATGATAGACACAAACACTTAAAATATTGGAAAGAGTGGGTATAATAAGACATCACTAAATATGTATTAGAAGAACAATTATAGGTGAAATTTACCTAGGTGCTCTGGGCCCATATAAAGCCCTATGCACCACTTGCCACAATCCTTAAAGGCCGGTTGCACTGGGATCAACCACATCTTTAGTTTCAGAGGGGTAGCCATGTTAGTCTGGATCTGTAAAAAGTGACAGAGTCCTCTGGCACCTTGTAGACTAACAGACGTATTGGAGCATAAGCTTTCGTGGGTGAATACCCACTTCGTCAGACATCTTTAATGTCGCCCTAAGTGATTAGGAGGGAGGTGGAAATTATAAGACTAGATCCTCACTGGTGTAAATCAACAGAGCACCATTAAAATTGTCAGAGCTCCATTGATTGATAGCAGCTGAGGATATGGACCATAGTGTCAAATAAAGAAGGGTTTTTACAAGTTTATCATTGATACTTGAGACAGTGGCATGATGGTACTCTAGTACATGAAATCTTTTCTAAATCTGTTCAGTAGATCCATGTTCATTTTCTGTGCCTCCCCACATACCAAATGCCTGTTTTATAAGAAGAGACCAGTTCCAGGCTAAGCTATGCCATTTTCAGGACAGAAGAAAAATGGCAAATACTGCAGTTTGGACTGAGGTCCTGTTTACAGCAAGAGAAGGGAACACTGTCGTCCCCTTCTATCTACTGCTGGGCTTGAGCTCAACATCTGAAGAATGAATACAAAGAAAAACAACAATTGTTTGGGAAATTTTTGACTCTTAGTATTTTTATAATTAGCAAAAATCTAGCTTGCGGTGAGTATAAAATAGCGACACTATATAACAACACTCTGCTATAATGCTTTTCATCCGTAGATTTCAAAGTGTTTTACAAAAGCAAGTAAGCATCATTATACACATTGGGACACTGAGGCACAGAGAAGCAAAGTCATTTGCCCAAGGTCACCCAGCAACGCAATGGCCAAGATAGGTCTAGTACACAGGTCTCTTAAATCACAGTACTCTATCCACTTTCCCACCCTGCCTCACTTAACTATGGTTCAGATCCTCAGCTGGTATGAATCTGCATCAGTCTACTAAGTTCAATGGAACTACACAGATTTATACCAGATAAGGATCTGGCCCACAATGTTTAACCCTTCAATGCCAGGAGTGACAAGTTTTGGAGGTAATATGTCAATTATGTTTTTTTCTAGTGTTCACAGCTGAGGATCTGGACTTACTTGCTCCACAGACATGAGAGATCAAATTAATGCAAAAAAGTAATAGCTGTTTTAAGACCCCCTGTCCAATCACATGCAGGATGATGTTTGTATTAGTTGGATGTTGGCACTTCCCTTGGCAGATTGCTTTTGCAGGACATATATCTAAGCACTGCACACACATACACACCCCATTCCAAGTGAATATTAATTATGTCTACTGTGCATTTTTGCTTTGTGTTATACAAATTGAGTTGTTAGAAATTACTTGTAAATGACACTAGGTTCACCGCGTTTTATTGTCAATAAATTCTTCAGCGTTCCCCCACTTGTATGCAGTAATATTTCCAAATTTAAACAGGATAATCATTTATCTTATTTTGAATCAACAATACATCCACAACAATTGTAATATCAAGCATATTACAATTTAACAGGGCACAGAAGTATTAGCAACAGTACAATCCTTGAGATATCACTGTTGGGCTGGATTGATACTTTTTTGGTTATTCAGATAGGAGATAGAAAGTCCCTTTATTTACTTTTGCACAAGATGTGCTGCAATTATATTAATCTCAGAGCACACTCAACGCTGAGCAGAAATGAGCTCATAGAAATTAAAACATCCACTGACTTCGGTGGGACCAAGATTACATCCTCCTTAAGCGTTTTAAAGCAGTACAAAAGATCTCTCCTGTTTGATCACATTAACAGTCCTCATTTCTTTGAGGGCCTGAGGGGGAAACTATCATTCGTGGAACAATGATGGCTTTATGATTCTCCAATATTTGTGGGGATATTGTCATGTCATTTGAGATACTAACCACATACCGTAACACTTGGAAAGCATTTTACAAAGAAGGCTCAGATTCTCCCTGGCGTGTCACCTCTATCACAAAGTAGTCCTGAATCCTAAGTAACCAGTCACAGAAGGATCATTCCAATGTACAAGAGTCCTCTGGTCGTATGAAGCTGGGTAATAGTTCCAACACCTCTGTCCCAGAACCATCCCTGAGATGAATGTAGTTCTGTGGTAGAACTACAAATATATATTTTAAGATCAAGATCACAAGTTTTCAGATCCCAAACGTCTTGCCTTCAAGGACTTCAATATTTGCGTAATGTAACTTTAGTCCATTTTAGAAAGTGCCAGGTTATCCACATTCTTCACTCAAATCCCAATCCAGTTCTGTACATTGTGTTTATCAAAGTTGGGCTGCCTTTTTCCTCCCATGTGACATCTACTTGAGTTCAGGTGGGTGGACATAACCATTTCATTTTTTAGTAATACCTTTATACCATCTCCTTCTCTAAATTGGAGCTTTTATAAATAATCATTCTGCACAGATACTGATAAGAGGTATAAGTTCCATACACTAAGAAGTTTGTGGAAATATTTCTTAAAGAAATGCTGGTCAACCCTATTTTAAAACTGTGTTTTTTTCTGGTAGGTGCCTGATAGTACAGAAATAGCATTGGAAGCATTCCCACTCTAATGGATCATTGTAGAATTGAGGGAGAGTTTCTACATGTGCATGCAGCACTCATGTGAACGTACGAGTTCTCCCTACTTAAGAAGATGATAACAGATCCTGTAATATCCCTAGACTTTATTTAAAATGTTGTTCCCTGGGATAATTGCACCAGGCACATGTAGTGAGGAATGGGATAAATAAAATAATTCACATGGTCACACAAGGAACATACAACCAGAGCTGACCAAGGCACAGCATAGCACAGGCTATTAACACTCTCAATGTGCAGTCAAAATGAGAACACACTAAAAATACTGAAGTACACCGGACCCTCGCTAGAACGTGGGATTTGGGATCCATGCACGGTACTGCGTTAACGCGGGGACCATGTTATAGCGGGAACTGCATTAAAATGAATTGCAATTAAAGTAATTAAATTTGGGATCCATGGCCGCAACCGCATTATATATGAATTCACACTATATAGATGCGTGTTCTAGCGAGAGTCCAGTGTAGTATGGATTCATAGTCATCGACTCATAGAGTTTAAGCCCAGAAATGACCATCTAGTTTGACCTCCTGTATCTCACAGGCCATTACATTTCACCTAGTTACTGCTGTATTGAGCCCAATAACTTGTGTCTGGCTAAAGCAGCTTTTCCAGAAACACATCCAGCCTTGATTTGCAGGCATCAGGAAATGGAGAATCCCCACTTTGCTTGGTAATTTGTTTCAATGGTTAATCAGACTCACTGCTAAGAATCTGTGCCTTCTTTCCAACTGTAATTTGTCTGGCTTCAGCTTCCAGCCATTGTTTCTTGTTATGCATTACTTCGCTTGATTAAAGACCTGTTAGTATGCAGCATTTTCTCCCTGTGAAGGTACTTCTGCACTGTACTCAAATCACACCTTAAATAGTTAGATAATCCCGAGATCAAATGGCTCCCCAGGCGAGGAGCATCTTCAGCACCCTCCCCCTCCATTTGCTAAATTTTTGAATACCTTATGTTTATTGCATTTGTAGCCCATTTCATGACTTTGATGCACGATTTGCATGCATGATTTATCCCTGTCATATAAGACAATAAATTTGCATACTAGGATCTGTAAATCTGTATTTATCCATGCCATATAAAAGCAAATACAAAAATTCATTTCCTCTAAGCTTATAGAAACTTTTTAATTTTAAGAATAACTGAAATGTACTAACATTAAGTCATCAAACATTACGTGTTAAGCATGGCAAAAGTAGTAACAGTATTTCTTTTATATTGTTGCATAGATAGGTGTTTGATATACATCTCTAGTGTCTCATTAGTCACTATTTAAAGTCTTCAGGTCTTGAAACACAAGTACACTTTCACAATTACACAATAAAACGAGGTTCACAATATCGTAGCTTCATTCTTATATCTCACTCACTGGTGACGCCCCACCCCTTATATACCTGTGAGGGCATAGCTGACAACATTCTACGAGGTTCAAGGAAAATATAATTCTCAGAAAGTCTGGACGGTTCCACGACATTCCACAAAGGTCCAGAACATTCTAGGAGGTTACTGAAAAATGAATCCACATATGGAATACCTGAAAAATTTTACTTCAAACATTCTATTTTCCCTTTTGTCGCTAACAACAAAAACAACAGTCCTGAGCCCGGTGTCCTTAGTGTTCACCTGGGTTGCCTGTCCTTAAAGCCAACCTTGGCCCTATAAGGGCAAGTCTACATTACCCTGCTGGAGACTCAGAGCTGCAGTCTGGGCGGGGAGTAGGGTTGCCAATTTTGGTTGGACGTATTCCTGGAGATTTAATCACATGACAATCTTTAATTCCTGGAGACTCCCGGCCTATCCTAGAGGGTTGGCAACCCTAGAGGGGAGTCTCCCACATTTCCCCCAGCCTCCTGCAGCGGAGTGGGGAGCTGCAGTCCAGATGCTGGGGCTTTCCACGGGGCGGTAGGTGTGGCCTTCATTCCTTGTTCCTATGTGTATAGCTTTGCATTTGGCTGTATTCAAAACACATTTTGTTTGAATGGGCCCACCTTACCAAGCAAATCAGATCACTCGGTGTGACCACCCTGTCCTCTTCATTATTTACCCCCTGGCCAAAACTTTGTAGATGACACAAAAAATATCAGCCGTGTTTTAATATTTACTTCCATATCATTGAATAGTACTGGATTTAGTAGCAATCACTGGAGAACCCCACTAAAAGCCCCCATTGATAACTACTTTTAAAGATCAGTTAGCCAGTTCTTAATTTATTAATATGTACTTTATTAATATTGTATAGTGCTTAACTTAACATAGATATTAGTGCCAGAAAACCTTTGTGCATTGGAGGGATTGGGGCCTAATCCTGCTCCCTTTGATATAAAGGAGAGTTCTGCCATTAATTTAAATGAGAGCAGGAGCAGGTACTTACTAGTCTCTTAAACAAAAATTTAAGCTTGATTCTCTAACGTTGCTATTAGCACAAGGAACTTTCATTTGCAATAATCAATAGCGTTCATTCCCACTAATTTGAGAACACTTTGATCAGTTTTACATAACTGAGTCAATCATTATAAAGGCATTTACTCGATTTGACTCAAATGCTTCACTAGAATTTAGAGGCAGGGAAATCATACCAGAACTGAGTAGCAACTGATTCTGGCAGAAAATGGTTCTTTTATTCAAATTAAATCTTCCAAAATAGAGTTCACGCCTTTACACTGGATAATTTAATTGAGTTTGAACTAAGAATGTCAAGTTTTAAAAGGTAAACAAATGATTTGTTTCCAATTTTATTAGTAACTTACAGTTAGAATAATTTCACCCGGTTGGCATCATTATTACAGTGCAAAGATATAGTAGTACAATGTTTCTTGTGCAGTTATTGTCCTGAATTATCCACAGCTCGGGCTCAAGTGAAGTGTGATATTTAACATTTAATTTTGCAATAAAGTTTGCAGCATAGGGTGTACTGCAGACAAGCTAAAGAGCAGATGAAATAAGCAAAGGAAATGGAAAAGAGCAATGTTGCCCCAATTAAATGTTTAGATGTGAAACAATACTGATAACTGCCACATATTTAGTGTCAAGTTGAGCTCAGAGCGTTTTCCTGACACAGACTGACATTCCACCATCACTGATCTTAAAGTTCTGCCCACCACTAAGTAGGCAGATAAGTAGCAATAGGAGGAAACTTCTATATATAGTATATTAAAACTAAGGTAAGAGGGAGTTCATCACACCTAAAAGGACATATTTAATATACTATCTATTGCCCTCCTCCCATTCCCGTGAGTCTGCCTGTCCTGTGAAACACTGAATTAGCATTTCTGCAGTTCCATGAGAGAGTCTTGTTGCAGGAGATTTCAATTTAGCATGGGCAAGCATCCTGGATTAGTCACACTGGGAATAATTTAAACATATTGAAAGAGTATCAGGGGAAGTCTGAAAAAATGTGGACCCACCCTGTCACTTCAGGTACTTGTTACCCTGTTTCTCATCTGAAACTTCAGTGCTGCAGCAGCTTTTGCAACCATTACTTTTCAGAATCCTATAGTATAAGAAGAATATAATGTTCTTGTGCACACAGGATATATGTAAATTAAAAGAGAACAATGATTGTGATACCTCTCTTACCAAAACAATTTAAATGTCTCCCAATTTACCAATAACATCACTTAATATTTACATAACTGTCTTCAGCAGTGGATCTCAGAGTGCTTTACAAAATATGGGTAAATATTATTTTCATTTTACAGATAGGGAAACTAAGGTTATACAATTTACTGAAGACCACAAAGCATATCAATGGCAGAACTGGAATAGAACCCAAGTCTCCTGACTCCTAGTGCAGCATGATATCCAGAGGACTGCAGAGCACTTTATACACTATCTTTTCAGTATGTTAATATGAGATTCTGCTCTGAAAATGACTGTAAAAATGGCAGCTACTTACTCAACAAGGCTGGTCCATGTACGTATTCAGAGTCATAGCCATTCGTTTTAGTGACTACAATATGTTTTCAGTGATTTTTTTACTCCTCTAGGCCTGCAGGGCCAACTGAAAGCAACTGAGATACTCTTTCACCTAATGCATCATCAGCAGAATTCTTAAGTGTCTATCAGCCACACCTGTGAAAGCCCCACTGAATGGTTGCACAGGTGTGACTCAGGGCCTAACTTGGTTTGCAGAACAATTATTACTAGTTATGAGATGGAAAGAGTCCATTCAAAGCCCAGGCACCATTTTCAGGTCTGACAGTTTAAAAAACAACAGTACATTGAATATATTTAATTCCATACATTTAACCCATTTGTGCAGTCCCTTTTCAGAGTAAAACTGCACTTTAAAAAGTTTAATTTTCTGCTCACTGAGCCAAAATCTGCTGGCAAATAGACTAGTGTAAATCCATATATAATCCAATGACTTCATCTAAAAGTCACTTCAGATTTACACCAGACAGCAGAATTTGGTTCATTCTGTTTAGGTTGCTTTTATTTACATTATATTGACTATGGGGGAAAAAACCTGAAGAAAGCATCAATTATTGAAAGAAATCTTCATTTCCTTGCAACAACCATTTTACTGCCAGTAAAATTACAAAGTAGGTTTAAAATATTTTTAACCCTAACTATTCCCCTACATGGACCACACTCAGTAGTAAGTCACCTCATGCCATTAAGTGTTCATTTTACTTTTTATAACTCCTGTGTCAACGAAGACCTCAAGATATCATCCGACCGCGTTCATTTGCTTGCAAATGGCAAGTGCCAATCTAAGAATTAATGTTCTCATGCATAAGCTGTACAGAGTGTTTTCAGCTGTTTCCTACCATTTTCCAATTACCTTTGATGATGTCCAATGTCAGACTTGCATCTGAATCAAAGCATAGAAGGCAACTTTCTCATTCTAAATAAAAGATCTAATACGGTGAGTTTTCTTGGTTAAGTATAAGTTTGTACCTGGGGCCAAATCAGTCTTTCCCAGGGGAGTGTCCTACTCTATTCTCCTTACAGAGGGACAGGATGGGTAGCCTACAAACTGCATAGACCACGGTAATCTGTGAAGAATTCCACTGCTGACCCCAAGAGCATGCACAGAAATAACCAGTTACTTTCCACAGTGATTTCTGGCCTCATCCCACTCCCATACAGAGGGCTAACTCAGGAAACACGTTGCTAGTAATTCCCCCTACTACACCCACTGTATTTCCATTGGGTTGCATGAGGAGTTACGCTGAGCAGAGCAAGCTGTTCCTCAGTTTCTTGTATCCATCTAATGTCCCTCCAAACCCACAGAGGTGGGGGAGGTTTTCACACAAAACAGGCTCCACAAGCTCCCAGGGAGAGGGAAACAGGCAGAGCTGCTGTGCTTCCCTTCTTTTGCTGTTTTCAGGACTTTTAAAATGAATGTTACAGGAGAACAATTGCTGAATTCAGAATACTGAGAGAAGGACATTTGGAGAAGTTTCTCAGAAATTTTAAACGGCTAAAATCCTTCCTTTTTTATAGGAAGCTATTTAAAGTATTGTACTGTTCGGTATTTTAAGTAGCTTGAAAGATTTTGAAATGTTAGCACACTTGTGGATCGACACATTATTTAGAAAGCAAAATCAACTATAATGAATTGCCCAGAATAATTTCCATTCTGGGGGGTTCTTTTGTTGAAATCATTAGCCATGAGGCCGTTTGCTTCAATTTATATCAAAGTGCTCAGATGGAATTGCTACCTTGTAAATCACTGCAGCTCATCTCTTATTCTATATATTGACCTTGTGTCGTCTGCAGCCTTACATTGGATCCATACTGTCTACATCTACATCTGGAAAGCAGACTGTGGAGAATCTAATCACTCAAAACGCTAATGCCAACAAATCAGCACTGGGATTTCTCTCTGACTTGATTGACATATAGTAACAGTGTATGCAGGCGCAAACATACCAAATTCAAGGGGCATAAAGTGGGATTAGCCACTGAACTGTGAATGTGTAAAATCAGTTTCACAAACTACCACTGATGTCCTATTTAACAATTATATAGCCTGAATATTGCAAATAGAGCTCCACATTCGTATACATAGGCCTTGGCTACACTGGCGCTTTACAGCACTGCAACTTTCTCACTCGGGGTGTGAAAAAACACCCCCCAGAGCACAGCAAGTTACAGCGCTGTAAAGTGCCAGTGTAAACAGTGCCCCAGTGCTGGGAGCCGTGCTCCCAGCGCTGTAAACTAATCTCCTCGGGGATGTGGAGTACCTGCAGCGCTGGGAGCCACGACCACACTCGCACTTCAAAGCGCTGCCGCGGGAGCGCTCCCACAGCAGCGCTTTGGAGTTTCGAGTGTAGCCAAGCCCTGTTTGGAGCAGAAATGTGAAGCTTGAAAGATTCCTAGAGAGTACACTTACTTCAAAACTAAAATTTGCAGGCTCTTTAGGAGCCTGAGGCAAATGGCTAACAGTAAATGGAAACTGTCAACAGACAAGAATGAGAGGGAGGCAACTCAGAGGTTTTCAAACTGTGGGGTGTGCCTTCTCGGGGTAATGCGATTACCAGGGGGCTTGAGGACCTGGTGTGAAGTAGAACATTCACACATCCAGGCTACTTTCTGTGGAGCTGGCCGAGGTAGCACCTCTCTGCAGGCAGGAGCAGTGGTGTCAGCTGGTATACACTGGAAGGCCTTGTCTACACTGCCACTTTACAGCGCTGCAACTTTCTCGCTCAGGGGGCTGAAAAAACAGTGTAGACAGTGCACCAACGCTGGGAGCCATGCTCCCAGTGCTGGTAGCTACTCCCCTCATGGAGCTGGGTTTTTTACAGCGCTGGGAGAGCTCTCTCTCAGAGCTGGTGCCGCACCAGCGCTTTAACATTGCTAGTGAAGACATACCCGAAGGTTGCCGAGGGAGGGATTGGAGAGCAAGCCTGCTCCCCGCAGTGTCTGTTACTACCCTGCCCTTCCACCTCACACCCCACCCCGCACAAAGGGTGACCAGATAGCAAGTGTGAAAAATTGGGACACTTTTAAAAAAAAAAAAAAAAAAAAAAGAGGGGGTTATAGTTGCCTATATAAGACAAAGCCCCTAAAACTGGGACATCTGGTCACCCTCCCTGCATGTGATGCTGAGCTGGTGGCAACAGGCTGTGGCATGGGGTCTGGGAAGCAGTATGGAGGAAGCAGCTGGAGCCAGCAAGCAGAGTCACCAGGTGTAGATTAGTAGGGATTTCAGCTGACTGAGAGGAGCTGGTTGGGGCTGCAGGAAGGACAGTAGTCTGGGAGAATGAGAGCAATGGGGCTGGAGGGAGCTGAGAAGGGTGTTTGGGCACAAGGCTGGGGAGGGGAGAAACGGGGGGGGGGGGCATGCCTGGGACATGAATCTCCAAAGGTGGGCACAGCAAAAAAAAAAAAAAAAAAAGGATGGGAACCTCTGCTCTCACTTATCCCATTCCAAATACACCCAAAGAACAACACAAAGCAATACGGCATACTCTGCACCAGCCCCCACTGGAGTGTGTGAATGTGGTGAATGGTCAAACACTATCCCCAAGAGCTAAAAACAAAAACTGCTATTCATTAATGAGGCTTGCATGATGCTCTGCTGTCTCTTACTAGCAGGACTATTTGTCTGGCCTTGACTCATCTCCCACATCAGATTGAGGCCAATTCCTGCAAATTTTTATCACAAGTTTCATATTATTTGGTATTTTCCTTAAAACCCCAGAGCTCCTGGGGTCATGATATGAGAATCTCACCTTGCATTTTAATAAAAGCAAACAAGAAAGCAAGCTTCATCAGAATTGCAGAGAAAATCTTGAAAACATGACCCCCTAAAGGTTCAAAAAACAGAAGGCAAATAAAGGTTTGGAAATGTATGGCTTAAAAATAAGTGTTTAAAAAAACACTCATTTTGGGATCTGACTTCTGATTTTTGGGCATTTGG
This sequence comes from Emys orbicularis, assembly GCF_028017835.1. Classification (NCBI taxonomy): domain Eukaryota; kingdom Metazoa; phylum Chordata; order Testudines; family Emydidae; genus Emys; species Emys orbicularis. Next base: position 85,029,646 of record NC_088683.1, read on the forward strand.
GGTGAGCAATACTGAAACAATCATGTTTAGAGAGATCATGATGCAGGGGTGTGCACCAATCATTCATTTCTGCACATTCAGTACCTCCAGTGTGTAAGAATAAAGTTGGAAGTTTCTCCTTGGTCAATGGCAAGGATTTTAGGGTTCACTACAGTGTCCCTATAAATAGAAAATACCCTCTTTGCCTCACTGAAAAAGCATTTCAGATATACCTCTGTCCTTAAACACTGAATAGTCCCATAGGCTTCAACGGGACTCTTCAAGTGAATAAAATTTAGCATGTACATAAATATTTGCAGGGCTGGGCCCAAGATTTTAAGAAGGTATAGTCTCTTGGAAATCTGAAACACATCTGTCTTCCCTGTATTGCCTCTGTAAACTGATGATAAAAGGTTGCTCATATATGTTGGAATAGATATAAAAGAGGGACAAAGTTCACCAGGGCATTTGTGTTGAAAAAACCTGTCACCGGCTTACATGGATTTGATAAATTAGGAGAAATTTAGGACATACCTATGTATAGATAATGCCCATGTCAGAATAAGGCACATTAACCACAAGCAATAAGTCTATTCAGTTAATTGAGCTCCCCTTTCTCCTCAAATTATCCAGCGAGTTTAACAAATAGTGATTTGAAATTGTTTAGATAAATGGTATTTGCAAATATATTTCTAGCAATTACTCCAAGTATGTGTTATAACTACTGCTTTGAGTATTCACTGTTAGTATTCTGCTGTTCATGCTGTGTGAAGTCACCCCTCACATGATTATTATTGTTCAATGATTAGCTGTCTGCCAAATGCAAAGCTTTCAAAATGGCCACAAACACCCTGGTGTGAACATTCATGCAAATACATATTTGCCTCAAGTGTTCTTCTGCAGAGTATTTGTTACACTGTTCTCTCACACTTGGAAAGAAAAACACAGATGCAAATAAAATGCATCAAAATAAGATCCAAATTCAGACTATTTTCCTGTATTATTCCAGACCTAGTTCCTTTAAAACTTGGCACGAGACTTAGCATTCATTTTAATGTCATCCTGACTCATTTATAAATATTGGTACTGCTTTCTACTGCACAACCTTGCCCCCTATTTTGAAACTTCGGTACACACTGGCCTTATAGTGATTGCTGGCTGGGGAGTGAGTCTGAAAAATGGAAATGCTAAAGGAAGGGAAGGAGTTCTGTCTGGGGTTTAAAGGAAAAGTGCACTGTAGCGCAAGTTACAATTTTAATTAGAAAAGTTAAATCATTTTGATAGCTTGACTTTGTGATGAGCTGGGAAAGGTCTCACCACTGGAAAATTACTAAGAATGGATGATTGTATTTGAACTTTAATAGAAATTAGTCTTTCAGTATATCTACTCAGTGAATGAAGCCAGCCTCGACTCAAGCTGACATTTTACTGATGTTTCAGACAAGACTGCCTGCTGGGAAGTAGAAAGGTATTTCCTGTGTGGTAAATAGGAAATAAGATCTGCCATGTTATGAGTATCTTAGTTTTATTTTCAAGTTAATTTTTAGTTTGATATTAAAACAGATTAAAAATGTAAGTTAATTAAAGATATAATGTGGCAAAACTGCAATTGCCCTTAAAATAAAAAAGTTTTGATCACATTTGTGTTGGGGTGGGGTGGGGGGGGGGGAAACTACCCAGTAACCAAACTAGCCCCTGTTCCTAATTTAAAATTATCCTGTAAAGTTCACAAATGGGAAAGATGGATTTTTAATTCTAATGTACAAAGAAGTCATGGAAAGTGTGGGGTGGTTGGCGGGAAGTGGCAGATCAAGGTTTTTTTCTGCTTGTCTTTTTTACATTAAGAAATGCATGACTTGCCTGCCCTAGAAACCTCTCTGGTGACTTGAGAACCAGAGAAATAATGAAGTCATTATGGCCTGAAAGATGGAGAGATGAAACTATTCTAGTCAGATGGTTTAAAACACTTGGTTTTAGACAGATATTACCAACCTCCAATATCCAACACTTGGGAGGAATGTTGCCTTTATTAAATATTCACCCACTAGGATGTGAGCATACTCTCAATACACAGTTAATAACTTCAAGAAAAAAATGGAAAAACTAGCTGAAGATATTTTTGTACATGGAAATTAAATGCCTAGGTCTCATACAGCACAAAGTACCAAGGGCACATTAAGAATTTTCCTAGTGCAGCTATGAGCAGCTGATACTGTTGCTACTAGATGCCCAATCTATTTTTATGTAACTTAAGGAGAAGTCATACCCTTTTCTTACCTCACATCCTTAGCTACTTCTCCTTGCTGCGGTCTTGGACTCTGGGGGCAGCGAGGCTTTCGCCACTAACCACCCTCCAGTTGTCCGCCATTTTGTTAGATGCTGCCACTCCTTGTGTATGTAAGGCTGCTCCAAAAACATTAAATGTCATTTCCTTCCCCCCCTTTAAACTCCCAGTGGTTGAAATGTTTGCTTTTAATAAGCAAATACAATTACTAACACACAAAACAAAGTTGCACTGGATTCTAGCATGTCTCAGGGGAACTGCAAGGCCAAAGGTTGGCATCAAGTGTCAAATACAACCACCACACCACCCAAAAACCATTTCAGATGTTATTGTGATAAGCCATCATTAGAAATCAAGTGGCTGATTGCTAGAACTTCAAGATAGAACTGCCATTCCTTAGGTTTAAAAAAAAAAAACCCTCCAGAAGTCTCCCCCAACCTAGGACTTGGTCCCCGTAGTGCAGCTTTGATTTATGCTGGATTTCCCTGTCTCTTAAGGGTATCATGAGGCAGTTCTCTGAAATAAAATAAATGTCCGTTCAAAAAAAATGTGGTAATTACTCTCCCTTTGCTATTGAATTTGAATACCACTTCTGGCCCCATTTGGCCTACTTTGCTGTCAAGTCACAAACAGGCTTATGACAGCATTACCATGGCAAGACTGATGTCACAAATGCAGCATTATGACTTGGCTTCATTATCTACTAGGCTTCAGCAGAACAGAAACTAGGAGGGAGCAATGCCCTTGTTCAAACACATTTTCAGTAATTAGCAAATGTGATAAAGCAAAGAATTAGCAAAAGGTACAGAAGGTTACGCTTTAGGGTCTCACAGGCTTAAGTTTCTGCTGTGAAAATCCACTGTACAGAAAGCACTGATGTGTTAAGAGTATTTCAGGTCTGTCCATGTATGGTAAGTCAGCCATTTTACTGTTGACCTACTTTATATCAATAATACATAGTTTGCCACAGCATATTCTCCAGCTCCAGCCAAAAGAAATTGTGAAACCATACATTAAAGTGCAGTGTCAAAGCAACGGATGTTAATTATACCCTGCAATTTCTATGCTGAGGAAATTAAGTGTCACTGCTAACTCTTAATACAACATTTACTGTCTAAAGTTTGACTTGCTTTTCCAGCCTTTGAAAGCCACTGAATTAACATCCTGCTTCACAATGTTACTTTATGCCACACTGGAATGTAAATGTAAAACACATGTAAAAATAACTTGTTACCCCAAGAATAGATGTAAATATACATTCCTTTTTAATCCAAATGTTTATCTCTAGTCTATACATATTCCACTCCTTAAATTAAAAGGATCTTTAAAGTTTAGTCAAATAGCAGCTTTTGCCATATACAAAAACCATTTTCCCTTCAAGTCAATACATGTACTAGACAAAACTTTGAAAAAACCAATGTGCCACTTGATTTAGGAGTGTTGAGCAGTAAACTCAACATAGATGTGCAAAAACAGAAGCAGTATCACCATTTTGCTGTTCAGAACAGCTTATTATGCATTAAAACTAAAAAGAGCAGATTTTAAATGCATACGTACTCAAAGTGACCATGTAAAAAAATGGCACCTTTTTTCCTCAGCTGTTCAGCACTAGCTGCTTAATATTGTGGCAAATGTTCACTAACCACATCACAGAAATACTAACAGCTCTAGGAGTGAACTTGACTCTTTCCAGCTTGCACATCAACAGAGCTGTTTAAGTTCCTTTTGCAGTACCCCCTTGAAGTTTCACTGACTCTAAATTATGGCTCAAGTTACACCTGCACAGTTCCATTTAAGATTAGAAGTGCATAGGTTTAAAAATACCATTTAACTTTCAGAATCATTATGGCTAGTAATGATGCATTATCCAAAACAGCTTCATTTCCAGATCCCAGGAGAATATATAGTGCTGGTAATTAAGATTTTTTTCCTACTTGTTAACTCAGCCAATTAGATATAGAATCATTGAGGCACAGTAAGTGTGGAAGGAACCACACTTTTTTTTTTTTAGTAATTTTGCTGTAACACTGCACTTTAAGCACCAAGTTATTTACAAACTATGTCAGGCTACATGAGAGAACTAGCCACTTGTGACAAAAACTGGCAAGTTGAGGCCTCTCACACAGACAGCATCGAGGAAAACACCTATTAAAAAAAAATCAGGAGAAAAATGGAGATTTAAAAAGCAACTGCCAAGATTTTTTTTTTTTTTAAATGGCTGCCTAACATTAAGGCCCCTAAATCCCTCTTTAGTTACTTAACTGTGAGTCTTAACGCAAAGACCTCTTTTTTAACGTCTTGGTTCAACTACTAAAGAAGGATATTCAGCTCTGGGGTAACCAAGGAAAAATTATGTTTATTAGTGCTCCTCTGGCCACTAAACTGCAGCACTGACAGCTCTGAAAAATAGACAGTGCAATTGTCTACAGGGAAGATGGCTAGGAGGTAGAAACTGAAAAAAGGAGTCTCAGCTGTGTGGAACTACACAAAAGACGGAGGTGGGGAGACGAGAGAGAGGCACAAGGCAGGAAGGGTGAGAGGATGCATAAGAACCAGAAACATCTGTTATGCCAGGTACACACTACAAGGCACTTGTTAGAAATTATTTACCCCATGATCACCTTAGTAGAGTCTAACCTGCTTAAATATTAAAGCCAGGCAAATAGTTTAACATTAAAGTACAGTGAAACTCACCATCCTCAGAACACTGAAACAGAAAAATTATTCAATACTCAACATGCAAGGCCTAGTAATTTAGCTAGCTTACTCATGCAAGTCATCCTGGGGTATGCTCTACTCACACTGTCTATTGATATGTTTGTGTTACTGCAACTTACGCCTGGACAGTTTGTCTTCCTTTGAATGTAAGATGCCATTACAAGTTTAATTTTATCTGCAACATTTGTCCTGTTTGCACTGAAACAAGTTTTAATGGCCTCTTGTAGCCAGGGTTAACTCAAAGCCCTCCAATATTAAGCTTCCTATGCTGTTGCTACTGCTCATGTCCATATTTTGAGCACAGAAGAAGGCAGTTGTGTTGGATAGACTATACTGAATAATTCCAGTGGGAAAATCAACTTCTGAAAGCAGACATGAATTACTAATTGTAGCTGCAGCTATATCTAATCTATGTCATAAATGAAGCCACCTTGCCTTAAAAGGATTAAAATGTTAGCCACCTGAGGCAGTACACTCATTTTAAGATAAATGTCACCGTCAGCCTCACACAGCTGAAACACTTGTTTGCAAAGCTATGCCTAACTTATCAGCGAGACAAAGATCATGTCTACAATCTGATCATGCTTTCACAATTTGCATAATGAATGTCATAAATGCAAGCTATATAGCTAACTTTTCCTCATCCTCCTCTTGCTAGCTGAAGACTGTTTACAAAAGCACCTGCACATTACACCAAGCACAGTTCCATTTGCTGCTCTGTGGTGTAAAGATAGCAAGTTTCAGACAAGTTTTTTCCTACCTTAGATTCACAGGAAACCACCTGCAACATTTATATTGCCTCATCTATTCAGATGTACTAGTGCAGTCCACAGAAGTTGAACACAAGTTTGTCTTTATATTTTAATACTTCACTTTAATCTTCCAAATTTTAAGCAGATGGATCTTTTCAAAATGAATACAATGAATTTTACAAGTTTGTGTAAGTTTCAGAGATGCAAAATTAAAGATTAAGACAGCAGCATTTTAAAGCACATCTGCAATTTAGAAGCTGTGACAAAAGTGCTACTGTCAGACTCAAAAGTAAACGGAAAGCTTCTCAAGATCCACTACTTGACCAATAACTTACATGACTTAACTGAGGAAAGCCCAAGTATATAGTAATGTTGGCACATAATGGTAGATTAATATGTTGGGGGGGGAAGGTAATTTTTAAAGCAAGTCTTAGTTTTACCATGGTCCAAACTTGCATGTAAAGCTGAGCTTCCAAGACAGGAAGGAGTTGTGTTCTGCCTCACTACTCAGCAACAGTCTATTAGACCAGTGCTGTACTTACAGCCATCATCTAACAGGAAGGCCTAGATTTGGGCTATCAGCCCTGCATTGGAATCTATTAAACCATGACTAAAATAGTGTGATTAAACAGGTATGACTACATGTAAATTAAAGCCAGTCATCAGCAAGGTCTGTCATGATAGGTGGAAAGTCTCCAATTAATTTAACTTCTTTTGACAATAAGTTTAGATCAGAGTAATGATTCTGCCATGCACTTGCTTATCATTTACAACTTTATGTAAGTGAGACATTACTGGAAGGGACTGAGTTGTGTAGGCATTTTATTTAATGCTCATGAAACGATGTGCACATTAGATCATGGCTCTGAAAATCATGTCTCATCAATATTTTAACAAATGGCAGTAAAGTAGTATAGAACTTCTTCTCAAGTGTAACTAACCCTTGTAAGATTTTGCCTTTAGTAGGGTGCTTAATTGAATCATCTAACCATTTGTTACTTGGAATACATTTTTCAATATGGGCATATCAATTTAGTATCAGTCATCTTTTTAAATCTGGGAAAGAAAAAAATCACATACCTTTAGTTTGCTGAATCCCATCATACTGATTTATAAGTGAAAATCTTGCTTGCATCTGAAGAAAAGTGAAAGGCAACCAACCTTTCTGCCAAGTGGTTAACCTGCTCTTAAGGCTATGGGGACATGTGTCCCAGGAACAGCTAATAGAGCAAGGAATCCATCTGGGAAGAATTGAGAATTTTTTTTCAACAGTAGATCAAAATGGACACTTAAGTCTGCTATATCCTCACTTCATCAGGAAACCATGCAAGCTTTAATCCTCTGGATTTATTCAAGTCATCTTTGGTGGACGTTATTTGTCCCTTTTCCTCATATCCTGGAATTATTGGCCCTGAAGTTATTTCCATATTATGACTGATTTTAAAAAGGTATTAAAGTGGCATGTTAAAATACTGTGTTTCCCTAGACTTCCCAAATGTTTGTACACAAGTGATCTTCATTAATCCATAGCTGTATCAAGTGTTTCCCAACAGTGTGCCATTGATGTTCTTATTCTTTAGGGTACAGTACCTATTTTACATCTACTGGGAGGATAAATCATTTGCCTGATCCTATATAATCACGACAAGAGATTAATTAAAATGCCAAGATAGGAAACAATTTATTATAGAGAGAAGAAAAATTTCTCATCCAAAATATAGAAATCTGTACAACTTTGCCACAATCAATATACATGAACTGTACAAATTTACACCAGTTCATAATTTACCAAATAAAAGATGACTAACAAAGTTCACAAAATAGATGGTGGTTTGTGGAAAAGACTTTTACCCAATTACATACAAGGAAATTACAAACCAGACCTCCACTTTCTAAAAATAAGAAGTTTACTCAGTCTTAGAAAACTACAAGCTAGCAAATGTACAGATAGCTGGCTGGTGCTAACACCACAGTTCAGACAGTGTCTTTATATGGTCTTTTTTAAAGCCTGTTGCCATGGCAGATTCTGGTCACTTGTTACTTTCAAGGCCAATACATAATATGAAGATCTGACCATTTCCCCAGGTCATGCTTACCAGTTTGTTTTATGTACATTTATACATATTGTAAGTGCTAGGTAAAAGTCAGAAAATTTCCAGTACTATTATGTTTATAACAAGTCTTGTTACTGAGCTGCCAAAAATGTAACAATTTGTAAATGTAATAGTGCAAATTTACTCTGCAAGACCAACTGCAGAGAATAACTTTATAAATACAGATTTGGATTGAAATAATTTGTGTAAAAATTAAGTAAGATGTCTGGGAGAAACTGAAACATTCCTTGGACTTCTTCACTCCCTAGCAAATAAAGTGATCATTCTGACTCACAGGCTATTAAATCACTGAAAAGGTACTGTCCAAACTACGGCACTGTCACTTGAAAGTTTACCACTCTATTGTGTGCCAGATCTTCACAGCTGTGACATGGTTTAAATTCCATAATCCATCCCCAGAGGAGCCCACCCAAAGTAAAAACCAATTTTATCCATCCATTTTAAGGTGATCCATCCATAGACTATATCTTAACCTGATACAGTCATCATATTGTAGTTTTTGGAAGGGCTTGTTCTGCCCAAGAGAAGTTCCTCCTTACAGCTTATTCTGCTGTCTACCATTTGCATGTTGGTGTTATTTTGGCTACCTCCTGCTGGTGCAGCTTCATACAGCACACAGATCGAGCCATCCTCTCCGATACGATAGGAGACTTCATAGGGGTCAACCCATAGAGTGAGTTCACTTGGAAGAAGCCGGAACAGTTCCTGACTGCTCAGTCCAATCCGTTGTGCTGCTTGTCCAATCAGAGGATCCATTTTATGGTTGATCCGGATACAACGGTAACCTGATCCCTTGCATGGCTTTTCTGGGAACCAGTGATGTTTATAATGCTCTACAGAATAAGAAAAAAAGATTGTGCTGCTTAGCTCTAGGTAACAGTCAGAAAGATGTACTATGATGGTCATGTACTCTAATTTTTTTTTTTTAAACCCATTTCACAATTGACACGGTCGAGAAATTTGATTTTTCCAGCTCAATAAGTGACTAACATTGTCAGAATGTCCAACATTATAATAAATTGTAAACCTGAAAGACAATGGAAAAAACTCAAGATGAGCTCTTAAATATTTTTGGAGGTAATTTACACTACCTACTGTGATCTCACGTGGCAAGTATTTTTCATGAGTTAGTTGCAACTGAGTCATTACTTTTACTCAACACATTTTTTTAAATGATTCAAATACTCCGTGGTTGTGTGAAGCATTAAGGAGTTTCTGGGCTTCAGATATCCCAGATTTATAAATATTCTCAACTTTTGGAGGAAAAATACACTTAAATAGCATCTTGAAACAGTTCAGCGTTGTTTTCCCATTGCAAGTACTGCTAATGAAACTATAACAGGGAAAAGCAGATTGGCAATGTTTATTGACAATTTAAAATAAAGACTTACGTATTTTGAATGTTCATCTTACTGTATACCACTATATTACCTTTCTATATCGCTTGTTGTCCTAGGGCTAAATTCTGATACCTCTACTCACTATAGTTACCCAAGTAGGTGGGTAAGGCCACTGAAATATAACCAACAAGAATATCAGAACTTGGCCCTTGGATCAGAAACTGTATAGGGAAGGAACCACATTTTCCTATGTGGTTGTATAGCACCTAGGACAAAGGACCCTGACTGGTGCCTTTGAAGGGTACCACAATAAATAAAAAGATTTCTGTAGTGCATTTTCTGGAAAATACGTCCTGAAGGAACCTGACTCCCATTTCTGTAATATTTTCAGATATAAAAACAATTTAAATACACTTTACATTTGAAACTGGATGGGGTTTTCAGTACCTCACAAAGTGCTGATTGCTTTCAGAGATTGTTATCTGTCTGTGTCCAAATAAGTTTTACAAAAACCTAAGAGGCTTCAGTTTAAATCCCTCCCTCTTCTCCACCACCTTTGTAAGCAGCCAGGAAAGGACCCTGATTTTCCTTATTTAAAAACTATGTTACTGTATTAGAATACTAGCAACCAAAACAAGATACATGATGTTGGTTGACTACACTATCAGATATTGTGGCTTTTTAAAAAGCATTCCCGTCTGGGACAAACTCATGCACTGTATAAAACTGCAGGGCTTGAAAATGCGAGAGAGGTTTCTTCCCAGAAGTCAGTCGTGCGTCTTTGTCTCACTACAAAGATACAGATTAGAGGCTTGGTTTAGGAACTGGAAAGTGACAAAGGGCAAGTACTGGGAAAGAGGCAAGCAGAACAACTGGGTTTGTAAAAACACTTGGGGGCAAACTGAGCTTCGGGGATGGGGGAATAAAGGGATCCAAGGAGGGCCAACAGCTGAGGGGGGAGGGAGGGATCCTATGTGGGGACCCATCCCGGAGGGCACTGCGCCCCAAGACCTGACGTGGGGGGAGAAGGTATCCCGTGTGGGGAGCCATCCCGGGGGGCACTGCGCCCCAAGAGCTGAGCTGGGGGAGAAGGGATCCCGTGTGGGGAGCCATCCCGGGGGGCACTGCGCCCCAACAGGTATGGGGTCGGCTCCCATGGGTCCCAGTGTCCAGCTACCACCTTCCGGGGGAGGGGGGAAGCAGAGTGACTCCCCCGCACCGCCCAGGCCCGGCGGACGCCGCCAGCGGGCAGCACGGGCGGGGGCGGCTGAAGACGGCGCCCTACTCGCCAGAGCAGCCCCGGGCCGCGCGGCGCCGCCCCTCACCTGCCAGCAGCTCCTGTAGGCTCTGGCTGAAAGTCTGCAGCTGCCGCTCGTTCATCAGCCCCTTGGTGCGCAGGAACTTGGAGATGAAGCCCACGGCCGCGGCGATCTCGCGTATCATGCTGGCCCGGGTGTACAGGGCGGGATGCATGGGGGCGGCGGGAGCGGCTCTAACGCGGGGACAAGAGAGCAGCGCACCCCAGCTCACATCCCGGGGGTTGCGGGGGCGGCGGCCTCCTCCTCAGACAGGGGGGCGGCGGCAACAGCAGCGGAGGTGACACCAAGAAAACAGCGAGCATCTCCTGCTGCGAGGAACGAAGAGAGCCGCCTGCGTGCGTCGCCTCTTATAGCCGCCGCAGGACGGAAATGGCGTCGGGGACGGGCGGGGCCGGGAACCCGCAGCCACCAATCCCCCGATCGCACCATTGTGACGGGGGTTCGGGAGGGCGGGGTCCGGGGTGGGGTGACGTAATCTGATTGTAAACAAATAAAGCCTGGGAGGAGGCGCTGGGAGGCGGCAGCTGCCTGGGAACGGAGCGTCTGGCGCTAAGAGCAGCGGGGCAGCTGCGGCCTGGGGGAAGGGCCTGTGCAATACATATATATATATAAAAGCTACAGCTCAACAAAATATAGGCCTAGACATGTCAGGACTTGTACCTCGAGAGAAGGGGTTATGAAGCGAGACTAAATGTATCTGAGCATGCACATTAGTGTGTACACGTGTATAAATAATACTGTACACAAAGTGAGAACTATCCACACACACACAGTACTATGTCTACAGACAGGCTTATACCAATCGAGTATAAATATACCTACAAGGAAAATCCTCTGTCCACAGACAATAAAGAATTCATACATAGGGAGCTCAATATCTGTATATAGCTCTGTATCTAGAAGATAAATATCTGCCTACACACATAACACTATAGTTTCACTACTTGTATGCAAAAATATATCTGTACATATAGAGAATATGTATGGAGATAGATACAATCTCTGTATACACATATGCACAAAGATATGCAGCATATGCTAAGACATATGGACTCTACATTATCTACGTGTATGTAGTTCTCTATCAATACATTCGTATGTTGCAATGGAAATATCTACCCAGGCAGTATAGATTCAATACATGTACCCAAAGAGGTGTTTGCATATATACAGATAATGTACATCTATCTAGAGAGAGAAACATCTGTTTGCACAGACACATAAGTATATGTTTAATATATATACAGAGAGAGGTGTGTATTTAGATAGTGAACAAATATACATCGAGAGTTAAAAATATATGCATATACACACACCCTTGAACTGTGGCCATGTTTATTGGTTATATGTTCCTGTGTTTTGATAATTAATAATGGTTGGTGTGGCTTTTCTAATTTACATTGTATGCACAAAACTATATATAGTACAAAACAATGTAAATTAGTTTGGGTGTAAGACTGCAGATGGCTGCTGTGAGATCCTATAATGTTTAGGAAAAGCTGTGTGAATGAGTGAACTATGTTGTAAGACTTGGTAGTAATAGTATATAGAAAATACACAATTTATGTCTGCATATGTGTGTTTTGTATTATATTTATGGTCAGAGTTAAGGCTGCCTATTGTTTCTTTAGGACAGGGGTCGGCAACCTTTAAGAAATGGTGTGCCGAGTCTTCATTTATTCACTCTAATTTAAGGTTTCGCGTGCCAGTAATACATTTTAATGTTTTTGGAAGGTCTCTTTCTATAAGTCTATAATATATAACGAAACTATTGTTGTATGTAAAGTAAATAAGGTTTTTAAAATGTTTAAGAAGCTTCATTTAAAATTAAATTAAAATGCAGATCCCTCTGGACCAGTGGCCAGGACCCGGGCAGTGTGAGTGCCACGGAAAATCAGCTCGCGTGCCGCCTTCGGCACACGTGCCATAGGTTGCCTACCCCTGCTTTAGGATGAGACCAGAGATATGTTGGCTGTGGGTGGTACAAGCGAGGTAGTTGAGGTAGAAAGGGGAACTAGTTAGTGTAGTATAGACAGGCAGTTGTGCTTTTTCCAGTTTGTGCTGGACCATTGGAGGAATATGCAGTCTAGCAACCTGAAACCAAAATTAATTTTATTTTGTTGGGATTTCCCAGCTTTTTAAATAAACATGTACCAGTGCCAATATTTAGTCACATTGATAGCTGTTAAGGTTGATATGGATTATCTCTGATTGATTGCTTTCTTGCAGAGGTCCAACAAACTCCCATCCCAGTGTCCCCTACAGCCCCTCTTCTGGCCCCTGAAGAAATACACTCTTCCTTAAGTTCCCAGTTCTCCACCCACACATCTGGACTATTGTTTAATAGAGAGTAGTGGCATTCCCAAGCACCTAGGAACCCTGGGCATGACCCAGGACATTATTGTGCTAGGTGCTGTACAAACACAGAAGAAAATGATGGTTTCCTGCCCCAAAGAGTTTATAATCTTATAAGAAAGGAGACAATTGATGGAAACAGGCAGACAAAGGAGTACAGGGAAACAATGAGACAATACTGGTCGGTATGAGAGGCAGTGGTCTCAGCATAACAGTTCTCAATTTTTTTTGTAGGCATCATGGCAAAGGAGAGTTTCAAGGAAAGTTTTGAAAGCGGATAATGAGGTGGCTGTGCAGTGTTAATGGGGAGCGCCTCCCAAGCATGTGGGGCAGCACAAGGGATATTATGAAGGTGCTTGTTTGAAAATTTAACAGGTGAATGATTGTGGCTGGCATCACTGGCCAGCCAGAGATGGGAGTCAACATTTCTGTGTTCTACCATCCTGCACAGCCCTGCCTCCAGACACTCACATCGCACTATGATATGCTTTCCCCACTTATCTTTGTTCCTAACAGTACCCACTGCTTCCATGTCCTTTTTTTAAAAACAAGAGGGAAAGGGAGATTGACAAGTTTTAGTCACAGTTGGAGTGACCCAGGAAGGATAAGGGCCTGGGGACTTTGCATATTGGGCCTCCCTCCTTCCTGGGGCAGAGAGGGAGGAGTTGAAAGAGGGAGAATAGCTCCAAATGGCCCTCCAGCCTACCAGAGATGGCAGTTTTGTTAAGATCAGAAGATTTGATAAGTTTTGGATACATAGTTTAGTTTCCTTGTTGACGTGGTAGTTTTAAGGCCCCTAATCAATTGCAGTCACTGCCACTAGTACTTACATCAACAGTATTGCCAACAGGGCCGGCTCCAGCTTTTTTGCCGCCCCAAGCGGCGAAGCGGAGGGAAAAAAAAGATAAAGCCCCGATCGGCACTTCAGCGGCAGCTCTACCGCTGCCGCTTCATTCTTCTGCGGCAATTCGGTGGCGGGTCCTTCGCTCCGAGAGGGACTGAGGGACCCGCCGCCGAATTGCCGCCGAAGACCCAGACGTGCCGCCCCTTTCCATTGGCCGCCCCAAGCACCTGCTTCCTTCACTGGTGCCTGGAGCCGGCCCTGATTGCCAAGTATTCAATAATTATGAGTCAGTTCTCTCTCTCCCCCAAAAATATGAGGTTAGCTTAAAAATCATGATTAAAAAAAAAAAAAAAAAAGAATTTGGGTTCTTTCTAGGGTTGCCAACTTTCTACATGCACAAAAATGAACACCCTTGCCCTGTCCCCTGCTCTGCCCCTCCTCTGCCCCACCGCTTCTCTGAGGCCCCACCCTCCGCTCAGGGGATCAGGGCAGGAGGTTGGGCTGCGGGGGAGTGAGGGCTCCAGCTGGGGGTGCGGGCTCAAGGGTGGGGCTGGAGATGAGGGGTTTGGGGTGTAGGACGGTGCTCTGGGCTGGGACCAAGGGGTTCGGAGGGCGGGAGGGGGATCAGGGCTAGAAACCTCCCCATTTTAAATTACAGAAATTTTTTTTGCATAGAAATGGCCCATTTTTAATCCCCACCCCCCGGAGAAACTTTGAAATTCAGACTGTTTCCACCATCTCTAGTATATATAAAAATAGACATACGTAGAGGAGATGAACTGAGGTATATGTGCATACACAGCAAATCCATTCATCAATGACTTCTTAGGTGGACTCTACTTACTCAGAACTGCAGAGTGAATTCATTTGTCAAAGTGCTTGACACCTGACCATACATAGGGTTGGTACCTGTGTCACACCCCTAGTCTGCTGCCTCTGTGCTCATAGTAGCGGCTTGCTGTATTACCTTTGCTGCGAGCTAATTGGAAAGTCTGTAGATCTTTGGGAATCTGTGGTACTACTTCCTTTCCATGCTCCTTCTTCAGCTGTCTCCTCCTTCCTTAGCAGATCCAGATGCAAAGACTTCAGCAGGGGTAGGGTGACCAGATGTCCCGATTTTATAGGGACAGTCCCGCTTTTGGGGTCTTTTTCTTTTTCTTATATAGGTTCCTATTACTCCCCACCCCCATCCCGATTTTTCACACTTGCTGTCTGGTCATGATAAGCAGGGGAGAAGTTTGGCACAGACAGGCTGCAAGCTAGTGACCCAACTGCGATGGCAGGGCACTGTTCCTCCTGCACAGGCCTGTGTGATCATCCGCAACTTGGGAGGGTTTCTGAGTTCTGCATCAATAAATTGGACCATACTTTGGATGAGGAGGGTAAAAATAAATATTGAACAGCTACCCCATTCTCTAAGTACAGTCCACCCTGTGTACTGACTGAGATAGGGGTCCTGTAGGAAAACAGTACATAACCCTGTAATTAAGGACTGTACCCTAATGCATACACACAAGTGGGATGAATTAAGATTGTCTAGGCAACCCTAATTCTGACATTTCTAACTTTTGATTACATGACTTTGCAACATTCTTTTCATGTTGTTTTGGTAGGAACTGACTCTCCCTATTGGTTTGGGGACTGTCTTGCTCATTGTGGGTTCTACCATCATAGAAATAAATAATAAAATGTGACTACTTTTATCTAGGCAATAAAACCTATGTAACCTAAATATTGCAAAGCCTATCTGCTTACCCGGGCCTTTCTGATGAAGGCCAAGATTCTAGAGCTGAAAATAGATTAATTAGAATAATGTGATTTTATTGTTATGGGTCTAGAGTCTTTGGATTAATGCATGTCTGTTTAAGGAAATAAATAAGAGGCATGTATCATTTTTCTTACAAGTGATTTTTTGTTTAGGAAATAATTCCTACCTATATAAGGAAATACAAGGAAGTGCTATTGTGTAACTGTTTTTATGCAGTACTTGTTAAAACCTTTCAGAGTAGTGAACAATTAAGGATATTCTCCCTATATTACAGTTGTGTCTATGATTTTTATTGTATTTGGCATTGACCTCATAATGAAACAGGAGTTGAAAAATCATTGGTGATTGTTACTGAAAAATTGCATTTATTCCTGAGATTGATGAAAGGGTGCCTTTTCTGAGATGTACTGTGTGCTACATGTAAGAAACAATATACATTAGCAATCCATTCTTATTATCGAAAAAGATATTATTAGTGTAGGTTGTGAATATTATAATATTAGTGTTATTAATGAAGCATTTTTAAACCTATGGCAAGGTCTTATTTCTCCCAAAATAGTATAGCTTGTTTTGTATGATGTGTAAGACATGCATTTTTGAGTTATCTTAATCCTTGCACTAATGGGGAAGAGCACATGTAATCGGCATCTCTACAATGAGGTGGAGATGAGGGCTCTTCAGCTTGGGCTATAAGCCTTTCTCTCAACCTAGTATCACACTATGAAATACAACACTGTAATTGTTAATCAGTGTTTAGTTTACATTCGAATAATGGTTGATTGCTCCACCCCGACATGTTCTTCCAAGCTGAAGTCTTGCTTTGAAAGCCTGTGGTAGTCTGAGAGAAACTGAACTAAGTATCAAACTGAAAAATCCCAAATCTCTAGATTAGTGTGTCATGAAGCACCAGATACCGCAAATACTCATATGTTAATCCCATTGAATTTGCATGAGTAAGAGGTTGACGAATAAGCTCTAATAATGTAAAGCACATCACTACGTTAACAGAAAGGTGAAGAGAAGGAATGGGAAATTCATGAGCTGCAAGAGAGAAGCTATCAGGACAGGTTAAAACTATTCTGCAAAACGAATTCCATTAGATCGAGCTCATGAAATCATAGGATGACAAATTCTGCTTGCCTTATTTCAGAGTAGTATTTTGCTCCATCAGTAATCATATAGGATATGTCTACACTTGGAGGCAGAGGTGTGATTTCCAGCTTGAGGAGACATACTCGCGCTAGCACTCATCGAGCTAATGCCCTAAAAGAGAGTGTAGCTGTGGCACATGAGTTGTGGGATGAGCTAGCCGCCCGGAGTACGTGCCCAGGGTCTGTTAGGCATGTCCTTGGGGCAGCTAGCCCATCGTGCTGTGCACTGTTTTAGTGCACTGGCACGATGAGAGCTAGCATGAATATGTCTCATCAAGTTGTAATCACATCCCCAGATCCAAATGTAGACATACCCATTGATTTCAAAGGGGCTACTCATGGAGAAGGGACTGCTCATTGTGAGTAAGAGTGGCAGAATCTGACCCAGAGGGATTCAATTGAAGGTTTCTGTGTTGTTTCTTTGCTTTCTCCATATGCTCAAGAATGGGATGGTAGCATCCACATGTGGCAGCTAAAAGCAGATTCAGAAAAAAAATCTAGAATTTGTATATATTTCCAATGGAAAAATAGCAGATGTCTGGAGCAAGCGTGGTACTTAGATCAAAATTATCTTTGCATTATTGAACTAAAAAAAATGGAGAGAGTGGAAAGTACAGTATGAGCTGCTTATTTTAAAGCTTTGTCATGGATAATAGAGGCTTGTGTGCAACAAATAGTTAGACATAACCATTATCGTTCTTACTCTTTCAACTTGATTTGTTTTTCACTTATACTCAGTTATGAGCAAAACTGGGCAAGACAAGTACAGATAAAAAAGAAATTGTCAGAAACCGCATCCTGCATGGTAATGTAAATTTATTAAGAAGATAATTTTAAAGCCACATTGCTGATTATAAAAACATACTTAACCTTTTGTTCTTGCACTCTGCAAATAGCGTATCTTAACTCCTAGGCCTTTATCCTCAGCTGCTCTAGAGCTCCATTCGATGCAGCTGGGAAGGGAGGAGGGCAAAAATGGCCTTGTGCTTCTCTGGTTCCCTGAGTTGCAGGGGTCCTTTTGGCCCCCAGCATAACTTCAGAGCAGGCCTGAGGGTGATCTAAGCTATCCCAGTTTATCATGGCCTCGTAGGGATTTCCAGAGCAGTATATTCCAGGTATGTCTCCTTACGACACATCATGCCCCCTCATGTCTGGGGATGGTAGGGAGGGGCAGGCAGGGATATATTGAGGTCTAAGAGAATACTTCACTGCCCATTTAGAGCAGCTTTAAAGACCCTTTGTGGCGCTGAAGTGGCACTATGAGACACGCTTGGGTAAAGGATTTGGTCTGTACTGATTTCAATTGGAGTTTTTCTTCAAAAAAGCACTCTAGGATTGATTCATTGATTGTAAGGCCAGAAGGAACCATTATGATAATTTAATTTGACATCCCACATAACACAGGACATAGAACCTCACCCAGTAATTTCTGCATCAAGCCCTTAACTTCAGTTTGAGCTATAGCATATCTTTTAGAAAGCCATCCAGTCTTGATGTATGGCGAATCCACCATGTCTATATGTATCTTGATAAATTGGTCCAATGGCTTGGATCCTTGCTTTTTTGCAATATTTTAAAATATTATTTTCCTGTCTTTGCTCAAGGGTGTACAAATAAAAAAAATCTAAAGAATTGAACTTTACTATCATCATTACTCAGGGAAAATATAGTTTTCCATATCTGCACTAAATGTTAGGACCACAGTATGCTAGAATTCAGAATCCAGCAAATATCAGGACCCTGCAATTCATTTGTGTAACCAGCCTTTCCGGTTAGAATACCTCACTTTACCATCTAAAAACGGCAAGACAAACAATTTCTGGAACTCCTTTGGATCTAAAAGAGATCTTCTGTTTAATTTTGTGGTGTGTCAGGAAAGTCCTTGAGCCAATTCTGCTGTGCTTGTGGATTTGGAGACTATGGCCTGATTTGCAGAAGGTGGCTGCTCGGTGCCTGATTTTCTAAAAGTGCTCAGTCCACACTCTCTGAAAATCAGCTCCCTTTAAAGGCATCTCAAAATAAACACCCAAATATTGAGACACCTAGAATCACTAGTCACTCTTGAAATTTTAAGCCCAGGTGCACCACAAAGAAGTATACAGAGCCCTTACTCATCAAGACAGGAGCGTATAGCACATGTACACCTGCCTCCCAAAAATATGCCAAGTGTGCACTATGACGCATAAGAGATTAAAGAACTTTAGAATAGTCTGTGGACTGTTCATGTAAAAAGAGATTGCAGGATCACAATGACCTCTCTGTACAGAATCCAAGATGTTACATATTGTAATTCACACTTGGGTACTTTTTCTCCTTTCTGAGAAGGACAATGCCATAAATGCAGGTACTTGCTTTGATTTTTTAAAACTTTTAGTATTCCCATGAAAAGAGAAGGCAAAACTTGATTTATTATGGTACCATTTTCCCCCAGAAGAGGATGGATAGCTGAATGTTAGTACAAGTGTTCTACAAGTGCATGCCTGATAACACTAGAAATAGAAGAATCTAAATACAAACAGAAGCAATATTTTAACTTAATATCACCAAGACTGGGGAAGAGGGGCTTCCCCTCATTGATTTTGGAGAATGCAGGATGAGCACAACTAAAAGACTGAAAACAGAAATCACAACAATGAATATACATGTGAAAAATTAGGCCAGTGGTGTGTCTTTAAATTCATCAGATGTCTCAAGCATGCTTGTGATGAAGAATGAGAAAAACAAATCTCTGCTTTTTTAGATGTTTACTGTTTACTAATCTAAAAAAAGTGCAGCCTTGTGATTTTCGTCTCTCCCCTCCACACCCCATCAAACAGTGACCAATTTTCTCAGTTTGTCTCAGATGTATTTACGGAAAGAAGCAAACAAACAAACAAACAAGAAACCCCGACCTGATGTGCTGTGTACAATAGAGAGAAGAAATGTGACTAGCTGTGTGGGAGGGGACACTTGGTTCTTAGATGTAATGCTGGGTACACCTCCTCAGGAGCTGCATAAGAGTTCCTCATGGCAGGGAACAGAGTGTTCTGCTTAGCAGGATCTAACATAAAAGCAAAGACAGTAAGCCGCTCTTTAAGAACTAAGCAGTACATTAATGCGAGAGCCTGAGCCTGCAGAGGATGATCCTAACATTTTAGTTCAATGTTCTGCACTTTAACTTGTTTTGTAGTTCTTTAAAAACTGCAAGCAAGTCTTTTTTTAAAAAAAATATGAGGCATAATTTGTTGTAAGGTCATTGCCACATTAAATTGGTAAAGACCCAATTATAAAAAGGTGCATAACCTGTGTCAGTGGCCTTCATGCAATGTCCTTGTACCAGCATTCCCCCTCACTCCCCAACTCACCCCCCCGAGAATCCTGCAGAGAGCACTCCTGGGTCAGGGTAATTGCTGAGGGAGTGGATAGAGACTTGGGGATGGGGTTAGAGAGACACAACTTGTTTCTGGCCCCACTTAGCTGAGTTTGTCTGGAGCTATATGGTCTTTTCTGCAGAGCTCTTTCCTCTCCTTGTCCTCTGGGTTTAGTCACAGCCAGCTGCAGTGCCTGGTAGCCAGGCTCTGACAGAGCCATGCTGTCAGGGAACCAGGCAGGATGATGCCAGGAGACAGAGCTAACAAAGAGACATGTTTGCTTCTCCCACATCAGAAAAGGCTGGGGGCCGGCCCCCAAATCTGGTAAATCCCAGGAGATCTGCTGGAGACCATCTCCAGGTTTGGGTGCATGTCCCTCGGCATCTTCCATATGAACAACATTGTATGATGACATGATGTGGGGGATCGTTGTGAGGGTTGCTCACAGATTTTCTCCTACCTAGTGGTTAGCCTCAGGAGGAAATGATCTGGTTCAATATTATGTAATTTCCTATGTTGTGTTTAAATGCAGACTCATCAGTTTATCTGAAGAAGACATACTAATACATGGCTTTTCAGAGAAAACAGGTCTCATTTCAATGCAATGAATTCTCTAGTATGCTTGGGAACTGGAGTCTATACATGTGTGTATATTTAAATCTGCAGACTACCCAGTATTTTAAATATAGGTCATTTTAAGAATCTCCTGTTTCGCCCATGAAACCCCATTTAAGTCAGCCAGTATGTACGGGTGTAGGGCAAAATTTTGACTTCATTTTGTTACTCCTCTCACAGAATTGATGCATTTCTACATGAATGTAGAGGTTCCCAGATACTAGGGGAGTGGGTGTCTTAGAAATACATAGGATAATAAATAATGGACGAAATCCTGAAACTGTGAACTCATAGCCAGACAGTGTCTGATAGGCACTGGTCCATGTTGGGGGTGATGGTGAGCTCCAAGAGGGACTGTTCTTCACCTGTGTTGGCCAGGAGGAAGGAGAAGGACCACAACACCTGGGGTGGCTAGTGTAGTGCCCCAAAAAACACACCAGACCCTTCCATCTCCTTCCATAAATTAGCTACACTGGCTTCAATTTTGCAAACTCCAGGCTGCAGAAATGCCTGTCGTCAGTGAACGTTTTTGAATTAGTACAACAGGCATTTTACCGCTCTTAATAAAAGTAAATAGAATAACCCTGTAGAAAGATTACCTGTAATAAATACAAATCATTTATCAAGCTTGCATAAAATAAATGTAATACAGTATTGTTCATTCATTTCAAAGATTGGAGATCAAGCATATATTTTAGAGGGGGGAAATAATCTCTTTTCTATGCTCACTTTAAGTGAATTAACAGGAATTAACAGAAAAATAAAAGACTGGAGCAGTGCTATTTTGTAAGTGACATGGGTCCCCTCCCAAAAATGTGCGTGTGTTTGGGAGCGGGGGAATGGTTAATCACCTTTAAAGAGCTTGTGCCTTTGTTGTAAAATAATCACAAGTGAGAATTCTTTTAAAAACAGGCAACCTGTCTATCAAAGCATGAAGTCAGCTCATTTTTAGGTGCAAATGTGGGCTGCTGGCTGTTATGTATATTTACCAGAGGCAATAGGCCCTATCCTGCTTGCACTGATGTCAATGGGAGTTTTGCCACTAATTTCAGTGTGAGTAGTATCAGGTTTAATATATTTTTCACTATGTTGAATCATTTAGAAGCTTGTTCTCCACCCTGATGTTCACCATATTGATCCCCCTCTCCCTTTCATGCTCCCTCTTCTCCAATCACGCTGTTAACTGAGAAAGCATTAAGCCACTGGGAATAAATGGCTCCTCCTTGAGCTATTGCCAATGCTAAAGTATGAGATCAGGCATCATGGAAAGAGACAGAGTCAATAGAATTCTCTTCAACAACTGCATCTTCACAGTGACGCTTTAGCATCCAGTTCTCAAAGGTCATGGACTTGGGAATGTAAATCCGCTCCTGCCCTTTAGTTTCCTGGACATTAGAAATTCAGTGGTGTCACTTCAGAGAAAATCAGACGTAACAGCCCAAGAGGAAGTTCCTTTTTCCATGGCATAGTTTTGTTTCTAGAGTAATCAAGTCCACTATTTCTCATTCACATATCTAACTGAGCAAATAGTGGAGAATATCATCCATAAATATTCATCTAGACCATATGCCCAACCCCATTGCAGTCACTTTGTGCAAACATCCGACCATTTGATTTTTACCAGCACAGATACTGGCCAAAAACAAAACAAAAACAAAACAAAAACAGGTTTTCAAACTGTATGCTCAAATATTCAATTAAAGAGAATTTTGAATGGCATATTCATTTGTAAAATAAATAGTTTGCTTTGTGTTGGTTAGTGAAAAAGAGAAATAATATCACTATCACTTATGTCACAATGAACCCAGTGAAAACTGTAAATTGTCAATCTTCTTCACAGATGATTTGCAAATAATCTGCAGACCAAGAATTCCATTCTGAAGAAATTTGCCAATTCTTTCAAATAACAAATTTCAGAATTTCACAACGTATTTGTGAGCAATTTGAAAACATAAAAAAAGTTC
This sequence comes from Emys orbicularis, assembly GCF_028017835.1. NCBI lineage: Eukaryota > Metazoa > Chordata > Testudines > Emydidae > Emys > Emys orbicularis. The sequence goes on from NC_088683.1 coordinate 85,052,199, forward strand.
ACGGGGGAAATGTCCATTGTCCAATTCTATTTTCAATTTAAAAATACACAACATTTTAAAGAGTTTTGAGGGAACCAGATAAAAACACTAGGAAAAACACTGTGGTACATTTTGGAGCAAAATTGTAACACACTTGAATAAATAATAACATAGATAAGTGAATAGATAACTTATAACTACCAACAGTACATAGCACTTTTATAGCTATTTCATCTATAGCTCTCAGAGAACTTTACAGAGTTTGATAACCATTATTATTCCCATTTGACATTTGAGGAAATTAAGCACAGAAAAGTTAAGATCCAGATTTTTAAAAGTGGGCCAGTGATGTTGTTACCCAACTTGTGATTCATTGGGCCTGTTTTTCAGAAGCGCAGAGTACCTACAACTCCAACTGAAATCAAAACCACTGGCTACCTCTGAAAATGTTGGCCTAAGTGTCACTCCACATGTCAAAGGCAAAAGAGATAATATATTATAGACCTTTTGACTCCCAGTCAGGTGCTCTATCCATTAAAGCAGCCAGCTGCTGCTGTAGGGCCAGATTGTACCCAACACAGTGTGGGTGAGTGAGAGAGGTTGCAAGAGCCCCCTTTCCCCTTGTGTCCCTGTGCAGGGGTGGGATGCAATTAAAGTCCCTGAACTCCTAGGAGCACAGGGACTGCTTCCTCCATGCAAGACACCCAAAGGCATAGAAGAAGTGGGACTGTGGCTCTCTCTTTAGATCTCCACCCCCTTGCAGCTCTTGATGTAAATAGTGTGTAGACCTAAAGAAGTTCTCAATGGCTCCACGTGTGTGTCCAGCTACAGGCAACTCTGGGAACAGAGGGGTATAAAGGTAACTTCTGGTCATTTTTGCCTCCTGCCCTCGTGAACTGTGACAAGCAGAGTTCTGGCACAATTGAGGATCTGGGCTACTGGCGGGAGTCAGATCCACTTGCTACTGATAATGTAACTGCCTAAGAATATCCGTGATTAGGGTGTCATATATTGGTTAAGGTACCTTCTCTGCTATATGTCCCCCTTTTGAGACAGAACAGTTTGCCTGTTGACAGGCCAAAGCGATGAACTCCATGACCCATTTTCTAAACGTTTGCTTTAAAACAGACCCACAACGACTCTGTTATTCCTTTTTCTGGGAGGGGTTCCCAGGTCTTCATAAAATTCCACTTTTCTCTTTAACATTGAGAAGGCTGTATAAGCATGATATCAACCATTTAATGATTTGGGTGCTGGTAACTATGCCTTCCAAATCATTCATTTTTTCTGCTAAAGCCCTTGCTAAAAGCTGCTTCAGAAACAAACTGCTTAGAAACAAACATTTAATTTTATCATCACTACAGTAATTTGAGGGATACATTATTTTTTTATAATGTTGCTTCTCATGAAAATGCATGAGTTACCAAATTCTTCCTCTTGAAATATGTATGACAGACCAGTAATAACTTTCTGAACAAACCATTTCATTATCACCATTGGCAAGTCTATCCAAAGCTGGATCTAACATTTTTCCTGTCTAGTCAAACTGGACTCCTCTCATATCCCCTCAAGCACTCAGAAATACACCATACACAGTCACAAAACACTGTAGTATTCCTAACACGTGGCTGCTTGAGGCATCAACCTGCTCTGCTGATATAGTAAAACTAGCCCTGATTTTATCATCCAAGATGATTATCAGGTTGCCTTATCTTCTTCAAAAATATATATGCAAATAGTGATTGCAAAGCGAAAAATTCATCCTACACATTGAGTGTCATTCTAGCATAAAGAGGCTACACAAAGGGGTGCTGTGGCAGAGTTACGTTTGTGATGCTCATACCCCTTAATTCCATTAATGGTCCTACCCTAAAGCAACAAAGCTAGCAGGAGTAAGCTCCATCATTGCTACAAATAACGTAACAGCTAAAAATACCCATGATTAGAGTGACATGCATACAAATTAAATTAGCTATTCTGTTATAACAGGACAGTCTGCCTGCTGGACAGGACAAAATGATGAACTCCATGACCCATTTTCCCAACCTTTGCTTTAAGGGACTTAAGTCACAAATAGGTACTTAGATCTAAATAGCTTTGTGTGATCGAAATAGATCAACAGTATACATGTGTGGCCTAGGAAAAAATGAAGGCACCACAATGGATTGATTTAGATGGAATTCTGAGACTGCTTTCAGCAAGTATGTCAAACACATACTGAAGGAATTGCAAGAAGTCATGTAAAGAGTGTCAGTAACGAGAGCCAGCCAACCATACATTTTCCTGCCTAGTAAAAGTCATAGCTATTTGAAAAGAAGGAACCTAAGATGAAAATCATGAACAGGTTAAAAGGAAGGACCAAGGAACAGATTTTGATCCTTCAGAAGATTATAGCTTTTGATGAGTCATTCTAAAAAACAAAAATCAGGCAATACTGGAATAGAAAAAACACCTTTCAGAATTAGAAAATGCAAAGGCAATAGCATACTAGGTAAATACGTGGGTAGATAATTCTACACCATGCTAAGTGTGTGTGTGCGTGCATGCATGCAGAAATGCATGGAAAAATGTGCCTAATGAAAAGAACATAAAAGTGCACCCAGTGTGAGCTGAACCTGATCTTCATCAAAGATGCTCAGATACTTGTCTACAAGATAGGGAGAAGTCACCAAGCATGCAAAAATGTTCATTTAAGGCAAGTGCATGGGTCAAAAGCAGACAGGAATATGGATGAGAATGGGATAGATTGCATCCCAGGAAAGTTGATTAAGCAACAAAGGTGTCAAATTCTCACCTCCCAGTATGAGAGTGTATTTAGTTTACAAGTAGCAGTCTAGCTGCAATCTCCCATCACACAAGCATAGGTTCTGCTGCATACTGACATGTTTCCATGGGAGTGTTGAACAAGGGAAATAATGGTGAATGAGACTAGACACTGCCACAGAATGCTGCTGGAGCACAAGATGATGAAAAAGAGCCATGGCACAGAGAGTGAGTGGTTGACAACCAGCTTCACCAGTCATCTCCTCACCAAAGCACCTGTGTCAGACACCACTTCAAAGCCACAGTAACGTGAGAAAACAGTACAAACAGGAAATCCCTCCACGAACGTAATGTACTGTAAAGTCTCAGTGCACATGTGAACCCATCCATTTGTCAGCTGCCGGATGTTACTGGGAGAGCTTGTTGTTCTGACATGCTCCTGTGGACTGGGTTCCTGGTCCTGCGATATAAGTAGGCATCTCTGATAGGCTCCTCATGGGAAGTGTCTCACCTCGAATCTAACCATTGGGTGTTCCTCCTTGGGATGTATACACTTCCTGACCTCATTAATCTAGTATTTCATGGGCACTGTGCTATGCAGTCTTTCTACTAGCATATTTGAAAGCTGCCTGAGGCTGCTTTAATGTATAACTGCCTAATCTATCTAGGCATTTAGAGTGCACCCTTCGCTGTGGTGTCTGAATGCCTTTTCCACTCTATTTATACACGCAAGAGAAGGTAACGTATGGCACAGTGTTGCGAGCTATGAACATGTCCTCTTTGCTATGTGCCACATGTCTCTGGACCCTCAAAGTGTTGCACAGACACTTCAGCACTGTGGTTCAGCACATTATCTCCACACAATATCATTCCTGAAGGTCACACCACATTTTCTGCTACTTAGTGATTCGTGTGCATTTTGGTCCCAGGTATACCATGTGTTGGAAGGGAAGATTGGGCCTAGAGTGCATCTGTAGGATCTTGGCACTTCTGTTCAAGGTGTTTGAACCCTGCAAAGCTGATAACTCTCATGAACTGATTTGGGACCAAACATGATGAACAAATTGGAGGTCAGAAACAAATAACATATTTCGTTCTGTGTTTGTGCAGCACCTAGCACAATGGCGTCCCGGTCCATGACTGGGGCTCCTAAGTATGACCACCATACAAATAAATAATAATAATATGTGTGGCTATGCATGTTGGAGAAACACACAAATCACACAAGCACAGTATATTTTATCCTTTGTCTCCCCCTCCTCCCCCCGAGACAATGAAGTCTTTGAGTTCCAACAAGCAGACTAAAAAATGAAGCTATAGAGTGGAAAATGCTACAGGGAGATTAGTACAGCTTCTCTTCTATGGCACCCTCTCTTCATATTTTGCACCACACATTTATTCACAAATTAATTGCTTTCACTGCAAATGTGGTTTAGTTTGTTGTTTCTTCCCTCCTTGGATCATCTTTTTCCCACACCAGGTTGGAACTTGCATATCTTTCTTTATGCCACAATCAAAAATAAAAAATGAAAGAGTTTAAAAAGAAGAGTGAATCATATTCCATTGTTACAGTCAGGTATACAATATGTCAGGGCAAGCCATGGATAACATCTAAATCCACTTGGTATGCAGCTATACTTAGGTGGTCACATACCACACTGAAATTTATTCTTCTATATTAGAGTATTATCCAGTATCTAATGTTTATTCATCTTGGCATCTAATATGAAGTATACATGGATAATATAAAAATAACTGGGGGAAAGCATATTATGATAATATTTTTCACATTTTTCCTCAAGCATGTTTCAAAAACATATTTCATAGTTAAAGTGCAGACATAGGAAATATACTGTGATAGTACAACTTTTAAAAAAAATATTGCATTATATGTATTGTTTCCTTTATTTTCACTTATAGATTTGAGCATTTTGGTCTAGAATTGTCAAAAGTCACTGGTGATTTTGAGTGTCCACCATGAGATGCCTTTAAGATGGCTGATTTTAAGAGACTGGGTCTTCAGGCACCTCACGGTGGGCACCAAAAAGCAATAGAATTTAACTCAAATGCACATATTTACTGTGAAATATATTTTATGTGCAAAAAGTCTAAGCATCAATGCAACCTTGAGGGTGAGAAACAAAGTACTCAAAAGTTAGGAAAACCCAGAAGTTAAGACAGTAGGGTCAGCTTTGTGCATCTGCTTTAAAATGTAAGGCTGTTTTCTGGTCTCACTTACTGGTGTGAAACTGGAGTTTTAAGTCACTGAAAAGAGTCTTAGAACCAACCATCCCAGTCTTCTTAAACCACTTATACAGAGACTCATGATATAAAAGAGCAAGCTTGAGACTCCCCACCCTCCAAGTGCTCCTGCACCATGGCCATTATACATGCCCAGGGGAAAAAAAACATAGGAAAAAACATAGAAATACCCTCCCTCGCAGGCTATGAAAGGCACTCGAGCAAAATAATTGCTGTAACCCCGATAAGGAGAGAAGCAGCATTGTGAGGAAGTAGATATCAGCCCGATGGCAATGGCTAGACTGTATGCAAGGAGCAAAATGCAAGGAGCAGAATTATTGGGACAGCAGCACAGTGTGTTTCTGAACGAGAGACAAAAGCGTAATATTTAGATGGTGGCCTTGCCAGATGTGAAGGTCTAAGAAATTGATTTAAATTGTTTTATGGCAACAAGTTGCCATCCTGGGGTTCTACGAATTATGAATATATTGTAAATCGGGCTTTGCCTCTGAACCACGGAGGCATCAAAATCGGGAGGGAAGATTTGCAACAGGATGGGTACTTACCAACAACAACTCTTTATCTCTGAGCATATTGCCTTCAAAGAGCTCTTGAATCAGCAGCAAGAGCAGATACTGATTTGGGGAGTGTAGTGCTTCAGTCACTATTCAGCTATTGGTACTTCTCCGCTCCCCTCTTCTAACTGCCCACAGTGGGGCTCTGTGGAGGCATCATCAGGAAAGAGAATTAGGATTATTTACCAACAATTACTCACTTCCCAAATGTATTCTATCTACACATTCTCTCTCTCTCTCTCTACCTTTTCACCTCCACTTCAGCTCTCAGCTCTTAGAGCTTCTGGGTGTGAGGCGGAACTGAGAAACTGTTTGGGGTGATGGTATTGATACCCTTAGTTTATGGGACGTAGGCTCTAAGGGAGCCAGCTGCTGCTAACGTAGGCACATAGTACTATGTGGAGACGATGTCATAATGAAGGAGAACCAATCCTTGATTCAGGACAGGAAAGAAGCCATTTTGCATGGTGAAAGCAGTAGACTGCCAGAATGATGTTAAGAATTAGCTGTGGCTGTTATGGTGTACTGAGGTAGTGGAGACGGAGGCCCACTACAACTATTGTTTGCCTAACTCGAGGCTGATTAGGCTATAACACTGAATAAGGAAGTGCATAGTCCACTTGTAATGCAGCCAGCAGAGTCCAAGTTATACCCTGTCATTCAATTGCAGGTTAAGTGGTGGTGTCCACTACCTGACACTTTTACCATCCCAACAAATCCTGGTGGGACAACTAAAGGTATGCACCCACAAGATGATGTCCAAAAAGTATCATAAACCCTGTGTAATTGGGTCAGCATGGAAGTACACCCAAAGCTGCTCTCTGTAAACCTGAATACTCATTGCACACTTCTTTTGCTGAGTTTACATCAAGGGCTACACCACTAATGCAAACTTGTGTTACACATATATAGTGCCTGTATCTCAAAGCATCTAGAAGAACCTTACAGATATAACAGATTACAGTATAAAGATAATTTTATGCAGAACTGAAGTGAAGCAACATCTGTAGTGTAACATGGCAACTTGCACGATTGTTAAGCAATTTACTTTCTGCAACATATGTAATTTGTTACACAACCACGTTGCACAGCTGTTCAAGGCAGGAAGCAGTGGTCAATACCATATTCACTTGAAACTACAGAAGGGCAATGGTACTGTCGCAGCTCTTCTGGCAAAAAGGTTGCTAATGCAGATTTTTCTGGTGAATACTGTAAAGGTTCACTAATCTAAGCATCATGGATATGAGGTAATTGTCAGGATACATTTTATCATGCTAATTTTTCAAGTATAAATTTCATAGTATTTATAGTAATTGCAATTCAACAGGGTTTTGTTATAACCTCATTTAAAGAAAAGTGTGTTTAGATGTTCACCCAGCCTAAGTAGAATTGGGTAAGGAGCCTCTTAATGAACCTTTCCTCAGTCTAGAGCCTGATTATGTCAAAAACACCTTTATAGATTATTCCGGATGTTGTCAGAGCGGTGACTTTACGGTAATCTATAAAAATATTTATATATAAAACATTGCACGTTATTGCTTCATGCGGGTCAGAGAGTTTATCTTTGGAGAACTATCTGTAAGCACGTCTGTTACTTATTTCCTGCCTTGACTCTGTGTAGGAGTTTCAAAGTGTGTGTAAATGAAAGAGTGAGCAATACATCGTTAAAACATGTATATATTGAAACATGTTGGCTCAACTGCTAGCATACCTACACCCAAAAGATAAAAGCTTCGAGCCACACTCTGCCCTTAGTTACATGGGTGAAATTCTTACTGCAGTCAGGGGAAGGGGGGTCACACCCAAATAACAGAGCAGAATACACAAAGGAACTTTGTTTAGAAGAAGAGTTCAGCAGCTAAAGTTACAGGATAACACATTTAATCTTTCACTTTAGATTATATTTAAAAAAAAATGGCTGGTTATTTAGCAATTAGGATCATATATTTACTGCAGTGAACTTGACATTCTTCCTTTCTTCTTAGATTCAGTAAGTAAAAGAAAGCAGGTTCTAAAGAGGTAGCCTGTATGTAGTGTAGTTGTACCCATGTTGATCCCAGGATATTAGAGAGACAAGCGGGGTGAGCTAATGTCTTTTATTGGGCCAATGAAAAATATTACCTCACCCACCTTGTCTATTTAAAACCTGACCTACATAACCTGTATGTCAAAATATGCTCTTCCTTCTATAACTCCTCTTTTACTTTTCCAAAATTTAATCTAACATGTCAAGAATGAGTATAACATAAATAAGCACAAATGTCAGCCAGCTATAGATTAGTTTTGACATGCTTTGCAGGGGAGATGAAAACAGGCCTCATTTGTATAAATAGAAGGCAGCTGATGTATACCATGGAAAGCAAATACTATCATTCTCTTAAGGCTCCCTATTTTTCAGTCAGAAATTCTATCAATATGTAGAGAAGCCTCACAAATGGTATCTTCTGTTTCTAGATCGTAGATAACTTTCACTGAACAGAACTTGGAACTTGGATTTATAGAATTGGAAAATCTTCACACCCAATTCTAATAGTTCTAACACCTTTCACAAGGACTAAATTCCCTTTTTTCAAAAATGTGTAATCTAAGCCGGTGTAGGTGTTCCGTTTCAAGTCAGCTTCATGCATTTTTCTTACACTGCATGAAAATATGTTACTTTCAGTCCTTGATTGCCTAAAAAGTAGCAGAGTTGTGATAATTGAGAGGATAACAGCTCAGTTTTGGAGAGTAGTGGCTGGATGCCAAGGGCATAAGGAAAATGTGCATTAGGATGATTGAAGCCACTTGAACTTTGGTTGCAGAATACAACAACCGCCAGCAATAATAACTTTAATAAGAATCAAGCTATAGCTCTGTAAAAATAATCTGATTTATATTGCAGTGGTGCTCACAATGTGCTAGGCACTGTACAAACATGTAGAAAAGTATGGTCCCTGCCCCCAGCAGCAAAATTTGGATCTGAATCCAAATTCACACTGCAAACTCCTCACAGACCTTGGGGCTCTGTGGATCCAGGAACCGGGTTTACAGCCATTTCTCATTTTGAACAAGAGTCTATTTACAGTTTGGGGCTTTGGCCATTAATGACACTGGTTCATTTTCCAGACTCCAGTGCCTCCATCTTCCACCTGCAGGGCAGGTAGGAAAAGCTTTAATTCGATTGACAAATTCATAATCATTGTAATTTCTACATTTATCCATTTTCCTACAAGAAAAACATATCTGCCACTTGCCCACTGCCTTGCTCCACTGATGTAATGCTGCTGTTGTATCTTTCAGCCTGATCCAGTCCCGAGCCTCCTTCTGCTTTTCACACTGTATGTTCCATGATGGAACTGTGATGCCAGCGTAAATCTGTGCAACACAGTACAAATTACTTTAGTACTTGCACGCCACTATAATCCCTTTTCTGTGAAAATGCCTTAAAATAGTCTTTTAATTAAAAATCCAAATCTTTGATCAATTTTTGTAGCATGTTGATCTACAAAAATATGGAATTTGTATTACACTGCTGTCACCCAAATTTCATCAGAACTCTAGAAATAATTGGCTCTGCATGCAAAACAAATGTACATTATTGTACATGGTATGGATATTTTTACATGGATTTTTTTCTTGAGCATCTTACCTGCTATGTGTTGTTTCAATGGGATTTCTAATCAACTGTGCAAAATGCTTTAACCCAGTGTCATCAGAGCAGGTCAGTCAATCAAAAATGAGTGCAATGTCTAAGAAATATTAATATTAATTAGTCATATTCTACTCAGTCTTCCTGCAGAATTGCCTTTGATTTAACTATGTTGGACTAAATTCAGCCCTGGCACTAGTAGATGCAACTCCCATTGAGTTAAGGGGGGTTGCCTCTCATTGTAGTAGGGCTGAATTTGGAACTTGAAGACGGCCTATTAATTGTTGAATAAGATCTATGGGGCTTCACAGGCACTCAAATAAAAACATAAGAATGGCCATACTGGCTCAGACCAAAGGTGTAGCCCAGTATCCTGTTTTGACAGCGGGCTGTGCCAAATGCTTCAGAGGGAATGAACAGAACAGGGCAATTTCAAGTGATCCATCCCGTTATTCAGTTCCAGCTTCTGGCAGTCAGAGATTTAGGGACACCCACAGCATGGGGTTTTGTCCCCGACCCTCTTAGGGAATAGTCATTGATGGACCTATCCTCCATGAACTTATCTAATTCTTTTTAAAATTCAGTTATACCTTTGGCCTTCACAACATCCCATGGCAACGAGTTCCACGGGTTGACTGTGTGTTGTGTGAAGAAGTACTTCCTTTTGTTTGTTGAAAACCGACTGCCTATTAATTTCATTGGGTGACCCCTAGTTCTTGTGTTATGTGAAGGGGTAAATAACATTTCTCTATTAACATTTTCCACACCATTCATGATTTTATAATCTTCTATTATAATCCCCCATTAGTTGTCTCTTTCCTAAAATGAACTGTCAGTCTTTTTAATCTCTCTTGATATGGAAGCTGTTCCATACCTCTAATCATTTCCATTGCCCTTCTCTGTATCTTTTCCAAATAGTTGGTTGATGGGTGTTGTATAAATAAATAGACAGGCAGAATCAGATTGCTCTCTGTGTGAATCTGATTGGATATTAAAGGAAGACTGACCCTAAAAGGGTGGGCCTCTGGTTCAAGGAAGTAGTATTAACAGTCTACAGACTGACCAAGGGGATAGTCTAGACATAGAGCCAGTCGTGTCACCCACCATCACTTTTGACTAAGATCTGCAGTCTTGCTGTTGTCTGTCAGCATTGCTCTCTGTGCAATGGCAGAAAGGAGGTCTAGATGAGTGAGGGAAATCTGCTCAATGCATTGTGGAGAGGGGATGAGGATGGGCGACAAGTCCGATTATCATCTCTGTTTATAGATGTTGCCATTTGAACCCTAGCGTTCTGAGCTGTTCATATGTGCATCCCACCATCTTGGCTCAAATACTGAATATGTGAGAATTATTGTTTCAAATGCTTATCACAAAGGACAGCTATTGTTAGTTAATCTTTTTCCATTACTTGGAATACAGTACTATTTCCATTCCATTATACATTTAGACTATGTTCTTCCTGCGCCTCCTTTCAGGGCATCATGGACACAGACACTAAAAACCACAGAAGATCATCTTAATCCTCAGGTACTGTCCGAAGAATGGATTCAGATAGTCTTATTCCAGATGAACCACAGACAAGCACAAGATGCCTACAGGAAAAACCAGAAGCAGTAATTATCTTTTTACAAAGGTTGATAATGTTTTAGCTAATCCATACACAAAATAAAAACCCTATTCTTTCATTAGATTAAGCTCATACTTCCTTTTATTTCCTGACTAAAAGGTAGTATAGTGGGAATTCTGGAATTACTCCAGGTCTTGATTATTGGGGGTGAAATCCTGGCTCAATTGAAGTTGATGGCAAAACTTTTGATTTGAATGGGGCATGGATTTCATTCCCAGGGTTTTAGCTAACAAGAAAACTGCACAGCAAAACCAGCAAAGAGCATCCACAAACATTTACTAGATTAAAAACTGAAAGTGCACATCAACAGCATTTGTGCCCTAGGTTTATTTGTTTTTTGTGAACATCCAAGTGAGCAACATTTTGTTTGCAGCAGAGTTGATGGCTAGGGAAATTGTTGAAAATACATATTTGTGGTGTGAATACTAATTCAAATATATATCTACCCAAGTACTTGTGCCAGTAATATAAACAAGGCCATCTGGAAAGCTGTGTGAGTGTAAGGGAGTCACCCAAATCAGTTAGCAGAATTATTATCCTGCTCCTTAGATGACTAGTTGCACCGTGCAAATTACTGAATGTTCATAACATTAGCTGCAGCAAATAGTTGGGGAGTAATCCGTTGGCTGAAACATGTCAATGTAAACCATATACTGAATAATTTGAAATAAGTAAATTCAGAGATATTTACATGTGTTGTTCACTAGCTAACATAAAGAGGGGCCATTGTTCGTAATTAGTAATTCACCACGGCCTAGTCCAAAAGGAAGAGGAATTTACTGTCAAAGTGGAAGGATGCCAGAATAGCTGCCTGGCCTGATCTGATCTGTCCATAGTTTAGGCTACATGGCATTGCTAAGTCAGCTTGACTGAATAAGCCCTCAGAAATTCAGAATCTGAAGAAGGGCCATTTAGGTCCACATACTAACACTCAAACCATTTTAGCTAGAGCAGTGGTTCTCAAACTGTGGTCCGCCGAACACTGAGCTCCGTTCAGGTGGTCTGCGGATAGATCCCTCTAAGGTGCGCGCCTGGGCAGCCACACATGAGAGAATGAAGGGCCACCCACCTAATTAGTGGAGCCATATGGCTCCACTAATTAGGTGCCTGGCCCCTGAGAAGACGCACAGGTAAGGTGAGGTGGTGGCTTTGGGGGCAATAGGGAGTAGGTGGGAGGGGACAGTGGGGTGAGAAGTGGGGGTGGGGGGAATTTGGGACGTGCAGGGCTGTGGCGGCCAGAGAAAGAGGCAACTTTCCCCAGCCTCCAGGACTGTGGCTGCCGGGGAGAGACAGCCGTCCTTCCCAGCCTCGGCTCTGTGGCTGCTGTGGTGGGGGAGAGAGGGAGAGACCCCCCCCCTTCCCAGCCCCAGCTCAGGGGCTGCCGTGGTGGAGGAGAGAGGGCACATCCATCGCATTAGAAAGGTAAGACAACTGATATTAAAATATGAGTTGTGTGCTTTTATTTGTAGAACAGAAAAAAACAATTATTATTGTTTTTTTATATATAGCGCTTTTATCCAAAGTGCTTTACAATAGTTAGCTAATGGTACAAACAACATTTGGAAAGATTATTAAGTGGTCTGCCGAGACCCTCAGCAATTTTCAAGTTGTCCACGAAAAAAAAAGTTTGAGAACCACTGAGCTAGAGCTTTAGGCCACATCAGGCTTGATTTGGAAAACCCCACGCGGTAAGACCAGAGAAGAGGGGGGCAGGTTCCACTCAGTTTTCCCCATATAAAATTCCATTGGGTATGTGTAGGTGGGAGGTGGTTGGGGCGTGGGGGGACAGACAGATTTATCCCTACAGAATGGGCAGTGGATTCAGCTCTTAAACCCTGCTGCAGGTCCATCTACATGGATATATTGTGTCTCTCTGCACCCTCTTGGCTCCCTGCAGCCCTCTCTCAGTCCCATCAACACAGCAAATAACCCTCTTGGTGGGTAGTTCCACAGTGAGGAGAGGCTTGGATTTCCCCTGGGATTGCTGAGGGGACAATGCAGTTATACCCTGGCTCCATCCCTCTTTTCCCTGTGAATGGTTCTCCTGGGTGTCAGGCAGTGTGAATCCTGGAGACACAATCCAGCCCTATATTTACACACAGTTCCTGCTAGCAGGGCAATCATGCAGTCTCCCTGGCCAATGTAGAAAGGGATGAGGCATGTTATGAACCATTTTACAAAGTGTGGTTTTACGCAGGAACAATAAATAACAGGAACCTGTGAAGGGTGACTTTCACCAGCAGGGCTGCCTAGTGGTCAGGCAGGGATGAGAGATAGTCCCCCTCCCTGGCATCTCCCCCTTTCTCTATAACTCCATCCTGTGGTATCTGTCCCTTCTTTTGCAACTCAGCCCTGCGGCTGGGTTATGCTTTTGGGGTATACAAAAAGAAGAGTTTAGCAACAGAAGTCTTCTAGGACGTCAGGGCTTTCTCCTTAGCTTTGGGACATAGGGTCTAAACCCCTTGTGTATTCAGGGCCTTCCCCAGCTGGGAAGACTCCTATTGTTGTCCCACCTTTAGAGGTTGTTAGGGGGGCCCAGGCCCACCCTCTCCAGCAGGTTGCAATCCAGGGCTCAATGATAGGCAGCTAAGTCCTTCACTTTGGGTTGTTAAATAGCTGCCTCCCTGTATCACTTCCTACCTGAGTTCCCCTATTTCCCCACAGGGTAAATTAAAGAACTGAACCAATAATAAAAAGTTTCTGACTTTCCCAGACAGTCATCAGTCCCTCCTTTGCAGGCTTGTTCAGGTCAGCACAATCAGGTCTCAACAAGAGCACCTAGAGCATCCCCAGAGCAGAAGTCTGTCCTTCCAGTGCTTGCTCCCCCTTTTAAACTCCACCTCCAGCTTGATCAGGCTTTGAAGGTGCGGGCTGGGCGGGTGGGGCTGCCAGGGTCCAGAGTCGCTCCTTAGCCCCTTGTTCTCCAATGTGAGGTTTGTACACCCCATCACAGAACCCCTCCCCCTGCTTACCAAATGAATTTGTAAACAGATAGTAGGGTGGTTCATCCTGCTTGAAAGAGTTGTGTTCATATATGCTGTGGCTAGCACAGTCTGATCCTCAGTGCAGACAGGGTCACTGAACTCATGAGAGGGGGAATCTCTAGTGACTCTTCCAAGAGACACTGACTGCACACCCATAGAATGAGACAAAACAAGTTCTTTCTCACTAATAGGCTTTGAAGTAAACAGACTGACACTCTGTTACTTGCATGTTTAAAAGTCACCAGAAAAGTGCTCTTGGGATTGCTGTATTGGGCGGGGAGGAGCACAGTTCTGGCCTGACTCAATTTGGGTGAACCTTTTCTGTTCACAGGGATTTTAATTTTCCATGGTTAAAATAATTCCCTCAGAGCATTTCAATTTAAATCTAGAGGGGCAGGGCACGATCCTGCAGCCTGGATTCACATGGCACGGAAGCTAATGGGGACAGACTACCTCTCTCAGGGTTGCCTGATTAGGCCCAGCAGTCAACATTTAAAATACGTCTATATTGGGGGTTTTGTTGTTGGTTTTCTTTTCTTTTCAAAGGGAAAAGCTGCTGCCAATTTCTTTTGATTTAAAAGGGAAAAAACACTCTGGAAAAAAAAGTCAAGAGATGTAATTGTTACTACATTGACATTGAATCAACATAGCTTTTTAAGTATTTTTGAGCTTTATTTAGGATCAGAATGGAAACGTATTTCATAAAAGCTCCTTGAACTTTTGGAGGTGTTTTGTTTTTTGGAGTGGGAACAGGAGGGATAATGGCAAAACGTCACCCAACCCATGTAGGGTCAACAGATGAGTTAAATTAATTTCTTAGCCTCTCTAGTCTTCATGACCCCATTATGAGATGCTTATGTTGCTGGTCAGGTCAGAACTTGTTCACAGAGCCAAGTGTCAATTTTCCACTTACAGATTATGCTGGCAGGAGTCAGTCTGTCTGCTTACACAGGACGTGTCTTTGTCCTTGACCTGCATTATTCCAAGAGCTCTTTATTGCAGAAATGAGACTCTTAAACAATTTACAGATTTGGTTGATTAGTAGAATAAAAACCTACCGCTGATTAGTTCTGCCCTCTACAGTAAATGTGCCTACAGTAACAGAAAAATAACACACTTCTTCAATGACATTGATAAAATATAACATACTCATTCTAACTTGACAAAAATGGGGAAAGTGCTTATTGCAAAGGCATACATTGACATATACAAAAAAGTAGCTAAGTGCTATATTACCCATAGGAATGATAAGAATGAATAGGATGGATAATCAGTGGCCTATGGCACTCTTCTGTATTGTGGAATAACCTAGTTCCATTCTTCCTTAAGAATCCTGCTCAAGAGCCTATAGTGTCTGAGAACATGGAGGCCACAATGAAAGGAGTCAAGGAAGTCTCTCAGTACTGGGGATTTGTTGTGGTAATTTGGCAATTTCCTTTGTAGCCCACAGAATAGTATATACAGAAACTGTCAGTGCCAGTTTCATAGAATCATAGAAGATTAGGGTTGGAAGAGACCTCAGGAGGTCATCTAGTCCAACCCCTTGCTCAAAGCAGGACCAACCCCACTTTGTTGAGTTTGTCCCAATGAATAATTCCCAGGAAGTAACTGAAGAAATTAGAGTAAAATAGGTGAAGTTAATCTCAGTCACTATGGCTACATATGGCTACACTTGGAACTAAGCGTGAGATTCCCAGCTCCAGCAGACATACTTGTGCTAGCACTCGTCCAGCTACCGTGCTAAAGATAGTAGTGTAGCCACAGTAGCACGGGCAGCGGCAGCACAGGCTTGCCGGCCTAAGTACATATCCAGAGGATCCAGGTGAGTTTGTACTTGGGGAGGCTAGTCTGTGCCATGCTGCCCCTGCTACCACAGCTACACTATTATTTTTAGTATGCTAACTTGATGAGAGCTAGTACAAGTATGTCTGTGAAAGCTGGGAATCAAACCCAAGAATCCAAGTGTACACAGAACCTATGAGGAAAAATATACTGGTGTATTTGTATAATTATGGAAATATACAGAGCACATATTAATGTATATATTATAGATGTAAATTTTATATAATATACATACACATATGGTCTACATTTTCAAAAGTGAATTTAGGTGCCCAGCTTGAGCTATCATAAAGAGACTTTGCTTTTCAGAAGATGGCTGTTTAGCACTTTTTGAAAATCAGCCCCCCCTTAAACAGTATCTCAGGTTGGGCCCCAAAAACCACTAGCCACTTTTGAAAATGTAGGCTATATATCTTGTTTTTATTTTTTTAATGGAGATATCCCATCTCCTAGAACTAGAAGGGACCTTGAAAGGTCATCGAGTCCAGCCCCCTGCCTTTACTAGCAGGACCAAGTACTGATTTTGCCCCAGATCCCTAAGTGGCCCCCTCAAGGAGTGAACTCACAACCCTTAGTTTAGCAGTTGAGCCAATGCTCAAACCACTGAGCTATCCCTCCCCCAATCTATACACATCTCATACTGTATACACCCCTCTACTATGGTGCCACAGACATGACATAGTCTAAATTTAAAATCAAATTACTGGCAGCTGGACAGCGTACAAACTCAAGTAAATTGCTTCCAATAAATCAGGTACATGGTGTGCACTGCAAATGTAGATGCTAAAACTGTAATTGTTAATGATAAACAGCATTCATGCACATTAGCATAAACAAAGATGATTTATGACCAAAACTCTGATTTTGTCAAGTTTTGCTTGTGACTCCACATTTGGATTTACTGCACACATATCAGGTTTATTTTCTGCACAAAAGCTAATAAAATATTACATTTGGGAGTTCAGCACAATTTCTTCACACCCAATCCAGGAAAAACTGCCATTATGCAGCAACTGTGGAAGGGGCTCTGCAGCCTTAAGATACCATGCACTTGTGTATGTATATATTCAAATACATGACATCTCATGGGAACATAGGCTGGAGAGGAGGGGGGAGGCATGTCTCATGCACTGGGGCTAATCGTTTTTACATTTACCAAGGGTCATCAATCCTTTGGATTTACAGGGGGTCCTGGCTAATATTGCTGGATCCCAATTATAAATGTAACAACAATCAGACCATGTGCAGACTCTATGGAAAGAAGCCACTACCACCACTCTCCTCCAACTCAGCATCCTCTACAGCTATGGGTTTTGCAGGCTGGCAGCCTTTCCCAATACTCCCCCACCCATCCCTGTTTTACCTACACAGCCTTTTCCATTATGGGAAGAATATGTTCCGCTTCACCTAAGCTTGACAAGAATGTTGTGCTGTGCTAGCGAGTCCAGCCAGCTTTCAGCACATCCACAATGAGATCACTTTGCTTTTATTTATTTTACAAGAGTCAAATTGCACAGTAGAGGCTGGAAGATCTCATTTTTAAGGGTGCCCTTGCAAGACAGCTGCTGCATGACACAGCTGTTACAGAATACCAGAGAAAGCATAATTACTACCACAAATCTAGGTAGTTAAGTTATGCACCTAGCATGCAACATTGCAAGGCTGTTAGTGTGGCACACAGAGATAATTTAAGTGTCCATGTACATTTGACCTCTCCAGGGTAAAATTTGCATGTGCGCCATGGACAAGGGAGGCACTGAAAATAAGAAAGGCTTTAAAAAGAGTGTTGATACCACTTATAGGGCCTGGCCTATTGCACTCCCATCATGTGAGCTACTCTCTCTGCTCTGTGTGCACTGCATGTGTCATGGTACAGAGCAGGAGGAGGATTTGATGAGATCAGTGAGCCAGGCTCAGCAGCATCCTGGCGGTATTACTGAACCTGGCAACAATACCAGTGGCAAAGCACCCATGAATTATAGAGGGAGGGAGAAAGAGCCAGAGAGAGGGAGGGCTGAGAGGGAAAAGAGGGCCAGGGAAAGAGAAAAATAAATAAAGGACTGATGGGCAGCCAAACAGAGTAGGGAGAGAGTTATAAAAAGACAGGGATAGAGAAGATGTGTGGAGGAAAGCGAGAAGACAAGGAAGATAAAGAGAGGACTTTGTAGCACAGTAAAGGGATTCATGACTTTCTAAAGTCCCCCTGGTGCAGAATTCTCTCAGCATCTCTGCCATAATAGTAGAACTAATTACTACAGTCAGCTTGCCACTCAAACGGTCATCTCGCACACTTTTCATCACGGATACCTAGCAATCCATTTGAGTATCTCTGCACGAGAACGCCAAGAGGTCTGTGCATAGTACAATAATCACAGGGACCTTAATTGTCTTCCTATTGTGAATTTACGAAGCAGCTGCACCATTAGGCCTTAGTGCATAAATATGAATGATGTGGGCTTGGAAATGCAGCTCACTGCTGAGGAAGATTATCATGCATGTCCTTATCCATGAATACCAGTAGATAAATAGCTGTTCTGCTTGACCTTTATTGTACAGCAGAAAGGATTTTGGAAAGCAAAGGGTGATTGTTCATGTGCCCCATTCTGTCAGACACACTATGCTCTTCCAGCCCATGTGGCAGTGTTTTGCTCTAACAACAGAGGAGTTCTCAGGCTTTGGCCTAGCTTTTTTCTGTACCTAAGGCAATGCTACGTTTGCCTCCTCTGTTGTAAACATTTCTTAAAGAGGGGGCTGAGGATTTTCTCCCTGCATTTAAAAAACAATGATATATTTAAGAAATATATTTTAAAACACAAGGCAATCTTCATATTTTCTTCTTCTTCCCTGCTCATTTTTATTTAGGATCCTGCAAAACCAGAACACTCTGTTGGATATTTGGGTAAAGAGGATTCCGCTCTTCTTAAGGTTTATATGAAAATTAACTTGCAATGGAGGGAGGGGGAAGCATTCCCCACCTCCCTGGCCTTGTTTGCATTTTTCCTGAATGAGGTCAGTGCCTCCCTAGGGAAGTCAACCTCACAGCTTGAGAAAGACTGCCTTTAGGAACCCTGAGCTGCGGGAATAAACTGAAAAGGTTTGCCTGATTGTTTATGTGCATTGAATCTTCTTTGCTTTGTTAGTGAAGTGGCAGAAGTGAAACACAGCAGGGATTTTTAAAAAGTTCACACTATCACAGGAATGAGTAATGATAAATATAATAGTCAAACAAAATCAGGGACCTGACACTAAAGTTCTAGTTATGGAGTCTCCAGAAAACAAGATAGACAAACTAAGTGAACTTCTGAAAATATGTACCGATCAAAAACTTGTTCTTTGATTTCTTTATCATGACTTGCTGTAGTGGCTCTGATTTAGATATCATTTATAGAAGTTTCATTCTGGTGTAGATCTAGTGACATCAGTGGAAATACTCCAGATTTCTATTCATGTAAGCAAAGTCTTGTCTCCACAAACATTTAGTTTGCAGTAAGTTGGGGTGTGAATCTACTCCTAGCCTCCCTAACTCTTTCACTGCCAGTGTGGGTCCTCTTGGCCCTATCACACTGTGCTTTGGAGGTGCTTATATGGTGTCAGAGGGGTCAGTAGGGTGAATTTGGGGGCAAGATGGATAGTAATTCCCTTTAGTAGGGCTACCATATGTCCGGATTTCCCCGGACATGTCCGGCTTTTCGGTCTATAAATAGCCGTCCAGGGGGGATTTCTAAAAATCTAAAAATGTCCGGGATTTCCCCCCGGTCAGCTATTTATAGACAGAAAAGCCGCCGCTCGGCAGTCAAAGCCCCTTCCCGGCTCCCCCCATTCCCTGCAGCTTTACCACGCTGTCCGGCGCCGCAGCTGTCTTCCCCCTCCTCCCCTCCCCTGAACGCTCCGCCCACCTGCTCCTCCCCCTCCCCTGCTTCCCGCGAATCAGATCTTCGCGGGAAGTCTGAAAAGAAGCAGGGGCAGGTGAGCGGCAGCAGTAGGTAAGCTGGGGCGAGGGGGGAGGGAGGAGAGCTCCGGGGAGGTGCGGCCCTGGCCGAGCGGCTCCCTCCGGCCCGGGCGGCGCCCGGTGGCCCCAGCGGCTCCGGCCCCGGTTCCAGCCGAGCGCGCCAGCCCAGCCCTGGCCGAGCACCCCCGGCCCCAGCAGCTCCAGCCCGGCCTGGCTTGGGCCCCAGGGCGGCGGCCCCGGTTCCGGCCGAGCACGCCGGCCCAGCCCCAAGCCCCGCAACCTCTTTAAAGCTGGCCCTGGTCAGGGGACAGGGAGGGGGGGTTGGATGGGTCAGGAGTTCGGGGGGGGGCTGTCAGGGGGGCAGAGGTGTGGAGAGGGGTTGGGACAGTCAGGGACAGGGAGCAGGGGGGGATTAAATGGGTCTGGGGTTCTGGGGGGGCTGTCAGGGGGGCAAGGGTGTGGAGAGGGGTTGAGGCAGGCAGGGAGCAGAGGGGGTTGGATGGGTCGGGAGTTCTGGGGGTCCTGTCAGGGGGCAGGGAGCAGTTGGATAGGGTGTGGGAGTCCCGGGGGGTCTGTCTGGGGGAGGGGGTGTGGATATGGGGCGGGAGTGTGGAGAGGGGTCGAGGCAGGCAGGGAGCAGAGGGGGTTGGATGGGTCGGGAGTTCTGGGGGTCCTGTCAGGGGGCGGGGAGCAGTTGGATAGGGCATGGGAGTCCCGGGGGTCTGTCTGGGGGCGGGGGTGTGAATATGGGGTGGGGGTGTGGATAAGGGTCGGGGCAGTCAGGGGACAGGTAGGGTTCTAGGGGGGCAGTTAGGGTGGGGGGTTCTCAGGAGGGGGCAGTCAGGGGACAAGAAGCAGGGCGGCTTAGATAGGGGGTGGGGTCCTAGGGGGCAGTTAGTGGCAGGGGTCCCAGGACGGGCAGTCAGGGGACAAGGAGTGGGGGGGTTGGGGGTTCTGAGGGGGGCAGTCAGGGGGTGGGAAGTGGGAGGGAGTGGATGGGGCGGGGCAGGGGAGGGGCTAGAGCGGGGCTCCTCCCCCCCGTGTCCTCTTTTTTGCTTGTGGAAATATGGTAACCCTACCTTTAGGCTTGTCCTGAGTCTTGTGATGTTACACTGAGGCAGGAGGATAGGAAGTAGAAAATGGTCTTATTCAAAAAGGCAAAGGGCAGACCAGCGAGAGGTACTGTGAAGTTATTCAAGAAGATGGGCCCTGCAGGAGTGGAAGGGAGTCGCAAGCTACAGCGAAGGGGACAGCCATGCAGCTATTCCTCATAATCACCCAACAAAAATTAAGCAATTTCTCAGTTTTAGATTTTGCTCTCTCCCTTTTGCAGATATGCTGAAAGTGCAGAGAAAAAAAAATCAATGGGGTTCTGCAATGACTGCCTGAAGCATTCACTGTTCCCAATCAGGAAGCATGCATGTTATAGAGCATTTACAGGGGAACTGTTCTCTTTGTGGCTCTGCGGGCCGGCAATGTCCATGTCTACCCCATGTAAAGGAAGAGCACCAACCACTCTCTCAATCAGCTATGGCACTGCACACAAAAAGAATGTTTTCCTTATTTGAATCTGCCACTGGAGGGGGGAGAGTCGAGGCTGCCATTTTGAGGTGGTGAGCAGACTTGAGGGGGCGGGGCGGGGGAGGGGGAGGACTCCAGTATTGGCCAGGCAGGACAGCTAAGGGAAGGGGAAAGGAAACCAGCTACATAGGCATAATACTTCCATGGTGTGGGCTTGAAAACAGTTGTGGCTTTAGCATGGGCCTCAGCCTAGAAAGTCTTCTAGCTCACATGCCTGCAATGGCTGCCGCCACGGGGTATCTACAACAGAAGGGCAGTGTAGCATAACCACAAGAAGTTAAATAGTAAATTATTTAAAAAATAATAATAAACCCTTATATGCCAATGTTCCCTCTATAGGATCAGTCTCAGTCCTGGTTTGGGTTTCTGCCTGGGATTTGGAGCTGCTTGCTACAGAGCAGGAATTGGGTTCACCTGCTACCTGGCTGGCATTAGGGTCCTGAGTCCTGAACAGATCCTGACTTTTTGGGGACATTTCTTCACTGGCTTCCTTGTGCTCATCCTCTGATGATTCTTGTTGTTCATCCTTCGTGGGTGGGGGAGGGGAGACATGGACTGGGGTGGAGAGAAGGCAGCCAGCAGGCTCCACTCACCTGCTTCCCAGCCACGTTAGTTCTCTTTGAAACAGGACTCCAGAGTTCATCATAAATGTGGAGTCTGTGTGCTACAATGTGTACACGAGCATTTTGAAAGAACATTAACTCAAAACCTACAGATATAATCCCTCATGTAGATTGTGTGTAGACCACTAATACTTTGGCCTACATTTTTAAACATGATTAATGATTTTGAGTGCCCAGTTTGAGACACTTTAGAGGGGCCTGATGATCAGAAAGCGCTGAACACCTTGTCCTCTGAAAATTAGCTCCCTTTTAAGGCACTCATAAATCACTACTCTGTTTTGAATGTCTAAAGTGGATACTATATCAAAAAGGCCTTAAAATTCTAGATATGAAATAAGGACAGCAGGACCCCGGTATTAAACCCAGGCCCAGCAGGTCATTGGGTGGCAACCTTTAGCCGCTGCACCATGGCATACAATCAACTGATGCCCCTGACCAACAGTGTTAGTGCTAAAGCCCTACAGGCCCAAAGCAGCCATGTCCCAGACTCCAGATTGGATGGACATGCAGCACTCTCATTCTCTACCTGGACTACATAAGGGCCACCACACAAAGAGGAAGCTGTCTGAGCAGAGTGGCGCCAGCTAGTTGCTCCCCAGCCTGCCTTGCCCTGCTGTCTCACCTGATCGTGGCTTAGCGACCTTGTCCAACCTCGCCTCCCCTACCCACTGACTCAACCCCTTGGATTAGATCTCCCGACTACTGGCCTATGCAAGAACTCTAACCATTGGCCCAGACTGCCTCTGATACTGCTGGTTACCTGGCCACCTACACACACTTGACTACTGCTCTAAACTGACCCTAGCCAGCCTCGGCCACTGGGCATTACAGAACATGAATCCAACCCTGCATCCTGTAGTGATGAGCATTCCCTAATCTCACAAGGATGATGAAAGACAATGGAACTACCTGTGTGAGTATGGAGTAACAGGATAGGATCCTCAATTAGAAGTGTCAGAAATGTTATCATTGTTATAGTGCCTTAAGCAAGAGCAGTGATTTCCCTGGTTGTCTTGCTTAACATGCAAGGAAAGCTTCATTGCATGCAGCAGCTTTGAAGGTAAAATTAAGTCTTTTCTCTTTGATTTCTGCCTAATGCTCTACATTTAAGAGTTCATGATCACAATGGTGTTCTATTTCAGTATACAATTTCTAAATATAAAAGAAATTTTCATTTCCAACACTGGAGTTTTCCAGATTGGCCCCTGACAAACAGATGATTAAAATTTAAAAAATATAAAACTAAAAATCCTACATTTACGTAGCTAATTTATCCAGACACAGAAGTTGCTGATGGGGACCCTAAATGCTCATACAACCATAATCTCCACAAACATGTACAGAGAATAAATTACATAGACACAAAGGTATAAGTATTTCACTGATGAGTAAATACTTTCACATCCATAATTTTGTGTTTGTGGCTGAGAATTTGGCCGATAAAGTATCCCAAAACCACATCACAGATTCTTAAACAATATATAGAAATAGTCATTACCGGTCACACCATCTCTTGTATGAAATGTGGTGGCTATTTACCATTGCACAGCAACACTAAAACAGTGTAGAACAAGAAGTTGTGGGACAGGGAGATGACTTCCTACCATCCCCAATGTAAACTTCATAGCAAATTTAATTACTCAGCTTGCATTTTAGCCAGAATACGGAGCCTAACATCTCTGCCTTTGTTAGAGAGTCTTTATACTTTTTACCATTTCCATTTTATGGCAACATCCAAAGCATAATGTCTGATAACACCATATTAGTCAATCAGAAGGAAGAGTGACAATTACCAAGTGACCAACACAAATCACTAGTACTACATAGGAGTTCCTTAAAGATTTTCCCCATTCAAGTACTAATCAGGCCTGACCTTACTGCGCTTTAAGAAGATTACACAGTCCAAGCTCATATACTGAAGCTGCAATCTCAGCACATTATCAGCTACATTTTCAAAAAGGGAGGCCCACAGTATGAGCTGCCCTCATTTAAATGCACAATCACAGTAATTGTTCAAACATGTATCTATGTGCAGTTGTGTACTGATGTGTCAAGGCCAGTCACAGGACACTTTTTTAGCCATATTACTAGGGCCCTGCCAAATTCACAGCCATGAAAAACACATCATGGACCATGAAATCCGCGCGCGCTCCCCCCCGTGAAATCTGGTCTTTTGTGTGCTTTTACCCTATACTACAGATTTCATGGGGGAGACCAGCATTTTTCAAACTGGGGGTCCTGACCCAAAAGGGAGTTGCAGGGGGGTTGCAAGGTTACTTTAGGGGTTTTGCCACCCTTACTTCTGTGCTGCATTTAGATCTGGGTGGCCAGAGAGCAGCAGGTGTTAGCCAGGTGCTCCGCTCTGAAAGCAGCGCCCCTGCCAGCAGCAGTGCAGAAGTAAGGGTGGCAATACCATACCATGCCATGCCAGCCTTACACTGCTGCCTTTAGAGCTGGGCATCCAGGGAGTGGTGGCTGCTGACTGATGGCCCAGCTCTGCAGGCAGCAGCTCAGAAGTAAAGGTGGCAATACCATACCATGCCATCCTTACTTCTGCGCTGCTGCTGGCAGCGGCTCTGCCTTCAGAGCTGGGCTCCCAGCCAGCAGCCACTGCTCTCCAGCTCCAGAGGCAGCAGCAGGGCAGAAGTATGGGTAGCAGTAACACAACCCCCCCTACAATAACCTTGCGACCACATCACAGCTCCTTTTTGGGTCAGGATCCCGACAATTACAATAGCGTGACATTTCAGATTTAAATAGCTGAAATCATTAAATTTACAATTTTTAAAATCATATGACTGTGAAATTGACCAAAATGAACTGTGAATTTGGTAGGGCCCTACATATTACCCACAAATACACTATGACTCAAATCTTCTGCTGGTGTATATTGGCATAGCTTCATTGACTTCAGTGAAACTTTGCCAATTTACACCAGCTGTGGACCTGGCTAAATCATATTTTCACAACCACTGCACTACATTTTGTATATATAAATATTGAGAGAGAGAGCATGCGAGCATGGATAAACTTTAAAAAGTTAAGCTAGCGCACAGTTTGGTTTGTGAACTTGAGACATTTTTCTCCCCCTCATTGCTGTATATATGGAAGACTCCATTACCTGGCTTTCACCTGACCCTTAGTACAAAGCAAGTGCCTCATTTTAGGCTCAAATTTACCTCTGCTCCCATACATAAATAAAACAATAAAAAAGTGAAGCTATCTTAGACATTTTCATGCATAAGACAAATGTTATACAAAATGTTATTCATGCTATTGATACAAACTTCATCATTTTAATCTTCCTACACTCTTACTTTTCTTATTCACCTCATTATGGATCTTTGTCTGAGGTTGTCCCCCCCATTTGCGACACAACCTTGCCAAGCTGAGAGGTGTTTACTCTCTCCTATTGTATTTGGCATATTCCCTCTCTTCTACTATTCCTCAGAAAGGAATTCTATTCTATTCCAGAAAGGAATACTATTCCTTCTTCAAACTGTCAACTTCTCGACTAAAATACGGTGATTCAGTTTGCTCCTTTATTACAATCCCAAAGGCTACTTAGCCTCTAACTATTGCAATCCAAGACACAAAACATTTTTTGGTTATTCCACCACTGAAATATGCTTCTGAATAGAAGATTTACTTGGATATTTTTTGACCAGAGTTTAATCGTTTAAAATACTTCATACTGAGGCTAAATGAAACTTTGAAGAGATCAGAGAATTTGGTCCAGGAATTCACAGGTTTTATTTTTCGACTACAGTATATACTGCAACTCCTAAAGATTACTGTCATCCAGCTTGAATAAATTGTATTGAATATTGTTGTTTTCAGTGCAGTTCTAGCCATGTTGATCACAGGATATTAGAGAGACGGTGGGTTAGGTAATATCTCTTACTGGATCAACTTCTGTTGGTGAAAGAGACGAGCTTCTGAGCTACACAAAGCTCAGAAGATGACCTGAAGAACAGTTCTGTGTAGCTCAGAAGCTCGTCACTTTCACCAATAGAAGTTGGTCCAGTAAGAGAGATTACCTCACCCACCTTGTCCTTCTTGTACTGAACTATTTGATTAGGCCCAGGTTTTCAAAAGTGAGACCAATTTGCACGCATCTGACTAGCATGTGTAAGATCCAGTGTGCACACACAATTTGAGGATTTGCATACACACATCTGAGCCTGTCTGTCATCCTTGCCTGTACGCATATAGTCATTACATGCACTTTAGCAAATTTGACCTAGGATTAGAGAAGCCTTCACTGCTTCTAACCATTCTGTAGCTATTCTGTGGAGAGCTGTGGTCTTCCATTATGTCTGTCAAGCAACTTGCAAGGTAAGGAAAACAAGAACATTCTTCTAAAATCCTCATTAGAAAAGACTAGGGTATGTCTACACTACGAAATTAGATCAAATTAATAGAAGCCGGTTTTATAGAAATCGGTTGTATACAGCCGATTGTGTGTGTCCCCACATAAAATGCTCTAAGTGCTCTAGTCGGCGGACCGCGTCCACAGTACCGAGGCTAGCGTCGACTTCCGGAGCATTGCACTATGGGTAGCTATCCCACAGTTCCTGCAGTCTCCGCCGCCCATTGGAATTCTGGGTTGAGATTCCAATGCCCGAATGATGCAAAACAGTGTCGCGGGGGGTTCTGGGTACATGTCGTCAGGCCCCTCCCCCTCCGTCAGAGCAACGGCAGACAATAGATTCGCGCCATTTTACCTGGGTTACCTGTGCAGACAACATACCACGGCAAGCATGGAGCCCGCTCAGCTCAGCTCAGCTCAGCTCACCGTCACCATATGTCATCTGGGTGCCGGCAGACGTGGGACTGCATTGCTACACAGCAGCAGCAGCTAACTGCCTTTTGGCGGTAGACGGTGCAGCATGACTGGTACCCTTCATTGGCGATCTGGGTGCCGGCAGCCGTGGGGCTGGCAGCCGTGGGGCTGCATTGCACCAGCCCCCTTGCCTTTTGCCAGTAGATGGTTTATTACGACTGGTAACCGTCCTTGTCGTACAGCAGTGGCTGTCAACCATGGGCACCTGGGCAGACATGCTCAGTCCTATGGAACTGTCTTGATGATGATGGTTATCAGTCGTAGTATGCCATTTTCTGCCACGCGCCCTGTTGGCTCATCGCACGTTAGCTGAGTCTTCCCTGAGCAGCAGATCGTGCAATAGGCCTGAAGGCTAACTGCCAAGCGCCCAGTATTTGCTGCCAAGCACCCAGAAAATGCCGAGGGATATCAGTCATGCTGCACCGTCGTCTTAAGATGTAAAAAATAGATTTGTTCTGTATTCATTTCCTTCCCCCCTCCCTCCGTCAAATCAACGGCCTGCTAAACCCAGGCTTTTGAGTTAAATCTCTGGGGGGGGGGGGGGGGACATTCTGTGTGACAGTTGTTTGTGTTTCTCCCTGATGCAAAGCCACCTTTCTTGATTTTAATTCCCTGTACCTGTACGCCATGTCGTCACTCGCCCCTCCCTCCCTCCCTCCTTCCCCTGGTCCGTCAGATACTAGTTTCACGCCTTTTTTCAGACCAGACGCCATAGCTAGCACTGGGATCATGGAGCCCGCTCAGATCACCGCGGCAATTATGAGCACTATGAACACCACGCGCATTGTCCTGGAGTATATGCAGAGCCAGGACATGCCAAAGCAAAACCAGGACCAGGCGAGGAGGAGGCGATTGCAGCGCGGCGGCGAGACTGATGAGGAAATGGACATGGACCTAGACCTCTCACAAGGCACAGGCCCCAGCAATGTGGAAATCATGGTGTTACTGGGGCAGGTTCATGCCGTGGAACGCCGATTCTGGGCCCGGGAAACAAGCACAGACTGGTGGGACCGCATCGTGCTGCAGGTGTGGGACGATTCCCAGTGGCTGCGAAACTTTCGCATGCATAAGGGCACTTTCATGGAACTTTGTGACTTGCTTTCCCCTGCCCTGAAGCGCCAGAATACCAGGATGAGAGCAGCCCTCACAGTTGAGAAGCGAGTGGCGATAGCCCTGTGGAAGCTTGCAACGCCAGACAGCTACCGGTCAGTCGGGAATCAATTTGGAGTGGGCAAATCTACTGTGGGGGCTGCTGTGATCCAAGTTGCCAGGGCAATGAGAGACCTGGTGATATCAAGGGTAGTGACTCTGGGAAACGTGCAGGCCATAGTGGATGGCTTTGCGGCAATGGGATTCCCAAACTGTGGTGGGGCGATAGACGGAACCCATATCCCTATCTTGGCACCGGAGCACCAAGCCTCCGAGTACATAAACCGTAAGGGGTACTTCTCAATGCTGCTGCAAGCCCTGGTGGATCACAAGGGACGTTTCACCAACATCAACGTGGGCTGGCTGGGAAGTGTACATGATGCTCGCGTCTTCAGGCAATCTGTTCTGTTTCGAAAGCTGGAGGAAGGGACTTTCTTCCCGGACCAGAAAATAACCGTTGGGGATATTGAAATGCCTATCGTGATCCTTGGGGACCCAGCCTACCCCTTAATGCCATGGCTCATGAAGCCGTACACAGGCAGCCTGGACAGGAGTCAGGACCTGTTCAACTACAGGCTGAGCAAGTGCCGAATGGTGGTGGAATGTGCATTTGGGCGTTTAAAAGCGCGCTGGTGCAGCTTACTGACTCGCTCAGACCTTAGCGAAAAGAATATCCCCATTGTTATTGCTGCTTGCTGTGCGCCCCACAATATCTGTGAGAGTAAGGGGGAGACATTTATGGCGGGGTGGGAGGTTGAGGCAAATCGCCTGGCCGCTGATTACGCGCAGCCAGACACCAGGGCGCGGTGCGCATCAGAGAAGCTTTGAAAACGAGTTTTGTGACTGGCCAGGCTACGGTGTGAAACTTCTGTTTGTTTCTCCTTGATGAACCCTCCGCCCCTCCCCCCCCACCTGGTTAACTCTACTTCCCTGTAAACCAACCACCCCACCCTCCCCTACCCTCCCCCCTTCGAGCACCACTTGCAGAGGCAATAAAGTCATTGTTACTTCACATTCATGCATTCTTTATTAATTCATCACACAACTAGGGGGATAATTGCAAAGGTAGCCCGGGATGGGTGGGGGAGGAGGGAAGGAAAAGGACACACTGCAGTTTAAAACTTTAAAACTTTAACACTTATTGCTCGGGAAATCATCTGGGGTGGAGTGACTGGGTGGCCGGAGGCCCCCCCACCGTGTTCTTGGGCGTCTGGGTGAGGAGGCAATGGGACTTGGGGAGGAGGGCTGTTGGTTACACAGGGGCTGTAGCGGCGGTCTGTGCTCCTGCTGCCTTTCCTGCAGCTCAACCATACGCTGGAGCATATCAGTTTGATGCTCCAGCAGCCGGAGCATCGACTCTTGACTTCTGTGTGCAAGCTGACGCCACCTCTCCTCTTCAGCCCGCGATTCAGCACACCACCTCTCCTCTTCAGCCTGCGATTCAGCACGCCACCTCTCCTCTCGCTCATATTGGGCTTTTCTATAATCAGTCATTGACTGCCTCCACGCATTCTGCTGTGCTCTGTCAGCGTGGGAGGCAGTCTGTAGTTCTGTAAACATTTCATCACGCGTCCTTCGCTTCCGCTTTCGAATATTCACTAGCCTCTGTGAAGGAGAAAGATTTGCAGCTGGTGGAGAAGGGAGAGGTGGTTAAAAAAGATACATTTTAGAGAACAATGGGTACACTCTTTCACGTTAAATTTTGCTGTTCACATCACACAGCACATGTGCTTTCGTTACAAGGTCGCATTTTTCCTCTTATATTGAGGGCCTGCCGGTTTGGTGTGAGAGATCACTCACGCAGTGCCAGGCCACAGATTTCAGCTTGCAGGCAGCCATGGTAAGACACAGTCTTTTGGCTTTTTTAACCTTCTTAACATGTGGGGATGGTTTCAAACAGTACTGCTCTCATTAACCATACCAAGCACCCGTTGGGTTGGCCATTTAAAATGGGTTTGCAATGTAAAAGGAGGGGCTGCGGTTTCAGGGTTAAAGTGCAGCACAAACCCAACTAATTCCCCACCCCCACACACCCAATTCTCTGGGATGATCACTTCACCCCTCCCCCCCACCGCGTGGCTAACAGCGGGGAATATTTCTGTTCAGCAGAGCAGGAAGGGGCACCTCTGAATGTCCCCTTAATAAAATTGCCCCATTTCAACCAGATGACCGTGAATGATATCACTCTCCTGAGGATAACAAAGAGCGATAAGGAATGGATGTTGTCTGCATGCCAGCAAACACCGGGACCATACGCTGCCATGCTTTGTTATGCAATGATTCCAGACTACGTGCTACTGGCCTGGCGTGGTAAAGTGTCCTACCATGGCGGACGGGATAAGGCAGCCCTCCCCAGAAACCTTTTGCAAAGGCTTTGGGAGTACATGAAGGAGAGCTTTCTGGAGATGTCCCTGGAGGATTTCCGCTCCATCCCCATACACGTTAACAGACTTTTCCAGTAGCTGTACTGGCCGCGATTGCCAGGGCAAATTAATCATTAAACACGCTTGCTTTTAAACCATGTGTAATATTTACAAAGGTACACTCACCAGAGGTCCCCTGTGTGCCCACAGGGTCTTGGGTGAGTTCGGGGGTTACTGGTTCCAGGTCCAGGGTGATAAACATATCCTGGCTGTTGGGGAAACCGGTTTCTCCGCTTCCTTGCTGCTGTGAGCTATTTACATTATCTTCATCCTCATCTTCCTCGTACCCCGAACCCGCTTCCCTGTGTGTTTCTCCAGTGAGGGACTCATAGCACACAGTTGGGGTAGTGGTGGCTGCACCCCCTAGAATGGCATGCAGCTCCGCGTAGAAGCGGCATGTTTGCCGCTCAGCCCCGGACCTTCCGTTTGCTTCTCTGGCTTTGTGGTAGGCTTGCCTTAGCTCCTTAATTTTCACGCGGCACTGCTGTGCGTCCCTGTTATGGCCTCTGTCCTTCATGGCCTTGGAGACCTTTTCTAATATTTTGCCATTTCGTTTACTGCTTCGGAGTTCGGCCAGCACTGATTCATCTCCCCATATGGCGAGCAGATCCCGTACCTCCCGTTCTGTCCATGCTGGAGCTCTTTTGCGATCCTGGGACTCCATCACGGTTACCTGTGCTGATGAGCTCTGCGTGGTCACCTGTGCTCTTCACGCTCAGCAAACAGGAAATGAAATTCAAACATTCGCGGGGCTTTTCCTGTCTACCTGGCCAGTGCATCTGAGTTGAGAGTGCTGTCCAGAGCGGTCACAATGAAGCACTGTGGGATAGCTCCCGGAGGCCAATAACGTCGAATTCCGTCCACACTAACCCAATTCCGACCCCCTAAGGCCGATTTTATCGCTAATCCCCCCGTCGGAGGTGGAGTAAAGAAACCGGTTTAAAGGGCCCTTTAAGTCGAAAGAAAGGGCTTCGTCGTGTGAACGTGTCCAGGCTTAATTCGATTTAACGCGGCTAAAGTCGACCTAAACTCGTAGTGTAGACCAGGCCTCAGTGAAGTTTTACTTTGTGAACGAAGGTATACAAAAAGAAAATCTTTTTTCTAAAGATTATTTTTTGAGCAGAAAAGCCATTGTGCCATCAACAAAATGTGCACAACACAATTTAATTTCTATAAATTCTACATACTCCCTCATTGATTTCTCCTTCATTTCATTTTATGGATTCTCTGTTACACAAATGAGCATAATAGCAGCTTGCTGTGTCATACCTGTAACCAGGGCCGGCTCCAGGCACCAGCTTACCAAGCAGGTGCTTGGGGCGGCCACTTCGGAGAGGGGTGGCACGTCCAGTTGTTCGGTGGCAATTTGGCGGACGCTCCCTCACTCCTGCTCGGAGCGAAGGACCTCCCGCCAAATTGCCGCCGCAGATCGCGATCGTGGCTTTTTTTGTTTTTTTGTTTGTTTTTTGTTTTGTTTGGCTGCTTGGGGCGGCCAAAACCCTGGAGCCGGCCCTGCCTGTAACGAATAATACAGTAGTGCTAGGATGTCACTGACTGCCCTTTTAGTACACTCTTCCCCTTTACAAGTCTATTATCTATGCATTCTTGTTTCCTCTCCTTCGCCATCATCCTCCCTACTCTGCCAGTAGCCACTGCTGACCCCTGAACTGAAATAGGGCTTGTAACCACTCCTTACAGAATGCAAAACCTTCATGCCACTTGCAACATTTAGAAAGAAATACTGTTCTTCCTTTCAACGGTTCTTTCTGTAGCATCTTAGCTTATCATTCTTCTCTTTTTTCCTCCCTTTAGTTCTTAAAAATCTGAGAATGACATCTCTCTGAGCACCACCAACTTCCCAAGCTACACAAATAAGACAATAAAAAGTTTTCCTTTCTTAGGTCACTGGTATAGAAGGCAATTTGATCAGGATCTTCAGCAAAAAGCAATTCCTTGTGTTGCAGTGATAAATAGACTCATAGAATATCAGGATTGGAATGGACCTCAAGAGGTCATCTAGTCCAACCCCTTGCTCAAAGCAGGACCAATCCCCAGACAGATTTTTGCCCCAGATCCCTAAATGGCCCCCTCAAGGACTGAACTCACAACACCCTGGGTTTAGCAGACCAAGGCTCAAATCCAGGGCCGGTGCAAGGAAGTTTCGCGCCCTAGGCGAAAGTTCCACCTTGCGCCCCCCCCCCCCCCAGCTAACCCAGCCCCTCCCGGGGAGCCCGCCACCCCCCCCACCCGGGGAGCCCCTCCCTGCAGCAGCTTCCCGCCATACCCCCCACCCGGGGAGTCTCCCCCACAGTAGCTACCCCCCCCTGCAGCTAACCCCACCCGGGGAGCCCCCCCAGCTCACCTCAGCTCCGCCTCCTCCGCTGAGCACGCCGGCGCCGCTCTAATTCTCCTCCCCTCCCAGGCTTGCGACGCCGATTGGAGGAGACTTAGAGCGGGGGCTGTGTGCTCAGCGGAGGAGGCGGAGTGGAGGTGATCTGGGGCAGGAAGCAGTTCCCCTGTGCGTCCCCCCCGTTACTACGGGCGGCCCTCCCCGCGCCAGCTCACCTTCACTCCAACTCCTCGCAGGGGTGGCATGTTTGTAGAAATTTTGGTGGTGCCCAGAACCCGCCCCCACCCAAACTCCGCCCCCCACCTGCCCAAGGCTCTGGGAGGGAGTTTGGGTGAGGGAGGAGGTCTGGGGTGCAGGCCCTAGGCTGGGGCAGGGGATTGGGGTGCAGGCTCTGGGAGGGAATTTTGGGATGGGAGGGGTGCAGAGGGATGGGGTGCAGGGGGGAGGGCTGTGGGGTGTGGCTGCAAATGAGGGGTTTGGAGTGTGGGAGGGGCTCAGGGCGAGAGTAGAGGTGTAGGGGGTGAGGGCTCTGTCTGGGGCTGGGAATGGGGGATTTGGGGTGTGGGAGGGGCTCAGGGTGAGAGTAGGAGTGTGGGGGGAGAGGGCTCTGGCTGGGACTGAGGATAAGGTGTTTGGGGTGCTGGAGGGGCTCAGGGCTTGGGCAGAGGGTTGAGGGTGCAGTGGGGGGGTGAAAGCTCTGGCTGGGGGTGTGGGCTCTGGGGTGGGGCAGAGCTGGGGATGAGTTTGGGGTACAGGCAGGCTGCTCTGGGACAGGGGCCAGAGAGGAGGACTCCCCCCAGCTCTTTCCCAGCCAGCAGCAGCAAGCTCTGGGGTACAAGCCCCCTTTTCCCGCCCCCCCCCCCCCAGCAGCACACTCACCCCCACCACTGTCACTGCATGTGCTCCTAGGGTCCCTCTTAGGTCCTGGAATCTCCCTCGCCTCCCCCATGGTGGGGCACTGCGTGTGCCTCCTCCCCTGCTGTTGCCCCTGACTGTAGCCTCACTGGGGGTGAGGGATGGGGGTGCCTCCTTGCCCAGCATGGGGCAGGAGCAGTGACTGCAGGCAGGGGGGTCCCCTGTGCTGCTGGAGGGTCCCATTGGAAAATGAAAGGGTCTGAGGGGGAAGGGCAGGCTCAGAGTCAGTCTGCCCTGGCAGTGGAGAGGGGGGCACTAGGACACTGTGGCAGCAGTTGTTGCAGGGAAGCAGCATGGAGGAGACAAAGACAGACAGGCTCTGCTCCCAGACAGAGACTCCAGGGGCCGTGAAAGGCGAGGGGGGCGGGGGCAGCAAGTCGGGGCCAGGGGACACTCGGGGAAGGCGTGGGGGGGGGGGGGGCTGCAGGTGGGGCCGGGTGGGACACACGACCCCAAGTATTGCTGGAGCTGGGCCCCTGGCTCTGAATATTGCTGGTGCCCGAGCACCACGTGGATCGGCTTTTAGGCGCCCCCAACTACTAGGCGCCCTAGGCGGCCGCCTAGTTTGCCTAAATGATTGCACTAGCCCTGGAGAAATGAGAAAATACTACTTATATGAAATATGGATGAGTTTATATTATCAGAGCTTTCACTTTGGGTACTTCCTGACTTCTGAGGGCTTTATCTCAGAATGCTAGTATTGCGTTAACACTAATTTTTACATTATTTCCTAGTTTTTTTTCTTTTACAAAAAACACAGAAGATTTTAAAAAATACTAAGGAAATTGACTTGTGTAGTTTACAATCTCCACTGGCTTCACAAGCACAAATTTGTAATTTCCTTACTTCACCCCTGTTCCAATTGCAGTTTACAGATTTCACTGGCTTTTCCAGTGGTGCTTGTAAAGTCCTTCTTTCACTGAGTTTCCCATATGCATCTTGTGCATCTTTATGAAATCCCCTGGATTTAGCATGTTTAGACTATTCCAATATGCCCTACATGATGCTAAACCTTAAAACAATTGGGAGACAGAATGCAGCAGCTCACTTACTGAGCAGAGCATTATGCTGGGAGTGTATGACATCACTTGTGGAAGTCTGACCCTGCAGCCCACTCACGTGTGGGGAAATGGCTGCCCTCTGTCCCCTACCTGCTGTCTTCAGTGTAAATTCAGTGCAGTATGAGAGTGAGCCTAAAAGGTGTGCCGGTGAGAGAGAGGGAAAGGTGTTAAACCTTCAAACTAAACGTTGGCTAAAATAATTTTCCTCAGATTTGAAAAATAAATAAAATCAATCACTCTTGGGTAGAGGCCAAGCAGATATTTTCACCCCCATAGGTGAACATTTAGAAAAGTTCTGTGTGAGAGAACAGGGGGTACTCACTGGAATGGTTTTGGAACCTTAACTATAGAGGGTGCCACCAACATTATTGTTGTTGTTTATTATTTGTATTGTGGCAGTGCCTAGCAGCCATGGACTAAGACTCCATTGTGCTAGGCACTGTACATAGACAAAAAGACAGTCCATATATTCAAATGTTGCATCCTTCACAAAAAATCAACTTCTTCTTGAAATATAGTGAGAGAAATTAATATCTGTATGCATGCAAATTTTGCCTGCTTTCCAAGATATATGTAAAATTAATGTGAGACTGATATCTCAGCAAGCTGGAGATCATAAGGCCTGTTTTATGATGTATTAAAATCTCATAACAACAATTTCAGAGAGTTAGCATAATGTATTATTCAAAGTTAAACACTATCTTGAATGATAAGGCTAACATGCCATCAGGCTATAATAAAAGATAGCTTTGAAATATCCATTTTCATTTATCTGCAAGGTCATTTACATAAAGCAAGATCATAATGATGTATTTTTTCCTATGTAGGAGGAAATAAATGCACTTCATTTACAACATAACCAGAAAATATTAAAATGTTGAGAGATGGCCATTATTAAGTCATTTAACTTTTCAGACAAAATAAATTGTCATAGATTTCATTATAAAGGCTGGAGTAAATACATTTCTAGTTTCTTACACTGAATGTAAACAAACTTACTTTAAAAACTATACAGAACATACTATACCAGGCAGAAATATATCACTACAGTAGGTTCTTGACAAATTATATCCTCTTTATCCAATTTTTCTGTAAGCAACTCAAAAAAGCCATGCAACCAAAAGTAGAATTCATCAACAGGAGTTATTTAGGGCCGTACATTGTCCTTAATCCACATATGAAATATTTTAAGGCCTTTAAGCTGATAAAAGGGTGATCACAATGTTAGTAATGGGGTGGAAAGGAGGGCAGCCGAAAGAGGAGACAATGAAAGAGGCAATGCATCGAAAATGCCTTTATCCAGATGCCACTCAAGACAATCTGCTATCCTAGGCAAAACTTCACTCCCCCACCCAACAGATGAGAGGTTCTAAATGGGGCAGAGGGCCCTCTTGGGGAGGCACATCGGACTTTCTGAGGGGTTCAGTAAAGCCTTCTGATGGTTTGGTGGTGATGGTAGAAGTGGGAATGCCAAGCACCAGGTCACAGCGCTACTCACTCCGGTTTGGCCTGGCCACCCCTCCACCGGGCCTCATTTGAGTGAGTAGTGTTGTGACCTGGTACATGGGGTTGCAACAGCACTCACGTTTAGCCTGGACCCCCTGTCACATTGCACAGACTCTGCAGCCCTAGGCAGCTGCTTAGTTTGCCTATAGCTAGAGTGGCCTCTGCCTTTATCCTTAACGCTGAGCCTGCCTCTGCCTCATACTGATGTGTTCCGAAATCTACAAAAGTCATCACTGCCATGCCTTCTAGTCTGGAATGCATGAGGAATGCTACAGTAGAAGCAAAGGTTCCTTGGACTCAGTGGCCCAAATTCAGAGGCGATATGTATAGCTATTTTTGCTGTAACCATTCCTTCTAAAAATGCGTGGTGGTAAGAGAAGCCATAATCACAGATGGACCCAGAGCTAGTGTTCTGGCTATGCCAAGAGAAAAACCAGTCTCCACGAGGTAACACAGAGATGCAACAGTGTAGGCCAGAGGATGCATTTGATACTGGGGCAGTTCACACTGCCTTGTGCCAAAATGTTTTGAGAGAGAGAAACAGACTCCCATTGACACAGATATATTAAAAAAAAAAAAAAAAAAAATCAATAGAGACTTATAGCTGATATCCAAAAAACATCAGAAACTCTTATCCTGGACCATATGACCATTATATGCCAATGACGGAGAAGCTGTCTATCAGGAACTGTTGTCAAAACACAACAGCTGTAAATACTAATATGAGACATTATGGGACTAACAAAATAGTTTAGTTTACTGAAAATTTGCATTGGACAATGAACTAGAGCCTGGAATTAGCAGGGCGATAGCCATTCTAACCACAGATGCATGAGACACACAAAACACTATGTTAGATCAAACTAATGGAGTTACAATTTACACCAGCTGAGAATCTAGCCCTCTGAATGCAGTAGTTTCTTATTTACTAAGACTCTGTCTACTGTGACATCTTTGGCAACCGGTCTGCATTGTTATTTATACCATAAATCCTTAATCCAAATACCAGGCAGGTTTTATGAACAGAATTATGGGTCTTACACCTTCAAACCTGCTGTAAGATCTCCCAGTTTTTATAAAACTTCTCTCAACTGTTTATCTTTTTGTAACAATTTCTTGACATCCCACTTGGCTCCATATTCTGTGAATTCAATATACATCACAGTCAGTGTTGGTTTTATAATGCAGTTAAAAAAATATGTTCTTGCCACATCTGAAGCATTCCAAAGTATGTATGTAGAATGTAATAATTTCACTGACCAGACTGTTAGAATCACAGTTAAATCCAAGAAAACAGCATAATTCATACCTTAGTATTAGACAGCATTTCAGATCCAAATCCTGCAGCAAAGGTAAGTACATTTTGCAGCAAGTCTAATTAAATTCTGCAGTCACGGTAACCTAGATAGTTAGAATTCCTTATCCTTGAAATTCATTGTAACTGCAGAGTTACAGAAGCTTTGTCTACACCTCAGTTTCCTTGGATTTCTTCCTGCTTTTGGCCATGAATAAAAGCAGTCTTCTTTTATATCACTAGCTGTTAAAAAAAGGGGTGGTGGCAGAACTGGCATTTCAAATGCAAGATGCTGAGTCCTTTCTTCCATATTTATCTTGACAAGTAATTGCAGGCACCAGTCACTCCATTCATGTGCCTCTGCACCTATCACACACAGAATCTTAACAGCAAAGCAAGTTTAAATGAGTATTTTAACAAGGATTTCTTTTCCCATTTTTTTGTCACTGCCTTATTAGTGATGTAGGATTGTGATGGATTTCTACAGAATGAAAGGATGTTGTCAAGCTGATGTCAGGCCAAATTGGACTCTGAAGAAAGAATCAGATCCTTTCTTTACACCATGATTGATGCCTCTGGCTCTAATTTAATTGTTTTGTTCATTGTTATCAACTGCTCTTGGTCCATTGCAGGGTGAAACCTCCAATACTGCTCTTGATGCTCCTTCTGAAGCGGGTGGTACAGATTTTTACCCTGTTTAGGCCCATGCAGGTTATTATGATTAAAACACCTACAGTCAACCCCTGCTCCTACTGAATGTGCTGGGAGCAGTCAAACCAGGTGACATCCCTCTGAAGTTTGCTATCAGATTTGGGGCCTGGGTAAAATACACTGGCCAAAATTTTCAAAAATGGGTTTCTAGAGTAAGGCTTCTAAATCAGCATTTAGGTGTCCAGTGAGTGGCCTGATTTTCAGAAGTGCTGAGAGTTACTGGGTGCTCAGGACCCTTGAAGATCTTATTTATACACCTAAATATGGAATTAGGAGCATACCTTCTAGTACCCATGTTTGAAAATCACAGCCAGCTTCTTTCTCAGATCATTTATATGAGGCTAGCAGTAGAAAAGTGACACCTTGCTGTTTGTTTTCATTCTGATACACTGATATCTGCTATTGACAAATGATTCTGAAACTAAGTGAACCAAGTTCAAATGCAGAATGCTAGGATGTCATTTTTAATCAATAATGATCAGGGTTCAGGATATTTCCTGGGGATTAATGACTGGGCAGGAGCAGTTAATCACCTCAAGCCATTAACCCCAACTGTTTATTAAGCCCAGGATATACACTGAGCCCTAAATCATTATGGCTACTATAAACATTTCCCCTAAAAAATAAACCAGAAAACTTTTTGGATAGGTATTTTGTGTTATTCATCTTCTGAGCTTGTACGTGTCTAGCTCTGTATAGGTTTACATAAGGTTGCCCTAGGGTTGCCAACTTTCTAATGGCACAAAACCTTTGCCCATGCCTGCCCTATCCCTTCCCCTAGCTCCCATTTCCCTTCTCTGAGGCCCCACCTCCCACTCACTCCATCCCCCTCCCTCTGTCGCTTGCTCTTCCCCACCCTCACTCACTTGCTCACCAGGCTTGGGCAGAGACTGGGATGGGGCCAGAAATGAGGGGTTCATGGTGCAGGAGGAGGCTCCAGGCTGGAGCAGAGGGTTGGGGTGTGGGATCTGGATGGGCCAGGGATGAGGGGTTTGAGTGCAGGAGGGGGCGCCGGACTGGGGGGGTGGAGTCAAGGGGTTCAGAGTATGGGAGGCAGCTCCAGGCTGAGGAAGGGGGTTGGGGTGTGGGAAGGGGTACAGACTCTAGGCTGGTGGTGTGGGCTCTGGGGTGGGCCAGAAATGAGGGGTTTAAGGGTGCACGAGGGGGCTCTGGGCTGGGGCAGGGGGCTGGGATGTGGGAGGGGGGTTTGGGGTATGGGCTCTGGGAGGGGGCTCAGGGCTGTGGCAGGGGGTTGGGGTGCAGGCTCTGGGAAGGAGTTTGGTTGCAGGAGAGGGCTCAGGGCTGAGGCAGGGGGTTGAGGTGCGGGAGAGGGTGAGGAGTGCAGGCTCCGGTGGCGTTTATCTCGGGCGGCACCCGGAAGCGACCAGTATGTCCAGCTCCTAGGCTCAGGGGCAGCCAAGCAGCTCTGCGCACTGCCTCTGCCCACAGGCGTTGCCCCTGCAAATCCCATTGGCTGCCATTCCTGGCCAAAGGGAGCTACAGAGCCGGTGCTTGGGGCAGGAGCAGCATGCGGAGCCTTCCTGGCCGCGCCTCTGCCTAGGAGCTGAGGGACATGTCACTGCTTCCGGCGAGCTGCACGGAGCCAAGTAGGGAGCCTGCCAGCCCTGCCAACTAGACTTTTAACAG
Organism: Emys orbicularis; assembly: GCF_028017835.1. NCBI lineage: Eukaryota > Metazoa > Chordata > Testudines > Emydidae > Emys > Emys orbicularis. Next base: position 85,091,893 of record NC_088683.1, read on the forward strand.
CCCAGTCAATGGTGCTGACCAGAGCCGCCAGGGGCCCTTTTCAACTGGGCGTTGCGGTCGAAAACCAGACACCTGGCAATCCTAGGTTGCCCCTCTCTATGGTAGCTGTACATGTGCTTCACATCTTGTGCGTGGCGGTACAGGGTACTTGTGGACAATCAAAACCTGGCACATTAGTGATTCAGGTTTCTCTGAGTTTCATTTAGCTCATAACATTGCAATTCACACTGAAAAAAGGTATGGAGGATAAATCTGCCTATTCAGCACTCTAAAGAGGAACCTCTTCATAAAGCTCACACTTGATATATTCTAATAAGCTTTTTGTTTCAGTTTATTTTATAACCTTGTTGTTTAGCAGGAAGCATTGTTGCACATTCTAATCATCTGTTTCCATGACCTTCACCTTTATTGATTTGGGTTTTTTCCCCCCTATGTTTAATGTCATCTCTGAGATTAAAGTCATTTTTCTCCAGCAGCAGCAGGTTAACAGCAGCTTTGCTGTTAAGTAGAAGAAATCATTTTGATTAGTAAAAATTGATTTGTAGCCAGAGAAAATATGTTTTTAAGTCACTAAAACCTATTTAGAGAGCAATGCAATAGAAATAGGCTTCTAGCTGTGTGACATAAGCAAAGACAACATCTTTAAAATATGTAAAGAAAAGACAGTACAAATGAGCAAGTAAATGAAAGACAACATTGCTCACTGCATATTTATGAGTGCTATGAAACACAGCAAATTTGCAGAATAAAGGTAAGCAGGAATTTATTTTTACCTCCCAGATATTATTTTAATCAGGTTTATAGTTGAACTGGCTGGAGAATCATATTATGCGAAGTAATTTTCCAAATAGATACAGTAACATAACTCAGTATTTTGAAAGTGTAGCAGGTGAGATTATAAATTACAGACTAAATTTACTACAAGAATCTAATAAACTGGAACCCATTTTCCTTAACAATTTATAGTTCTGTTTTGATTTTACAGCTTATTTGCTTAACTTTATTACTGCATTAATTTCTTTTTTTATGGTACCCTATTCTCCACTGTCAAAGTACCCTTTACCTTCAATCATTGTATTTCAATAACCCAGGCACTCTGGCTGTTTACAACATATTTTATTTCAAGTACCACTGGCTACTTTTCCCTATTCACACACATGCACGCTAAGTTCTGCAACCACTGTTCCTCACTTCCAGCTACAGTGAGCCATGCAGCATTACTGGCCTGATACAAAATCAGTAGAAAGACTCCGATTGACCTCAAAGGGTTTTGAATTAGCTTTTATGTTCCTTCCCCTAGAGCAGGCATTACAATTTCTGGTCCCAGACTCCACTTGCCTAATAAATGTATTAATTCTACACAGCTCTTCTTTATTCTACAAAAGAGTACCACAGAACTATAGCAAATAGTTTTTAGAAAATACATCCAGTTTATCCATACCACATATATAATACTGTTAAAAATTAACTCCACTGTAAAACAATCTTTACTGAAATAATGATGCAAGTTGCAAACAATTGCCAGCAAAATCTCTAATAATGATTTTTCTCCTTCTTCCATTCTCTCTCTCTCTCTAGTATTTTGAGTGTTGCCATTATTTTGGGGTTACAACAAAATAATTTCTGTGGAAAAAGAGAGATGCTTGGGCATGAATTATACATTTGTATTATAAATATTTGAACCATATATTGTTTTATGCTAAAAATGTTACAGAATTACTGGAAACAAAACCAAATAGCAGCTACACAATCACCACTTCCTGTTTAGAACGAAGACCAAAGATATATAAACTCATAGCTTGTGTCTGTTGTCTGGAGTTTCCCTTTAGTACATCACCAGTTTCACCTAATTTTTGCTTTGATTTTGTCCTTGGGAGTTTTCTACAATTTCTCTGAAACTGAACAATTTAAAGCCATTAAGTGCTACTGCTTTGGTAACAAAAAAGATAAATACTGTAGCAGACTGATTATTCCGAACCTACGATTTCTCCAAGCATCCCATCAACAAACAGATACGACTTTTGGTGCTTTCATGGTCAGCCAAGCAGACTTGATTTTCTCTGTAGAGCCCTATTTAAAGGTGTTTAACTCAAGGATATTTTAAAATTGGGCTGCCACATTTTCTATTTAGAATAAACGTTTCTCTCTTCCAAGTAGCACCTTTAAATTCTTTTGGGGAATGTGTAGGAGTGCACATATATCGGTGTGTAATATATATTTCACACAAACTATTTTAAGAGAACCTTGAGGTCACGCTGTTAAACATTCAAAAGTCAAGAAGGGTCATTGTTAAAGTTGCATGTGCAAACTTTCTGACCCTTACAAATAAACATACCATTTTAATTACATGATCACATACCTTTCCTCAAATATACCATACATTTTTTCTACATCCTTAGATGTAGCATATTGCAGTGTTGTATACTAATATATATGTAGAAAAGAGCTAGTTATAGAAGTTTATCTGAAAATTATACAGTAAACCATACTTAAGCAGCATACTACATATTAAGTATACAACGTTAAAGGGTTGCGAGCTTTGCAGAGCACTTCACAATGCAGCAGTGAAGTCAAAACAACATTAATTGAAACACAAAAGAAATAAAAGAAAAATGCTTTAATTCTAACTTTAAGACGACTCACTCAATGTGTCCCCCCTCTGAGGCACACACTTATCAATCACAACCAAAGTGGCTTTTTACAAAGCCCGCTGGAATGCTATTGGAATAGGTGGATCTAGAAAGCAAAGGAGAATATGGAAGAGCACAGCCAGGGATGGAGCAATGAGAAGAGGCAGGGTAAAGAGGTAGGGACTGATTTTTAACAGTTTAGGTTATTTCCATCACTTTGGCTGCAGAAGTAAACAAAGGTGTCACTCTGCCTGGAGTGGTTCACAACCATGAGTGCCAACCACAGGGCAGACTGTCAAAAAGCAGGGCAGACACCCCAAACTGATGGTATATTCCAGATAAGGTGACCAGATGTCCCAATTTTATAGGGACAATCCTGATATTCAGGGCTTTGTCTTATATAGGTGCCTATTACCGTCCAAACCCCATCCCAGTTTTTCACACTTGCTATCTGGTTACCCTTGTTCCATAACTAGATTTCACCAATCCAATAACAAATCTGAACTCCTGGATCACTGTAACAGTCTTACCAGAGAGTCACAGACAGTCCCATAAGAACATAAGTGATCTCTCTCCTGCCATCCATCTCCACCCTCTGACAAACAGAGGCTAGGGACACCATTTCTTACCCTTCCTGGCTAATAGCCATTAATGGACTTAACCTCCATGAATTTATCCAGTTCTCTTTTAAACGCTGTTATGGTCCTAGCCTTCACAACCTCCTCGGGCAAGGAGTTCCACAAGTTAACTGTGCGCTGTGTGAAGAAGAACTTCCTTTTATTTGTTTGGGCACTCCAGTCTATCTTCCCACTCAGGCAAGCTGAACTTAGTTATGAATGGTCACTTACACCAAAAACATTACAAAATATTCAGGTTCTCCCAGTCCCAAAAGACCTGTCACTTTGTACCTTAGATCTCAAACCCAAGATAACACTGGTAGCCAATCCTACAGGAAAACTAACTAAAGATTAATTAACTAGGAAAAAGAAATGAGAGAGATATTTACAGGTTAAAGCAGGCAATGTATAAGCCCAAAAGAGTTACAGTCTATGGTTCCAAAAGGTGACAGAGACCTAGTAATCTGTCCACTAAATATCTTTTAAGTCTAACCCACTGGAGAGCTCTGCTTTTGTTTCTTAGTTCCAGCTCTTATAACAGTCCAAACAGCAAAGAGGTAACCATTTCTTCTTGTGAGCATCTCTGTATGTCCTTCCCCCAGAGATCAAACTGATGTACGTAAATTCTTCATGGGAGGATGGGGGAATCAACAAAATTTTTGTCCTAAAATGGCCCATTTAGTCTTGATAGTTATTCTTGATGGGCAGGGGAACCACTCTTCTTGCCTAGGTTCACAAGTCTAGAGCAGGCATTTTTACAATTATAAAGCAAAACTTACATATTACCTTATAGCATGGGATACAGACATTATAAGTAAGGCTGCGAGTTTGTCATGGAGGTCATGGAAGTCACGGATTCCAGCCGCTGCTGGGGCAGTCTCAGGCCACCATCCCCCACCCCGGCAGCTGCAGGAGTTTGGCTGGGGGGCTCAGGGCTGGGGGGCGGGAGGGAGTGAGGGCTCTGGGTGGTGCTTACCTCATGGGGCTCCCTGGAAGCAGTGACATCCCTCAGTTCCTAGGGGGAGGCGTGGCCCCCACAGCTCCCATTGGCCAGGAACCACAGGTGCAGAGCTGCGTGGCCATGCCTCCACCTCTGCCTAGGAGCTGAGGGATGTTGCTGCTTCTGAGGAAGTGCGGAGCCAGGTAGGGATTCTGCCAACCCCGCCAACCCCCCCGTCCCAGCACCAGCGCGAGTCCCAGGCTACGCACCTCTGCCCCCCAGCACCAGCGGAGGCCCCGGGCTGAGGCAGAAGGTTGGGGTGGGGGGAGGGCTCCAGCTGGGGATGCAGGCTCTGGGGTAGGGCTGGGGATGAGGGGTTGGGGTGCAGGAGGGTGCCCCGGGGCTACAACAGGGAGAGATGACTCCCCTCCAGCTCTCTCCCCTGCAGCAGCACCTGGGCTGGGGGGGGGGGGGGGGAAGAGGCATCTCTCCCTGCCGTGGAAGCTCCAGGGCTGGGGCCGCAGGATAGGCGCCCTTCCCCCAGCCCCTGCAGGTCCAGGCCGGGCCTGGGTTCAGGGAGGGTTCCCTGAGCGCCTGGGCAGTGCTAAATGGCTGCTGCGCAGCCACGCAGCTTACAGGGAATTTAGCCCGTGACCTGTCCATGACTTTTAATCCAAATACCCATGACTAAAATGTAGCCTTAATTATAAGTAAGATTAATGCATGCAGCAATTTACAAGCTTTTCATAGCGTCTAAACACGTCTTTACAAGTCTAACTATCTTGAACAATATTAACATACAGGTGAGCTGGTCTGGCTTCCAGCTATGAACTTGTTGGTGCTCAGCTGACTCCTACAGCCTTGGCAAAAGTTAGCATCTATTTACCAGTGTCACAAAAGGAAATTCCTTTAAACAGCCTGCTTGGAAAGTAATTTGCAGGGTTCTTGTAGCCATGTTGGTCCCAGGATATTAGAGACAAGGGGGGGGGGGTGAGTTAATAACTTTTATTGGACCATCTTCTGTTGGTGAGAGAGACAAACTTTCGCACTCTACAGAGCTCTTCTTCAGATGTTCTGAAATATACTTCTGACGTGAAGAAGAGCTCTGAGTATCTCGAAAGCTTGTCTCTTTCACCAACAGAAGAATGTCCAATAAAAGATATTACCTCACCCACCTTGTCTCTTTAAAAGTAATTGACGTCTTTGGCCACTGCAGTTAATGACAAACTTGCTACCCTCCATAGATCCCCGGGGAAAGAATTTTAAATGCCTAGAGCATAATACTCAAAAGTCCTTACCCTGAGCTGACTATAGGAGACAGTCAAAATACATTATCCTGGCATCACAAAATATGAACAGAAGCAATAAACAAAATCTTGAAATCAATTCTAAATTTTGCTAACAGCACATGTAAACACTTTGTAACTGGACTGATATTCTGTTGGGCTTGGATTTTGTAAGAATTTTTGCTAATTTGTTTTCTTTGGGTTGATGTAATCTCAAAGACGGGGCAAGACCAATAAGGTAATACGTTGCAATACGCCATCCTTTAGCTTACAAATGCTTGGATAAGTAGCTCAATGTCACCTTGGAAAAATGTAGATCTAAGTTTTATATCTATATATTTGCGATTTAGTGTTCATGTAAGTGTGAAACTAATGGCATTAGCTAAAGCCAGGCTGTGACCGGGGTCCCAGGGGAGCCAACTGAGGTTACTCAATTAGGGTGAACTGCAAAGAATGGGGCAGGCAATCCCCAAAGCTGGTAGATATTCCAATACTTAGATTTACCAAGCCAGCACAAAACAGCTTCTATAATATCTCACTGGTTATCCAGAAGCCAACAACACAGCCAACTCCCTTGAAGTAACACAGCCTTACACCTCCACCCAGACACCCAAGACAAATATGATGAGGATTACTGAAAATCTTATTCATCATATCAAAAAGTTCTACCAATCCCAAAGGATCGGACACATTACGTTCCAGATTAATGAATATTCCAGATCTTACCCAAGTACATGCTTACAGCCAGTTCTTATTAACTAAACTAAAAATTTATTAAAAAAGAAAAGAGAGGGAGTATTGGTTAAAAGATCAGTATATATACACAGACATGAGTAAAATTCTTGAGCTTCAGATTCATAGCAGAGATGGTGAGCTTTGTAGTTGCAAAGAGTTTTTCATAATTAGTCAGTGGGTTGCAGTCCAATGTTCATATTCAGGGTGTTACGACTTAAGCTTCCCCTGCATGAAGCCTCAAGCAGATCTGAGATGACAGGATCAGGACCCAAGGGTCTTTTATACAGTTCTCAAGCAGCCTCTTGACCATGCAGTCCTGGGTGAACAATAGGCTTTTATGTAACCTTCTGTTTCCCAAACCTCACCGGTAATTAACTACATGGATTAACATAAGATAATTTATCTATTAAGCAGTTTATCACAGACTTTAAAGAGACATATAGACAATGACATTATTGCACCCAAGATTCATCTAAATGTTAATATTCCCTTTTGATCTCTGAATCAATAGCTATAGTGACAGACAGGAACTATCTGTTTACAAGGCTAGCATCTAAGATATAAGTAAACACACACAATTAGTATCACTTCTAATTAGCTAACAATACAGGTTTGCACTTCAAAGTTCTAGCCTATCTAGCATGGAATGGCCCTAATTACCATTCACATGCTTTCTAACATGTCTCTAAAGGTTGGCTTTCGGTTAATTAGCCTGTAGGATAATTAACCCTTTCTGGCCATGTGTCATATTTTGTATAAGAGTCGTTGCAATTATATAACAATGGTAGCAATACATGATTTGCATGATTATATTTTAATCAGATAACATCACACAGGCAAAGTATGAACAGGGAAATTGTAAACTTTCCCTACTTCAGTCTTGCACTATTTGATCCTTGTCTTTGCAATCTAGGGCAGAGACTGCAGATATGTCATTGTGCTTAACTGTGAACAAGAGTTTCTGATGTTGAGCAGTCAAACTAAGATGAAACCAAACTCTCTGCCACTTGCGACCTGAGCTAGGATCTCCACTGGAAGGAAGTTACTACACATTCTCTGGCTTTGCCAGTGGAACTTCCCTTCCTCCAGAAAAGGGTTTGAGCAGAGTTGGCTGGAAAATGGTGAAACGCTTTTACAATTTTTTTGAAAATTTTCATGAATATTTTATCAGAACTTCAAAAATTAAAAATTAAAATGCAACCAGCTCTAGTTCCAAGTGCAGAGAATGATTTGTGATGCACCTGAATCCACAATCACACCTCAGATTTTTTGAGCATATAGGACAAACTTTTGATAGCAGCCACTCAGCAAAGTTTAGAGGATGGAATTACTCCAGGATGATACCCAAAGCCCACTAAAGCATTATGATTAACCCTTTCCTGAGATATGCATGACTTTGTCTACTGCATCCCATCCCAGAAATCTGATTACACAAAGATTGGATTATCCCTGTAAAAATGTATCTACTTATCACCAGCCTAATGATACAATTCCAGTTTATGAGAATGAATGAGAAAGGCAAATGGCAACTGTGACAAAGTTCTGTCCTTGACTCCGTAGGTCCTGCGTTTCCTGACGGATTTTTGCTAGCCTCAGAGGCTCACTGTGACCCTCCACATAGCCCTTCTCTCTCTAGAGGCAAGGGTCACAGTCTACTGAGCCATTTTCATCATAAGCCAGCAAGGGAGGTGAGGAGAAACAACCCTCCCTCACACAGTCTCTGTTGTCTCCCAGTATCAGTGATTAATCAGGGAGGGGAGGGGGGAGCCCAAGCCCACCCTCTACTCCAGGCTCCAGCCCAGGGACCCTAAACTTAGCAGCTATGAAAGCTGACTTTTGGGAAATAGGGCATGTACAATTCCCTGGGCTACTTCCCCACAGCAGCCCCCTCTCAATATCTTCTTCACAATTACCTCAGGGCCTCCTTCCTTGCACCTGATATGGATTCATACTACTTCATTCCTCCCACCGCTCCCTCCTATAGCTCCTGACACCCACCCCACACTGACTAACTGAGAGGCTTTTAACTAGTTCCAGCCAGTCCTTAATTGGCTTCAGGTGTCCCAATCAATCTAGCTGTCTCTCCTGCCTTCTAGAGGATCTTAATTGGCCCCAGGTGTCTTGATTAACCTGGAGCAACTGCCATTTGGTTACTATGGTACCAGGGATTTGTTTAGCCTGGGGCTAACATACCTGTTCCTCACTACTTTACTGTAGCCATCTGGCCTTGCCCCATCACACAACCTATCTGCAGAATAACGTGGCCCAATATGAGGCCAGTTCTTCTGCTGTGTTGATATACACCAGCTAAGGATCTGGCCTATGAATTGCCAATGTACAGCACAGCTCACAAATAACGGCTGAAAGGATCAGCGAGGTCCCTGTGCCAGTCTCTGCCATAGTGACAAAAGTTATGATGAATGAAGTAGGACTTACACCAGGTAAGAATAATTCCAAACAGGCCAGTATAGGTTCCTACCAGCACACTTACTTGATCCCATGTTTCAGGAAAGACCAAGTGGTAATATAGTACAGATTCGTATTACACTGAAACAAGGACATAGGATTTAAGGTGGGGGGGTTCAAAGGAGACTAAGGGAGTTAGGCACCCAACTCACATGGAATTCCAATATTATCCTTTAAAAATCCCAGCCTAAACTTTTCAAAAGTTACATGCACTTTTAGATGCCTCCATTTTGGGTGCTTAACTTGAGATACCTTTAAAAGACCCTGATTTTCAGAGCGTGAATATTCAGCACTTTCTGAAAAGCAGGTCCCTGTAAAGTTTGCCACCCAAAAATTGAGTCACCTAATATCATGTCACTTTTGAAAATTTAGGCCATAGGTGTTTTGAGGGCATGAGGGCATAAAATACCTCCTCAGCAATAAAGAAAATTAAGGGAATGGTCACTTGTGTTTATTTTATTTTCTGTTGTCATCTCTTAACAAATCCTGAATCAATTCTTGGTCCATATGGCACTCCAGTGGGGCCAAAACATCAACACTGTGAAAATGAAAATAGACTATTCCATTTGCCCCATTCTTGTTTGTATTACAATATTTATCACAAGAACAAGACATCATGATTTTAATGCCCACTCAGACCTGCTTAATCTGTGCTTAGTTTATCCATATGGCTGGCTAGCTGAGACATTTAAGTGGTAACTAATCTGAACAACAGATGTACCACTGATTTACTCATCTTAATTTTGTTTGAATTCAAGTAAAAAGTGACCTTGCCAACTGATTCAGATGAACCAGATTTGACTACCATTCTCTGAAAGCTGGTAGCAAACTGTGCTGCTCTAACCTTTTTGATGTTCTGTAATCTAATTCACTGGCCTTTCTTATTGTTCTCTACAGACACACTCAGAAACTGTGGGGAAGAGGAGAAACAGATGGACAATCAAAACACAGACTGTTGAAAAGGTCAGATTATATATATTTGCTCTTACAGGGAGATGCAAAGGGCAAAAATAAATTACATATGTAATACAGTTTTGTGATTTCATTCTTTGTTCATGGTGATGAAAGACTTTTGACTTAAATCTAAACATTTAAAAAAAGACAGCTTGACTACAGAATTATATTGTCAAAGGTAAGAATCTGGTGGTGGCCAATGTCATACTGGTGTGGAATATCCAGACAGTAACTCCTCCACATACACTCTTGAGCAGACTGATAGGAAACAGTCACAATGAGAATCAAGTCCACACACATTTGGCCTTGATTTGGTGACTTTTAGTGAACACTGACCCACAACCCTGACAGTGAAAACTATGAGGATAAAAGGCGTAGCCAAATCTGCCTAGATTTGAACTTGTGGCTCAAGGGAGATTAGATATTTTCAACAGTGTGCCATCCCCTTCTGCAAAGCCTGAAAACAAGGCTGCTGTTCTGGATCTTTCCTCTATTTTTATTTGTAAATTTTCTCTTGCTCTGCAGAAAATGCTTCCCCACCCCAACCATTCCCCTTCCCCAAGTCCTCTTCTGTGTCTAGCTCCTGACTCTGTCTACAGTCTCACTTGGAGCTCTGAGAGAGAGAGGATTCGGAGGGAGATGTTTGTTCTCCACTGCATAGTGTTACCCCCTGCTCCTTCAACCTGTGGGGAATACGTAACAGTACATATACAGTATTGCACTTTACAAGCACTGTATAAATCATCTCACGCCAGAGGTACTTAAGTAAATATCCCCTTTTTACAGATGGGAAAACAGCAGGGAGAGGTTAAAAGAAGGTAAACAGGCTACAGAGCAAGGCACTTTTGCAGACACAATTAGAACATACATCTCTACTCTCACAGTCCTATGCCTAACCCACTAAACACCAGAGATTCCCAGGCAGTCTACCAGCCTCAGTGTAGCTCAGTTTTCCTATACCAGTCACATGCCATATACACCATATAGGACCCATTGTCCGAGATCATGGGGAGAGAGACAGGAGCTAGCCACATCCTTCAAGTTATGTAAGAGATTGCACATAGTAGGTGATTTTTGGAAGCTGCAGAGGCAAAATGTGTCATCTTGATCAATGCTACTGCAGCACTGATTCCCCACCTTTTCCCTGTCTACCCTTCCTCCCCTAAAGCTGACCCAGTGGTTGAGCTCACACATCTTAGGGACAAATTCATCCCTAGTATAAGTAAGTTGAACGCAACAGTGGATCTGCTTAAATAAGGGCTGAATCTGAGCCAGCAGACCTCAGTTTACCCATCTGCAAAATGAGGGTGTGTGATATTTATATACCTCACAGGGCAATTAGGGCACCTAATTAAATGTTTGCAAAGTGCTGTGTAAGTACCAAGATTAATCTGTGGCAGAGGTAGGATTAGAACTCAGAAGTCTTTTTTTCCAGCATTTTGCTCCTTTCCTCTATACTGAGTAGCTTCTGCCAGGGGACAGCCCCCTCTCTTTTCTGTACAGTGTTTAGGAACCCTGATCAGGCTGGATGTAAGCTTCCCAAACTGCTGAGTACTATGCGCCTCTTAGAAATGCCACATGGTGCAGCTGCTCTGATTCAGGCTTGTTGAGGCCTGCATGAGGACAGCTGCATCATTCAGCGTTCTTAAGGCTCATGTGGCACTTTGGAGCAGTTTTGGAAGTTTGTATCTGCCTGAGGGAGACTTCATAAGCTCTAAAAGGGCCCAATCTTTTTGCCATTGACTTCAAAGATATCAGGATCAAGCCTTAAGAGCTGATCTACACACTCTTAGAAAAACAAGGTGTGGGAGGTAATATCTTTTACTGGACCGATTTCTAATATCCAATAAAAGATATTACCTCACCCACTGTGTCTCTCTAATATTCTGGGACCACCACAGCTACAACAATACTACATACACACTCTTAATTACTTATTATAGCGAAACCAAGGCACAAATGAAATTATTGTGCTAGTCAACCAACCTACTTCCGTTGGATAGCAACCACCCACAAACCTTTTCCCCCAATTTAGGCTGAACTGCCAGCAGGATCAAAAACATTTGTGTCCTGGAACAAGCATTTGTCTCATATCTAGATTCTTCCCTTTTGCCTCCAGACACTTACCTGGTACTCAACCTCATTATTTCTATCTATTTAATGGGTTTTATACTGCCACTCATTATTGGAGTATTTGAGCCCCTTCCACATAAAATCAATGGGAAAATCCCTAGTGGACTTCGGGGAGTCATGGGCACCTCTCCCTTTACAGATCCAGAACTCTGCTTGGGATAGGGAAGTAGGGAGAGGTTTGAGAATAAGGTGTTTGAATTGTGAGCATCATTTCTCAAAGAGGAAGGCTTTACAATGTTTTCTAAAGATGGTTAGACTCTACATTCTCATGATCTCTGGAAAAATATTGCAAAGCTGGATCCCCCCAGAGAATGCTTTGTCCCCAGCTCTCATGCGCTTCATCCCAGGCTTTGTGATCTGCATTGTCCGAGAGGAAGACAGCTATGATAGAGGTTTTTAGATCGAAATTCAGGCTTGATCCATTAATTGCTTTGAAAACTAGGGCCAAGGCCTTAAATTAGCATTGGAAACTGACTTGGAGCCTGTGGAGGGACTTGAGCACAGGGCTGATATGCTCACAGTGGCTTGAGCCATGGAGTAGGTGGGCAGCTGCATCCCATGGTAACTGAAGCCTCTGCATTGTCTTCACATTCAGCTTCAGATACAAAGGGTACGTCTACACTACGGGATTAATCCGAATTTACAGAATTCGAATTTTGGAAACACATTGTATAAAGTCAAATGTATGCGGCCACACTAAGCACATTAATTCGGCGGTGTGCGTCCATGTACCGGGGCTAGCGTCGATTTCCGGAGCGTTGCACTGTGGGTAGTTATCCCATAGCTATCCCATAGTTCCCGCAGTCTCCCCAGCCCATTGGAATTCTGGGTTGAGATCCCAGTGCCTGATGGGGCAAAAAACATTGTCGCAGGTGGTTCTGGGTACAGCCTCACCCCTCCCTCCATGAAAGGAATGGCAGACAACCGTTTCGCGCCTTTTTTCCTGGGTGAACACAGCAGACGCCATACCACAGCAAGCATGGAGCCCGCTCAGCTCAAGACAGCAGTCATGAACATTGTAAACACCTCGCACATTATCGTGCAGTTTATGCTGAACCAGGACCAGAAAAACGAGGTAAGGAGGAGGCGGCGACGGCAGCGCGGCGACGAGAGTGATGAGGACATGGACATAGACACAGAATTTTCTCAAACCACGGGTCCCGGTTTGAGAAAATCCCCTCTTTGGAGATCATGTTGTTGATGGGGCAGGTTCTATCCGTGGAACGCCGATTCTGGGCCCGGGAAACAAGCACAGACTGGTGGGACCGCATAGTGTTGCAGGTGTGGGACGATTCCCAGTGGCTGCGAAACTTTTGCATGTGTAAGGGCACTTTCATGGAACTTTGTGACTTGCTTTCCCCTGCCCTGAAGCGCCAGAATACCAGGATGAGAGCAGCCCTCACAGTTGAGAAGTGAGTGGCAATAGCCCTGTGGAAGCTTGCAACGCCAGACAGCTACCTGTCAGTCAGGAATCAATTTGGAGTGGGCAAATCTACTGTGGGGGCTGTCATGCAAGTAGCCAAAGCAATCATTGAGCAGCTGCTACAAAAGGTAGTGACTCTGGGAAATGTGCAGGTCATAGTGGATGGCTTTGCTGCAATGGGATTCCCTAACTGTGGTGGGGCGATAGATGGAACCTATATCCCTATCTTGGCACCGGAGCACCAGGGTACCCAGTACATAAACTGCAAGGGTTACTTTTCAATGGTGCTGCAAGCACTGGTGGATCACAGGGGATGTTTCACCAACATCAACGTGGGCTGGCCGGGAAGGGTTCATGACGCTCGCGTCTTCAGGAACACTACTCTGTTTAAACGGCTGCAGCAAGGGACTTACTTCCCGGACCAGAAAATAACCGTTGGGGATGTTGAAATGCCTATAGTTATCCTTGGGGACCCAGCCTACCCCTTAATGCCATGGCTCATGAAGCCATACACAGGCAGCCTGGACAGGAGTCAGGAGCTGTTCAACTACAGGCTGAGCAAGTGCAGAATGATGGTAGAATGTGCATTTGGCCGTTTAAAAGGTCGCTGGCGCACGTTACTGACTCGCTCAGACCTCAGCCAAACCAATATCCCCATTGTTATTGCTGCTTGCTGTGTGCTCCACAATCTCTGTGAGAGTAAGGGGGAGACCTTTATGGCGGGGTGGGAGGCTGAGGCAAATCGCCTGGCTGCTGATTACGCGCAGCCAGACACCAGGGTGATTAGAAGAGCACACCAGGAAGTGCGGCGCATCAGAGAAGCTTTGAAAACCAGTTTCATGACTGGCCAGGCTACCATGTGAAAGTTCTGTTGGTTGAAAACCCACCCCCTTGATTGACTCATTCTCTGTAGGCAACCCACCCTCCACCTTCGATCACAGCTTGCTTTCAAAGGAAATAAAGTCACTATCGTTTAAAAATCATGTATTCTTTATTAATTGATTATAAAAAGAGGGAGAGAACTGACAAGGTAGCCCGGGTGGGGTTTGGGAGGAGGATCGGAGGGAAGGAAAAGGCCACTAAAAAAAGGTTAAAATAATGACAGCCTTTTGCTTGGGCTGTCCACTGGGGTGGAATGGGAGGGTGCACGGAGCCTCCCCCCCCCCACGTTCTTACACATCTGGGTGAGGAGGCTATGGAACATGGTGAGGGGGGTTATACAGGGGCTGTAGCGCCAGTCTGTGATCCCGCTGCCATTCCTGAAGCTCCACCAAATGCCAGAGCATGTCTGTTTGCTCACGCAGCAGCCCCAGCATTGCATCCTGCCTCCTCTGATCTTCCTGCCGCCACCTCTCATCTCGAGCGTCTCTCCTCTCCTCACGTTGGTCCCTCCTGTCCTCATGTTCACTGGCATCTTTCCTATACTTTGAAACCGTGTCCTTCCACTCATTCAGATGAGCTCTTTCATTGCGGGTGGATTCCATGATTTCCGCGAACATCTCATCTCGCGTCCTCTTTTTCCGACGCCTTATCTGAGATAGCCTTCAGGACGGAGGAGGGAGGCTTGAAAAATTTGCAGCTGCTGGAGGGAGGGAAAAAAGGAGAGAATTTTTTAAAAAGATACATTTTACAGAACAATGCTTATACTCTTTCACGGTGAACAACACTATTCACATTACATAGCACATGTGATTTCTGTGCAAGGTCGCATTTTGCCTCTTAATATTGAGTGCCTGTGGCTTTGCTGCTAGAGAACACAGACGCAGGTCCAGGCAACAGAATTCGGCTTGCATGCGGCCATGGTAAGGCATTGTCTTTCGGCTTCTGCACCCTCCTTTCCCACATACCAAGCAAAGTCCATTGAGTGCTGCGGTTTTCCTGTTAACCTTCAGCAGCAGAAAACAAACTAACCCCCACCCCCATCCAATTCTCTGGGATGATCGCTTTATCCCTCCCCCCACTGCGTGGCTGGTATCAGGGAAGATCCCTGCTAGCCACACGTGAAAAGCTCAGCGCCAATCACCCCCCCCCCCCCCCGGCTTACTACAGGGAAGGATTTCTTTTCAGCCACAGGCAAACAGCCCAGTAGGAACGGCCACCTCTGTTCCCTTAAATTCCCGTATTTCAACCAGGTTACCATGAGCGATATCACTCTCCTGAGGATTACACAGCGAGATAAAGAACGGATGTTGCTTGAATGCCAGCAAACACCGGGACCATACGCTGCCAGGCTTTGTCATACAATGATACCAGATTACTTGCTACTAGCATGGCGTGGTCAAGTGTCCTACCATGGAGGACAGAATAAGGCTGCACTGCCCAGAAACCTTCTGCAAAGGCTTTTGGAGTACCTCCAGGAGAGCTTCATGGAGATGTCCCTGGAGGATTTCCGCTCCATCCCCAGACACGTTAACAGACTTTTCCAGTAGCTGTACTGGCCACGAATGCATCCCAAGTCCTCAGGGCAAATTAATCATTAAAAAACGCTTGCTTTTAAACCATGTTTTATATTTTAAAAGGTAAACTCACCTGAGGTCCCTTCCATGGGGTCATGGTCTTGGGTACTGGCTTGGGAGGGTACTTCACTCAGGCTGAGAAAAAGATCCTGGCTGTTGGGGAGAACGGAGTGCTGTGTGCTCTCCGCAAGCTCGTCCTCCTCCTCCTCCTCTTCCCCGTCCGCAGAATCCTCAGGTGTGGCTGATGAGATTACCCCTGCCTCGGAATCCACGGTCAGAGGTGGGGTAGTGGTGGCGGCCCCCCCTAGAATTGCATGCAGCTCAGCGTAGAAGCGGCATGTCTGCGGCTCTGACCCAGAGCGACCGTTTGCCTCCTTTGTTTTCTGATAGGCTTGTCTGAGCTCCTTGACTTTCACATGGCACTGCTCTGAGTCCCTATTGTGGCCTCTCTCCATCATGCCCTTGGAGATTTTTTCAAAAGTTTTGGCATTTTGTCTTTTCGAACGAAGTTCTGCTAGCACTGAATCCTCTCCCCATATAGCGATCAGATCCAGTACCTCCCATATGGTCCATGCTGGTGCTCTTTTTCGATTATCGGCCTGCATGGTTACCTGTGCTGATGAGCTCTCTGTGGTCACCTGTGCTCTCCTGTGCTGGGCAAACAGGAAATAAAATTCAAATGTTCGCGGGGCTTTTCCTGTCTACCTGGCCAGTGCATCCGAGTTCAGATTGCTGTCCAGAGCGGTCACAATGGTGCACTGTGGAATAGCTCCCGGAGGTCAATACCATTGAATTGCGGCCACACTAACCCTAATTCGAAATGACAATATCGATTTCGGCGCTACTCCGCTCATCGGGGAGGGGTACAGAAATCGATTTTAAGAGCCCTTTATTTAGAAATAAATGGCTTCGTTGTGTGGACGGGTGCAGGGTTAATTCGATTTAACGCTGCTAAATTCGAATTAAACTCATAGTGTAGACCAGGCCAAAGAGTTGCAACAATCCAGCTTGGAGCTGATAAATGCAGGGAGTACTGTGGCCAGGTCCTTATCCAGGAGGAAGGGATGAAGTTTTCTAGCAAACTGGGGACAAAAGCTGGCATTTTTAGAAAGCAATGCTACCTGTTCATCCAAGCTTAACAAAGAGTCAAAGAGGACCCCGAGGCTTCACACTGCTTTGATAAATGGGGGCTGTGAGCATTCAATGGAAGGCGGAGCCAGCTCTTTGCAGCATTTCCCCTATCCAACCAGCATCAACTCAGTCTTGCCTGGGTTCAGCTTAAGCTAGCTGCTCTTCACCCAAAACCTGATTACATGTAGGCATTCTGACATTTTAGTGGTTATGGTGGCTGTACCGGCTGAGTAGGAGATAAATAATTGAGCGTCATCAGCATACTGTTGGCAGCAAAGCCCATGGCATCGCACTCTCTCTCCCACTAACTCAACTTGGATTCAGCAGTGGAGAAGGCATTTTGCAGTATGTGCTCATGAGTTTTGATCACAGCCCTTTTATCCACATTTTGACCAATGTGCTGGAGCCTCTAGTTAAAATTCTGCCACAAACAGAAGGGAAGCTTGGGGTGATCTCCCTGTGTCTGATGGAACTTACTTGTCTTTGAGTACCGCTCAACTATTTCTGCAGGAGATGATGTGAGAAATGACTTATCCCTAGGGCATCTCAAAAATACTATAAGTCAGCAAAGAAGTGACAGAAAATTAAATAAGATTTTTTTAAAAAAATACTCCAGAGGAGCAAATATTTTGCTTTTAAAATGTACCCGTTTGCACCAAGTGTCAGGAATTTTCAAAACAATTTCCTAGCAGAGGATCTACCAGCCTCTCCAGGTCATCACACACCATATGAAATGAGACAAATTGAAGACTGTGCTGCTGCATCAGCAACATATTCTGCTCAATTTTCGGGAGCAAAGCATAAATCTTTCCCGAAAGTTCATATAATGTAAGTTTGTTTACAGAGTGGCACTGCCTTCCAGCTCGGTCACGATTATGAGAAATACTTGTTTGTTTAAATGGGAAAGCTAATATAGATTCCTCAGGCTATCCTCTTTGCAAGCACATTTCCATGGGGTTCAATACAGACTAAGGATCCAGTCCTGCAGATGTACACTTGAGAGTAAATTTATGCATGCAACTAAAATTACTCACAACCATTGGCATTTGCAAGTTTGGGGGGTAGGAGTGGACATTTTTGAGAGACACCTTTGTTAAATTTTTGGTAATAGAACACTAATATTTTCTGTTTGGTCTCCACATCTATACGGTGTTCATTACCCATACCACTGCAGCTAGTACCAAAGAGAAATTCAGCTGATAATAAGGGGAACTGCTGCTGGTACAGAAATGAAGAAAAATGATCTGATATCTTACAAGAATGGCACATATAGCGCTTTCCTGATAAAACTGGCATCATAATTGTTTTTTCATCTTTTTTTCGACCCAGTCTTACAAAGCGCTCAAAAAATCCACATATACCATCACAAAATAGAAATCTGAGCCAAGAAAATAAGGGAAAAAGAAAAAGGAGCTGAGTCTTGTATTCACCTCTGACAGAAATAAATAAGTACATTCACAGGCTCAACAATGAAGAAGATAATGGTTTAGGGCAAAACCATTCCTTTTCATTGTGTTTCTTGGCATGAAAGCCTAAGCTGCCTGTCAAAGAAGTATAAAGGTAGAGACTACTTAAAGAGAAAAACAGCCATCTTCACAGCATACCCAATATGTTCCTAACCTACGCCCCCATCCTGAAAACTACTCCACACGGCTGTTAAATTTTAGGAAATTGTATTTACTTCTTTTGCAACATTATTCTGGCAAATACAGAAAACATTTGAGCTCACGATATGCTATGTATCCCCTTTATAATATCAAATGTTTGCTGCCATCTAAACTTACAGCCCAGAGAAATTTAATTTTAAACAAATTTAAATCACTCTCCATGTTAACAGAAAAAGTCAGCTTGGTTTTCAGGATTCTGTTCTGGTGTGGATTTTTTTCCAGTTGGCATTTTTACTGAGATTGAAATCCACATCTCAATTTTCAAACACGAGAATTTACAAACTAGAATGAGGGAAATGGTGCAGTGCATTAGCCTGTTAGCAAGTAGGAAGGCACTGGGTTGTGACTGGAAAAAGACCCATAAATGACTTGACCACAAGAAATAACCAGAGTTAATAGTTCCCAGCCATCCTAATTTTAGCAGTATGGTCTTGGTTCCGATAGATCTACTCTTCACATTCTCAGGGAAGCCTGTCAGAGAATGGGCCAGCTTTTCATGAATACGACGATGAAAACGTAACAGGAACTAACAGTACTTACGAGATAAGAGAGAAATGCAGCAACACATTACAAAGCAGACACTTAAGGGCTGCAGTTGCTGGTTTCTGCCAAATGTAAAGGGGCATCCCCATAAAAAGCATGCTGGGAAACCTGCCAGGGGGGAAATCAGTGACCACCAAGCAGTCATGAAAAAAGGTGCTAAGAAACAGGCCTTAACACAGGTATTATATTTTATCTGTATTCAATCTATCAAATGCTGCAAGTGAACTTAGCGAGACAATAATCCTAGATTCTCTGGGTCTGATTTTGGTCTTAGTTATACCACTGTAACTCCATTTACTTTAGGAGAGTTACTCCTTGACTAAATGAGAGGTGAATCAGATCCAGAGCCCATGTGATATGCACCTTCCTTTGTCCTAGCCTCAAAATGGGACTCGTGTGGGTCGACATGGTTAGCGCTTCTCTGAGCCAGTAAGAGCTATTCTGAGCTCTTTCAAAGCTGAAAGTCTTTTAGATCAGGTGCACATTACACACTGCCAGCAGCATTTGAGCTAATGCCAGATAATTCAGCACTTTTAGATCTTTCATCAGCTTTTTCTGCAGTCATGGTGCTCTGTTCTCTTGGCACAAATTGCCTAGTTTTCCCTACAAGGAATATAAACACTATATCCGCCTATCTTACATGTGATATATTCTGGAGGAGGCCATTCACTATGAAGGAATGGGAGTGCCAAGACAGAAAAACCTGCAGAAAACTATCAAAATCGTCATATGGCTCTATAAAGGTAGCTCTTAAGCAAGGTACTGAAGTATATGCCTAACTTTAAGCACAAGAGTAGTCTCATTAAAGAAGTGAAATCGGTGGGGCTTAAAAGTGTTACTAAATCAATGGCATAAAGGGGAAAGTGCCCAAGAAAAGAAGAAACAATCTCCTCCTCCTCTCTTCTTCCAAACTAGTGAGAAAACAAGCTCTAGGAAGCAAGGGGAGACTGAGAAACTGACTGACTTGCTTACAGGGAAGGAATAAACCATTTACAATAAACTTAAGAATGGTTTGTCTTCCCCTGGAGAAGCAAGCCCTCATTTGTTACTCATTTTGCACTTTGGGGGGGGGGGGTGGAGGGAGAAATCAGGCTGAAGAAATTCCTGATTCCTCATACATTGGTCAGGGCAGAGAAATGCACTGGGAAGAGCCTTATAGTGGAAAGCGAGATTGCTTGGTTTCCTTCCCCTCCCAGGCTCAAGTGGTTTGGGTATGCTGTACGGATGTAAAATTATATATATATTCATTCCTAGACAGTCATTTGACTGGATACCACTTTGTGTAAGAGGGAAGCAAGGAGGACACCTACGAAAACCATTAAAAGAGATGTCGCTGTCATAGAAACAGGCAACAATGGAGCAAGAAACGAGTCATTAGACAGACAGATGGAAACACTGGGTTGCCTCATGCATCACAAGACATGAGAGCATCTAATAATAATAACAACCCTGTGCTCTGCCAATTCTGCTCCCTTTCACATTTCTCTTTCAGTGCCTCCTTTCTTCCCTACACTCCTATGCTCGGAATGATTTCCCTGATCCTGGCTGCCATGCAGCCTCCCCCTTTCAAATCCCTGCTAGAAAAGGTTTCTTACAGCTCTCTCCATCCTTGGCCCACATCTTTGTGCTAGTTAATAAAAATAAATGAATTTTAAAAACATTTTAGAAACTAAACCATGAAGCATACAGAGAAGACTTGTAACCTCATGACATTTTCCTGGGTAAAATTCCCTCCATCTCCATCCCAAACTTCTAACTCACTTCTCCTTCTGTTAAGCTATGCTTTGTCTGACCTAGATTGAAGGCCCTTCAGCACAAGGACTGTGTCTTATCTGTTTATCACGTGCCATGCATGCCTATGTTGCAGTATAAACATGAATAGAGCCCTGCACATCTGCAGATATCCGCATCTGTGGATGTGGATATCCGGGGACCATGTTTGCGGATTGTGGATCGGGTGCAGAGACAAATGTTGTATCCATGCAGCGCTAACCATGAACTAGTATTATTATTCTAGGAGAGGAAGGATGCAGTTAAGGCAGTAGACAGGGCTCAAAAGATCTGGATTCAATTTTCAGCTCTGCAACAGAGTTCTTGTGTGACCTTGGGCAAGTCATTTAATCCCTTTGTGCCTCAATTTCCCACCTGTAAAATGGGGATAACAGTACTTCCTTTCAACCACCCTCTCTGCCTGGTCTATTTAGATTATAAGCTCTTCAGGGCAGCACCTCTCTTTTACTATGTGTACGTACAATGCTTAGCACAATGTGATCCCATTCACAGTTGGGGCCTCTAAGTACTACTTTAATGCAAATAATCATTGAAATCCGATTATCACCATTAATATATCAGATTACTGGAAAAGCTAAAATACTTTCCTTTGTGTGTGTGTCTCTCACACACAGTCTTTCTTTGGTCACCACCACACATGCATTGACCTTTGAAATATGGAAATAAAAGTGCTCTGAAATCAAGCTGACAGGCTCAGCCGTCTGACTGTCGTTATTTGGAGTCAGAAACAAGTGGGGCTATAGTTTGCAAGCTGTCTTCATAATTACTTGAAGCAGTTGTCACTCTGGCTCCAGTTTGTTCATTACACCCCAAAGAAACAGCTGATATTTGTTAGAGCACATAAGCCACTTTGTTGGTGCAATGCTCTATATTGTGGGAAACCCTGCAGCTGCAATTCACATACAGTTCATAATATTTTCTGTTTTCCTTGCTTTATTTGCTTGCATGCATTCCCTTTATAGCAATGCCCTTTTACTGGGGGGGGGGGGGGAAGTCACAATAAGGTAACCATTAGCTAACAAAAAGCTTGAAAGGCTTAAGGTTTATGATCCAAATCTGGTTCTCATTAAACAAATACTTTTGCAGTGGTAAGGAATTCTCAGCAATAAACAAGTAAGGGCTAGAATTCAGAGCCTCTGAAATTCAGTAAAACTGCTGCTACTTACAGTAGAGTGCAATGGCCTGAAGTGGAAACGATTTGACAGAATCGGTTTGAGATGGGTCAGACTGGTTCTGAAAAGTTCAGTTTCCTTCCTTCTGTCCCTCCCCAAATAAGGAGCTAGCTGGTGAGTATCTTACCACCCACACAACCTAAGAACTGTTAATGAGTTAGTTTTATGGGTCCCTTCTGACAATGGGCTGCGTGGTCAGTTGGGAAAGGGTTCCCCTTTTGTACCTGAGGTGGGCAGGTCTTCCCAGTGTCCCATAGTTGGAGTGACAGGTGGAGAAGGTGCATGTGGTGGTTTTCACCTGGGTTGTGAGTTGGCTGGGAAGGAAAAAAAGGCTCCTTTTTAGTATCGCTTCCTCCAGCTCTGGGCTGGGAAGGTAAATACCAACAGGAGGGACAGACTAACATGGCTGCAGAGCTCCCACTCAGTACAGAAGCAAGGGCAGGGGTTGTGGGGACTAACAAGGTGAATGCCCCATGCACTCCTCCCAGGCTGGTGGGGAAGCTCCATTTGCAACAGCTGCCACAGTTATCAGAATGGCAAGCACACTTGTGGCACAAGGTGTCTATTCTACATAACTGTACCAATGGAACATGGGTTAGCTGCAGCTATAGACAAGGACAAACCGTTTCCTACGCTAGGTCAGGTAATTGTGATTAAACCTCAGCTGAAACAGAGCTGAATACAGTTTGTCCTTGTCTACATTTGCAATTCAACTGTGATCAGCACCACTTCAGCTGCAGCCATTCAATTTTGTCAGTAATGAGACAATTTTGTAATGTAGAGGAGGCCTCAGGGAGGGCTGAAATGGTAACAAGCAGAGCTAGCCTGAGCATTTTGGGACAAGCATGCAAAACGGCAGAGGATATCAGTCTGTTATGGCCCAGCTAGAGACCCTGGGCTCAAGCTACAGAGTGAGACTCATGCTTTTAGCTCTGGAGGTCACTGGTGTGTCAGTCAAGATGGCAGCTGTCACACACTAGCTTAATCACACATCATCAATATTAAATGGGAAATGGGGGACAAGGGATTCACTGATACTAGATATTATCCTCCCCTCCCACCTTCCCAAGCCCAATATATCATAATAGAAACACCTGTACAAAATAGATCACCGTGCTTCTTTACCTAGCTGTGTCTAGTTTCTGCAGGTATGAAAAGAAATCAGTTTTTAAAAGAGCTTTTGCAAATCTGGCTTTCTACAAAGGAGCTATTCACGTTACACCCCTGTGCACCACTGCCAATAAAACACAGGGCTGTATCGCTTAAAGCAGATAACAATGAAGCGTCTCCAGAATATACTTATCTCACTGTGCCTTCATGAGATAAGGACTTTTTTATTTGGGGGGAGGGGAGAGAGGCATAAAGACAGGTCAGAACCTAGACTCTGCCTGATCCTCAGCTGCCTTAACTGTGCACAGCCATTTACACCAGTGCAAAGTGAATGTACGATACTATCAAATCAGTGGTGCTGGGCATTGAAGAATCAGGCCCTATCATCTTCAGGAATGCTTAAGAGAGAGGCAGAAAAAGGGCTCTGTAGTAGTATGACCCAGTAGTAAGGCCTGCTCTCCTGGGAGTTAAAAATGCTGAGCACTGCAGTAGGTTTATACATTTGGAAGGGGAGTCAGTCTTTTCTTTTTAAAGGTTAGCAAATCCCTCTCTCAATAACAATTTTCTTGGGCCCACCTATTAGTCAGAAGTGTCTGTTTTCATATGCTGCAAAGTCTGTTGCTGCTGCTGCTGAAGAGACAGGAGTAGCCATGCATGGAGGCACAGAATGGAAACCCCTTTAATAAAACAATAATGCTAGGTGCATATATTGCACTCCTAGTATCTATTTATCGATACTACAAATGGCATTGCAACAGGCAGGGCTTGAAAGGCAGATGTTTAACAAGGGGAAATCTGGGTGGGAGGAGACAGGGGGTTGTGTATTTTCCCCCTGCCTCTTCCTTCTATTTCCTAATCTTACTTCTTTATTTAAACAAGTTAACAAGGTGAGAAGCATTCTCCCTCCATTTGAGTCTAGTAACAGGACATTAGAAGAAAGTGACAAGACTATCATTCAAAGAAGAAGGTTACACTAGTGCCTTGGTACTTCATTTTCTTGACAAAGAGTGCATCTGACATTTAATACCTAACATCTTTCAAGAAATACAGTGAAGTGCTCCACCATTTTGACCTTTCCTGGGCTGTTTATTTCTGACTGGTCCAACCATTTCACTCCTCCCTATCATTATAGACTCATCAACCAATGAAATGATGATTAGAGTCTAGTATAGTGAAATAACACAAATTTAAAAGAAGCACTATCAAGGTTTTTAGGCCCCAAAATTTGACATACCTTAGAATTGTTACAATTGATCATTAGAATCCAGAAGATTTTCTTTAGCTGGTTTTTATTCATTTCCAACCTCATCACATGAATTTTTTTAAGAATATGTGTGCTCCCTCTTCTGCTCTTGGTAACTAAGAAGTATTCTCAGAGTGTGCTGGGATGCACAAACAGATGATTTGCCATGATCAGGCACATTCATTCACAGAATTCAGAGGAAAGACTTGCTCGCTCATCTCTAGTTCACCTCCCTGCCACTGCAGGACTGTTCCCTGCTATATGGGTTTTCTGTGTGTGCTTTATGTGGCCTAATACAACTATTATAATAATTAGGGTGACGATATTTCCCAAAGGGAAAACAGGACACGGCATGGGGCTAGCCCGAGCTGCTCGCCTGAGTCCTGCCCCCCTGCCCCACACTGGTGTCACTGCTCGCCCAAGCCCTGACTGCCCCCTGTGCGAGACTGGGGCTGGTGTCACTGCTCGCCCGAGCCCTGTCTGCCCCCCCCCCCGCGAGACTGGGGCTGGCATTGCTGTTTACTGGAGCCTCACCTGACCCCCACCTGAGTCCTGCCTCACCCCCAGCATGGGGCTGGCACCCCCCTCCACATGTTCCTCTGCACTGCACCCCACATTTTTGACAAAAGTGGGCATTTGTCCCGTTTGCTCTTTCCAACTGACCAAGTTGGCAAGAGTAAACAGGACAAATGCCCACCTTTGCCAAAAAAGTGAGGACGGCCGGGACAGGGCTTAAAAAAAGGGACTGTCCCGGCCAAAACCGGACGTATGGTCACCCTAACAATAATAATAGTCATACCTAGCTCTTACCTAGTATTTTTCATCTACAGCTCTCACAGCACTTTACAAGGAGGTCAGCATCATTATCCACATATTATAGATGGGGAAACTGAGGCACAGTGTGGGGCAGTGACTTACCCAGCAGACTAGTGGTAGAGCCAGTTATAGAACCCAGGTTTCCTGAGTCCCAGGCCAGTGTTCTCTCCAGTAGGTCACATTGCCAAAAAGCAAAGCTAGAAGCAAAGAATTTAATGTTCAGGCTTCCAAGAGGTTAATACAAAAGACGATGAGCAAAAGTATAGTGCAAGGCTACTGTGCTGTAGCCCCTTCATCCACTCTTGCTAAACTCTTTCACAAATAAAATACTATTGATATGCTGCAGTTCACAGCAATTACAATAGATCAATGAGTGCATCACAGCTGGTGGCTACCAGCAGCCGTGGTTTCTCCATGCGCTGGAGTGACCCAAATTAGCAAGGTTATCACAAATACACTGAAGTAACCCTGGTTTCTATGGAAGTTACCATACTGTCAGTGCAGCACAGCACAGCCTATTGCTCAGTAAACAACTTGTACCACTGCTGCACAGGGAAGCAGGGGGAGGGAGGCACAGATTGAAAAGTCACTTTACGTTACTTGGTGGGAAAATGGGCAAGAAATTCATTATTTGAACTGTGTAGTGCCAAGAAACAGATTTGATTAAATGGAAGCTAAAATCTTAACGGCAAGCCTGTGCCCATTCCACTAATGTAATTATTGGAGTCACCTCACACCGCTGCTTTCTAAAAAGCTGAGCTGGCACCACGGGCTTTAATAAAGCTTCCTGCAAAAAAAAAAAAAAAAAAAAAAAAAAAAAAAAAAAAAAGGCAGGCAATTAATTTGCCATGAAAAGGCTGAACTGGAAAATTACAAGCTGAAATGAAAAGAGAAAACCCAGATCTTTTCAAGCTTGGAAATACAGTGGCTATATGTTTGCAGCAAGTGCTTCAAGAGAACTAAAATAAATAAACAAAAACCCAAACATGCCTTACGGATAGGAAGTCTGGGCCTCTCTTTGCTGTTCTCCACAGTGTGATCATCTAGTATATTTTAACCTTAAGCAGATTTTATAGTGAAAGAAGCAAAATAAATCAGAAAAGCAAATTATTGTAGGCTGTCACCGTGAGCATTAGCCCTTCCCTTCAGCACAACCCAGTAGCACTTACCTGTAGCCATTTTCCTTGAGGGGTAAGGCGCAATGGCTAGTTACAGCCCTCTCCCCTCCTGAGATTTTTGGGGGCCCACTTCCATCTGGCATCTTCCGGGGGAAGGAAGTGGAAATAGGCCCCTGCTCCTGAAATCCCCCTGGCAACATTTTTGGGGTGAGGGGGTTCAGAAAAACCTCTGCTAGCTTTCTCATAGCCTAGGCCTTGAGCTGCCCCACCTATGATAACTCACATTGAAGTGCCCCTTTTTACTGCATGATGCAGTTTGGGATATTCAGACCCTAGCCTGTTCTAGGGCTGTGTGAGGAGGCAACAGCAAGAGCCATTCCTGACCCACTGCTGCTGAATGGGAGTGAAATGGATGGGAAGTGTTTTCCCCCCAAGATTGTTGCCATGAGAATGGGAGGAGGGACAGTTGGCCTCTGTCCTGGCTGTTCAAAGACAGGAGACAAAACAATGCATGAACATTAACTTATCTTCCTACCGCCATTACTAAGTGCATAGGAATTACCAGCCCTGTTTAATAGATAGGGAAACTGAGACAGAACAGAAAAGTGACTTGCGCAAGGCCACACAGTAAGTCAGTGGCAGAGCCAGGATTAGAATTTTGGTGTTTCCATTAGAGCTCCCAACACAGTATTCGTTCTTCTGGACCAAGCTGCCTCCCTGCATTTGCTACTGTTCTTCAAATTCTGTGGTAGCTGTTACTGCAGTCACCAGCCTCCCTGCCTGGCCCCCACAGTTCTTTTTCAACCCTTGTTATTTTCCCTTACGTTGTTCCAAAATACAAAAATATTCCTGAAAATTAACACTAACAACAGGAATATCACCCACACATTGATATTAGATCCTGCAGACTCTATGTAATGAGAGGAAACACAATGATTGTAATATCAATTCCATACTACATGATTTTAAAAATATTTATTTTCCATCCTTATTGTTTCCCTCTGTAGTCTTATTGGAAAACCTGGGAGGTGGGCGGGCACAAGCCCGCACACTTCTAAAGGCCCCTCCCCCAGCATAGCGGGAGGGACTACTGGACCCAGGGACCAAATGAACACGGGGGACAACAAATGAGAAAAACAGGGAGTGAGGCGAAGGTCATAGGTTTAAAATGAGGGTACCGGATGTGGACACTGAGCAGAGAACCCCGGACAGCGCCCACTGCTACTCAAAGGTGTCAAAGGAGTTCCCTCTGTACATATTGGGTTCCGGGAAGTGGGCGGGCAAAGCC
Organism: Emys orbicularis; assembly: GCF_028017835.1. Lineage (NCBI taxonomy): Eukaryota > Metazoa > Chordata > Testudines > Emydidae > Emys > Emys orbicularis. The sequence goes on from NC_088683.1 coordinate 85,119,412, forward strand.
CGCCCACTGCTAAAGGATCCCCCCCCCCAGCCTAAGGGGAGGACCCACAGGGCCTAAAACCCAAATGATTACGGGGGACAACTAATGGAAAAACAGGGACAGGAGTGCGGTCAAAGGGTCAAAAGAAGGGAACCTGACGGGGACACTGAGCAGAGAACCCCGGACAGCGCCCACAGCTACTCAAAGGTGTCGAAGGAGTTCCCTCTGTAGTGGGGCAGCTGCCCCACTCCTGGAGAACAGGGGAAAAGCAGTCAAGCAAGGCTGATTGGGGAAGCAGCCACAGCTGGGGCCATGCCCAATCAGGGCTCAGCTGGCCCTGATAAGAGTGCTGGGGGCCAGGAGCTGAGGAGTCTCTCTCTAGCTGTGGAGAGAGAATGACCTGGCTGCCTGGGAGCTCAGGGTACTGGGAATAGAGCAGGGCTGGGGAAAGGGCAAAGGTAGCTGGGGAGTTCCAGCCTGGAAAACCCCCAGGCTACAGGTCCTGGTGAAAGCCTACAGAAGTACAGAGGTGCAGCCTGGGGATAAGCAAAGGCAGCAGGTCCTAACTCCTTGCCAATGATGAGTGTCCTTTACAGACTGCAGTTTGCCCCAGTGAGCAGGGGCTAGATGAGAACTGGCAGTAGCCACTGAGGCAAGGTGGGTGAGAGGGTTGGGGGTTCCCCTGGGAGGGGAGACCCAGAGTGTGGGGTACTTCTGGGGCAGAACCCTGAGGTAAAGGGCATCGGGGTCCGGGAGGGACATGGGGCCAGCAGCAGGCGAGACACCAGCCTGCAGAGGGCGCTCTGTACACTGGAAAAGAGCTAATTCCCAGACGAACAGCAGGAGGCGCCGCACTGGTGAGTCTCAACCTCGCTACACCCTCGTTGAAGCCTCTTTCCCATTCCTGCTTTCCCTCATGATACTTCTGGCTTAAACCTGAAATGCTCTTATGTTGACTAAAAAGGCAGCCCTTTGAAGTTGCAATGACCTAGGAAGAATTGAGCCATTTCAGAAAAGCAGACTTCATTGCAGCAACATTTTTCCTCTGATCATGACTGAATTCTGAAAGCTTTAAAAGCTTGTTTTTGCCTTTAAGGCTTCTGTGAGCAGTAAACACAACATCTGAAGAGGCTCTTAGAAGGAAGACATTATGGATAGGGAGCGATCAGCTGTTGTGACCTGCAGAGGATGTGCCATGTTTGTCTTTCTCCCTGAGGATAGAAGTGACTTTGTCTGTACAAAGTGCAAGCTGGTCTCCATATTGGAAGAGAAGGTTAAAGGACTAGGGAGCCAAGTATCAACCCGGTGTTGCATCAGAGAAAATATAGACTTTCTGGATAGAAGTCAGCGTTTAGTACTGCAGGCACAGCATGCTGAAGAATCTGAGAGGGTAGTGCAGAACAGGGAAGTAAATTGGCAGCATGTGACCTCCAGAAGAAGAAAGAGGAGAACCCATGTACCCCCAATGTAGATAGAGGTAAGAAACAGTTTTCAGGCTCTCTGCACAGGTACTACGGCGGAGATTGGTTTGGAAGAGTCATCTGAGTGAAGGAATCAGAAGGAGACCCCATCAACCGGAAGGCATGGGATGCATTGTCCTAGGGATAAGGGTTCCACGACCACCACTCTCAAAAGGAAGAGATGGGTGGTGGTGGTCTGGGACTACCTCCTAAGGGGGACAGTCATCCATCTGCTATCCAGACCGGGAAACTCAAGAAGTGTGCTGCTTGAATTCAGGATGTGACTGAGTGTCTGCTGAGATTGATCAAGCCCTCAGACCGCTACCCATTCCTGCTTCTCCACGTGGGCACCAATGATAATGCCAAGAATGACCTTGAGCGGGTCACCGCAGACTACGTGGCTCTGGGAAGACGGATAAAGGCGTTTGAGGCGCAAGTCATGTTCTTGTCCATCCTCCCTGTTGAAGGAAAAGGCCCAGGTAGGGACCATCAAATTGTGAAGGTAAATGCATGGTTGCGCAGGTTGTGTTGGGGAGAGGGCATTGGATTCTTCAACCATGGGATGTTCTAGGAAGGATTACTAGGAAAAGATGGGATCCACCTAACGAAGAGAAGGAAGAGCATCTTCGCAGGCAGGCTTGCTAAGCTAGTGAGGAGGGCTTTAAACTAGGTTCGCCAGGGGATGGTGACCTAAGCCCGGAGGTAACTGGGATACCAGGAGGAAACACAAGGAGAAGGATGCAACAGGGGAGGCCTCCTGATTCATACTGAGAAAGTGGGGCAATCGGCTAATTATCTTAAGTGCCTGTACACGAACGCAAGAAGCCTGGGAAACAAGCAGGAAGAATTGGAAGTCCTGGCACAGTCAAGGACCTATGATGTGATTGGAATAACAGAGACTTAGTGGGGTAACTCACATGACTGCAGCACTTTCATGGATGGGTATAAACTGTTCAGGAAGGACAGGCAGGGGAGAAAAGGTGGAGGAGTTGCCCTGTATGTAAGGGAGCGGTATGATTGCTCAGAGCTCCAATATGAAACTGGAGAAAAGCCTGTTGAGAATCTTTGGGTTAAGTTTAGAGGCGAGAGCAACAAGGGTGATGTCATGGTGGGCATCTGCTATAGACCACCAGACCAGGAGGATGAGGTAGACAAGGCTTTCTTCAGACAACTAACAGAAGTTTCCAGATCACAGGCCCTGGTTCTCATGGGGGACTTCGATCACCCTGACGTCTGCTGGGAGAGCAATACAGCAGTACACAGACAATCCAGGAAGTTTTTGGAGAGTGTTGGGGACAACTTCCTTGTGCAAATGCTGGAGGAACCAACTAGGGGCCATGCCTGTCTTGCTCACAAACAGGGAAGAATTGTTAGGGGAAGTAGAAGTGGGTGTCAACCTGGGCAGCCGTGACTATGAGATGGTCAAGGTCAGGATCCTGACAAAAGGAAGAAAGGAGAGCAGCAGAATATGGACGCTGAACTTCAGAAAAGCAGACTGACTCCTTCAGGGAACTGATGGGCAGGATCCTCTGGGAGGCTAATATGAGGGGGAAAGGAGTCCAGGAGAGCTGGCTGTATTTTAAAGAAGCCTTATTGAGGATGCAGGAACAAACCCTCCCAATGTGCAGAAACAATAGCAAATATGGCAGGTGACCAGCTTGGCTTAACAGAGAAATCTTGGTGAGCTTAAACACAAAAAGGAAGCTTACAAGGAGTGGAAACTTGGACAGATGACTAGGCAGGAGTAAAAAAATATTGCTCGAACATGCAGTGGTGTAATCAGGAAGGCCAAAGCACAACTGGAGTTGAAGGGTGTGATGTGAAGGGTAACAAAAAGGGTTTCTACAGGTATGTTAGCAACAAGAAGGTGGTCAGGGGAAGTGTGGGACCCTTACTGAATGGGGGAGGCAACCTAGTGACAGATGTCGAAAAAGCTGAAGTACTCAATGCTTTTCTTGCCTTGATCTTCACAGACAAGGTCAGCTCCCACACTGCTGTACTGGGCAACACAATATGGGGAGCAGGTGAGCAGCCCTCAGTGGTGAAAGAACAGCTTAAGGACTATTTAGAAAAGCTGGACATGCACAAGTCCACAGGGCCAGATCTAATGCATCCGAGGGTGCAGAGGGAGTTGGCTGATGTGACTGTAGAGCCATTGGCAATTATCTTTGAAAACTCGTGGCGATTGGGGGGAGGTCCCAGACGATTGGAAAAAGGCAAATATAGTGCCCATCTTTAAAAAAGGGAAGAAGGAGAATCTGAGGAACTACAGACCTGTCAGTCTCATCTCAGTCCCTGGAAAAATCATGGAGCAGGTCCTTAAGGAATCCATTTTGAAGCACTTGAAGGAGAGGAAGGTGATCGGGAACAGTCAACATGGATTTACCAAGGGCAAGTCATGCCTGACCAACCTGATTGCCTTCTATGAGGAGATAACTGGCTCTGTGGATATGGGGAAAGCAGTGGACATGATATATCTTAACTTTAGCAAAGCTTTTGATAGTCTCCCACAGTATGAATGGACTATAAGGTGAATAGAAAGCTGGCTAGATTGTTGGGCTCAATGGGTAATGATAAACGGCTCGATGTGTAGTTGGCAGCCAGTATCAAGCAGAGTGCCCGAGGGGTCTGTCCTGGGGCTGTTTTTGTTCCATATCTTCATTAATGATCTGGAGGATGGTGTGGATTGCACCCTCAGCAAGTTTGCAGATGACACTAAACTGGGAGGAGTGGTAGATAAAGAGGTGAAAGTAAGCCGGTATGCCCCGGCTTCCCCAGGTGGCAATTTAAAGGGCCTGGGGCTCCCAGCAGCAGCTCTGGGAGTTATTTAAAGGCCCGGGGCTCCTGCTGCCTCTATGGCCCCGGCCCTTTAAATAGCCCCCGGAGCCCTGGGGTAGCAGCCGGGGGCTCCAGCAGTGGTTTAAAGGGCCCGGGGCTGTAGCAGCGGCCGAGCCCTGGACCCTTTAAACTGCTGCCAGAGCCCCCGGCTGCCACTGCTATCCGGGCAGGGGCGGGCACTTACCGGTACAGGGCGGCAGCGGCTGGCTCTGCCTCTGACGCCCCTTCTGCCCGAGGCCCCGCCCCTTCCGGGGGCCAGAGCCAGCCCCAATCCAGCCCTGTACTGGTAAGTCCCTATTTCTACTTTCACCCCTGGGTAGATATGCTGGAGGGTAGGGATAGGACACAGAGGGACCTAGACAAATTGGAGGATTGGGCTAAAAAGTCTGAGGTTCAAGAAGGACAAGTGCAGAGTTCTGCACTTAGGATGGATGAATCCCATGCACTGCTGTAGGCTGGAGACCAACTAGCTAAGCGGCAGTTCTGCAGAAAAGGACCTGGGAATTACAGTGGACGAGAAGTTGGATATGAGTCAACAGTGTGCCCTTCTTGCTAAGAAGGCTAACGGCATATTGGGCTGCAATAGTAGGAGCATTGCCAGCAAATTGAGAGAAGTGATTATTCCCCTCTGTTGAGCACTGGTGAGGCCACAACTGGAGTATTGCATCCAGTTTTGGGGGCCCCCACTACAGAAAGGATGTGGACAAATTGCAGAGAGTCCAGCGGAGGGCAATGAAAATGATTAGGGGGCTGGGGCACATGACTTATGAGGAGAGGCTGAGGGAACTGGGCTTATTTAGTCTGCAGAAGAGAAGAGTAAGGGGGGATTTGATAGTAGCCTTCAACTACCTGAAGGGGGGGAGGGTTCCAAAGAAGATGGAGCTCGGCTGTTCTCAGTGGTGGCAGATGACAGAACAAGGAGCAATGGTCTCAAGTTGCAGTGGCGGAGATCTAGGTTGGATATTAGGAAAAACTATTTCACTAGGAGGGTGGTGAAGCACTGGAATGGGTTACATAGGGAAGTGGTAGAATCTCCATCCTTAGAGGTTTTTAAGGCCCGACTTGACAAAGCCCTGGCTGGGATGATTTAGTTGGGGTTGGCCTTCCTGAGGTCTCTTCCAACCCTAATCTTCTATTCTAAAAGGCATCACCAATTGGGAGGGGAAGGGGAATGTACTGTGACAAAGTTCCTCCTCTATCTTGGTGGGTCCTGCGCTTATTGGCGGATTTTCTTGCCTCAGAGATTCACCATGTGGGTTGGGGAACAGCCCAGACACCTTCCCCTCTGGAAGAACCCACAGTCCAGGTCAATTGGGAGGTTTGGGGGGAACCTGGGCCTGCCCTCTACTCCAGGTTCCAGCCCAGGGCCCTGTGGACTGCAGCTGTCTTTAGTGCCTCCTGTAACAGCTGCATGACAGCTACAACTCCCTGGGCTACTTCCCCATGACCTCCTCCAAACACCTTCCTTATTCTCACCACAGGACCTTTCTCCTGGTGTCTGATAACGCTTGTGCTCCTCAGTCCTCCAGCAGCTCACTCTCTGCTCCTTGCGCCTCTTGCTCCCAGCTCCTCACACTCACACCACAAACTGAAGTGAGCTCCTTTTAAAACCCAGGTGCTCCGATTAGCCTGCCTTAATTGATTCTAGCAGCTTCTTAATTGGCTCCAGGTGTCCTAATTAGCCTGCCTGCCTTAACTGGTTCTAGCAGGTTCCTGATTACTCTAGTGCAGCCCCTTCTCTGGTCACTCAGGGAACAGAAAACTACTCATCCAGTGACCAGTATATTTGCCCTCTACCAGACTCCTGTACCCCACTAGTCTGGGTCTGTCACAGTACTTAAATCGTGGAAGTATTCCATAAAAGCAGCTTTTCAAGTTGCTGGAGTCAGAAGAATGGCTATAGACTCTAGGCTCTGGTAGGATCTAAAGTTAGTCACATTAGCTTCAAATGAAATAAATATATAGTGAAAATTAGCCATGTTTGGGGGATTATCCCTTTAAGAGGAATTGGACTCAGCCTCACTTGTGACTGATCAGCTTTCCTCCAAGTGAGCCGCTGCTGGTATTTATAATCACTCCGTCCGTCTCAGCTGAGAGGTAGCTGATCAGTCACAGATGAGGCTAGGCCCCTCCCCTTAAAGAACCAGCCACCCTATGTTAGGGATGTTCCCTGTGTTACTGGGTTCTCTTGCTCTGTTTTGAAAAACTGATTGTTGCCTTTTATTTTTAAAAGTCTTTAATTCAATTTTGAACAATTTGGCAAAGCACTAATGCAAAACAATTTGGTTAAGGTGAGATTCTGATACACTCACTCCAGCTGATTAGCACCTTACTCTACAAATAGACCCCTTTATTTCAAAGCGACTGCTCAGAGCATAAGGTACTAACTATTCAATGTGAATAAGGGCATCAGCATCTGCCCCTTCAAACAGAACGTGTACGTATACACTAGTCACTTACTCATCCCTAACTTTTTGCTTTTTGATCTTAAGATCAATCTTTCTTTCTACGGGTTTTATATTACTACCAACATCCTGGTATCTGAGCACCTTCCATATAAAATAGATAGCACTAGAAAAATCTCTACTTGACATGGAGTCTCTGGATCTTTCCCTTTTCAGGGTTAAAACTCTGCTTGGGATAGGGTTTGGGTTTTTTAATTTATTTTATTTTGGGGGGGGGGGATTGATTTCTTTCAGGGCAGGGGGGCTTTTGGGGCAGGGTGGCATGCAGGGGTGCCAGAGAGCTACTGGATACTGATCCAGATGGAGTCTGGCCTCACTCTAAATCATCTGAGGTCCCCTTGGCCTCCTTTTTTTTTTTTTTTTTTTTTTTTAATGAATAAGTGCCCTGCCCATGAGACACTCCAGTGCCTGATCTATTATGAAATAATTGACAGCTAGGTCCTGCGTCTGTGCTACCAGTCAGCCATCAGTTCATGCCCGAGAATGCACCTAGGCACAAATTGTTTCACAATAATTCAAGTCTTGTCTGGTCTTACTGCTTCATAAAATTAGCACTGCGATATGAACCAATGTGTCCTGAAGTAAAATTGTGTTTTTTTTCCAAGAGTTCGCTTGAAAGAAAAATCATGACTGAGGCAACACGTAACTCTTTCATCTCAAGTTTTTTCTTCTCGTTACAAGCCAACAACTGGGTCACTTTTTGTTCTGTGAGTAACATGAGAAGGCCTTTATACATGTGTATATACTCTGAGTCATTCACCGGTCAGAAATGAAGGGGGGGGGGGAGACCCCAGAAAGTTCCATGTGCTCCCAGAGCTTTATTTCAATGAAAGCAACCCAACCTTTTCTCCAGTTTCCTACAATGACAAAAGAGAAGGGAAAGGCCTAGTGCTCTAACCTCAGTGCTGGGAGACAGGAACTCCTGAGGTCCGATGCCATCTCTAAAGAATTCCCTAAAATATCCATGGAGGTGAAGCTTCACCAGAGCTCTCCTTGGTGAGAAACCTGGGAGGTTTCTGCCAGCATTAATTTAAAAAACCAACAATAATAAGTATCAGCCAAAAGATTGAACCCTGAACCTGGCATCATCCCAACAAAGATCATGCAGAAAAGTTACTGAAGATTAAGAGTACCACAGCATCAGCTAGGCTGACTGAAAGGTTTAAGAACATGCTGTTGTAAAGCATGTTTGGCAGACAGCTTATTTGCTCTTTTATGTTTGTAGGGATGTGCAACAGCTTGGCCTTTTTCTGAAGAGGTCAGCCTATTATGGAGTCATGATAGGCATCCTTACAGGGCATGTACAGTTCACATGGCTGCAGGTAGCTTGTTGGACCAAGCCCCAAATGGGACTTTTTTTTTTTTAATTATATAATTTAAAATTGGCCAACTTGGTTTATCTGAAGACTGATTAAATCCTGATAATTGGCTCCCTGGGTAAAACTCTGAATGCTCTTTTGCATTTCAGAGGGTTTTAAAAAAAAAAAAAAAAAAAAGTGAGAACTACTGACCCTCAGAAGACTATAATGGCGATAGTAACTCCAGGAAATTGTGTTTATAATGGCCCACATGCACTTTAATACGGCAGGCCTAATAGTGACACTGTGATATGTAAGAGATAATGCAAACTTTGTGCAAAACCTTATCTACCAAATGAGAAAAGTGCAGTCCTGAAGTCAATGCAGTCCCAGAAGGGCAACTGAGTGGATCAAAAAAGTCAAGAGGCCTTGAAAGGCCAGGGTAGCCTTTTGTTGACCTCATATATGTATTGGAATAAAAAATAAAATTAAAGGCAGAGAAACTGCTGAGTCTGCTCTCTGTGCCTTTTAACTGGCCTAAGCATGTCTCACTTTAGGTTGGGAACTTGGGAAACATGCACATACTAGTTTTGGAAATTCCCAACTGGAAAAAACAAGTTTTAGCTTAGTGATTGTTGTATTTTATTTACACAAACACAGCACCCTCCCACCTTGTCAGGAGAGGTTTTGACTGAGTCCTTCTTTTCTTTAGAAGGGCAAGAAGATACGCACAGACTCCATTCTAGATTAGCCCTCTCTTCACCCCAGGAGAAGAGAAAGCTAATTTTTTTCCAAGCTTTTGTACCCAGGACTTCATTGGGGCTTTGCATGGATGCAGGAATGCATCTGTGCAGATCCAGCTGAGGCTTGGAGCTACTTCAGAAGAAGTGTTCTTGGTCCCCAGCTCCCCTTCTTTGCCTCCTGTCCCCTGCCAGCTCAATCCCCAGTCCCTGAATTGCGGCACATTAGAGGAGAATGGTAGTTACTGTGAACATCCGACATTGCTAAGATAGAAAGTAAATAAAGCGCAAAGAGGCCAGGGAGTGGAAAAGAGCACAAGGAAAACTTGGAAACAGTAAAAGATCAAATGGGAAAAGAAAAGAATTGGGTCACTGACTCTGAGCCAGGAAAAGTACACACATGAGGAAATTAGAGCAGGAAAAGCATATAATATTAGATCATCCCATGGATGTTCTGTCTTCTTGAAAACTACTATGAGCAGGGAAGATTGTGGAGATGATGTTGAAATTCTTAACAGTCTAACCGGTGCTATCTAACAAATTAGGCTTGTGGCTGTACATATGTGACATGAGACATCCTCAAAGCCTGATGTCTGAGTGCCCTACCCCCACCCCAGTCCTCCCCTTCCATACCCCCTTCACCTGCTGAAGCCTGGAGCACACGTCCCTCACAGTCGCCAGCCCCCCTGCACGCCCCTAGCCCCAGCATGCTGGACAGGTGGCACGGCCAGAGCACCCTCAGCCCTTGGCGGGCGGGTGGCATGACTGGAGCACCTCCAGCGTGGTGGGCGGGTGGTGCAGCTGGAATGCCCCCAGCCCCAGCACTGGGCGGGTGGGCAACATGGCCGGAGCACCCCCATCCCCAGCACTGGGTAGGTGGGCGGGCAATGCAGCCAGAATGCCCCCAGCCCCAGCGCTGGGCAGGTGGGCGGGCAATGCAGCCAGAATGCCCCCAGCCCCAGCGCTGGGCAGGTGGGCGATGTAGCTGGAGTGCCCCTAGCCCAGGGGCAGGCAGCATGGCCAGAGCACCCCCAGCCCCGGAGTGCTTGGCGGGCAGCGCATTCCCAGCGCCAGGCAGATGGACGGGCGTTGTGGCATGCCCTAAGCCCCAGCACCCCCAGCCTTGTGTGCACCTGCCTGCCCCAGCCTCTCTGCCACAGAAGCGTGGGAAGCAGGTAGGAGGGGGCCTGCGGGCAGAGCATGGGCGGAGCCACGCCAGGCTGTTTGAGGAGGCACAGCCTTCCCCTGCCTATGCTACCCGCTGCGCAGGCCCCACTGTAGACAGTGCTAGGTCAATAGAAGAATTCTGCCACTGAGTTATCTACCACCTCTTGGGAAGGTGGATTAACTATGCTGATGGGAGAACCCCCTAGCTACCTGTGGAGATTACCCAAACTGCACCAGACTTCTCCTTGGCAGGGAGGTGAAGTTTGAACTCTGAGAGAGGAAGGGGGACAGGGCTATCTCCTTACGGTGAGGCGCTCATGTCCAAGTGGTAAGGATTCCGCCCCAGCATCCTAGATGCTCTTGGCTTCCCCTACTGAGGATCTTGCAGTG